>NC_057861.1:95645897-96308754 GCF_019393635.1 Dromiciops gliroides
TAAAAAATATAAGGGATTCATGGGCAGCTTACATTGATTCTCAAGATGATATAATTTTCCTTATTAATGCATCAATAGAAATTATATATTAATGAATAATAGTGTCAGTCACTTTCATTTGTCATCTACTATATGTGATTGTGATTATATAATTTTAGTTATTATTTGGAATTACTGTATATTGTATGTTATATCCTGAGTCATAAAACAAATTCACATTTTTGCTTTTCATCATTATCCTCATTTGTTAAATCCATATGAGCCTTGTATTATGGGAACTTACCATTTGAAACATTAATTGCCTTTATTCTGAGTTATCAGATCATCAGCAGCCATGTGCCAGCCACCCATGAGGGGAATACATAAAAGAGTAGGCATTGAATTGTCACAGTACGGGTATTGCACTGTGTTGGGAAAGGCAGAGAGTACAGTCATTGGTAAGAACCAAGATTGGATTATTTTGGCTTATTCCCCCCACCCTCCATAGCACTTAACGGCCCGGGTATGTCACCTCATTCTACACCTGGCTTCGATTTTCCCTCCTATATGCCTGAAGTCATGGACATCTCAATCCCATGCATCTGATTAAGCCTGATTCAGTTTCCTCTCAACATACTGCATTGGCTGCCTGCAGAGCCACAAAGTTTGGCAACATTCATTTCCCTTACTTCTCTCTTCTTCTATGGCAACCCCATAATTATCTCAGATGTCATGATTTACAGTGCTGGATTTGGCCTTGACATCTATTACCAGTTATATTGGATTCTTTAATTTCTCATAATGGCATGAGGATAATTAGGCACATGATGGCAAAAAGTGATGAAACCAGGATATAAATCCTTTTCTTTTCTTTTCTTTTTTTCTTAATGGCAATGAGGGTTAAGTGACTTGCCCAGGGTCACACACCTAGTAAGTGTCAAGTGTCTGAGGCCATATTTCATCTCAGGTCCTTCTGCTTTATCCAATGGACCACCTGGCTGCCCTCTATAACTCCTTTTCTTAATATCACAATTGTCTTAGTCCTATATTAAAGAAGGGTATAATTAGCATAACTTATGAACTCTTTTGCAAGTAACTTAAGGAGACATCCACTTTTGTTAAAAGTTATTATAACTGAAATTAATCTGACAACTTTTATATTAAATCTTCTCAATTTATTCTCCACAGGGGTGTCTGCAGTAATATTGTTTTAAAAATGTTTCAATTTTTGTTTTTATTATATATATTTCATGTAATAACTGGACAATACATAATTGTAACATCTCCAAAAGATTCTGAATTTTCTTAGACATATGTTTTTGAAAACTCTCATTGTTTGATTTGATTATTGGCAAAGCTATTTAAAGTTGTGTTAAGATTAATTTTGTAGGAAACCTTCCAGCAGCATGGAGAACCAGGCAGTCCTCAGTGTTCTCTGGGTACCCACACCTGTGAGTCTTCTCTACACCTGAGACCATGTCCAGAATCCAGAGCCATAATCCAGAGATACACCCAGATAACATCCCAAGAATCATCTGAGATAAGACTTTCAAAGGCATAAATGGATATTTTCCTATTTTCCTTTTCCTATTGCATACACTATTTGTAATATCTACCTCCTAAAGGGGATCGTCCCCTTTAGTTTTTTGTCAATGTGTCACTCAAATTCTTTTCTTGTTTTTTAATTTCCCCTTACATTGTTAATCATCATATAAGCCTTTATAATTATTTGTAATTTTAGTCACTGCTTCATTTAAGGAAACTCTGCATGTTTCTTAATGAAGCAAAGGAGACCTGTGAGAAAAAAATAGGGTTCTATGAGACCCAGAGAGCCTGGCCAGACCTTTCTTAAGGCCATCCCAGAGTCAGGAGAATTTCAACGGAAATGTAGTTGGACCTTGGACTGTGAATAGGGACTAAAACCACACCTACCTGAAAGCTTTTTCCCTTTTTTCCCCTGTACTTTGGCATCAGTAAGCATTGCACCAACCAACCTCAAATCCAGTAAACCAATGGATTTGAATGATGCTAGCCAATTAACTTTGAGCAAGGTTTAAGGGTGGCCTCTCCTCTGGCCTGCAGGAAGCTTACACAGTCATGTGTTCTCTGGGCCCTGGAAATTGGAGGAGGCTGACACAGTCCACCATGGATCCTCACTATCTCTCCTTTTTAACTTTCTGAGCCATGTGGTCTCTTTACTAATATTTAATATGCTTTTTATTTGAGCAACAAACATTTATTTTATTTTTTCTGCTTATATATAAGGGTAGTTTTCAACATTCATTTTCATAAGATTTAGAGTTCCAAATTTTGGTCCTTCCTGCCCTCCGTTTCCTCCCCGCCTCTACAAGACTGCAACCAGGCTATATATGTACAATCCACAAGTGCTCTTTTTATCAATTCTTTCTATGGGGGTGGATAGTAAGCTTCGTCATTGGTCCCTTGGGATTATTTTGGATCATTGCATTGCTGAGAGTAGTTAAGTCATTCACAATTGCTCATTGAACAATACTGCTGTCACTATGCACAATGTCCTCCCAGCTCTGCTCACTTCACCATATATAAGTTCATGAGTCTTTCCAGGTCTTTCTGGGATCATCCTGTTTGTCATTTCCTATAGCACAATACCATTCCACCAGAATCATATACCACAGCTTCTTCCATCATTCCTCAATTGATGGACATTCCCTTGATTCTCAAATCTTGGTCAAAACAAAGAGTTGCTATAAATATTTTTGAACAATTTTTCCCCCTTTTCACTTTTTCATGATTACTATTGTTAACTGTTTCCCTTCCATCCTATTCCCTTCCCCATGATATTTATTCTATTATCCATCTTATTTCATCCTATCCCTGTTCAAATGGGATTTGCTTCTGTCTATCCCCTCCCCCAATCTGCCCTGTCTTCTTTTGCCCCCCTCTCTTTATCCCCTTCCCCATCTATGTTCCTGCAGGGTTAGAGAGATTACTCCATCCAATTGAATGTGTAGGTTATTCCCTCCTTGAGACAATTCTAATGAGATTGAAGTCTTTGAGTCAATTCTTATGAGTGTTAGGATCATTTACTGCCCAGATTAAATAGATTACTCCACCCAGTTGGGTGTGTGTGTGTGTGTGTGTGTGTGTGTGTGTGTGTGTGTGTGTGTGTGTGTATGTGTTAGTCCCTCCTTGAGGCAACTCTGATGGGTTTAAGGTCTTTGAGTCTTTTCTGATGTGTGTAAAATTCATTTCCTGCCCTGCTCCTTTCCCATCTCTTCCCCCACTCCATCATACTTTTCCTGTTTCTTTCATATAGGACTTCATCTCTGCCCTTCCCCTCCCCCAGTGCATTCCCCTTACCCCTGAATTTAATCCTAAAGATGTCATGGGGCAGTTAGGTGACACAGTGGACAAAGCATCCACCCTGGACCCAGGGGGATCCCAGCCCAAACCTGTCCTCAGACACAAGACAGTCACCCATTGCACAACCCTGGTATGCCCCCCAACTCCAAGTTTTTATGGTTCTCTAGGGTCTTGTATTTGAAAGTCAAATTTGCCATTCAGTTCAGGTCTTTTCATCACAAATAGCTGAAAGTCCTCTTTTTAATTAAAGTCCCATTTTTCCATCTGAAAGATTATAATCAGTTTTGCTGGGTAGGTGATTCTTAGTTGTAATCCTAATTGCTTTGCCCTCTGGAATATAATATTCCATAGCTTCTGGTCCTTTAAGGTAGAAGCTGCTAGATCTTGTGCTATCCTGACTAGTGCTCCACAGTACTTGAATTCTTTCTTTTGGGCAGCTTGCAATATTTTTCCTTGACCTGAGAGCTCTGGCTATAATATTCCTAGGAGTTTTCCTTTCGGGATCTCTTTCTGGAGGTGACTGGTGGTTTCTTTCAATTTCTATTTTAGCTTCTGCTTCTAGAATTTCAGAGCAGTTTTCCCTGAGAATATCTTAGAGATGATGTCTAAGCTCTTTCCTTGATCATGATTTTCAGGTAGACAAATAATTTTCAAATTATTTCTCCTGGACCTATTTTCCAGATCAGCAGTTTTTCCAAGAAGATATTTCACATTGCCCTCTATTTTTTATTTATTTGGATTTGCTTTGTTGTATCTTGGTTTCTCATAAAGTCACTAGCTTCCGTTTGTTCAATCCTAATTCTTAGGCAATTATTTTCATCAGAGAGATTTTCCATTTGGCTTTTCAAGCTGTTGACTTTTTCTCATGTCTTTCCTGCATCACCCTCATTTCTCTTTCCATTTTTTTCCTCTACCTCTCTAACTTCATCTTCACAGTCCTTTTTGAGCACCTCTGTGACCTGAGACCAATTCATATTTTTTTGGAAGCTTTAGATATAGGGGCCCTGATGTTGACATCTTCCTCTGAGGGTGCCCCTCGATCTTCCTTATCATTGAAGAAACTTTCTATGGTCCTCACCTTTCTATGTCTGCTCATCTTACCTTTCTTTTACTTGACTTTTAGCTCCTTAAAGTGGGACACTGTTTCCATGCTGCACTATCCCAAGCTTCAGAGGTCCCAGGTGGTATACTCCTGTATCAGCATAGCAGCTCCCTAATTCTGACCTTCCAAGCTGTTGTTGGTTAGAAGATTATTTCAGCACATTCTTCTGTGGGCATTGCTGCTCCAGACATTGTCCTATGGCATTATTTGGATGTTTTTTTGAGTAATCCTGTCATGAGTTTGAGAGCTCACTGCCTTTCCTCCACCATCTTGGCTCTGCCCCAGAAGTCTCCATATTTAATATGCTTTTAATAAATTCTTAATGCCCCCAAACTGGTACAGTACCCTCTAATTTTTCAGTAGCAATACATTAGAACCCCAGCTAATTTTCCCTAAAATGTGGGACAGTAATAGGGTGATCCCATATAATTTTAATCGCCACACTGTTTAGTCCAATGAGTTTTTTAGTGATCAGCTTATCCTGAGCAGGGCATGGAGTTCATTAAAAATGAAATGAGCAGAACCAGAAGAACAATTTATGCAATATCAACAATATTATAAAAGCAATCAACTCTGAAAGGCATAGGAACTATGATCATACAATGTCCATCCATGATTCCAAATTGCCGGTGAAAATACATGCTATTGATAACAGATTTCAGAGAGTAATTCCCATTCCTGGGATACTGTGCTTCCTCTTCCTTTTCTTCATGTCCTAATCATCCAATCTCTCTTTTTTTTACTTCTGCGGGACTGGCCATGGAAGAGATCACTTCAGACCAAACCAGGCAGGGAGCAAAATGGAATTAAGTTCTGGTGTTGGAGAGAAGAAGGCTTGAGTTCAAATCTGGCCTTGGGGATTCACCTAGTTTTGTGGCCCGGGGCAAGTCACTTAACCTCTGTTTGCCTTAGTTTCCTCAACTGTTAAATGAGCATAATGTTATTGTTCATTTGTTTTTGTTTTGATTATTTTGTGAGGCAGTGAGGGTTAAGTGACTTGCCCAAGGTCACACAGCTAGTGTCAAGTGTTTGAGGCCAGATTTGAACTCAGGTCCTCCTGAATCCTGGGCCGCTGCTTTATCCACTGCATCCCCTAGATGTGCCCTGTTCATTTGTTTATGTCCTGTCTGACTCTTCGTGACCCTAATTACGGTTTTCTTGGCAAAGATATTGGAGTGGTTTGCCATTTCTTTCTCCAGCTAATTTTACAGATGAGGAACATGAGGCACCACTGTGCCACCTAGCTGTCCAAAGTGAACATAATCATTACACCTTTTTTTTCTGATAATATTTACAGCTTTCCCTGGGATATAATCAGATTTCATCCTCTTCCTCTTCTACCTTTTTCTTTGGCAATTATAACCAAATTAGTGCTATTATTAAAACACCAGGAAAGAAAGTATGTTGATGCAGTGCTCTATCACTTTGTTCACCATCTCTAGGAATTCCCAAACCATAACTCTCATTCCTGGTCACTATTCCCTTTTATAAATTATCTCCCCCCAATAGAATATAAGCTCCTTGAGGGCAAGTGCTTCCTTGGCTATTTGTGAAGATAGTTAAAGGAAGAGCAAAGAATATATTTCAGAACCTGTGCAGAAATTCTTGGCATCCAAGTATTCTTTCAGCTAATGAACTCTAAAGCTATTTTCCCATAGTCAGCTAAATGGTACAGTAAAGAAAAGAGTGAATTTAAGAATCAGGAAGACAGAATTCAAGTACTGCCTTAACATTTACCCATTTGAGAATTAAATAGAATAATATACATAAAGCAGCATATGAACCTAAGTTACTATTTCTGAGAGTGGTCTTCCTTTTCCCCTAATCCAACACACCACAATTCTATAGCACTTTAAAGTTTTCAAACCACTTTCATCACAATCATGTGAAGACAGTCCATTATTAAATAAACATTTATTAAGCACCTACTATGTGCCCCAGCTAGGGCAGCCATGTGGCATAGTGGATAGAACTTCAGACCTGGAGTGAGTAAGACCTGAGTTCACATCTGACCTCAGACACTTATTAGCTGTGTGACTCGGGGCAAGTCAATTAACCCCTGTTTGTCTCAGTTTCTTCATTGGTAAAATTAGCTGGAGAATGAAATGGTAAACCATGCTAGTATCTTTGCCAAGAAAACTCAGACACAACTGAAAAACAATTAAACTCAGACACAATTGAGAAACAATTAAAAAAATTATATGCCAGGCACTGTGCTAAATGCTGGGCTTACAAAGAAAGGCAAAAGGTTGTGCTGCTCTCAAATAGTTCACTGTCTAATGGTAGTCATTTTTCCCCCAGGGTAGGGGGTGGGAAGGAAAAGGAACAACTAAACCTCTGAATTCATCAGTATAAAGAACTACCAGTATGGAAACTTTCTATTGAAGCAAATCAGCAAATTCTTAATAATTTATATAATTAGAGAGTTGCCAGGTGATTGGAGAGATTAAATAACTTGCTATAATGGTCACACAGATAGTTTTTTTCAGTCAGAAGAAAGACTTGGGGGCGGCTAGGTGGTGCAGTGGATAAAGCACTGGCCCTGGATTCAGGAGTACCTGAGTTCAAATCCGGCCTCAGACACTTGACACTTACTAGCTGTGTGACCCTGGGCAAGTCACTTAACCCCCATTGCCCTGCAAAAAAAAAAAATAGAAGAAGAACTTGACCTTAGGTCTTCCTAACTCCATGGCTGGCTTCATATATACTGCATTAGAGATTCCCATATCTTTTGGTCTCAGGACTCCTTTATACTCTTTAGATTATTAAAGATCCCAAAGAGCTTTTGTTTTGGGAAATCATATTTAATTATATCTATTCTGATTTAATCATATTAGAAACAAAGATGACAAATTTTAAATATGCTTATTAGTTCATTTAAATATAAATAATGTTTTATGAAAAACATTTTTAAGACAAAAAATGAGAAGAGTAACTTTTTTTACATATTTTTTATGTCTCCATAAAATCTGCCTTAATAGAGGACAGTTTGATTCTCATCTCTGCTTCTGTATTCAATCTATTTTGACATATTGTTTTGGTTGAAACATATGAAGAAAATCTGGCCTCACACAGGTAAGCAACTAGAAAAGAAGGGAGTACTTGTATAGGCAAATAATGTCCTAATAGTATTATACAAATTGTTTTGACAATAAGGGCCCTCTGAAAGGGCAGAGATATGCTGATAAATGTTTGAGAACCAGGTCTCCAGGTTAAAAAGGTATGTAAGATAAACCTCTAAGTTTAAACAGAATGATTAGTATTTTTCTATTACTTTTTAAGCCTAGACACTCAACAGAGAAACAAATCAAATACTGATTTATAGACATTGGAATAAATGATCACACTAAAAGTTTTCAAATTGTCTTGGGTAAGCACACCTCTGGTGGGGACCCTTTGGGTTTCTCAGACCACATTCTGAGAACCACTGTACTGAACTATACTATAGAACCATGCAGAAGTATTGATAATGACATTTAACATAGATCAAGAAACTAAGAGACAGTTGCTGACATGATTTTCATAATATGATGTAAAATATTTACTTCAGAGCTTGGGTTAGAGCTGAGGACTATTAATACCCAAATCAACACTCTTTCCTCAATACTGTAAGCCTGATTTGGAATCCCAAGGAAACCTGACTATGCCCCATTATTGTCTGGGTGGTATTTTCTAGCTTTGGGATGTAAACTATTCTAAGACCTTGAAAGATTTCTTCTTTTCAACCTTGGAAAAGTGTTGTGGAAAAGGATGCAGTAGAGCAATGTAACTCAGTTCCATTCAGTATGCATTTATTAAATTCCTACTATATACTAGGCTGAGGCATATAGGTGACACAGTGGATAGAGTGCTTGGAGTTGAGTCAGGAAGACTGATCTTTCTGAGTTCAAACCTGGCCTCAGACACTTAATAGATGTGTGAGCCTGGGCAAGTCACTTCAATTGTGTGCCTTGGTTTCCTCTTTTATAAAATGAGCTAGAGAAGGAAATGGCAAAACATTACAGTATCATTGCCAAGAAAACCCCAAATGGTGTCACAGAGAGTAGGACACAAGTGAAAAATGACTGAACAACAATATGCTAGGCATCAGAGATACAAAGATAAAAAACTAACATCCTTAGCCTAAGGAAACTTACATTCTACTGGTATTTACAATATGCATACCTAATAAGTAAATACAAGATCATTTCAAAAGTAAAAGAGCACAACAAAAAAGCATTCAACAAGTACTTATGAAATATGTGACGGGCACCACTCTAGGTACTGGGGCTACAAATGCAAGGATTGAAATGCTTAATTCTCATAAGGAGTTTCATTCTATTGGGAAAATAAATATATATGTATATGTATATGTATATGTGTGTGTGTGTATATATATATATATATATATATATATATATATATATATATATATATATAAAACCTTGGCGCTCTCATCTATGACGCAGATTTATAAAGTAGTACCAGCAGTTCTAATAAGTCTGCACTTAGGTAATTTTGAAAAGTAATGATTATTCCTCCAATTAGAGAATTCAGCTCTGTAACAATGGGATGGGGATTGGGCTTCCAGCTCTGTTTTAGGAAATCAATCTCTCTCTCTCTCTCTCTCTCTCTCTCTCTCTCTCTCTCTCTCTCTCTCTCTCTCTCTCTCTCTCTCTCTCTCTCTCTCTCTCTCTCCCTCTCTCTCTTTCTCTCTTCCCCCCTCTCTCTCTCTCTCTCTCTCTCTCTCTCTCTGTCTCTCTGTCTCTGCCTCTATCTATCTGTCATTGCTGTCTTCTGTGGCCCATATTATTCCCTCATGCTACATTCCAACAATATAAAGACAGAGTATTTCTCAGGTGTTTATGAAAAATACCATTAAATCTGGCATATAGTTTCTTAAACAGAATAAATTTAGGGAAAAAAGAAACAAAAGTGAGGCTGGGAAAGGGTAGAGCCTGTCTATTTGGGATAAAGCATAGACACACTTCACAGTTTTTCCATTTAGATAGTTTATCTCTCATGATATTAAATAAGGGAATTGTAGATATGTCAGACACCAGCTACTGTTGCCCCAGCCATGCTGTTGCTATAGAATGATAGCCACTTCTCCTTTCTTCTCTCCTCATTCTTCTAGAACGTCTCCAAACTCCTGCAAAAGACTTGGCATAAAAACCTCCACCCACTCATCCCCTCTGAAACTCATCTCCCATTAGGTTCCTTTCTAACCAAATTGGGAAGAATTGCAAATCCTGGGGACATTTGTGCTGGGCCAACCCCTCACCAAGGATTGTAATGACTATATAAGCATATATAGAACATGAGAAGGGAAGGCTTCTTGCATCTGAGACTCACTTCATAACCTCAGAAAGACACTGAAAGTGAACAATGAAAAAGCCACAGAATAGAATCTGAGGAACCTAAGATGCCACATTGCATTTGGGGAAATGGGCAGCCTGATTCTAAGTCACTCTCTAAAGCAAATGACCATCTTTTTCCCCCTTTAAATACAAATGTGTTCCTTGTGAATGTACTTAAGAAAATAAGGTCAGGAAAAGTGCCTGGACCAGACCAAGTACCCATGATAGTAATCAATATTGGAGTCAATGAAACCTTTGAAATAATCAGGAATAATTTTACAAGTTATCACAGGAAAACACAAAAAAAGTTAGGCCTCTATTTGCCTGTGTTCTTTGCAGTACCTCATTCAGTAGTGGGCATATAATAAGTGACTGATAAATAAACCCTTGCTGTTGATTTGTTATCTAAATTTTCAGCACCTTGCAAAGTCCTGTTTGACTCAAACAGGCTTGGTATGATATGATTTGTAAGGCTAAGAGATGGATTGGCCTGAGGATTTATTAGACAATCATAATCAATGTTCATAATAAGATGGCGATTTCAGAGTACAGTAAAATTCCTGGAGTGGGAAATCTGGACCAAAGGCCTAATGTGAAAGAAACAAGTTTAAACATGAAAAGCTTTTCTAATCCTTGAGGTTTTTAGATCAAACTAGAGCAGAAACTTAGATCTGGAGAAATAACTTTGTTTTTTGTTTGTTTTTCTCAGAAAGCACAGAGACTAGGGAAGATAAATAGGCAACAAGTCAGCCATCTCTGTGCTGAATTGTGATCTGTCTCCTTTAGTAAAAATGGGCAAATATCCTACTAAGCCAGAGATTTCTCCAAGGGTAATGTGGATAGAGAATGGACCTATTCATTTGTTTGGTGACTTCCCAGATAAGTAAATTCCCTCTCCCAGTGCAGCTCAGCACCTTCTCTGCAAGTCATAGTCTTAGGGAGCTGCCTAAAGCACTGAGAAGGGTCTTGCACAGGATCATGATCCCATATTGGACAAAAGCAGGACTTGAAACCAAGTTTTCTTGATTCCAAGGCTGGATGTCTACCCATAATACTATGGTGCTTCAATCACCTCATCTCTTATGTATATGTTTTATAGACCTAACTGTCTCTCTTTTGATGTCCAGTTAAAATTAAGAGATCATGGTCAATAAACGGATAAAGGTCAGATGGTAGACTTGAACTTGGGGGCACAGAGGATCACAAGTCTAGCACTGTGTCTTCTAGGTTGTGGTAATATGCCCCAATCATTTTACTGATGAAGTTTGGTCGCAGATTGGCTAAATGACTGGCTAAGGACAATTAGGTGCTTCAAATTTAGTTTTTGTGCATTCATATCAATCAAACTATCTCCTTTGTACCACATTGTCTGCCAAATAGTACACTGGATAGAGCATTGTGTCAGGAGTCTGGATTGTTGTTGTTCATACATTGCTCTCAATGAACACCACTGACATCATGAGGTTGAGGTCTTGACTTGTTAGTGAATTGGAGTTGTGAGGTGGAGCTGTGCAAAACCATCAGTCTTACTCTCTTTCAGTGTCACTTGGAGTCCAGTGGCAAGTCATAAGTCAAGACAACTAGTTTCTGGAGTCAGGAAGACCTGAATTCAAATCCAGCCTCAAATACATAATAACTATGTGATCCTGGGCAAGTCACTTAACCTCTGTCTGCCTCAATTTCCTCAACTGTAAAATGGGGATAGTTAGTAGCACCTACCTCCCAGAGTAGTTGTGAGGATCAAATGAGATAATATTTGGAAAACAATTAACACAGTGCCCGGAACATAGTAGGGCCCTAATAAATGCTTGTTCCCTTTCCACTTCCTGGGTAAGTTTCCTTTCTCTTGATATCAATTTTATTACCTATACAATGAAGTAAATAGTTTCCTTCCTTATCTACTTTTAAGAGTTACTGTGAAAAAGAGCATTTTTGTAAACTGTAAAGTGGGCAACTAGGTGCCATGGTAGATAAAATGAGGATCCTGGAGTCAGGAAGACCTGTGTTCAAATCCATCCCCAGACACTTGCTAGTTGTTTGGCCCTGGGCAAGTCACTTCAATGTATTTGTCTCAGTTTCCTTTGAGCGAGGGAAAGAAATCTTTGCCAAGAAATCCTCAAATGGGGTAAATGAAGAGTCAGGCATGGCTAAAACACCTGAGAAACAACAAACCATAAAGTGCCTAAAAAGATGAGCTATTGCTAGAATATTAATTCCTGTAGATTTGGGGGTCATTGAAGATCTCCTTGGGGATCAAACAGCTGATGGGAATAGCCATACTGATATTCCAGAAGTTGCTAACCTATCCACAAGAAAAACTAAATCCAATTAAACCTTGAATAAAGGTACAGAGGAGAATGAATGGAACAGGCATGTCCCATTTCATCTAACTCAGGTCTGGGGTAGGGTCAGTGAGGAAAGGGAAACAGACATTTTCCAGGTCATGGAAGACAAATTGGAATGAGTATGACCAGGGATGTAAGGCAGATCATTAATACAGGTTAGCAAAGAGTCATGAAGGGTCATTGGGAGATAAATTTTCATGAATGTAAGCAGTAGGCCATAAGGCCAAAGACTAAAATGGCACAGGAGTGGTATAAGGGAGGATTGAGGATTCAGATTGATATAACCTGTACTCACCCCATTCCCTTGTGTCTCCAGATGATTATTTTCTTCTTGGCTCAGAGGTCAGGATGACTCATGAAGAAAGAGGAACTTGAAAAGTGTTTTCTTATAGATATGGTACACATGAGAGGCTGATTGACCTTACCCCCTCATTGGGAGTCTTAGGAAACATGAGCTCACAATATTCAGGAAGTGTGATTGAATTGAGAGGGAAGGAGAGCCATATGTTGGTGCATGGGATTAGACACTTCTTCCTCCCTTTACTCTTGAGATTCAGACTTTATGATTGCCAAGTGAGTGTTTGGCATGGTAGAGAGTGTGGGGTAGATCCAAGCTTGTAGATCTTGATAACTTTGGATTCAAACTGTCAGGTAGCTGCTGCTAATTGCTGCTATGATAGTCAGAGACCCAAGCAGATGGTAGATGATACTGGTGGAGCCTACCCTGCTGAGACATCCAAGATGCCAAAGCACAGAGAGGGATGATACTGGAGAAAAGGACTAAATTTGTAAAGCACTTAGCACAGTGCCTAGCAATTACTAGGCACTATATAAATGTTTATGCCCTTCCCACCCACTCCCCCAAATACCAAGACTGGCAGCTATCAAGAATCCAAAAAGTGGTGATTAAGGAGGGGTAGGCTCACTTCTAATACCACTTATGCTTTCCCTCATGTAGAACAAGATCTAAAGCTGGGGGTCTGGTTCCATATCTCTCTGACTATTCATTTTCCACAAACTGTGGGTGTTTAAGACTTCATAATTCCCCAAATCATACCTAAAGATTTGGGGGACAAGGTAAATGAAAGGCAGATTGGGAGATGGCTTGAGGTAAATGATGCCAAATAGGAATACTTAATATCCTCCCATTTTTGTTTTCACTAATTTTATGACCATATTAAGTTGAGTATCTGTGTCTCATGAATAAGGAGGTAACTTTCACACTATGATGAGGGATTCAGTTCTTAACCACACAAAGGAAACAGGTGATAACAAAAGATAAACAAGATTTATCTGAATACAGTAAATTGAAAAAGTATGCATAAAGAAAAACAGTTTAACCAGGCTAAGAAGGGAAATATTCAAACGGGGAAAAAAATCTTTGGATCAAAAATCTATAAGGGTCAGATATCTAAGATATATGTACTGGTATATTATAGTCTCATAAAAATGATGGAACAGAGAAGAATTAGGAAAAACAAATTTGAAAGACTTTAGAACTCTAATCACACAATGATAAATCATGAGTCCAAAAGAATTAGGTTGGACCATGCCATATGGTCCTAACAAAGGTGATGAACTTAAAATACAAAAAAAATATAAATTTTTAGACTTGGCCAATGTGAGAATTTGTTTTGTTGGTCTGTTAAGTTATGTATTCAGGGTTTTCTTTTTCTTTTTTCTAAAATTTGTGAAATAGAAGGTGGAATAGTGGAAGGGACAGATTAATTTTAAAAAATAATAAAGTATATTTATTCTTTGACAAGTCATGCTTACTTCAATATAATTTATTACTGTGCAGAGTTGTTTCACTGAAATTAAATTTTAGGCACAAGTGTTGACTCTGGAGTATAATTACTAAATATTCCTATTTCTGTTACCATTTGTCTTAGTTTGGGAACTAATAGAATTGTGGTGCTGAAGAAGACTTTTGAGAGTCCTTTGGACAACAAGGAGATCAAATTAGTCAATACTTAAAGAAATTAATTCAGGTTATTCATTGGAATGTCAAATACTGAAGCTCAAACTTAAATACTTTGGCCACATAATAAGAAGATTAGACTCATTGGAAAAAACCATGATGTTGGTAAAAATTTAAGGTGAAAGGAAAAGGGGACATCAGAGGATGAGATGGATAAATACCATCACAGAAACTATGAACATGAACTTGAACAGTCTTTGAGAAATAGTGGAGGATAGAAGGACCTAGAGTGCTTTTAGTCCATGGGTTCACAAAGTGTCAGACACAACTGAATGACTGATCAAGAAAAAGGCTTATTGGAAGCAGGAGAGATTTTCAAGCTCTCTTCTCCATTTTCTGTACCATTTAGCTTTAAATGCTTTGTAAATAGGTCATTTTACGATGTAATTGGCCAAACCTAAGAAATAAGCAATGGCCTACTCAAAAGCTGATGTTTGCAAGGATTTTATTGAGGGGAATATTATATGTTGCTGGGTACTATGGTAATGGGAAGCATTGAAAACGTTTTAGAATGTGGCTGGAAAATGATTTGCCTCAATATTTCTCCCATGCCTTTGACACTTCATCAGATCTCCAAATAAATAGTGAACTACTCTTTTAATGGAGGACAAAAGTGCATGCAATGACCCAATTTCTTGGATCTAATGTTTCAGGATGCCCACTTTTTAGAATTATTTAATGGGTATAGGGCCTGGAATTTAGTATAAAGGTATATGAATTTTTATTCTCTCCCCCTCATCAGAACCCACTTGGTCAAGAATTCAGTGTTGATTCCAGATCTTCACAACTACCATTTCGATCCCAGTGCATGTAGAATTCCTGATGGGCATTACTCTGGATGATGTTTGTCAACATCACCATCTTGCTCTCATCTTTTTTGATGGGATTCAGAGATCCTAGAACAAAATGCTATCCTGGTATTAATTTTTTTTAAATATAGAACTCTAATTTTATTTAATACTTTAAGCAGCTAGACAGTTCACTAGGGTAAAAAGAGAGTCATTTGTTTCAGAATTTGTAGCTCAAGGTCCCTGAAACTCCTGTTACACAATGCTGGTAAACTTAACCACACCCAGTTCTAGTTAGAACTGGCTGCTGAAATTTTCCTTCAAATTTGTTGATGTGACATAGTTACCATTCCATCTACTTCATGCCAGGACTTCCATCCTCCATGCCTTGTATTCCTAGTTAATATTCAGAGAATTTTCTTTGCAGCTGGTCCATATTCATTGAATCCTGGGCCCACCAATGATGCCAAGGCAGGAACATTGTCTGAAAACCCTATGTAAACCTGAGATCTCAGATGTTCTGGGCTTTTCATCAGAATGCACAGCCTACCGCACATCTATGCCACCACCATCCCTGCTGCTCAATGGGATGATGAGGTAGAGGGAGTCCGCAGAATTTTCTACTTCTGACTGAATCATCATCTATCTGTCCATTCTGTGCTTAGTTGTGAGTATCAGCGAACCATTCTGACATATCCTAGTGCCATTCACCCGAACTCTGCTCACATCATCGCTTTAGAAACAAAGGAGGGCCATTTTATAACTTCACTATGTTCATGGAGACATCTTGATTGAGTTGAAAGTGTGGTGAATTTGCAGGGGGAGGATATAGACTTGGATCCCGTTTCTACCACTTGTTGCTTCTGTGGACCTTGGTAATTCACATAACTTTCCTGATTCTCTATTTCCTCAGTTTTGAGGTTTCTAAGGGTCTCCTTCTTTTCTTAAGCAACCACTCTATCATTGTGGCCCAGTATTTCATCACCTTGTAGCTAATGCTCTGTTTTTAACTCACCATTCTTGATTAAGCTGAGGCTTAGACAGCAGAAACAGTTTGACCAGCTTGGGAGGGCCTAAACAATCTGTACTACTCTGATCTGTCTTTCAGAGACCCAGCATCACAATTCTTTCAGAGCGAGGCATTAAAATGACATTATGTCAGTATAGAAAAAGTGTACGACTTTTTTGGAAGGAGTGATGGTAGCTAGGTGGTAAAATATTTAGAACACTGGACCAAAAGTCAGGGACATCTTAGTTCAAATTTAGTCTTAGACACTTATTAGCTGCCTCAGTTTTCTTATCTGTAAAATGATGGTAATAACATCACCTACCTACCAGAATTGTTGTGAGGATAAAACCAGATGTTATTTGTAATGTACTTTGAAAATCTTAAAGTGACATATAAATGGTAACTATTATTATTATCTCTTAAAATCTCTCTTAATTCATATTAGTAAATTGTCATTTGGGTGAAAAGCAAAGCCAATAAGACTAGGACTGGAGAAGTTGGAAATGTATATTTCGCTTAATTCAATCTTTAGCTTTCTTCTAATGTTGGTTTAATTTGGATATGCTCTGCTGCAAAATTATGGGTTGTCCATTATACAGGGTGGGCCAAAAATCACGATGTCTTAATAACTTTTAACAAATATTTTCTTTAATTTTTGCCATTTATGAGAGTTGATCTTTCACACACAATGTGAATTTATTTCCTATATATCCATGTATGCTGCTATGATATCTTAAATTAAAAACAAAAAATAAAGGAGTTATTAAATATCGAAACCCCTTCTTGACTTTTAGCCCACCCTGCACATGATCATTTGTCATATACTTACATGTTTGCTTTTAAAATATTATTTCTCTTAAGCCATGAGTTATTGTAGCAACTAACCCTGAAATGCAGTTCTAGAACATCTTATACTGTAGCTGTGATGCATTCTGTGGCTTGGTCACATAAGGCCAAGTTCAAATAAGCATTTTCTTTCTCTCTTGTCTCAAACTCTTACATGAGCTTTTTCAATAATGCTGTCATGATTGAAGTGGGAAGGAGGGGAGAAAGCAGGTCAATGGTACACCAATTACTTGAGCAGAAACAGAAAACGAAAAAGGAGGTGAAAAATAAAGATGCTAGACATATTTTCAGCTTGGAATATGATGAGCATTTGCCCTTTTAATATAGACACACTGCCATCAGTTGAGGTCTTTTTCAGCTGTGTCTGACTCTTCATGGCCCTGTTTGGGTTTTTCTTGGAAAGGATACTGGAGTGACTTGCCATGTCCTTATTCAGTTCATTTTACAGATGAGGAAAGTGAGGCAAACTGGGTTGTCACCTGCCGAGGACCACTTGTCTGAGGCTGGATTTGAATTTAGGAATATGAGTCTTCCTGACTCCAGGCCTAACACTCTATCTATTACTCAACCTGGATGCTCACCTATGTCCTGTCACAGGATGCAATAGGCGAGGATTAACTAGGAGAATGGGACATCACTCTTTTACTTCAGAAGGCTTTCTTCTCAGGAAGAAATCATACTAAGCAATTTTCATGATTTCTGAGAGTGTTGAATGGGATAAGGAAAGTAAAGCTCTTCGTAAGTTGCAAATACATTTCAGCTCTTATTATTAATATCATTGCTATCCTATTGCATTTCTAGAATTGTCAAAGCATGATAGAATTGAATAAGTCTTTTAGAGGTCATCTAGTACACGTTTCTCATTTTTTTAGTTCCTGATCTGTGTTTCCTTGGTTTAGAGAATTCCTGGCAAAGAAAGATCAATACATAGATTCATATCTTCTCTAAAATCTAAATTCTTGGAAAATTGCCTAAAGAGACTTAAAAGTTCAGTGACTTGCCCAGGGTCACACATCCAGAATATATGAGATATATGACTTAATTTCCAGGTTTTTATGACTGACATAGGGATCAACAATGCCAAATACTTCAGAGAGATCAAAAAGTTAAGGATGAAAAAAGGTCACTCAAGATAATAATAAAGAGAGGGGCAGCAAGGTGGTGCAGTGGATAAAGCACCTGCCCTGGATTAAGGAGGACCTGAGTTCAAATCTGGCCTCAGACACTTGACACTTACTATCTGTGTGACTCTGGGCAGGTCACTTAACCCTCATTGCCCCACAAAAATAAATAAATAAAGATAGTAATAAAGAGACCACTAGGAACTTTTTAACAAAGAAGAAGAAGCAGCTTAGCGATGAGGTCAGAAGCCACATTTCAAGAGCGAAAATGAGAGGAGTGGAAGTATAGACAATGGATGTATCAACTTTTTCTAAGAATTGGTCTAGGGTAATAAGTAGAGATATAGGATAGATAGTAGCTTGCGGGGATGGTACACTAAAAGGAAGCTTGTTGTAAGGATGGCAGTCACTGGGTATGTCTACAGGAAGCAGGGAAGAAACAAAGAAAAAGTCACAATTATGTACAGTGGGTGAATTGTAAGAGTAAGCTAGAGGAGATGGGAAAGAATGACATTAAGAACATTGAGTCAAAAAAAGGCCAGCTTTTCATCAGACACAGGACCAAAGAAAAAGAAAACAATGCCAAGGGGTTCGGAAATAGTGAATAGAGTAAAATAGGTTGTTTGTGGCAAATAACTTCAATTTTCTCGATATACTATGAGGCAAAGTCCTCTTTTGAAAAAGAGCACAGAAAGACACCTGTGAATATCTTGGCATTGCCAATATAGAAAAGATGTTACAGGGCATTTAATTTAATTCCTATATTTTACAGAAGGAAACTGGTCCCAGAGAGGTTAAGCAAGTTGGCCAAGGTCATACAACTTGTAAAGGACACAGTTAGGATTTGAACTCAGACTCGAGATTGATTTCAGCACTCTTTTCACTGTATAATTGCTGTCATTCTTTAGGAGAGAGAAGAAGGCTTATGACAGTTCCTGCAGGGATCATGATAGAGAATCAACAACTAAGAAAGACTAAAAAGAGAGATTTCTGGTATTTCAGACCCAGTTGTGATTTAATAACAAGTTTGTGATGCCCCCAATAATCAAAAATGTGTGGTTTATTCCATCACTATTGAGAAGCAGAGGAGTATGTAAAAAGGAAGATAAATGGGGTACTCAAAGGCTGAGGTTTGGCAAGGCATGAGGGGCAGTGGGCCAAGGGAACAAAGGTATTCTAGAATAGAGGACAGAGGACAGTTGATGAGCTATTTATAAGGTAAAGATTAGAAAGGGAAGAAAGTGAAGCCAGAGCAGGGGTAATGGCTGAGAGAGAATCAAGACATGCAGAGAATGGAGGTCATGGAGAGGACAAGGATCCAGTTTAGGAACAAGGAGTTCCTTCTCTGTGAAACACTTTGGGCCCAAGGAAATCAGCTCACTCCTTGCTCCTCCCCATCACCTCCAGAATTCTCACTACTGATATCAACCTTTAACCTCTCCTCCTTTGAATTTCATTCCTTCCATCTACATCACTTTGTACAAATCTTTCTCACTGTTATCTTCTGGACTCCCTTAATTTTATTTATTTATTTGTTTGTTCGTTCATTCATTCATCCATCCATCTATCTATCTATCTATCTACCTACCTATCTATCTATCTTTTTTTTTTGCAGGACAATGAGGGTTAAGCGACTTGCCCAGGGTCACACAGCTAGTAAGTGTTAACTGTCTGAGGCTGGATTTGAACTCAGGTCTTCCTGAATCCAGGGCTGGTGCTTTATCTACTATGCCACCTAGCTGCCCCCAACTCCCTTCATTTTAAATGACTTCAGGCCCTGGGTTCCATCTTTTGTCTTCACCCCAATCCCTACTTCCATTTGGGAACTTAAATGCACATGTTACCTTCCCTTGAAACCCTCTAACTTTCCAGTTCAGGCATGATCAGGTCCCCACAATCTATTACTTTATTCTACTTCAGCCATCCCTAGGAATGGTCATACCTTCTATTTCACCCTCATTCATTACTGTGTCCCCCATGGATGATCTTAAACTCTGCAATGTCTTTCTCCTCATAAGCCTCTGTTCACAATTCTCTTGTTTTTCCTTACTTCTAAACTTGTTATTTAAATTCATCCCATCCAATCTTTCCAGCCACATTTGTTTCCCCAGATCAGCTCCTATGAACTGCCCTCATTTCTCTTTCTCATCATCTTCATTATGGTCTATTCATCTAGACACTCTCCTTTACCTTTAAATCCCTTTCTCCCTTTTCCTAGAAGGACTCATACCGTGCTGATTCTTAATCATAGGTTACCTTCACCACCCATAACCTCAGACCTTATTTCTGGATTACTAAATTCTCTATGGGAAAATAATGTAATTGTGAATATTATGCATGTTACCACTTTGTTATTTCCTGTTTCTTGTGTCCTCAGTGCTTCTTGGAAATCCCTTTGTTCTTCTCAAATTGACTCTTATATGCTCCCCAGAGCAGCTGTAGCTGCTACCTATACCTTCTGCAAACATTCCTTTCTCAGTATATGGGTTCCTTCATTCCCACTACTCCATAAGTAAAAGCCTTTTTTTAATATTTTTCCCCATCTGCTCCTTCTTTGTTTCATTCTCCCAATGTTTCTTTCTTGTTCTTCTTCCTCTGTGCCCTAAAGTCCAGCCCCTCCCTTCTTTTCTAGGAGCTTGGCTGAGTAATCATTCTCATCTTCTGTAAAATTTTTAGCCTCTTCCTTTCTACTTCCTCCTTACCCAATGCTTAGAAACATGCCCATGCCTTTCAAATATTAAACTTACAACCCTGCCATCTACTCAAACTATCATTCTATGCCCTTGTTCCATTTCTTTGCCAATCTCCTAAAGTCACTGTCTCTACTTTTTCACCCCCTATTCACTTCTTAATTCCTATAATTAGACTTTAGACTGCATTGCAGTACTGAAACTCTTCTCTAAAGTTACCAACAGGCTCTAAGCTATTAATTCCAGTGCTCTTTTCTTGGTCCTTATTCTCAACTTTTCTGTAGTTTTTGACACTTTCAATGCTTTTGGATACTCTCTTCTCCAGTAGCTTCAAGGCCCCTCTTGTTCTCTTCCTATCTTGTCTGGTTGATGCTTCATATTCTTCTTTCCTATATCATCATCTCTCTCTGTATGGTTCAGCCTTAAGATTTTGTTCTGGGATCACTTGTCTATCTTCTCTACATACTTACTTTTTTCTCCTCCCTGGTGGTTTCATTAATTCCTCTGGTTTCAGTGATCATCTCTATGCCTGTCACTCACTCCTGTCCTACATTGATTGCTTACTAGAAATCTTCACCTAGATTTCTTTCTGGCATCTCAAAAGATTATATGCAAAATAGGAATTATTATCAAATAAGATAATATATGCAAATGGCTCACCGTAGTATATGGCACACAGTATGATCTTAATAAATGTATATTTCTTTTCCTTCTCCCTTCCCCATTTACCTCTCATCACATCTTCTCTGTTTTTTATTAGCAAATCTAATATCTCTTCCAGTCACTCTGGTTTCTAATTTAAAAGTTAAGTATCAACTGATTGGTCATTCAGTCCATGACTGTCAACCCCTTTGACTCCAACATATCAGGGACTATGCTAATCCCTGAAAAAATAAAGAATAAACAAGTTACTACCTTAGAATAACTTGTGAGATGAATCAAATCAATGAACATTTATCAAATGCTTACTGTTTGCCAAGTTGTGCCATAAGTTTTGAGGCTGCAAAGAAAATCAAATTACAAACCAACCAAAAATCCCTAACCTTGAGGAGTTCACAGTACAATGGGGAGACAACAACCCAACAATTATGTACAAATAAGTATATACATGGTAAATTGGATGTAATCAACATAAGGAAAGCAGTAGTATTAAGAATAATTTGGAAAGGTTCTTTGTAGAAGGTAGGATTTTAGGGGCTGGCTCAATGAATATTCTAAGAATAATTTCCATAAAGATGATAATTGCATTCATGGCAGCTGCTGATATCAACAAGGGAAGAGAAGAGGTCAAATGTCAGAGCCTTGGAGGGCATCCATTGTTGTTTTTTTGTTTTGATTTGCTTTTTGCTTTTTGTTGGTGGGGCAATGAGGGTTAAGTGACTTGCCCAAGGTCACACAGTTAGTAAGTGTGTTAAGTGTCTGAGGCCGGATTTGGACTCAGGTCCTTCTGAATCCAGGGCCGGTGCTCTATCCACTGTGCCACCTAGCTGCTTCTGAGGGCATCAATTGTTAACCAACAAGACTTGGATGAAGATCCTGAAAAGAATACTGAGAAAAAAAGCAGACAAGTAGGAGGAGATGCAGGAGAAATTGGAGTCACCAAAACCAAGAGAATAGAGTATCAGAGAAAAGACACACACACACATACACAAACACACAGAAAGAGAGAGAGAGAGAGAGAGAGAGAGAGAGAGAGAGAGATCAAAATTTGAAGAGAGATTTCTAAAACAAAACAAAACCCCATGGAGGGTAGAGAAAGAGTAAACACAGAGATAAATAGATACCAAATCATTACAAAGTTTTTTGAAGGTGGCATTAACAGCTGAGAGGAAAAGGAAAGGTCTCACAGGAGAAGAATTTGAGCAAAACTTTGGAGGATGCTAACAAGTCAAGAGGCAGAGGTAAGGAATGAGAATATACTAAACATAAGGGATACTTTGTGTAAAGAACTCGTGATTGGTGATAGTGAATTATAATCTGGATATACTGGATAATCTGGAATACTATATCTGGAGTCAAAGGACCTAGGTTTGTTTTAGTTTCTTCATCTATAAAATGAAGGGTTTGGGCTACATAGTCTTGAAGGTCCTTTCTAGCTCTCAATCTTTAATGTCAATTCTGTTGGACCATGGCATGAGTGGAGAGGAACAATAGGTAGGAAAAGAGGTTGGACCTTGTTTTTGGAGGGTTTTTAAATGCCCTAAAGAAGAGTTTCTATTTGATCCTAGAGAAAATTGGAAGGTTGTGAAGTTCATTGAGCAACTGAGTGTCATAATCAGACTTGTGCTTTAAGAAGATGACTTTATCAACCATGAGTAGCCTTGGCTTCTCAGTTTTCCTCAGCTTCCATATGTAATCCGTTTCTAAGTATTATTGACTAAATTTCTCCTGCTACATGGCCAGTTACTTAATGTCTTCATCACCTCACCCGATCTATTACAATAGCCTCCTAATTGAGCTCCATGCTGTCAGTCTCTCCCCTTTCCAATTTCTCTTCCACACAGCTGTGAAAATTACATTACCAAGGCACTGAAATGACCTCATCATTTCTTAACTAAAAAAATCACTTAATTTCAATTCAGTTCAGTTTAGTTCAATTCAATTAACTTCAAAGGTTCCCTATTGTATTTAGTATACACTGTGGTAAGTGGGGCATAGAATTAATTAGGGTTGTTTATAAAGATTTTCTTGTAGCAATGAGGGCCCAGTTGAGATGTCATGAATTTGTAGTACATACAATCAACACAATCTCATGATTCAATTTTTCCCTATTTCATTCAGCACATGAGGAATGAGAACTGATCAGATCCTTATTTTAGGATGCCAACTTTGGTAGTCCTGTGAAAGATGTTTTGGAGAGGAAGAGAATGAGGGCATTTGCAAGAAGTTCTCTCCTCTCTTGTACCCCTTACTCACATAACTCAGAAGCTTTTTGCCACTATCTTCTCCTTCACCCCATGTCAAATAATGAAGTAGGCCTTCTCCTTGCCAAGGAAAACTCCTCTACATGCACAAGCCATCCTAGTCAGTTCCATTTTGTCCAGTAAATTGCCCCCTCTATCATTCTTACTCGCACTGATATTCAATTCTTCTCATTTATTGGCTTCTCATTTACTGCTGAAAATATGACCATGTCTAACCTATCCTAAAAAAAAAAAAAACAATTTCTCACTCGATTCATCCATCCCCACAAGCTATTGTCTCATATTTCTCCTCCATTCTCCTTGGGAAAGCCATCTATAATAAGTGTCTCTACTTCCTTTCTTTTTCTTCTTTTTAACTCTTTGCAATCTATCTTCTCACCTTATCAATTCACTGAAACTGTTCTCTCCCATTACTGTTGATCTCTTAATTGCCAAAAGTAATGGGCTTTTCTAAATCTTTGTCCTTCATGACATTGTCAACCACTCTCTTCTCCTTGTTGCTCTCTTCTTTCTAGGTTTTTGTGAGCTGTTGTCTCTTGATTATTCACTCTATCTTAATGTTCTTTGTCTCTTTTGCTAGATCTGTATCTATATCATGACTACTACCCTAGGGGATCTCCTTAGGCTTTGTTCAAGACCATTTTATAGTCTTATCAGCGTCTATGGTTTCAATCACCTCATCTCTATGTATATGATTTATAGATTTAACTATTTCTAATCTCTCTTTTGATGTCCAGTCAAAATTAAGAGATCATTTGGAGGGGGCAGCTAGGTGGCACAGTGGATAAAGCACTGGCCCTGCATTCAGGAGGACCTGAGTTCAAATCCGACCTCAGACACCTGACACTTACTAGCTGTGTGACCCACAGCAAGTCACTTAACCCTCACTGCCCCCCCCCAAAAGATCATTTGGAACTTTGGAGAGATTAATTTTATTCTTCATCTCCAACTGCCTATCAGATATCTCAAACTGTATATTCCATAAACATCTTAAACTCAACATGCAAACACCCAGATGAATAATCTTTCTGACCAAACTCTCTCATATATTAACATTCCTATTACCATTCAAGGTTACAAACATCCTCTCATCTATACAGGCTCTTAGTTTCTTCCTTAACTCCTCATTTTCTTTCACCTCCCACATCCAATCTGTTTTATGGGCCTGTTGATTTTCACCTTCATAACATTTCTCACATAAACCCCTTCACTGTTATACCACTGCCACAAGCCTTGTGTAGGCTCTTGAAACCCATGCAGGCAAAATCCTTCTGTGGGTCTGCCTACCTCATGTTTCTCTCCACTCTAGTCTATCCCTCAGTCATCTATCAAATTGATCTTCCTAAAGTGTAGATCTGACCATATTCCATTTCCCTCCCAATTCAATAAGCTCCAATGACTTCCTATTGCCTTTAGGAGCAATTAATTATAAAATACTTTAGTTGATTTTTGAAGCCCATCATAACCTGCCCCTCCCCCCCACCCTGTTCCAGTCTTCTTACAAAGTATTCCTCTCCACATGCTCTGTGCTCTAGTGATTCCGGCCTTTACAGTGTTCCTTACACCTCACGCTCAAACTCCATCTCCTCACTCCAAGTATATTTCATTGGCCATCCCCCCATGCCTGGAATCCTCTTCCTCCTCATCTCTATTTGACAGCTTCTCTGGATTCCTTCAAGTCTTATCTAAAGTCCCACCTTCTGAAGAAGCCTTTCCCAGACTTCCTAGATCTTAATACTTTCTGTCTGAGACTATGCCAAATTTACAGGCACAATGGACAAAACAGTTACTCTGGAACCAGGATGAATTCTTTAGGAGAACCTATGGTACTCATAATCTGTGTTGTTTTGAGCTAGTTTTTTTTTTCAAGTCCCTGGGGTTCAGTTGCCTCACATGAATGGACTAGATGGCTTCTCAGATGCTTCTAGTTCTAGATCAAGGATTTTATGATATATTTTCCTTTATATCTCACACACATACTCGCAGGGTGACCTTGGGAAATAATTTAACCTCTGTCTGTCTCAGTTTTCTTTTCTGTAAAATGGGGAGAATAATACCTACCTCCCATTGTTATTGTAATGATAAGATGAAATTATTTATAAAGTGCTTTGCAGAACTTAAAGCACTATATAAATGTTAACTTTTATTAGTATGTATCAGTGCTTCATACAGTGTATGCTTAATATGTGCTTAGTTGAATAGATATACATATACATGCACAAATGTATGCATGTATGTATATATACATTTATACATATATACATACACACACTGTTGTTTTTTGGTCGTTTCAGTCATGTCTGACTCCTTGCAATCCCATTTGGGGTTTTCCTGTGTTAATATGAATGTATGGACCACCTGGATTTGATGGAGGTGCCTTATTATCCAAAAGCATTTTTTATGAAACCCTGGGTTAATAAGAGCAAAATGTGCTTCAATTGAACTCCAAACTTAATCCAGATAGCTAGCAAATAAAAGTCCCTACCTGGCGACTTCTTTTCCCTAAGGATAGCAAGTCCCTATATTATGGAGAAATCTGGGTGACCTTGTCCTTGACAAACCCCTTTTTAGAGTCCTGTAATCTTATCATGATGCTTCTCTATTTCCAGGGTGGAGTACAATGAGACTATTACTTCCCTTGTTCTGGACATCTTGCTTCAAACCAATAGATAAAAAGATAGAAAAACAATGTATTTCCTGCCTTCAAAAAGCTTAAAAAACATCAACATGAATACATATAATTCAAATTGGAATGCGATGATAGCAAAGGAGGGGTCTAGACAAAATACTAGAAAATATTTGAGCTTGGAGAGTTCATTTCTATTTAGGAAGGGATCAGAAAAGGTACCACAGAGAACCCTCTAATTTATTTTGAAGAAATGACAAGAATTCATCAAACAGATAAGTAAAATGACTGTGGTTTTGGTAATCTACATAAGTGAATGGAGATAGGAAAGGGCAGGGCAAGCTAATAATGCAGGAACAATGATTATAGTTTGGTTGATACTTAGATTGATTAAGTTCAAATTAGATTGAAAAAAGACCAGAAAAACGAGTTAGAATCCAAAACTAGTCTAATTGTTAGCTTAAGTAGTTTGCATTTTATTCTATAAAGAAGAGTCACTAGAGGTTCATAGGGTAGTCTTATAGTTTAGAACCAGAAGGGACCTCAGACATTATTTAATTCAAACTCTTCATTTTTTTTTAAATGTTTGAGGCAATGAGTGCCATGATTTGAACTGGTCATTAGGAAGACTACTTTCCCAAATGTGTGAATGATGGTTTGGAGAGCAGGGAGACTAGTAGCAGAAGGATGGGTTATTAGGCCCTTGAACAATAGTCCAAATGAGAGTCAATGAGGTCTTAAACTAGAGTGGCAGCAATGTGAAGGGAGAAAGGGGAAAGAATGTAAGAGATGTTACAAAACTGAAGTCAACAAGATGTTTGACATAGTGCCCCCTAAACCTAACAAGATCTTAGGCCATATTCTACATAAATCCTTTCCCAAACCTTAATTCTAATGCCATCCTTCTTTTAACTATTTCCTTTTTATCCTGTATATACCTTGTTTACTTGAGAACAGTGACTGTCTTTCCCCTCTTGTTGTATCCCTAGAGCTCAGTACAGTGCCTAACACGTTTGACATTTAATAAATGTTTATTGACTAACTGATTAATTAACTAATTTAAAGTTAATGTAGAATATAGAATGAGAAATGTTATATAGTTTTTCTCTACTCTGTCCTGGTTATATGACATCTAGAGTATTGTGCTCAATTCGAGTCCTTCGATTTTGGGAAGGACAGGCATCTAATAAGACATATTCTAAAAGTCTATGGTTATGCATTTCAAGAAATTCACTAAATGTACCACTCCCTTGATAAGAGTCTGGAAAATCTATGGTCCTACCCCGCTCCCTTTTCCCCATTCAATCACTTGAGAACTTTTTGGCAGCAGACTCTTGTTTGGCCGGCTTGAACCCTACTAAATAAAGCAGATGGGTTATTTCATAGACTGTCAAGCACATGGATTTTTAGTGAAATTTCATCTCAATACTAGCATGCAAATCCATCAAAATATCATATACAAATCAAGAATGTAATTCTTAATGAGAAGCATAGAGAATTGACCTATGAGTCAGGGGAGTTCTTAAGAGGAATTTTAAAGAGACAAGACACACAGGAATCCCTGAAAAGAGAATGGCACTAACTTTTCTTTTTCTTTTCTTTTTTGTTTTGCAGGGCAATGGGGGTTAAGTGACTTGCCCAGGGTCACACAGCTAGTAAGTGTTACTTGTCTGAGGCCAGATTTGAACTCAGGTCCTCCTGAATTCAGGGCTGGTGCTTTATCCACTGCGCCACCTAGCTGCCCGGCCCTAACTTTTCAATCCATATCTGTATGAGGCCCAAAGAGAAATGAGCATCTCTTATAATCACCTAAAAAGTTGTCGAGGAGATAGCAGATGAGCCCTGACACATTTCGTCCTCCCCATAACCACTCCCCAATCAGGTTTGAATTAAGTAGGTGCAGTCTCATTAAGCACAGAAAGTCATTATGTAAGTGTAATGTCAGTTATTCATCATAATAAACATGGAAATACTTAGATGAACTGATGCAAAGTAAAGTAATAAATACAGGAAAACAATATGCCCAATGACTACAACAATGCAAATGAAAAGAACAAATAAACACAAACCAACAAAACAAAACCGAGAAAATTGTAAAATCTTAAAAACCAAATTTGGCCACAAAGAAGAGATATGAAAAGGCACCTTCTCTGCACCACTTCCCCTGCCCCTTCTTTTGTAGGGGTGGTGGTCTACAAGAATTCAAACTTACATAAACATTGTGTTTTGTTGATGTCTTTATTGATTTTTAAAATTTTTTTTTTTATTTTTTAGTGAGGCAATTGGGGTTAAGGGTTAAGTGACTTGCCCAGAGTCACACAGCTAGTAAGTGTTAAGTGTCTGAGGCCAGATTTGAACCCAGGTACTCCTTACTCCAGGGCCAGTGCTCTATCCACTGTGCCACCTAGCTGCCCCTATTGATTTTTTCTTTGCTTTTTCTATATTCTTTGTCATAGAGAAAGACAGTCAAAAATATACTTCATATAATTCAAAAGATAGATATGCACAATTAATATATATATATGCATTTAAAAAAGAAAATCAAAAAACATAAAGTTGCCACCTAAATCAAGTCAAAGGACTCATTGCTGTCTATTTCTCTGTGGCCTATTTAGAGAATCATGGAAGGGATCCCAGAGGACATCTAGTTCACTTTACACCTAGAAAGAATTCTTACTACAGCTTATGTAACAAGTAGTTATACCAATTTGCTTGGAGACCTCCAACTAAAGGGAATCTACCACTTTTTGAGCATGCATTTGACTTTTGAATAGCTCTAATTGTTAGGAATTTTTTTCCTGACATCAAGCAACTTACAACCATTGTTCCTTCTAGTTCTGCCCCCTGGGCTCAATGGAAAAACTTCTAATAGATACTTCATATGACAGACATTAGAATACTTGAAACACAATGATCATGCTTCGCTAAAATCATCCCTTCTCCAGCCCACACATCTTATTTCCTTTAATATTTCATTATGATATTAGTTTCAGCCCTGTCACCACCCTGGGTGCTCTACTTTGGACACACATTGGCTTATTATCAGTGTCCTTTTTATACTGTGATGTCCATAAACAAATACAATATTCTAGATGAAATCAGACAAGGGTCAAGTACAGAGGGACTATTGCCTCCTTATATCTGGAAGTCATGCCTTTGACCCTTTTGAGATAACTCAAGATTTATGTTTTGGTTTTTTTGCTGTTTTTGTTTTTTTTTTTTAGTTGCCTTATCACACTGCTGACTAAAATGGAGTTTGTAACCCACCAAAACCCATACATCAAAGCATATCTTGTGTTTCTGAATGTGATTATTGTGTACTCAAGTATAAGATAGTACACATATCTCTCCTGAATGTTACCTTTGAGATTCAGCCCAATGCTAATTTGTCACAAACTTTTTGAATCCTTTTGTTTTGGATGAAGTTATGTTGGGATAGAGAATGTAATTATGTCACTGCCCTCATTCAAGGAGCTAGAAAATAATTGTGTCACTGGCTAATTAGGTTATAACCAAAGCAAGCTAACAACTAAGTAATCAGATTCCTAACCCTGCAGTAAATCTAGTATACACTGAACAAGATGGTAAAGAAAATGGAATATATGCTATAAAGGGATTGGTCTTAGGAATCATTAATAATTAGTCTGAAGAAAGTAATAATAACATTTGTATAGCATTTATTATGTGAAATACACTGTGGTTAGTGTCTAAAATTAATATCTCATTTGATCGTCACAACAATCCTGGGAGGAGGGTGCTATCATTATCCTCATTTTCTGGATAAGGAAATTGAGTCAGAGATTGTGACTTCTCCAGGGTCATACAACTAGCAAGTGTATGAGACTGGACTTGAATTTAGATCTTCTTAACTTCAGTCTTGGCGTTCTATCCACTGTATCACCTATCTGGCTCAAAGAAGAGAAAATTTTGGTGGAATGTGATAGCTTCTTTAAAGTATTTATTTGAATATGCACACAAAAACCTATATAATATACAACTATAGATACACATATTAATCCACAACATTTACTCATTTAACTTTTTCAAATTCAAGAATTCAAGTGATTTTATTAGTTACCTCATTTTCACTTTCCCATTAGCAACCATGCACATCCACAGCTATGCGCAGTAGAGAAAAAATAAAAGTTGTGATGCACCCAAGTTTGTGGAGCAGCTGGTATCCTACTAGGAACTTCAATGGTCTTGTTCATCCTACCATTGTAAAAAGCTCCCTGTGTAGTCATTGCTTTTCATTGTATGACTTTAAAACCAAAGTTTTGGGTTGCAATTAAGCTTCCGAAGTGTAGGGCAAGTCTTTTGGGCTCCAAGCCCAAGTGTATAAAGTCAGTGATGTGACTTTAGTGAGAAAATGAAGGTGTTAAATAAATTTCATTTCTGAGTGTTTGCAGGCGCTGTTGGCATAATCAGCCAGCTGGCTGGAGACTTTGAGGTTGCCAATCCCATCATGTATCCAACCTCTGTTATGTTTCCATACTCCAAGGTCCTTAAAGATCTCAAATAGCATAGGAAGCAGACATCACTGATGGATTATTTCAAGTTAGTTGTATCCTTCATGATCTTCAACACCATTCACCAGCTGTAAAGGATAGAGTGTCAGAGGTGCTGTCAGTGTCTTTTGGGAACAGAAACTAAAGACCCCAGAAATGTCTTCCTTGATTTTCAGAGGGCAGCCAAGGTAGAGAGGTTTATAATAGTATAGTATACAGTAAAATGCCCTCATACCTCCATCTGATACAGTGGAAGGTAAGATTCAGGTTAAAAATGTTTTATAGGCAGCTAGGTAGCACAGTGGATAGAGCACCAGCTCTAGAGTCAGGAGTACCTGAGTTCAAATCTGGCCTCAGACACTTAACACTCAATAGCTGTGTGACCCTGGGCAAGTCACTTAAACCCAATTGCCTCACTAAAAAAAAAATTAAAAAAAGTTTTAAGGGTTAAGAATTTCAATATTCATGGTACTGTAGATTTCATGTGAATACTGTCCAAAATCAATGTTTTTGTTGTTTGTGATGTTTTTTTTTTTTGGGGGGGGGGTGAGGTTTGCATTTTTTTAATTGAGATGTTAGCACAAAATGTCACAGAATTCTAGGGAATTACTAGGAAGAAATGTTTTGTATGTTGCCAATTTTATTTTGTATATTGCATTTTATGAGTTATTTCATAGTTATGTTAGGAAAAGTGCATATTATCAGAATTAATAATTTGTTTTAAAGAACTATATGCAGGAAAGTATATTTTCAGTAATCTCTAGCAAAAAGTTACAGTTTTTGGTAGTTATGGGATTCTAACTCCCTATTTGCCATAGGTTCAATTTATCAATATTCAAGTTTTTTACTTTTGCTATTTTCTAGGAACATTACTGTTATAAAAGTTGAGGATAGACTATGTATATATGTGAATTGAGCAGCTAGGTGGCACGGTGCATAGAGTACCAGGCCTAGATTGAGGAAGACCCATCTTCAGAAGTTAAAATCTGGCCTCAGACACTTACCAGCTGTGTGACTCTGGGCAAGTCACTTAACCCTGTTTGCCTCAATTTCTTCATTTTTAAAATGAGCTGGAAAAGGAAATGGCAAACCATTCCATTATCTTTGTCAAAGAAAACCCCACAAGGGGTCATAATGAGTGAAACACAACTGAAACTACTGAACAATATGTGTATATTATAGATAAATACATATATAGCTAGATATCTAGATATCTCTGTGTATATGTATATATGTATCTATATTTGCATATGTATGTATGCATAAAATCTGTATGTACTGCCTGCAAAATTCGTTTTCTGAAATTTACAGTAAAAACCAATAAATACTCTTTAATTACATTTCTGATACTACATTGCTCACTCCGTTTTACTTCATTTTATATCCAAATAAATGTTTTATCTAGCATGAGAGAGTAAGTACTATAATTCTGGATGGGAATGGGCTATTTTATACTCAGTGGGGAGATCTTTTCCAATGGAAATTGAAGGAAAAACTATTGGAGCAGTCATATGTATAATGTGTCATCTCATCAGAGGGCCTTCTGTGGAGTTCCCTACTCTTATCTACCCTGTAAGAAACTGCTTCCAATTATCAGTCAGCTTCAGTTATCTGAAATGCTTCTCTGTCACCTATTCAACTCAGATAATTGAGTTAAACCTTTATAATGGGTTTATAATGGGAGAGCTAGGCAGTAGGGGAAAAATCAGACAATCAAAGCTAGGATAATTAAGGCTTGAGTACATATGTGAACTGAAATTCTTTTATGCTTCACTCTAAAGAAGGAATATGCAATGATTTTGTGGTAAAGATTAATATCGAAAGTTTTAGCTAAATCATTTGGGAAGGGCCACACCTGGCCCACCCTGAGAAGGACCTCCCCTTTTGGAGGAGGAAAAACTGAAAGCCACTGGAAGGGAGGCGGGGTGTGGTAAAAAGCTCTCACTCTTTTAGGCCTGGAGAGGCAGTCTGGTGGTGTCCTGGACCTGGCGGTGGCATGTGTTTTGCTCTGTTTAAGGAAACTGCTTTTCTAACTAGTAACTGTAGCCTGACCGGGGTTGGTGAGTCTTAATTGCGGAAAACCCTAAATTCCTTTGAACTAGCTTAATTGGGAATGCTCTGGGATTGCATAGGCTAAGCTTAGAATTGAGACTATCTATCTGTATTTCTACTTCCTTATTTCCTTAATCGGTTTCACCTTTGTGGTTTAATTAATCCCCAAGTAATAAAACCTGATTGATCCTTTATGAACTAAAGCTCAGAGGATCCTTTTCTTATTGGCCTAGAAGGAATATATAAAAATGAAAGTTCAAAGTGGATATTAAACCTAAAAGAGTCCTTCATATATTAAGGCGAGTCACCCAAATAATGCTCTGTATATAAAATTTTGGCCCTCACAATTCATATTTTGGTACAAACATACACAAATATATACAAATATACACACATGTACATATGTAGGTGTGAACATATATAAATATATGTTAGTATATACAGATATTTGTTCATACATTGGTGTCTATTGAAGTATATAATATAGTAGACACTGCATTTCGTATTCATAAGAATACATGTATGCCCTTGGCCTTGTGTGGGGGCTGTTCACTTAGTAAAACAGGGTAGTATAGTAATATGAATGCTGGACTTAAAGTCAGACAGATCTGGCACTAATCCTAACTTTGTCAATTACTATCTGCCAAGTCATGTAACCCCTCTGATTCTTAGTGTCCTCATACATAAAATAAGGAAAATAGTAATTGCAGTACCTACCTCATAGGGTTATTGTGAAGCTCAAAAAAGTTTACTGTATTGCAAAACATTTTGTAAATTTTTAAGCACTATATAAATGCCTGTGCCTCAGTTACTTTTGGTACTAAGTGGACCAATGGGTAGACCACCATTCCATAGACTATAGAAAGGGAGAGTGTCACTGTATTAATTATCCAATAAATAAGAGCAATATGTTAGTCGACCACAGGATGGCTCTCTACTTGAGCCTTAGCTCATATGGTCTCACCAGGCTCTGAATAATGAATGGGATAGTATTCTTAAAAGATATATTTTTTAATTGTAATAGTTCCTTTGGCCATAAGAGAGAATTCAGTCTGAAGACAGCTAAGCCACTAGCTTCAAGTGGTGTTGACTGAATTGAGAATTTAATCTATGTAATAAAGTGAAATAATATTCATATTTTGAAACTTAAAATCTATGCATAGTTATAGAGTCTCCATGCCATGTCTAAATCCTCCTTTCTTAGGTCATGATGTCCCTTCATCAAAATGACTCTGATAACTAGCATACTGTGATCACATATTCTAATAGAGAAAAAAAGGAAAGGAAATGCATTACACACTTTTATATAAAACATCTGTTGTGATCATTTCATAAACTTTCTCTTGCTTGCCCTCTAAGTTATATGGGAGTGGTAGAAAAAAATCATGAGTCACATATTCCTGTACAAAATCTTGGCCATAGAAATTGATAACTGTAGATGCCCTATTAGAAGTCCAGTAGTCCCAAGTCAATGGTAGCTCCCTCCAGCTCTAAATGCCTCTATGGCAATAAATAAGTTTGGCTCTAATAGCAATCTCCAATTGCCACAGATACTTGCATGTAAAGCAGAAAGTCCAAATTTCAAGGCCAAATGTAAAAAAATGGAAGTATATAATTAGCATATAATTCTTGTTTCTTCTGCATCCCAAGTTCATGCACCCTGAACCCCTTGGTGACATTAAAAATGATCAGTCTTGATGCTGAGTGAGGTGAGCAGAATCAGAACATTGTACACAGTAACAGCAGCATTGTGTGATGATCAATTGTGATAGATTTAGTTTTCAGAAAGACAGTTCCAAAGGAGTCATGATGGAAAATGCTCTCTACATCAAGAAAAAAGAACTGTGGAATTTGCATGCAGATTGAATCATAGTATTTCTACTTTTTTTGTTGTTGTTTTTCCTTTTTTGAGGTTTTTCCTTTTTGTTCTGATACTTCTTTCACAATATGACCAATGCAAAAAATATGTTTAATGTGATTGTACATATATTCAGGTTGCTTTCTGTCTTGGGGAGGGGGGAGGGAAGGGATGGAGGGAGAAACATTTGGAACTCAAAATCTTATAAAACCAAATGTTGAAAATTCTCTTTACATGTAACTGGAAAATAATAAAATACTTTTATGATAAAAAATGATCAGTCTTTCATTTGAATACAATAAATAATAACTAGCATTTATGTAGCACTTTAAGGTTTGCAAAGTGATTTACAAATATTTTCTCTTTTGAGCAGCACAATAAATCTGGAAAGTAAGTGGTATAATTATCCCCATTTTATAGATTAGAAAACTATGACAGATAGAAGCAAAGTAACTGGCCCAGCATCACATATACTAGTAAGTGTGGGGGTGGATTTGAACTCATGCCTTCCAGAAACTCTTCCCCAGTTCATCATCACCCTGTACCTGAGAAGATAATTATTTAGATAGATAAAGAGGACAAGGTCTGAGTATGAATTATATCAGTTACTACTACTGAGAATGAAATCCAACAGATGGATAGCCTGAGGACTACATTAGTTCTCAAGAGATATGAAAAGAAGTAGTAAGCCCTTTATGAAAGATTTGTAGGAATGCTAGAGAGGTTGAGAAGCAACAGAGGGATTAATATCTAAATCAACAGGGAGAGAAGATATACCCCCCCAACAACAAAAAAGTCCCTGATTCACTAAAGTTCCAATTTATTTCAACAAATCTTTGTTAAGCACCTACTCTGTGTCACATATTGTCCTAGGTACTGTGGACACAGAGATAGAAATGCAAAATTTCCTACCCTCAAGTAGCTTAAATTCTATTAGATAGAAGCAAAGATAAATTCATGTAAAATACATAATAATACTTGGGAGGTTGAATCATAAAAGGACTTTTGTAAGAGGTGGCATGAGCTAAGGCTTGAAAAAGGATTTTAGTGCTAATCATCTAGTGGGGTCTTAGAGACCAACTATTCAAATCCCCTCTAATGAGCTTAGATTTAGAGGGCACCTTCAGCACCATCTAGTTCAACTCCTTCATCTTATAGAATGAAAGCAAAGCAAACTGAGGACTAAAGAAATAAATCATTCTAGTATGTGCTACATGGTATAGAAAAGACAAGTCTTCATGCTCTTGAGCAAAAAGGAAAAATCTCATAAAAGAAAAACCAAAAATAAAAGAAATAGTATTGTTCAATCAGCATCCATACTCAACAGTTCTTTTTTTTTTTCTGGATTTGGAGATTACATTCCATCATGAGTCTCCTGGAACTCTCCTGTACCGTTGCATTGGTGAGAAGAACCTAGTCCATCACAGTTGATCAACACACAATGTTGATGATACTGTGTATGATGTGCTTTTGGTTCTGCTCATCTCACTCATCATCAGTTCATGCAAGTCCTTCCAGGTTTCTCTGAACACCTCCTGCTCATTGTTTCTTATAACACAATAGAATTCCATCATATTCATATACCACAACTTGTTCAGCCATTCCCCAATTGATGGGCAGCCCCTCAATTTCCAATTCCTTGACACCACAAAAAGAGCAGCTATAAATATTTTTGTACATGTGGGTCCTTTTCCCTTTTTTATGATCTCTTTGGGAAAAAGACCCAAAAAGTGATATTGCTGGGTCAAAGGATATGCACAGCTTTATTGCCCTTTGGGCATAATTCCAAATTGCTCTCCAGAATGGTTGGATCAGTTCACAGCTCCACCAACAATGCATTAGTGTTCCAATTTTTCCACAGCTCTCCAACCTTTATTAATTTTCTTTTTTGTCATATTAGCCAATCTGATAGGTGTCAGGTGGTACCTCAGAGTTGTTTTAATTTGAATTTCTCTAATCAGTAGTGATTTAGAGCATTTTTCATATGGCAATAGACAGCTTTTATTTCTTCATCTGAAAATTGCGTGTTCATATCCTTTGACCATTTCTCAATTGGGGAATGACTTGGATTCTTATAAATTTGATTTAGTTCTCAATATGTTTTAGAATTGAGGCCTTTATCAGAAGTACTGGCTATAAAAAATTGTTTCCCAGCTTTCTGTCTCCCTTCCAATTTTGGATTCATTTCTTCTGTTTGTACAAAACCTTTTCAATTTAATGTAATCAAAAGCATCCATTTTGCATTTCATAATATCCCCCATCTCTTGTTTGGTCATAAACCGTTCTCGTTTCTAACTATCTGAGAGGTAAAATTTTCCTTCCTCTCCTAATTTACTTATGGTGTCTCCTTTTATGCCTAAATCATGCACCAATTTTGACCTTATTTTATTATAAGTTGTAAGATGTTGGTCTATGCCTAATTTCTGTCATACTATCTTCCAGTTTTCCCAGCAATTTTGTCAAATATTGAATTCCTATCTCAGAAGCTGGAGTCTTTGGGTTTATAAGACAGTATATTACTAAAGTCATTTACTACTGTGTCTCCTGTGCCTAGCCTATTCCAGTGATCCTCCAGTCTATTTCTTAGCCAGTACCAGATAGTATTGATGACTGCTGCTTTTTAGTAGAGCTTCAGATTTGGTACAGCTAACTCACCTTCCTGTGCATTTTTTTCATTATTTCCCTTGATATTCTTGACCTTTTGTTTTTCCAGATGAATTTTGTTGTTATTTTTTCTAGCTCTATAAAATAATTTTTAGGTAGTCTGATTTGTATGGCACTGAATAAGTAAATTAATTTGGTTAGAATTGTCATTTTTATATTAGCTCAGCCTATGCATGAGCAATTGAGAATTTTCCAATTATTTAGACCTGATTTGATTTGTGTGAAAAGTGTTTTGTAATCATGTTCATAGAGTTCCCGGTTTGTCCTGGCAAGTAGACTCCCAAGTATTTTATATTGTCTAATGTTACTTTAAATGGAATTTCTCTTTCTATCTCTTGCTGCTGGACTTTGTTGGTCATGTATAGAAATGCTGATGATTTATGTGGATTTATTTTATATTCTGCTACTTTGCTAAAGTTATGGTTTCAAATAATTTTTGAGTTGTTTCTCTAGGGTTCTCTAAGTATACTATCATATCATCTGCAAAGAGTGATACGTTTGTTCCCTCCTTTCTTATTCTAATTCCTTTCATTCCTTTTTCTTCTCTGATTGTTAAAGCTAACATTTCTAGTACAATAATAAATAATAGAGATGATAATGGACATCTCTGTTTCACTCCTGATCTTATTGGGAAGGCCTCTAACTTATCTCTATTACATATAATGCTTCCTGATGGTTTTAGGTAGATACTGCTTATTATTCTAAGGAAAGCCCCACCTATTCCTAAGCTCTCTAGTGTTTTTATCAGGAACGGGTGCTGTATTTTGTCAAAAGCTTTCTCTGCATCTATTGAGATAATCATATGATTTTGGTTAGCTTTCTTATTGATGTGGTCGATTATGTTAATAGTTTTCCTAATGTTGAACCAGCCCTGAATTCCTGGGATAAATCCCACCTGGGCATAGTGTATTATCCTGGTGATCACTTGCTGTAATCTCCTTGCTAATATCTTATTTAAGATCTTAGCATCAATATGCATTAGGAAAATTGGTCTGTAATTTTCTTTCTCTGTTTTGTCTCTGTCTGGTTTTGGTATCATCACCATATTTGTGTCATAAAAGGAATTTGGTAGAACTCTTTCTTCACCTATTTTTCTAAATATTTTTTATAATATTGGAATTGTTCTTTAAATGTTTGGTAGAATTCACCTGTAAATCCATCTGGCCCTCGGGACTTTTTCTTAGGGAGTTTGTTAATGGTCAGTTCAATTTCTTTTTCTAATTTGGGCTAATTTAAGGATTTTATTTCCTCTTCAGTTAACCTGGGCAGCTTGTATTTTTGTAAATATTCATCCATTTTATTTAGATTGTCAAATATATTGACATAGAGGTGGGCAAAAGAGTTCTTAATTATTGCTTCAATTTCCACTTCATCATTGGTAAAGTCACCCCTTTCATTTTTGATACTGATAATTTGCTTTTCTTCTTTCTTTTTTGTTTTTGTTTTTTGAAGGGCAATCAGGGTTAAGTGACTTGCCCAGGGTCACACAGCTAGTAAGTGTTGTGTCTGAGGCTGGATTTGAACTCAGGTCCTCCTGAATCCAGGGCTGATGCTCTATCCACTGTGCCACCTAGCTGCCCCCTTCTTTCTTTCTTTCTTTTTAACCAAATTAACCAATGGTTTATCTATTTTATTGGGTTTTTTTTTATAAAACCAGCTCTTGGTTTTCTTGATTAATTCTATAGTTTTCTTGCTTTCAATTTTATTAATTTCTCCTTTAATTTTCAGGATTTCCCAATTTAGTATTTTATTGGGGATTTCTAATTTGTTCTTTTTCTAACTTTTTAAGTTGCATGCCCAATTCATTGATCTCTTCTTTATTCATGTAAGCATTTAGAGCTATAAAATTTCCCCAAAGCACTGCTTTGGCTGTATCCCATAGATTTTGGTATGTTGTCTCATTATTGTCATTCTCTAGGATAAAGTTATTGATTGTTTCTATGATTTGTTGTTTGACCCATTCATTCTTTAGAATGAAATTATTTAGCTTCCAATTGTTTTTTTCAGTCTACTTTTCCATGGCTCTTTATTACATGTAATTTTTATTGTATCATGGTCTGAAAAGGATGCATTTAGTATTTCTGCCTTTCTAAATTTGACGATGAGGTTTTTGTGCCCTAATACATGGTCAGTTTTTTAATGTGTCATGTACTGCTGAGAAAAAGGTATATTCCTTTCTATCCACATTCAATTTTATCCAGACATCTATTATGTCTAACTTTTCTAGTATTTTAGTCACCTCTTTAACTTCTTTCTTATTTATTTTGTGGCTAGATTTATCTAATTCTGAGAGGGGAAGATTCAGATCCCCCACTAGTATAGTTTTGCTGTCTATTTCCTCTTGTAACTCATTTAACTTCTCCTATAAGAATTTGAATGCTATACCACTTGGTGCATACATGTTTAATATTGATATTACTTCATTATCTATAGTACCTTTTAGGAAGATGTTGTTTCCTTCCTTATTTCTTTTGATTGATTCTATTTTTGCCTTTGCTTTGTCTGAGATAAGGATTGCTACCCCTGCTTTTTTTTTTTTTACTTTACCTGAAGCATATTATATTCTGCTTCAGCCGTTTACCTTTACTCTGTGTTTATCTCTAGGCTTTAAATGTGTTTCTCGTAAACAGCATATTATAGGATTCTGGTTTTTAATTCACTCTGCAATTCACTTCTGTTTTATGGCAGAGTTCATTCCATTCACATTTACAGTTATTATTACTGTCTATTCCCCTCCATTCTATTTACCCACTTTGTACTTTTCCCCCCTTCTTTCACCCTATTCTTCCTCATTCTTAGCCCTGCCTCCCCCAATCTGCCCTCCCTTTTTATCACCCCCTCCCCTTTCTTTACCCTTTTCTCCCTTTCTTTTGTCCTCCCTTCTATCGGTCACCACCTTTCCCCTTACCCTTTTACTTCCCTAAAGAATAAGCTAAGTTTCTTTACCCAAATGAACTTATATGTTATTCCCTCTTTGAATCAAATCTATTGAGAGTAAGGTTGAAACAATGTTCACCCCTCGCTTCTTTCCCTCTATTGTAATAGGTTTCTTCACCTCTTCAAATGATGTAATTCACCCCATTCCACCTCCCCTTTGCTCTTCTCCCCATAAACTCCCTTTTTAACTATATCAACACATCAAAGATAATTTATATTTATACCCTCTGTGTATAATCCTTCTGTCTGCCCAAATACATATACTGTTCTCAAGAGTTATAAGTATTATCTTCCCATGTAGGGATGTAAACAATATAACCTTACTGTGTAACTTTTTTCCCCCCATTTACTTTTTTAAACTTCTCTTGAGTCTTGTATGTTAAGATCAAATTTTCTATTCAGTTCTGGTCTTTTAATCAGGAAACCTTGAAAGTCCCCAATTTCATTGAATGTCCATCTTTTTCCCTGAAAGAGAATGCACATTTTTGCTGGGTAATAGATTCTTGGCTGCAATCCAAGCTCCTTTGCCTTCCACAGTATCATATTCCAAGCCTAGTGATCCTTTAATGTTGAAGCTGCCAGGTCCTGAGCAACCCTGACTGTGGCTCTATGATCTTTAAATTGCTTCTTTCTGGCTGCTTGGAGTATTTTCTCCTTCACCTGATAATTCTGGAATTTGGCTACAATATTCCTTGGAGTTTTTCTTTTGGGGTCTCTTTCAGGAGGTCATCGGGGGATTCTTTTAATGACAATTTTATCCTCTGATTCTATAATACCAGGGCAGTTCTCCTTAATAATTTCCTGGAATATGATGTCTAGACTCTTTTTCTCATCATGGCTTTCAGGCAGTCCAATGATTCTCAAATTACCTCTCCTGGATCTGTTTTCCAGATCAGTTGTCTTTCCAATGAGGTATTTCACATTTTCTTCTATTTTTTCATTTTTTGATTCTGTTTGATTGATTCTTGGTGTCTCATGGAGACATTATCTTCCAGCTGTCCAATTTTAATTTTTGTGGTATTGTTTTATTCAGTGAGATTATGCACTTTTTTCCATTTGGCCGGATGAATTTTTTTTTTAATTTTTTTTTTTTTTTTTAGTGAGGCAATTGGGGTTAAGTGACTTGCCCAGGGTCACACAGCTAGTAAGTGTTAAGTGTCTGAGGCCGGATTTGAACTCAGGTACTCCTGACTCCAGGGCCAGTGCTCTATCCACTGCGCCACCTAGCTGCCCCCCAGATGAATTTTTTAAGGAATTGTTTTCTTCAGTCAATCTTTGTGCTTCCTTTTCCAAGCTGCTGATTCTTTTTTCATAATTTTCGTGTGTTTCTTTCATTTCTCTCCCCATTTTTTCTTCTACCTCTCTCAATTGACTGAAGGTCCTTTTTGAGCTCTCTTCCCATTTTTTTCTTCTACCTCCCTCAATTGATTTTTAAAATCCTTTTTGAGCTCTACCAAGAAGGCTTTTTGTTCTTGAAACCCATTCCTCTTCCCACTTGAGGATTCACATGTAGGCAGTTTTGGAGTATTGTCCTCATCTGAATTTGCATTTCTTCTTTCCTGTTGATACAGAAGCTCTCAATGGTGAGAGCGTTTTTTGTTTGTTTGTTTCTTACTCATACTGCAGCTTATTTTTTTTTAAGTTGAAGTCTGCTCTAGGGGCACCAGGGTCCCTGTTTCAAGCTTCTTGTGCTGAGGTATAGGGACTGTGTCAGTAGCTTTCTACACCAAGGGCTCTCTGGCTTGTGGATTTCTTACCACCCTGGGCTTGATGGCTGTGCACTGGGATTGGGAGGCCTGGTCGTGCCTGTCTTGTGGGGGGCTCTCCAGCTGGCAACCTGCCCTCTCAGCTGGTGTGGGTGGGTTTTGCCACTGTCCTGCAGCTCCACCAGCTTTTTGAGCCAGGATCCAGGGCCCTCAGTTGCTTGGCTGTGGCCCACAGCTTTCTGCTAACTTTACCAGACCCCCTTGGTGCTGTGAGATTTAAAATTGGATATAAGAGGATTAAACTCCACCTTTAACTTTTCCCTTATATATCTCCCAGACCACTAAGAAAAAGAAGCCTCTGAGCTTTAATCAGTGAGGGCTTAGCTTTTATTGTTTGGGAATTAATTAGACAACAAAAAGGTGATACTAATTAGAGAAATAGAAAAGTAGAAATACAAATGAATAATCTTAGATCTAAGCTTACTCTATATTCCATTATAAAACTCACCGAATCCCAAAACTGCCTGCCAGGCCGAGAACCAGAGCCAACCACCAGACACGTGCGCTGCCCCAACAAAGCTGAGAAGCCCGAGTGAGAGCAAACTTCTTTTCCACCCTCAGTTTTAAGTTGGCATCCCATAAGTATGGTGTGCTTGGCCAGCTCTCCGGGCAGCAGTAGGTGCACGGCCATTCATTGCAGTCTCCTCCCTAAAAGGGTGGTCCTTCAAAAGCCACTTCAGTAGCATGCTCTCAACTCTCAAATGATTCAGCTAAAACTTCCATTATTTATCACATTTCCCCCCCTTTGTTTCATTTCAAAAATGAATGAGTTTGCTCAATGAAACAGGCAAAAATAATATCCCATGCTAGCTAATAAGATGTTAATATCAATATGGAAAAAGGGAGAGAGAAAAGTTTTGTCCAGAGGGGCAGTTCCTCATGAACGCAATGCTTTGACTTTGGTCTTGCAGAGGGAGGGTCTCTGCAGAGAGTACATATTACAGATGGTATATAATAACAGAAGGAGCTAACAAAAAGTAACAAAACAAAACTGTTCATATAAAGTCTCTGAGTTCTCTTGTCTTCTTGAAGTGGTAAGATGTCATCAGGAGGATGCTGGATTCTGGTCTGGAAAAACTGGGCTCTGGACTCTGGACTCTGATCTTGAAAACTGAATTCTAGACTCTGGTATGGAAACCTGGATTCTCTTCTTCAACTGTTTGAATTGCTGGATTTTTACTAAATCTTAGCATAGCATTGTCAATGATCAAATTAATAAATTCCATTACATTCCCTCCTTTATATAATAGAAGGTTGAGGTAGTTATGCAATCTATAACACTTCTTACCACCATGTGTCTAGATCAAAGCCAAATTTATTATGTGTTCATGACACCTGAAAAATGTTATGGAAAGATTATCATACCATATTTCATAGTTTCGAGACAGCCAGTGATTGTGCTAAATCTCATATTAATTTCACCAAAGACAGTATGATGGTAAAAATGCATGCTATGCTGCATAACTGAGGATATACTAATGAAATATTGAAAAATAAAATAAAATACTACCAAGTTTAAAAAAAAAACTGTTTACAGCAGTTATCACTTCTTAATAACTTTACAACCTCAAGCTAAATTCTTTTCCTTAGTTACAGCAGTGTTGCGTGCATTACCTTACCAAAAATCCCATTACAGCTATAGGCTCTTTATTTATTTATTTATTGTTTTATTTGTTTGTTTGTTTATATATTTATTTATACATCCATGCATTTATTTATTTAGTTGTTTATTCATTCATTCATTCATTTATCTGTTTTTTCATTTATTTATTCACTCATTTATTTATTTATTTGCTTTCTTTATTTATTCATGTATGGTGGGATAATGAGGGTTAAATGACTTGCCCAGGGTCATACAGCTAGTAAGTGTCAAGTATCTGATGCTGGATTTGAACTCAGGTCCTCCTGAATCCAGGGCCAGTGCTTTAATCCACTGTGCCACCTAGCTTCCTGCTAAAGACTCTTTTTTTTTTTTTTCAGATGGTTTTGAAAAAAATCAAGGAAAAAGACACAAAACAAGCAAGAAAGCAAATCAGTTGGCATTTTCATGGGGTGATTTTACAAGTGAGCTTTAGGAGAATCAATCAGTGCTGCTGGCATTAGATGCAATCCCGGGCCACAAGACAGCACACTCCTTTGCAACAGGTCCTGTGATGGCTGAACCTTTCATCTCACCTTTATTGTTTACTATAACCGCTAAAGACTCTTCTTAAAGAAAAGTACAGGAGTATATTGCTTCTCTTTATAGTAGACTACAATGAAAATGATTCCAGCTTAAATACACATTAAATTAAGTCATCTGATGTTAGGTGTGGAAAGGACCTTAGAGTTCCTGTAGTCTGACAGCCTAGTTCTAGATGAAGGAAATGAATTAATTACCCAACACCAAAGACATGGCAGAGAAAGATTTAAGGTTAGATTTTGGGACTTTAAATTGGTAATACCTTGATATTCTGTGATCCCATGAAATTTATGTTTATGTTTATGTCAGCATTTGTCTATATCTGTTATAAGCTAATTGTAGATTGGTGACACAGTGGATAGAGCACCAGGCCTGGAGTCAGGAAGAGATGGAGTTCAAATCTGGCCTCAGACTAGCTATGCAATCCTGGGCAAGTCAATTAATCCTGTTTGCCTCCATTTTGTCATCTGTAAAATGAACTATAGAAGGAAATGGCATACCACTCCAATATCTTTGCCAAGAAAACCCTGAATTGGGTCAGTTGGGTCATAAGGAATCAGAATTGACTAAAAATTACTCTACAACACAGGCAGGAAAATATCACTTTTGTATATGTAAATGTAGCACCTAGTACAGTGCCCAGTACATTCCAGACACTAAATCAATGTGGTTTCATTTCTTCATTTATTTAAATCTTCTTTTCACAATGGGCATGTGGATAAGGGAATCAGGGTAGAAAGGTACGGTTAAGTGCACAGTAACAAAGAACTCAATAATTTGCAAATTGTGAGGTAGGTGCTTTATAAATTTTTCTTTAACAAGTCCATAAACCAAAGGAGGCATTAGTTTGTGTTCTTAAAGAGTTAAAACCAAGTCTATCTACTTGTTAAAGGTCCTTACACATCAAGATTATTATGTGTCCATTTGGGTCCCTTACAAAAGGTAAAATGCTTCACTTTTTAATAACAATAGATATTTTACATCACCCATACCTCTGCATATATAGATATGGGCATTTGCACATATATATGTATATATTCATACATAGATGTAGATAAATATATAAATTACATATAGGTAAAATTATCAATACATATATAGACATGTAGATGATATATGTATAGACAGAAACACATACAGATAATAGATATAGACTTAGATATATAGATGATATCATTATAAACATAGATACTATAAACAAAGAAACATGTTTTAGATGTAGACAAAGATATGAATATAGATATAGACATATAGATGATGTAGATATAGACACAGATATCGATATAGACAATCATAGATATAGATGCTATAAATATCTCCACTTATTTCCTAAAGTATCATCTATTGTAATTAAAAAAGTTTTTTTTTTCCTGAGAGAAATAGTTCAGCAAAACTAACAAACATACAAAAAGTCTTACATTATATGATACTATATGCAATGTTTCACACTAATACTCCCTCAAGTATTACAAAATAGCTAAGAGTTGGAAGAAGTTCCTTTTCATACTTTTTTCTGAGCTAATCTGTAAATCAAATAAGCCTTTATTAAATGTTTGTTTTATGCCACTATGATTAGTCAGTGACATAAATAAAGGTAAAAATAGCCTCTTTCCTCAAGGAACTTACATTCTAATGGTCCTATCTGTTTAATTATATATTATGATATATAGAATCTTAATTTCTTATATTTAATTATATCATATCTATCATTATATATGTATATATTATATATAACAACAAATATATATACACAAAAATATAATTATCATATGGTTTTTTAGTGTGTTTCTTGTTTCTTCCATCTTTGTTGTTGTAGTCATTATATAAATTATTTTTTCTGTTTGTGGTATTTCTTTCACCATTAATTTGTCTTCTCATGTTTCTATGTATTTGTCAAATTTATTATTTATTATAACACAGTGAATCTGTATTTAACCTGTGTGCGAAAACTATGTATGTATATATGTATGTATGTATGTATACATGTATATATTTAGCAATTATTTATGGGCATTTACTTTGTAATCAGATGTTTTCTACTACAGAATGTTCTGCTCTAAATATTTTATTGTATATGGGCTTTTTCTAACTTTGACCTCACTAAAGCATATAACAGTAGGATTTCTGAGTAAAAATATGTACATTTAAATCATTTTTGTAAATACTATTATTAATGACTTTTCAGTAGAATTGGAACAGTTCACTGCTCCACCTATTAGTGTACTCATCTTTCCACAGCCTTTACTTCACTGACTATTACCATCTTTTGTCATATTTGTCAATTTTCTGGGTATGAAGAAAAAGTTCAGTTATTTAGATTTGCATTTCTCTTATTATTAATATAGATAATTCTTTCAGATCATTGTTAACAATCTGGAATTATTTTTACAACTATGTACCATACAAGGATTTCTATTTAGATAATGTCTTTTTTTGTCTTTACATAAGTTGTCAATAGATTTTGCATATAAAATGCTTATCTGGGATTTGGGGTATAAAGATTGTCCCCCAGTGAAGTACTCCCCTTCTTGCCCTAATTGGATAAATGTATTTGTACAAACAACTTTTCAGTTTCAGTTTAATCTTCTATGATTGCCTCTACCAATTGTTTGGCTAGAAATTTACCCCCAGGCAGACAGTGGCATTTGATCTGGTTCCCATCTACATTTTTTAATGGTATGACATTTGCTATGTAGACTAAGTATACACTTTGAGTTCATTATGATGTATGGTATAAGATACTAATCTAAAGATAATTTCTTTTTGACAAAAATGGATCATCAGGAGAACAGGGAGTCTGTCTTTGCAAATTTCATAGTTGAATGCTTGTGTAATCACTGATTGAGTAATCGTTTATTTAATTAAACATTTAAGAGGAAAATAGGAAAATTGTGTTATAACTCACAATGTTTTGATGTCTGCTTTTCCTTCAGATACCCCTGCATTCTCAGCAACTTTGACACATGTTTACTTAGAAAGAGGAGGAGAGAAAGAAAGAGAGGCTGGTATATGAATTGTAAGAATGGTTAGGAGGGTGGAGTTCTATTAACATAGGCAGCATTCAGTAGTAGAGCAATTGTTCCTAGCACCTTCTGCCAGAATTCTTTGTAGAATAAAGATTTGAGTCCTGAGTAAAATTTGATTTGCATGCCTGGGGGAATCATAAAAGAAACCTATTATGGAATGAAATGGACTGTAATCACATTGAGAAGATAGAGATGTTTGCATGGGGGAGGATACTACATGGCTGCTGGTCTGTTGCAAAAGAAAACACAGACATATCCAAGAAAAAAGCCAAAGCAAAATTTCTAGAAGGGTATTAAGAAGTGTTTCCCAGGAGACCTGTCAGACTGGAACTCTAAGTTACCTCCAGAGAATCTGAGGGCCAAGCTGTCATGAAAAGACCCTTAATGTTCATAGAATTGTAGATTTATAACTGTTGAAAGGGATCTTGATGACAATCAACTCTAATCCTTCATTTTATAGGTTAAGTGACAAAGCGACAAAGGTAGGATGCTTCAGAGGTGGTATTCACACCCAGATCCTCTAATGGCAAAATCAGTATTTTTCCACTGTCCCACATCTCCATGAATAAACTGGACATGGTTCAAGAGCCCAACAGCTATCAAGAGTCCCAGAATAATCAATAAGCTGGAACCAATATCGTTACCCATTCACCACTGGGGCCTCCGAAGGAATACCTCTCTTTATGCCAAATTTGTGTATGTTCATACTCCTGCCAGTTTCTTGAAGAGATAGTGATTTAAACTATCAGGATTTATAAAACTGCCTACATATATTCCTCTAGAATCCCTCTGTCCTCTACCAAGGCACAAATCAGGTCTCTCTCTCATGCCATCTATAGCAGAAGAACAATTAAATGAACTGCAAGGTAAAGTAGTTTTCTAAGAAAAACAGTTATAACCTGACAAGGAAGTAGGTCCCTATGGTCCTTCACTTCAAGAACAGTAAGCAAACAAAATAACACTAAGACTTTGTGAATTATGCAATCATTACAGAATATTGACAGGCTAGAGCCAAGTAGGTGGTGTAGTAATGGAGTTCTAGGCCTAAAATCAGTGAGACTCTAGTCTTTGGCCTCAGATTTTTAATATCTATGTGACTTTGGGCAAATCACTTCACCTCTGTCTGCTTCAGTGTCCTTTCCTACAAAATGAGGATAATAACAGCATTTACCTCCTAGATTTATTGTGAGAATAAAATAAGATAATATTTGTTAATTTCTTTGCAAATGTTAAAGTTCTACATAAATGCTATTATTATTATTATTATTATTATTATTATTTTATTATACTAAAGGGTTGTGTTGAATTTAATAAAATACAATTAAGCAGAGATAACAGTAAAGTCTTGCAATTGAGTACAGAAAAATCATCTTTACAAGCATAAGATGGAGGAGGCATAATTAGATAGCATTTGTGCTGAAAATGGCCTGGGGTTTTTTGTGACAAATGCAAGATCTGTGTGATTCTATAGTAAATACAACAGCCAAAAAAGCTAGTATGATCTTAGGCTACATTATAAAGGCATCTAATCCCCAGGTCTGTGAGAGTTCCCCACTGTAGTCTGTCTTCATCATTAATAACTCTTCTAAAGTACTGTGTTCTCTTCTGGAAGCTCAAGAAGCACATTGATAAACAAAGAATCTTAAGATGGGTAAAGGGCTTAAATCTATGTCACAGGAGGATCAGTTAAAGTAATTGGTGACATTTAGCCTTAAGAGAAGACTCAGTGATTGGATGGGGGATGTGGGAGAGGTATGATAGCTATCGATTTTGAGCTCAATGTCATAAAAAAAACCCACTAGCAGCAGAAGTAATAATAATAATAATAATAATAATAATAATAATAATAATAACTTCCTAACATTTAGAGATATCCCAAAATAGAATGGGTGGCCTATCGAGATAGAGGAGTTCCCCTTCGTAGAAATCTTCAAACAGGTTGGACGATCATTTTTTTTTTATGCATGGCATATTGAATATTGCTTTTGAATATGGATTAGACTAGATTGCTGCTGAGTTCCCTTACAACTCTCAAATTCAATAATTCTGTCATTAAATATTAGAACCTTAGACTAAATATCAAGATCTGAACACAAAACTGAGATGATGTCTGTGAAGGCAAAATACAGTACGACTTACATCTCTATTCCTAGATGCTCCTAATGGAAGCCAAAATTTAATTAGCTTTTTTTTTTTGGTTGCTCCATTACTTTCTTAACTCATATTGAGCTTTAACTAAAATACAAGATAGGTTTCAGAACAACGCTACATATTTCTGTGCATCTTGGACAAGTGAATTTGATTTTTGGTACCCAAGTGCAAGACTTTTAATTTATTCCCATTGAATTCCATCTTATTCGATTGAAAGCAATGTATCCTGTCATGGTCTTGGCTCTTTCATGCACTGTGTTCCTTATCCCTCCCAAGTTGTATCATCTGAAAATCTGATGAACATGCTATCCATACCTTTATCAAAATCATTTTAAAATGTCAAGCATCACAGGTCCAAGTGCAGAACTATTATTCTGCTGGAGAAATTTGTCATAGCAACACTGAAAACGCATACAATTACTCTTTGATTCTGATTAGTCCCACTAGTTCTGTACCTATCTGATTGTATTGGTGTCTAATCCACATGTTTTCCAATTTTGCAATAATACTGTGAGTTACTTTATCAAAATTGTGAGAAATAATTATTAACAATCAATATTGGGGCAGCTAAGTGACGCAGTGGATAGAGCACTGGACCTGGATTCAGGAGGACCTGCGTTCAAATCCAGCCTCAAACACTTGACACTAGCTGTGTGACCCTGGGAAAGTCACTTAACCCCAATTACCTCACCAAAAACAAACAAACAAAAACAATCAATATCTTGGGAGACACAGTGATCTTCTCCTTCTTTTTTAGTCCTTTCTCTCCCCCCAACCCCAACTCAAGGACACAAAGTCTAAGTTCTGCTTGAAAGTAAGATTTATTTGGGTCAAAGAAGTCTTGGGAGTCAGATCCCTTTGTCTAGATAGCTGAAGGACTTTACTCATGAGATCTGGCCTGCTCAACCACACCTAGATGGAAACCATTGTGCCCCCATTAGCTAGACCACCATCCCAGGTGGTCTAAATTCTTCAATGTCATTCTTGGTAAGATTTGAGTGATCTAAGTCCCTGGAGACTTCACAGAGATATCATTTTAATATAATACACATCCAAATCATGTCAACCAATTAGATTTGATTCCTATATGATGGACCTTTTACAGTTAGAAGGGTATATGAACTGTGATCACACTGCCATTAAGGGTCTTTTATCTGAGAAACATGGTTAATGCCCATCCTTTTATTAATAACCTGCTGGCTTATTAGTAAAATGATTAAATTACCCAGAAACTACATCTCTCATATTTTTAATAGTCACAAAAGGATTGCTAAAATCTAGACAAACTCTATCCATATCATTTCCCTCAATTGATACTTTAGTAATATTTCCAAAAAATTAAATGAGATTAGTCTGGCATGATCTGTTCTTGCTAGAGCCATGATGATTTTTTGTAATAGCAGTTTCCCTTTATAGATGTTAATAAACATCATTTGTTCTAGAATTTTCTCCGAAATAAAAATCAAATTTGCTGACCTAGTTTATACAGTCTCTTGTCCTTTTTTTGAAAATTGGAACATTTTCCTTTTTATAATCTCCTGTTAACTCCTGTTTTCCATGATCATTCAAATATTATTGAGTGGCTCATCAGTCCCTCCTTGCATTTCTTCCAACATCTAAGGATGTAGTTCATCTGGACCAGATGATTTAAATTCTTCTAGGAAAGTTTAGTGCCCTCTTAATTTATCTTGGCTATTAACTGATTGGTGGTCATTTTTATTCTGTCATTTCTAATTTAATGGGGACTCTCCTTTGTGGAGAAAAGAGAAGCAAAATGACAAACAGTTCAACCTTCCTTCTGTCATCAGATATCATCATCCCATCCATCTTAGGCAAGATTCTATCTAGTCTTTGTTTCTTTTCTCTAGTTTTTAAAAAAAGTCCCTTTTTCTCTCCCAAATTCACCATGATCAGACCATTCTGAGCTCCTGACTTTATTTTTACAGGACCACACCAAACTCTTATGTTCACTCTTTATTATCTAATCTTGTTTCTGTCTTCTCTACAATTCTTTTCAAAAGCTAAGGTGGTTGGTGGGTTCTCTGTGCATTCATAGGGGTCTCTTCATATCTAATTTTCTCCTAACTGGAATAATTTCCTTGCTTTCTTCAGAAATTAATTCTTGAATATTTCCCATTCCTCTTAAGTTAACTTCCATTAAAGTGTTTTAGTACACAAGAGCTTATCGTTTTTTCTGAAACCTTGAAATTTATATTTACCAATGTCAATACTATGCCCAACTTTTTTCTTCTCTATCATAATCTCTAGCATAGAGAGTTCACTTATCTCCTAAATTCCATCATTTTCACTTCAGCATCCAGTTCCTATTAGTAAAAGTTAGATTTAGAATAGAATTTCCATTTATTGATTCCTTAGTTACTTATTTCTTACTGATTCTTATAATTTCTTAATGAAGGGGAGTTCTATTTTAGAATTTTGTAGAAAGGAATCTCTTTTGTAGGAAGGAATTTTCACTAAGGCAAATAAAGAACTTATTTGCTGCTCCATTTTTAACAAAGAGTAAGCAAGCTCCACTAGATGTCTGGATAATTGCAGTCCTCAATCATTACTTTATCATGTCTCTCTGCTTCCAAACTCCTCATCTATTTTTTTTATTTCTATCCAAAACCAAAATCACTTGTTTCTCCTTCCTTTGTACTTTACTCTCTGTCATGTTTCACTAACTGCTCCTTCTTCTTCTCTCTTGTATTTCCTCACATAAGTATATAGAGAAGGGCTGTAGCTGTGACTTCATTGGTATAACAATTGTCCTAGTGAAGAAACCACCTCCACAAAAGCCATTAGCACCTTCTCTTCAATTGGTGGTCAAAGTGAGCTTCCTAAAGCACAAAGAGGTAAGTAGCATTTGTTTAATGGAAAGAATACTAAGCTCATTAGCAAAAATAAATGAAAGAAGAAAGGGACTTAGACCAGGAAATAAGCTGGCTTAAACTGTCCTTTTTTCCTGATAAAAGCCATATACACTTGAAAAGATAATTGGATATATTCATTTCCCTTTTTCCTACTTCAGAAAGCAAAAATGTGAAATATGCTTCTATATATTTTTCTATAGTTTGATTTTTTATTGAACTTGCTTTTAAAGTTTAGTTTTAGGTTAAGTTATAGCTACTATTTTCTCTGATAAGCATACCTTCATATATAATGCTACTTCATCCTTCTCTCACCACTCATCCCTTTTACCTAACCTATTTCCTTTGCATAAGGTCTATCCACCCAGAGTCAAAGGTTGCATTGCAATGTTTCTCACTGATACTATTGAGGTCATTTGCCCTTTTTGCGGTTGGACTTCTGGTTCCTCTTGTTTCTTATCTAGACTTTGGGCATTTGTCTTTAGACATTTTTGGACCTAGGGTTTTATTAGAGGCTTTTTTTCTTGGATTTTGTCTCCTCTTAATGTTAGAACCTAGGCCAGAGCATGTTAGAACATAAAATATAGAATATTAATTCTAGACAAAACCCTTAATAATAGAATGTTGAGCAGCTGGATGGTACAGTGGATAGGGTGCTGGACTCTCTGAAAGAGACTCATCTTCCTGAATGAAAATTTAGCCTCAGAGAGTACTAGCTGCACAACCCAGCAAAAGTAATTTAACCCTGCTTGACCCAGTTTCCTCATCTGTAAAATGAGTTGGAGAAGGAAAGGGCAAACTACTCCAGTAGTTGCTAAGAAAACTCCAAATGGGGTAACAAAGAGTCAGACACCACTGAAAAAACTGAACAACATAGAATATTAGAGTAAGAGAGGGCCTTGTAAAGTATTTAACCTACTCTTTCTTTTTAAAAGTTAGGAAATTGGGGCAGCCAGATGGTGCAGTGGATAGAGCACCGACCCTGGAGTCAGGAGTACCTGAGTTCAAATCTGACCTCAGACACTTAACACTTACTAGCTGTGTGACCCTGGGCAAGTCACTTAACCCCAATTGCCTCACTAAAAGTAGGAAACTAAGGCCAAGAAAGGTAATTCAACTTGCCCATTAGTATTACTTTATGAGTAGCCAAAGTTTGAGCCTAGGCCTTCTACTCCTTAATTTAATACTTTTCCCATTATATCTTACGTTGTCATATTGTATTGTTATCAATTTCTCATTCAGAATAATTACACTTGTCAAGTGTTTTTTCTTGTTTCATGAACTGTGCTGCAAGCTCTAAGTAGAAAAGGATTCTATCTTGGGTTTCTTCGTAACATACTTTGTGCCTAGCACAGAGCTTTACATACAAAGCAAATTTTGCTCAAGATTCATTGTCCTGCAAAGAATATTGACAAAAATTGTAGGGGGAAGTTGCTTCATTTGTACATTCTAAACATTTAACAAATACTTGTCTATTTAGCAAACTCAAATTGCTCAGTCTTCTAATCAAACCCTTCATTATCTGGACATTTTTCTCTTAATTCAACAAGTACTCCAAACATATGAACAGCTAAGTGATACAGTAGATAAAGTGCCAGGCCTGGAGTCAGAAAGACTCATCTTCCTGAATTCATATTTGGCCTTGGACAGTTACTAGCTATGTGACCCTGGGTGAGTCACTTCACCCTGTTTGCCTCAGTTTCCTAATATGTAAAGTGAGTTTGAGAAGAAATGGCAAGTAACAATAAGAACCAGTTCTTAGCCACACAACACTGTTAAAAAATTCAGGACAATCATCAGAAGTAACATCATCCTTAAGCCTAGATTCATTGGATAAAGGACATGAAATCAAGGAAATACTAAAATCTGAAAAGTGAAAATATTCTTAAAAACCTAGGAGACATTGTGGGCAGCTAGGTGGCTCAGTGGATAAAGCACTGGCAGTGGATTCGGGAGGACCTGAGTTCAAATCCAGCCTCAGGCACTTGACTCTTACTAGCTGTGTGACCCTGGGCAAGTCACTTAACCCTCATTGCCTGTCCAAAAACAAAACAAAAACAAAAACACAAAAACCTAGGAGACATTGAAAATCAACACATCATAAATTCTAGATGGATGGCAAAAATAATGCTGATACCACAAATGGTTTTAATGAGAAGATAGACTTGCTTGGACTGGAATTGTGCAAAAGTCTTTTTGAATTTGATAAAGCAAATCCAACTAATAGATAAAACTATACCAATATAGGGTAACTAAAAATAATCTTCTATTAGCATCATGAATAGATACAGTCTCTCTCAATATTTGATGAAAGTATAAAAAACATATAAGGACCTCATCAAAACATTATATATAGGACCCATCATCACCACAAGAACCATATTGGAGAATGTAGAGTTATTAAAAATACTCCTAAGGATAGGTGTCAAACATCATTATGGATGAAGCAAATTAAGAGAGCTCAAAGTCAACAAAAAAAGAAGCACATGTAACAATAGTATGTCTGAAATTCTAGATTCCTTAAATCAACAACTGAAAGCAAAATGCAAAATGTTATGGTGATAAAAAGATTCAATGTAGTGTAAAGAACATTTTTTTTAAATCAACAGCAACTAAATATTTCATTATAGAAACGCGAGAAACAAAGACATTAGTGAACCCATGAAGGAGAACGATGTGGACAATTTCTGATTATCTATATGGACAGAAATAAGCCCAACACAACAGAAACACAAGTTGTATCAAAGGAGAAATAGAGAACTTCGATTTCACAATGAAGGAACAGTATATGGAGGTTCCTAAAACTAGCTTTCTTGAAAAATTTAAAAGCAGTGAAGCTAGATAAGATCCATAATTGTTTGCTTAACAATGGTACATGAATTACTGGCAATGCCTAAATTTCCTCTTAGAAATAAGTCTGACTTTCTTATAGAAGAAATTTCATATTGTTCACCCAGATATGAACATATCAGTGAGCCTTCCAAATATAGACCAATTACTGTTTATGTATTTTGTACAAAAAGTTCACAGATGGTATCAGGGCTTTTAAAATCTATAAATACATTGGCGAAAGAGAAAAATAGATGTGCCAAAGAAGTTCCAGTAGTATAGAGATCAACTTATGATAAATTATGTAATTGACTAAATACTCCAAAATATATGGACTTCCTTTATTTATTTTTACAATGTCTTTGACTCAGTTTTCCCTTCATGATTTATCTGTGTACTGAAAATATACAAAAGAGATCCATGTAGAGTGAGAATGCTAGAGTAGTTAATATTTACACTGCAAACTATTTTCCACTTAAAACATGCCACTGACATAATAATGTCAAGAACAATTTTATATAAAATTTGACATTTGACAGAAAGATGACTTAAATCCAGTAGAGTCCTTTGTAGCCTTAAAATGCATTATCATCTTTCCTATGTAAAACTAAGAATGACTTCCAAATGAAAGGAAGTACTGAACCAAAACATCTTTTAATCATTCAGTGAACATGCATGACATCAAGTTTTGTGGCTCCACCAAAAATACATTAAAATTCCCTTTATAACATTAAATACTTTCCTAATGATATCAAATTTTCCTATGGATTTTCTAAGTGTAAAATTCTTAATACAGTCCAAGGAAAAATAAAGACTGAAGGATTTGAGTATGAATCTAGAGGTCACATTATACCAAGGAAGAAAGGTGATACCTTCAAAATGAAACAGTATTCTCTAGGCCAGACATAGTAAGCATAATAATATGAGAAAGAGTGTAACTAAATGTATTTGAGACTTAAATCAATGCTGAAAGGGAAGTATGTATAAAAGCAATTAATTCCTTGGCACTACTATCATTAGTATATAATTTCGAAACTATAAAATGGAACTTAATAGTTTTGCTTTATCTCCTATCAAAAACCTATACAATATTAATGAAACACAAGGCATATCATGCTGAAGGATCTACAAGATGACCAACACTTCCTCACTGAAATAGAAGAAGAGTAATAGCCATTCTTTGACATTCTCTAAACAGATTGAAGCCTTATAGAAAAACTTTGGAAGCAGATATAACATCACCATGCAAAATTAAAAGTTGATAGCATATACATGCCATTGGATTTTAAAAATATAATAAAAAAGGACTTACCTCTATATAGAACCTGTGAAATAACTAAGAATAAAGAATGGAGGCAAAGGGCCTTCTGTGGGACACAGACACATGATCTTGACTAACAATATGTTGAAAAAAGCAAGAAACAAATGGAGGAGTTAGGTGGATATGTTTGTGGAAATAGAGGAGTTTAGGATAGCAATAAGAGAAATAGTAAATCAAACTCTGATTGCCTTTACAATTTCTGAAGTGTCAATGCTCATACTGAAAATTTAACCATAGAATCTATTGAATCAGTTTGATCAGCCTTCAGTACACTCCTCTGTGTGTGTGTGTGTGTGTGTGTTTATTTCTTTATTTTCCTAGGCAATGAGGGTTAAGTGACTTGCCCAAAGTCACACAGCTAGTAAGTGTCAAGTGTCTGAGGCCAGATTCGAACTCAGGTCATCCTGAATCCCAAACCAGTGCTTTATCCACTGTGCCACCTAGCTGCCCCTCAGTATATTCCTTAGTATATCTAATTATTATTGTTTTTTTCTCACCACAAACTTAAATTTGCTTCACTGTAATTTCCATCCATTGTTACTTGCACTACCTTCTGGGAGGGTCTGGACTATCAAAAGAAAAATGCCTGTGAAATCCTGATCATTGACTTTTGATGTTTTCTTTAAGGATACATATTCTGATGCATGCAATTCCCATAATGAGTTTGTAGACATAGAAATACACAACACCTATTGGTATTGTATATATGTATTTTATCCATATATTTCTATTCTTTTGTAATTTTCTGCTCTAAAAACTTGAAAAGCAATTATTTTGTGATATTAAAATTGTGTCGCCCTATGAAGACCAAAGGACATTTCCCAGTGGATAAATGGTCAAAGGTTAGAAATAAACAGTTCATAAAAAGAAGAAATACAAACTAGTAATAATTATATAAACAAAGGCTCCAAATCATTAATAATAAGAAAACTGCAGATCAAAACAATACTGTTATTCCGCTCCATACCCTGATGATTGGTAAAATAGAAAAAAAGATGGGAATAGCTGGCACTGGAACGTTTGGACAAGATAGGAACACCAGAGCATTATAGGTGGAGCTATGAATCAAAACACTTATTTTGGAAAGCAATTTGGAATTAATGCAAATAAAGTGATTAAACTGTTCATACTATTTGACTCAGAGATTCCATTACAAGGATTATACTCTGAGAAGGCTATTGATAAAAAAAAAAAAACCAACCAATCAAACAAAAATAAATCCTTCCAATATATGCCAAAAATATTTATATTACTGCTTTCTGTGATAACAAAGAATTGGAATTAAAGTAGCTGCCCATTGTTTAAGAAATAGCCAGATTATTGTTCAGCAATTGAATGGAATATTACTGAGTTCTGAGAAATGCTGAATGTGATGAATACAATAAATGATGAACAGATCTCCATGAAGTGATGCAGAGTGAAGTAAACAAAGCCAAGAAAACTCTATATTCAATGACCAAAAATGTGGATATGGAAAAAACATCCAGAAAACCAAATTAAAAGTGAATATTGCAAAACTATTATAAGAAAATAAGCATAGCTTGAAATAGAAACTATAAGAAGATATCCACACCTCACTCCCTTGCAGGGGTAGAAGGTTCACAAATATTTCATATTGCTCATATTTTCAGAATTTTTAATATATTGGTCAGTTATGCTGATTTTTCCTCATTTTTTTCATTTGTCTTTAAAAACACTATTTGTTATATGGGGTGACTCTCTGGGAGGGGAGAGAGAATAATACTGGAGAAAATTACAATGATATAAAAATGTCAGTAAAATGTATTTAAAATAAATTGTATTGACTCTACCAGCTGTTAGTGCTCATCTATAATTTGTAGTATTAAATAAGGTTGAGGCAAGTAAATTGCTTGAACTTAGGAGTACTCAAATGGGGGTGGGCGCAGCTAGGTGGCGCAGTGGATAGAGCACCGGCCCTGTATTCAGGAGGACCTGAGTTTAAATCCAGCCTCAGACCCTTGACATTTACTAGCTGTGTGATCCTGGGCAAGTCACTTAACTCCAATTGCCTCACCAAAAAAAAAAAAAAAGAGTACTCAACTGCAGTAGGGCTAAGCAGATTGGGCAGACATACTATCGGTCCAATATGTTGAACCCCCAGGAACAATGTGGTATAGGTTGCCTAAGGAGGGGGCCCCAGTCAGAAAAAAAAATGGAATAGGTTAAAGCTTCTGTACAAATCAGTGTTGGAATGAAGTTGGTGACTGGCTGCTATACTCCCAGCCTGGGAAAGATTGAGAAACTCAGTCTTAAAAAGCATTGTCTATGAAATGGATTTCTTCAGCATTTTCTTGGTTGCTAAAGTTCTACTCTCCTACCCAATGGAGGAAGTTTGTTTTGTAGAATTAGTCACCCTTTACCATTCTTTCCTTCTTGTTTTCCTTCCTTCCTTCCTTCCTTGCTTCCTTGCTTCCTTCCTGTGATTTTTCCTGTTCTTTATATCTAGTGTCCCTCCGAATTCTCTTTAAAGGAAGCATTTTTCCAATACAGTACTTCTATGTATAATCATTTTCCCTTTTTACCTTCTTAGTTATGAATCATGTTGCACAATATATTTGTTTTCCAATGTTTTGCCCTTTGACCATTTCTCACAGAAGTCACTGAGCATAAGATATGTTTCTGTTTGGTTTGGACAAACTTAATAGAATTAATTTCATTGAATTTCTCTACTTCATCTTCTAAAGTTATGTTGGTAAGTGAATTAAAATTATGTACATGTTGGTCTGTTTATTTATTTTTATCATTGGCCCTGAGATGCAAGATATTTGTTTATTTGAATTTATTCCCCTTCTCTGTGTCTGTCTCTATCTCTCCCCATTTCTGTCTCTCCATATGTGTGTGCGTTTATGTATGTCCTTGTTGCTTTCCCCCATTGGAATGGGAATCAGTATTTTTTATGCTTTTTATTTATATCCCTAGCACAATCCACAATGTCTGGTACCTATTAGGCACTAGGTGCATTCTTATTGTTTGCTTGATAGTCATTTTTTTCGTCTTTTTGAACCACCATAAGAACCAGAGGATATATAATCAGGTGAACATAGGACATGAAGTCAGGAAAACCTTTTCTGAATTTTGACTCTAACCTTGACTAGCTGTGACCATGGAGAAATTCCTTTCCTTCTGTTATCTTCAGTATCCTCATCTACAAAATGTGAATTATAACACTTATAGTACCTACTTTACAGACCTGTAATGATTCTCAAAGAAATAGCACATAGGTCAAGAATTCCACAAACTTTAAGGCACTATAAAATGTCAGCTACTGTTATTTCATGACAAAACCAACTCTTCTTTTGCCCAGGGTTACACAACTAGGGAATGATAGAGTTGAGATTTAAAACCAGACCTTCCATACTGCAAGAATCTATCTACCAAGCCAGGCTACCTCAAGTATTTTTGTAGCCATTTTGAAGCTGAGTAAACTGAAGCATATGGAGATAAAAAGACCTGACAAAACCAGAGATTTGATAGTTAGCAAATACAGAACTCAAATGCAGATCTCCCAATTCCATGTCCAGTGCATTTTTCCCCTGGGCCATACTGCCTCCTCTGTATTTCCCAAGAGAGTGGAGTACAACTGGGCACACAATAGGTACTCCACACAGCTGGGCACACAGTAGGTACTGGATAAGGTCTTGTTACATTGATTTGACAGAGACATCCATCTAGAAGTCAGCCATTACAGGAAGCAAAGTGAATAAGTCATTCTAGGAAGGGGTCTTTCTGGTATATGATGCCTTCCTCATTTTCATCCCCAGGATCCCTGGTAAGTAATTTCAGATGACAAGTTTATGCTTTACAATGGGCATTATGCCATTTATCTACTGAGTCAATACTAGGTTAAGCTTAAACCTCCTTAATCCAAGGAAATTGATATGAAGGCAAAGCTTATTTGTGCACAAAATGCACAGAAACTTTGCAGGGGATAGGGAGCAAAAATGAGGGTACTAGAGGCAATTGAAATATTGGACAAAACTAGGTGCATCTCACAAAAGTGTCTGACAGATGCGTACTGATTGATTGATGAGCCAGCTCAGTAAAGTAGAAAGAACATTGAAGTGGAAGTGGGAAATCTGCATTCCAGGACAGGGTCTGCCATAGTATTGTTGTATGACCTTGAACGAGCAATTTAATGTCAGGTCTCTTCTGTAGGATGACTCAACTATACTATATGTTCTCTAATGTCCCTAAACATTAACTTCCATACAGTCTTCAAATCTCAGAGCTGGAAGGTGCTTCAGAGACTAATTCAAAATCCTGCCTGAAATATGAAGCCCTCTGATAGCATTGTTAATAAGGGGATAGCTCATCTTTGCTTCAAGACCTCTGTCAGCAAGAAACAAACACATCATCCATGTCTAACAGCATACTCCACATTCTGCACATAAAGTCTGTTTTTGTTCATCATTTCCTTTCAAAGAAGACTAATAACATCATAGGGTGAAGTCTTGAGTTTTGCATGAATTGGATTTGTGAGAAAAGAGTTGCACAAAGTTGACAGCTTAATTTTTTTTTTCCAGTCATCACAGTCCAGCGGCAGGATAAAAGTCAAGACAACTGGCAATAGCCTGGTATGCAAAGGGTGACCTTGGTGTTTTCAATGTGCATTCCCTGCTGAGTACAGTGAGTCTTGCTTTGAAGCAAGTAGTCAATTGGTTCCTGCATTGATGAGCATTCTGATACATTCTGTTGTTGTTACTATTTTTTTCCTTTACATTATTGAGGGCAATTTAAAAATGATTTAGTCAACTAGTTGGCATAGGTAATAGGGCACTGGAATTAGCCTCAAAGTCCTAAGTTTGAATGTCTCCTCAGTCACTAGCTAAGTGACCTTGGACTTATATTCTCTCTTTTATTCGATTTATTTGGACTTTTTTTTTTTTTTGCTAAATTACATGTAAAAACAAATTTTAACATTGATTTTTAAAACATTTAAAACAAATTCTCTTCCTCCCTCTTCCCCAACCCCTCCATAAGAACTCAAGCAATTCAATATAAGTTATACATGCGTAGTCATGCAAAACATTTCCGCATTAGTTTGTAAAAAAAAGAGACAAAAAACTTTAGAAAAAGGAACTAACAAAATATATGCTTCAATCTATATTCAGATACCATCGTTTCTTTTTCTGTCAATTGATTACATTTTTTATCATTCCTTCAGAGTTGTCTTGGATCATTGTACTGCTGAAAATAACTAAGTCATTCACAGCAGATTATCTTACAATATTGCTGTTATTTTGTATACTGTACATTTCACTTTCCATCAGCTCATGTAAATCTTGCCAGGTTTTTCTTTTTGTTTGTTTGTTTTTTGGTGAGACAATTGGGGTTAAGTGACTTGCCCAGGGTCACACAGCTAGTAAGTGTTAAGTGTCTGAGGTCGGATTTGAACTCAGGTCCTCCTGACTCCAGGGCTGGTATTGTATCCACTGTGCCACCTAGCTGCTCCTCCAGGTTTTTCTGATAGCATCCTGCTCATTATTTCTTTCGGCAAAATCGTGTTCCATCATAATCTCATCCCACAATTTGTTCAGCCATTCCCCAATTGATGGGCATCTCTACAATTTAGAATTTCATTTTTTAAATCTCTTTTTGGATACCAACCTAATAGTGGTATTACTAGATCAAACAGTATGCATGGTTTTATAGTCATTTGCCCATAGTTCCAAATTGCTCTACAGAATGTTTGAATCAGTTTAAAACTTTACCAAGAGTGTATTCATGTCTCATTTTCTATGTATACCCTACAACATTTGTCATTTTCCTCTTCTGTCCTATTATGCAATCCAATATGTATGAGGTAGTACTCAGAATTGTTTTGACCAGAATCTCTATATTCAATAGTGAGTTAGACCATTTTTATATGGATAGAGGTAGCATTGATTATTTCATCTGAAAACTTCATGTCTTTTGATCATCTATCAACTGGGGAATGGCTCTTATTTTAACAAATTTGACTCAGTTATCTATGTGTTTGAGAACTGAGGCCTATCAAACAAACTTGCTTCAATTTTTTCACAATTACTGTTGCTAACTGTATTTCCTTCCATACTTTTCCCTCCCCTTGACATTTACTCTATTTTCTATCTTCTTCTACCCTATTCCTCATCCAAAGTGTTTTTCTTCTAACTACCTCCTCCCCTAATCTGCCCTCCCTTCCCCCCCCCCCCCCCACTATCCCCTTCCCCTCCTACTTTCTTGCAGGGTAAGATGGATTACTATACCCAATTGAGTGTGTATGTTATTCCCTCTTTGAGCCATTTTTTATGAGAATAAGGCTCACTCACTCCCTCCCCATATCTTCCCCTTCTTCCCCCCTCCACTCCATAAGCTTTTTCTTGCTTCTTTTATGTGAGATACTTTACCCCATTCTGCCTCTCCCTTTCCCTTTCTCCCAGTGCATCCTCTCACTCTTTATTTTTATTTTTTTAAGATATCCCTTCATACTTAACTCATACATGTGGCCTCTGGCTAAATATACTCCATTTAGCTGCCTTATGTAAGAAAATAATGGGCTTTTGCCAAACCCAAAGGCCCCAGATAGATTTGGACTGATTGGATTGACTGAGAGTGATTGACTCTGCTGATTAACCCACTTAAAACTAATTAAATTGAAGTCACATTTGCCTAACTCTGAAGAGGATATTGTTCTCAGCTCACCTCAGTGTGGGACCACCCTCAAGTCCAGTGAACCAATGGATTTGGATGATGTTAACCAATTATCTTCAAGGAGTGTGTAAAGGCTGCCTCTTCTGGGGATGCAGCAAGAGCTTTCAGAAAGAGCAGTATGTTGCTCAAACAGACTTGGGGTAGGTGAAGTTGAGAATGCTAGGCTAGATATGTCTTTTCTTGGCTTTCTGACCCAGGTGTTCTCCTTTTTCACTAATAAATGCTTAATGCCAAAACTTGGTACTAAAGCTTCTTATTTAAAAGTAAACCCTAGCTAGTTTTCCCTATACTTGGGGACAGGAAGAAGGTAACCACAGATTTAGTTTTACTCATCACACCTGAGAAAGTTTGTATGAGTTACAAATATCACCTTCCTATGAAGGAATGTAAACATTTTAACCTTTTAATATCCCTTATTTCTTTTTCCTGTTTACCTTTTTATGCTTCTCTAGGGTTTTGTATTTGAAAGTCAAATTTTCTACTCAGTTCAGTTCTTTTCATCACAATTGCCTGAAAGTCCTCTCTTTCATTGAATTCCCTTTATTTCCCCTAAAAGATTATATGCAGTTTTGTTAGGTAGGTGATTTTTGTTTGTAATCCCAGTTCCTTTGCCCTCCAGAATATAATATTCCATAGCTCTATTCCTGTAATGTAGAAGCTTCTAGATCCTGTATTATCCTGACTGTGGATCCACAATACTTCTATTGTTTTCTCCTCACTGCTTGCAATATTTTATCCTTGACATGGGAGCTCTGGAATTTGGCTATAATATTTCTGGAAGTTTTAAATTTTGGGATATCTTTCAGGAGGAGACTAGTAGATTCTTTAAATTTCTATTTTACCTTCTGGTTCTAGAATATCAGGACAATTTTCCGTGACAATTACTTGGAAGATGATCTTTTTTTGATCATGGTTTTCAGGTAGTACAATAATTTTCCAATTATCTCTCTTGGATCTAATTTCAAAGTCAGTTATTTTTCCAAGGAGATATTTCACATTGCATTCTATTTGTTCATTCCTTTGGTTTTGCTTTATTGTGTCCTGATTTCTCATAAAGTCATTAGCTTCCATTTGCTCAATCATAATTGTTAAGGAATTATTTTCTTCAAAGATCTTTTGTACCTCCTTTTCCATTTGGGCAATTTGATTTTGCATGTTATTTATTTTTTTCATGTTTTTTTCTTGCATCACTCTCATTTCTCTTTCCATTTTTCCTCTACTTCTCTTACTTTATTTTCAAAGTCTTTTTGAGTGCTTCTGTTCCCTGAGATTAATTCATATTTTTCTTGGAAGGTTTGGATGGAGGAGCTTTGACATTGTTATCATCTTCTAAGGGTATGTTTTGATCTTCCTTGTCACCATAGAAAATTTTAGGGTCAGAATTTTTTTTCTGTTTGCTTTTTCCCAGCCTATTTCTTGACTTTTAACTCCTTCTTAAAGTAAGGCCCTGCTTCCAGGGTGGAAGGCTCACTGTCCCAAACTTCAGGGCATTTGAGCAGCTGTTTTCTGAGATACTTCTAGGAATTTTTAAGTCCCTAGTACTTCCAAAATAGTATGATTTAAGGAGAGGCATGTTCACCACTCCCCTGGCCTCTACCCAAGCCAGCAAGCAATGATAGGCCTGCTTCTATGCCCTCTAACCCAGAACAGAATCTTTCTGCATTGTGGCTTTAAGCTCTGCCACACCTGAACCCCTCCCCCTTCTGGGCCACCACCACACAGGACTGTGACCTGGATCCAAGCACAGGCAAAACAACAGAGTCCTGCCTCAGTGCCAACTAAGAGACATCTGTAATCTTTCCCTGGCCAATTGCTTGATCCCCTCACTATCCATGGGATGAGTTCCAGAAGCAGCCACTTCTGTAGCTGATTCAGAAGCTCCCGAGGCCTGGTTCTCTGGAGCGGCCTACCTGGGGCTGGATCTGTGCTGGTGTGGCCTGCACAGGGCTGTGTTCCCCTCTCACCCCAGTATAACAGACCTCTCCTGCCAACCTTCTAAGCTGTCTTTGGCTAGAAAATGATTTCACCCTGTCCTTTTGTGGGTTCTGCTTCTCCAGGTATTGTCTTATGACATTATTTGGAGATATTTGGAGAGGTCTTGGGGAGAGGTCAGGGAAGTCACTGCCTTTCCTCCACCATCTTGGCTCCCCTTAGTTTCTCTCAGCCTCAGTCTCTTCCTCTGTAAAATGGTAGTAAAAGCAACACTTATTTCATGGAGCTATTGTGAGGATCAAATAATGCAGCATATATATATATATATATATATGTATATATATGGGGGCAAAATTTGATATGTGGAGTGTTAATTGGGTGACTTGCCTAAATATTGGGGTCTCGGGAATATGAGAGACCTTTAAGTTCACCCTCCCATCCGAACTGCCCTTTTAAATATTTTTCCCAGGCCAAGAAGAAAGGAGCCTTATAGCTCTAATTCACAGAAGGATCAGATTTTATTACTTGGGAATTAATTAAACAACAAAGGTGAAACTAATAAAAATCAAAGATAAGAAATTAGGAAAAAGAAACACAGATAAATACTCTTAACTCTAAACTTAGCCTATGCAATCCCCAGATCATTTCCAATTAAGCTAATTCAGAGGAATTTAGAATTTTCTGTTCACTCACCAAAACCTGGAAAGTCTACTGTTGCTCGCACCACCAAAAGGGGAGAAAGCAGACAGAGAGAGCTTGCGTTCTGGAAGTGCCTCCACTTCCCTTCAAGGAGTGTTCAATTTTTCCTCCCCCAAAAGGGGAGGTACTTCAAAAACTTCCTATGGAGCATTCTCCTTCTGACCTCAGTAGCATATGTAACTTCAAGGTGGTCTAGGTGTGGCCCCTCCCAAATGAGTCACCTAACACTCCAATAATTTTTACCACTACATATATATGTATATGCATATGTGTGTGCATGCATGCATGTATACTCATATACATGCATATTCATACACATACACATTCACATGTACACATATTTATAGAAGACCTCAGTTTGGAGCAATCTACTGCTGTGACATGAAAGGAAGCTTAGGCATGGCAGATATAGTTACTTAAGTTTATGAGATCCTTGTCCAGAAACTTATGAGTAAATGACTGATCAATCAAGGGAGGTAATAAGCAAGAATTACAGAAGATGGTAAGGCACAAAGGGATGGAAATCTATAATGCTGTTGTTGTTATCTAATAGTTCCAGTCATGTCCAGCTCTTTATGACCCTCTATGGAGTTTTCTTGGCAGAGATACTGGAGTGGTTTGCCATTTCCTTTTCCAGTCCATTTTACAGATAAGGAAACTGAAGTAAGCAAAGTAAAGTGACTTGCCCCAAATCACATAGTTAGTAAGTGTGTGAAGTTGGATTTGAAATCACATCTTCCTGACTCCAGGCTCTTTTCACTGAGCCACCTATCTTCCCAGTGAGATCTATATTCCTGGAGGGAAAACCCACATCCATTAAAGATCTAATATATAAGATGCTCTGTGGTATACTCCATGTTCTATATAAAATAATTTTCTATAATTGCATTTAGAAGTAAGCTATAAAAACAAGCAAATAAATGTACTCCTTAATGAATATATGATTTCATTTTTGTAGGCATGCCTTTCAGTGGGGCCTGATTGCAAGCCACCCCTGCTTTCCTGTGTGAATCTTTTCTATGTTCAAGCTGTAGGTAAGAAGCCTGACATCTGCATTCTCACTTATAAACAGAGCCTGGAGCATGTTGACAGAAAAATAAACAAATTAATGAATTAATAGTAAATAATACATCAATCAAAACCAGAAATCTAATCTGTTGAGGTTTGACTGTGCCTGGCTTAGAGATGGAGAAACTTAATTCCTGGAGGCTACAACCTTGATAGAGGCAGACTAGGAAATCAAAACAATATGCAAGTGTTTAAATAAGGTATTATTTCCTTCCTCTCAACAAGTGTTTTATTTTCAAACCTTAACAATTCTTAGTAATGATTTCTATAACCTACAAGAACATTATCACCTATTTGAGTGACTTTTACTGAAAATCCACTAGGTTGGCTTAATACTTTCCCCTCTTCTGTTTCCATGATTAGGATATTTCTGTCTGCCAGCAGCTGTTACTTTAATTCTGTCAATATCATCCAAATAACAGAATCAAAGAATCACAGTGTTAGAGTATTACAGGCAATCCTCTAGTCCAAACTGTCCCAGCCCCCTCCCCCTACTTAAGAGATGAGGAATTTAAGGTCCAAATGGGAAGAAAGGATGGAAGAAGGGAGGGAAGGAAGGAAAGAAGGAAGGAAGGAAGGAAGGAAGGAAGGAAGGAAGGAAGGAAGGAAGGAAGGAAGGAAGGAAGGAAGGAAGGAAGGAAGGAAGGAAGGAAGGAAGGAAGGAAGGAAGGAAGGAAGGAAAGAAACATGCATTTATTAAGCACATAATACATTCCAGGGACTGTACTAAACACTTTACAAATATTATATAATAACACGGTGGGTAGGTGCTCTCTTTATTTCGATTTTACAGTCAAGGAAACTGAAACAAACGTTCAATGACTTGCAAAGAGTCACATAGTAAGATTCTAAGGTAGATTTGAACTCAGGTCTTCCTGTGCCCACAGTTAATGTTCTATCCATTGCACCACCTGGCTAAAAAAGTAGCAAAGCAGGGATTTGAAACCAAGTAATCTGACTCTGATTCCAGCTATCTTTCCGTGATCCTGTGCAGCAAAGAGGGACTTTATTAATTTAGAAGCCATGCTATTACCTTTCAAAAGAAAGCTATGCATTTTAAATACAGCTCCAGGAACACTGCAATGGCCTTATATTTAATGATGCTATCACCTTGTAAATTCTTTATTTCCTACAAAATCTACTGATTTAATCTTGGCATTGAATGGTAGCATTGACAGAACTTAAACAAAATATAGAGTTATTATTCCTAGAGGCTCCACCCCCCTTAACAAACTGTCATGGGAAAACCTCTTTAAAAATCTCTATTCAGCCCAGGACAGAACTCAGTTAAAAGAAAATATGGCCCATGGATTCTCAGAAAAGCATAAAAGTAGTCACTGAAAAAAATTAATTTTGAGGCAGCTTGGTGTAACAGTATACTGCACTTGAGGAGTCAGGTAGACCAGAGTTCTAATTCTATATCTAATCAGTTGAACATTGGCAAATCATTTCACCTTGCTAAGCCTCAGTTGCCTCATCAGCAAAATGAGGATAACACCCTTGAAACCTACCTTATATGGTTATTGTGAGAACCAAATTAAATGATGTAATATACTTTGCAAACCTTAATCTACTATGTAAATGACTACCATTATTATTATCCTAATTGTTATTGCTTCTATTTGTTATCATGTGGAAGTCTTGGGGACAATGGTTACTAGATTTTTATTCGTTTATTATCAAGAGGAATGATGTATTTGCTACCTTGAAATGGAGACTAAGATGTTGGGTGACCTGGAGAAAGATCTTAGCATTGTTAAAATTCAACATGGAAGGGGCAGCTAGGTGACGCAGTGGATAGAGCACTGGCCCTGGATTCAGGAGGACCTGAGTTCAAATACGGCCTCAGACACTTAACATTTACTAGCTGTGTGACCCTGGGCAAGTCACTTAACTCCAACTGCCCCTCAAAAAAAAATTCAACATGGAAGACAAGTAATGCAATGATTACTATACCCATTTTACAAATAAAGAAAATGAGGCTCCAAGAGGATGACTTAATAATTTCAAAACTAAATTTTGGGGCATATTGTTTCAGCTTTCTCCTTATTTACAATTTTCTCCACATAAAAGGAATGAGACCTAACCCCGAACTGCCCCATACATAATTCTGTGAGTCTTATAATATTTCAGTGCTCTTGGATATTTTTATATAGTTTGATTTCAGAGGTATAATATGTATAATTGTGTTTTTTCCTTTCATTTTAGGGTTACAAGGAAATTGAAATAATTGTCCAATTATTATGAACTCCTTCTCAAGATAATGCTTTTAAAAATGAATGAAATAAAATTCATTGATTATAACTATATATATCCATATACACATAGATATGTGTGTTTGTGTGTGTATGCCTGTGAGTGTGCATGTGCATATACCTGTGTGCATGCATATGTGTATGTGTGTGTTTGTGTATGTAAGATCTGGAATTATTTCTAAGAATTGTTCTAGTTGGAATCCTATCATGCTTTAATCTGTGGAAAAGATGGTTCATGTATATCCTCAGATTTTCCCCTTTTCCAGAGTACCCCTCACCTTGACTTTTCCTGTTATGCTCAATTGATCTTAGATCATTCCCTCTTGTCTTTCTGCTAGTTCCACTCATTCTCACCCCCAATCCTTTCTAAATATAGGTGGTTCCCAGATAAACCAAATCTTGTGTCATATAATCCCAGTTTCAGAGTTAGAAAGGATCTCAGAAGGAATCTAGGCCAACCCATACTCAAAATGAATCCCTTTATTGCAATATACTTAAAACATTATCCAGTTTCAATTTAAATTCCAGGGAGTGGAAACTCCCTACTTTCTGAAGCAGCCTATTCCACTTTTGGTCAGTGGTAATTGTTGGGAATTTCTTTGTTCCCCCGACCAAGCCTATTTGATACTTTGCAATATCTCCTTGTTCTTCCTGTTTGCATACTTTGAGAGTAAATTAAGTGTGTGTGGGGGGGGGGAGTAAATTATTTTTTTCCTGATAATACCCCTTTAAACACACCCAAAACATCTATTATGTCCTTCATCTTATAGAGAGTAGCCTTCTTAAACTGTGGGGCCAGAACTGAATATAGTACTCTATCTAAATATTGTGTGACCAGAATAGAGACTATTATCTCCTCATTCCTGAAAGCAAGATTTTTTTTTAATAGTCACATCGCTGCTAAGGAAACTGTTACCAATACCCCTCAAGGATCACTTGGACCCACAGTAGACCCCTGCGGTGATGATGATATTTGCATAGTTCTTTAAGAATTTCAAGACCCTATGTATCAATCATTTCATTTCCTTATCAAAACAATCATAGGAAGTCAGAAACACAGGCATGATGACTATTTTACAGATGAAGAAATGGAGTCACAGAGGTTGTAATTTGCTCATGATCATACAGACAGTTGGCATGTTTATCTGGGTACATCTCCAGTCATTCTTTTTTTTTTTTTACCATATAAATATTTTATTTTATTATTTTCCAGTTACATATAGAGATAGTTTTCAACATTTGTTTTATTAGATTTCTAGTTTCTCCCTCCCTCTCCTCCCTCCACCCTCCCCAAGACAGCAAATAATCTGATATAGGTTATAGATGTACAATCACAATAAACATGATTATGCATTAATCATGTTATGAGAGAAGAATCAGAGCAAAAAAGGAAATACCTCAAAAAAGAAAACAACAACAACAAAAGCAATAGAAATAGTATGGTTCAATCTGCATATAGATTCAACAATTCTTCTTTTTCTGGATTTGGAAAGCATTTTCCATCATGAGTCCTTTTGAACTAATTTGGACCATTGTATTGCTGAGAAGAATCAAGTCTATCACAGCTGATCAACATGCAAAGTTGTTGATACTGTGTACAATGTTCTCCTGGTTCTGCTCATCTCACTCAGCATTGGATCATGCAAGTCCTTCCAGGTTTCTCTGAAATCTGCCTGCTCATCATTTCTTACAGCATAATAGTATTCCATTACATTCATATACCACAACTTGTTCAGTCATTCCCCAATTGATGGGCAACCCATCAATTTCCAATTCCTTGCCACCACAAAAAGGGCAGCTAAAAATATTTTTGTACATGTGGGTCCTTTTCCCTTTTTTATAATCTCTTTGGGGAAAAGACCTAATGGTGGTATTGCTGTGGTATTTCTGGGTCAAAGGGTATGCAAAGCTTTATAGCCCTTTGGACATAGTTCCAAACTGCTCTCCAGAATGGTTGGATCAGCTCCACCAACAATGCATTAGTGTTCCAATTATTCCACAGCTTCTCTAACATTTACTATTTTCCTTTTTTGTCATATTAACCAATCTGATAGGTGTTGGGTGGTAGCTCACAGTTGTTTTAATTTGCATTTCTCTAATCAATAGTGATTTAGAGCATTTTTTCATATGGCAATAGATAGCTTTGATTTCTTCATCAGAAAACTGCCTGTTTATATCCTTTGACCATTTCTCAATTGGGGAATGACTTAGTTTCTTATAAATTTGATTAATTTTCAAAATATTTTAGAAATGAGGCCCTTATCAGAAGTACTGGCTATAAAAATTGTTTCCCAGTTTTCCGTCTCCCTTCTAATTTTGGATGCATTGCTTCTGTTTGTACAAAAACTTAATTTAATGTAATCAAAATCATCCATTTTGCATATCATAATATTTTATATCTCTTGTTTGGTCATAAACTGTTCTCCTTTCCAAAGATCTGAGAGGTAAACTATGCCTTCTTCTCCTAATTTACCTATGGTATCATCTTTTATGTCTAAATCATGTACCCATTTTGACCTTATTTTGGTATAAGGTGTAAGATGTTGGTCTATGTCTAGCTTCTGTCATACACTCTTCCAGTTTTCCCAGCAGTTTTTGTCAAATACTGAGTTCCTATCCCAGAAGGTGGAGTCTTTGGGATTATCAAACAGTAGATTACTATAGTCATTTACAACTCTGTCTCCTGTGCCTAACCTATTCCATTGATCCTCCACTCTATTTCTTAGCCAGTACCAGATAGTTTTGATGACTGCCACTTTATAGTAGAGCTTCAGATTTGGTACAGCTATCCCACCTTCCTGTGCATTTTAAAAATTATTTCCCTTGATATTCTTGATCTTTGTTTTTACAGATGAATTTTGTTATTTTTTCTAGCTCTATGACATACTTTTTAGGTAGTCTGATTGGTATGGCACTAAATAAGTAAATTAATTTAGGTAGAATTGTCATTTTTATTATATTAGCTCAGTCTCTGCATGAACATTTGATAGTTTTCCAATTATTTAGATCTGATTTGATTTGTGTGAAAAGTGTTTTGTAATTATATTCATAGAGTTCCTGGCTTGTTCTGGCAAGTAGACTCCCAAGTATTTTATATTGTCTACTGTTACTTTAAATGGAATTTCTCTTTCTATCTCTTGCTGCTGGACTTTGTTGGTCATGTATAGAAATGCTGATGATTTATGTGGATTTATTTTATATCCTGCTACTTTGCTAGAGCTGTTAATTGTTTCAAGTAATTTTTGAGTTGATTCTCTAGGATTCTTTAAGTATACCATCATATCATCTGCAAAGGGTGATAGTTTTGTTTCCTCCTTGCCTATTCTAATTCCTTTCATTCCTTTTTCTTCTCTGATTGCTAAAGCTAGCATTTCTAGTACAGTATTAAACAACAGAGATGATAATAGACATCCCTGTTTCACCCCTGATCTTCTTGGGAAGGTCTCTAATTTATCTCCATTATATATAATCCTTGCTGATGGTTTTAGGTAGATACTGCTTATTATTCTAAGGAAAGCCCCACCTATTCCTAAGCTCTCTAGTGTTTTTATCAGGAACGGGTGCTGTATTTTGTCAAAAGCTTTCTCTGCATCTATTGAGATAATCATATGATTTTGGTTAGCTTTCTTATTGATGTGGTCGATTATGTTAATAGTTTTCCTAATGTTGAACCAGCCCTGAATTCCTGGTATAAATCCCACCTGGTTATAATGTATTATCCTGGTGATCACTTGCTGTAATCTCCTTGCTAATATCTTATGTAAGATTTTAGCATCAATATTCATTAGGGAAATTGGTCTATAATTTTCTTTCTCTGTATTGGCTCTGCCTGGTTTTGGTATCAACACCATATTTGCGTCACAAAAGGAATTTGGTAGAACTTTTTCTTCACCTATTTTTCCAAATAATTTGAATAATATTGGAAATAATTATTCTTTAAATGTTTGGTAGAATTGACTTGTAAACCCATCTGGTCCTGGGGATTTCTTCTTAGGGAATTCATTAATGGCTTGTTTAATTTCTTTTTCTAATATGGGCTTATTTAAGGATTTTATTTCCTCTTCAGTTAACCTAGGCAGTTGGTATTTTGTAAATATTTTTCCATTTCAATAAGATTGTCAAATTTATTGGCATACAGTTGGGCAAAATAGTTCCTAATTGTTGATTTAATTTCCACTTCATTGGTGGTGAAATGACTCTTTTCATTTTTGATACTGGTAATTTGGTTTCCTTCTTTCTTTTTTTAACTCAAATTGAACAATAGTTTATCTATTTTATTGGTTTTTTTTCATAAAACCAGCTCTTAGTTTTATTGATTAATTCTATAGTTTTCTTGCATTCAATTTTATTAATTTATCCTTTAATTTTCAGAATTTATAATTTTGTATTTAATTGGGGATTTTAAATTTGTTTTTCTAGCTTTTTAAGTTGCATGCGCAATTCATGGATCTCCTCTTTCTCTTTTTTATTGATGTAAGCATTTAGAGATGTAAAATTTCCACTAAGCACTGCTTTGGCTGCATCCCATAGATTTTGATATGTTGTCTCATTATTGTTATTGTCTTGGATGAAGTTATTGATTGTCTCTATGAATTGTTTGACCCACTCAATCTTTAGAATGAAATTATTTAGTTTCCAATTGATTTTCAGTCTACCTTTCCATAGCTCTTTATTACATGTAATTTTTATTGCATCATGGTCTGAAAAGGATGCATTTAGTATTTCTGCCTTTCTACATTTGACTATGAGGTTTTTCTGCCCTAATACATGGTCAGTTTTTTAATATGTGTCATGTACTGTTGAGAAAAGGGTATATTCCTTTCAATCCCCATTCAGTTTTCTCCAGACATCTATCATATCTAACATTTCTAACATTTCTAACATTCTATTCATATCTTTAACTTCTTTCTTATTTATTTTGTGGCTAAATTTATCTAATTCTGAGAGGGGAGGATTCAGTTCCCCCATTAGTATAGTTTTCCTGTCTATTTCCTCTTGTAACTCATTTAACTTCTCCTCTAAAAATTTGAATGCTATACCACTTGGTGCATACATCTTTAGTATTGATATTATTTCATTATCTATAGTACCTTTTAGCAAGATGTAGTTTCCTTCCTTATTTATTTTAATTAGATCTATTTTTGCCTTTGCTTTATCTGAGATAAGGATTGCTACCCCTGCTTTTATTTTCACTTCAGCTAAAGCATAATATATTCTGCTCCAACCTTTTACCTTTACTCTGTGTGTATCTCTCCATTTCAAATGTGTTTTTTGTAAACAGCATATTGTAGGATTCTATTTTTTAATCCACTCTGCTATTCTCTTCCATTTTATGGCAGAGTTCATCTCATTCACATTCACAGTTATTATTACTAGCTGTCTATTCCCCTCCATTCTATTTAGCCCATTTGTACTTTCCCCCCTTCTTTCACCCTATTCCTCCTCACCAACATTTTGCTTCTTACCCTTGCTCCCCCAATGTACCCTCCCTTTTATCACCCCCCTCCCTTTTATTTTCTTTTTTTTTTTTTTGGTGAGGCAATTTGGGTTAAGTGACTTGCCCAGGGTCACACAGCTAGTGTTAAATGTCTGAGGCCAGATTTGAACTCAGGTATTCCTGAATCCATGGCTGGTGCTCTATCCACTGCACCATCTAGCTGCCCCCCCTCCCTTTTCTTTACCCTTTTCTTCCCTGCTTCTGTCCTCCCTTCTATCATCCCCCCTTCTCCCCTTTCCCTTTTACTTTCTGAAAGAATATGATAAGTTTCTCTATCCAAATGAACATATGTGTTATTCCTTCTTTGAATCAAATCTAGTGAGAGTGAGGTTGAAACAATGTTCACCCCTCCCTTGTTTCCCTCTACTGTAATAGGTTTTTTGGACCTCTTCATATGATATAATTCACCTCATTCCACCTCCCCTTTCCTCTTCTCCCCATAAACTACTTTTTAACCCTTTAATTTCTTTTATATCATCACATCAAAAACAATTTATATTTATACCCTCTGTTTATAATCCTTTCTGCATAAATACACACACACACACACACACACACATATAGTTCTCAAGAGTTTTAAGTATTATTTTCCCATGTAGGAATGTACATAGTTTAACCTTTTTGCATAACTTTTTTTCCCCTTTGTTTACCTTTTAAAAATTCTCTTGAGTCTTGTATGTTAAGGTCAAATTTTTTATTCAGTTCTGGCTTTTTCATCAGGAAGCCTTGAAAGTCCCCTATTTTATTGACTATCCATGTTTTCCCCTGAAAGAGAATCCTCAATTTTGCTTAATAATAGACTCTTGGCTGCAATCCAAATTCCTTTGCCTTTCAGAATATCATATTCTAAGCCTTGTGATCCTTTAATGTTGAAGCTGCCAGATCCTGAGCTACCTGCCCTCTCAGCTGGTGCTGGTGGATCTCACCACTGGCTCACTTGTGCCACCAGCCTGCCAAGCCAGGATCAAGGGGCCTCAGTTGTTCCACTGTGGCCTAGAGCTTGCCAATGACTTACTCAAACCCCCTCCATGCTGTGCTGTGCTGCAGTGCGCTGTTTCCCCCCCTCCCCCCGCTTGAGTGAGATTGACCATTCCTGAAGTCTTTTAAATTATATCAGGTTGGAAGATTATGTCTCTCTGTCTTTTTGTAGTTTCTGTATTTTCAGATTCTCTTTAGAGGCTTGATTTAATGTTCTTTTTGAGGGAGCTGATGGAGAGCTCAGGCAGCTTGCTGACTTCTCTCAGCCATCTTGGCTCCATCTCCATTCATTCTGATGTATATCTTGCCACTGGACCCAAATGGCTCTTGAGGAGAGAGTGAGGCTGATGATTTTGCACAATCTTGCTTCATCTAAATCCAATTCTGAGCAAGTCATGACATCATCTCTTTACATCACGATCCTCTTTAAGAACTAAGTTCAAACAACAACAACAACAATGTCTTTAAAAACTTATGATAGGGGGCAGCTAGGTGGTGCAGTGGATAGAGCACTGGCCGTGAATTCAGGAGGACCTGAGTTCAAATCCAGCCTCAGACCCTTGACACTTACTAGCTGTGTGATCCTGAACAAGTCACTTAACCCCAATTGCCTCACAAAAAAAAAAAAAAAAGAACTTATGATAGGTCAGTTCAATCCAGTGTCCCAATGCATGAAAGCATCAAGGGGCAATTTGTGGGAGAGAAATTCAGCTTAAAAATAGAGCTGAAAGGGATCTCAGAAGTTGTGTTCCACAACCAACTACTGAGTACATAAATACTGTTTACAACAGACTCCAGAAACTGACAAGTGAGCAATAAGACTTTGCTAGAACTCCTCAGGGGTGGGGGAATAATAACAGCAGCTGACATTTCTATAATCCTTTCAATATGTTATCTCATTTAAGCCTCACACAGGTGCTATAGTTGTACTCTTATTATTGTAATCTTATATCTAGTACTGTTGCTAGCTAGACACCACTAGGCTGAGGCCACAGGGGTTGGCAATCTTTCCCAGTCTCTGTCCTTTATTTGCGTTCCAGATTTGCCCTCAGTTCCTTGACCTGGGGTTGCACATCTCCTTAATGGGGACAGAGGCTCCCATTGTTTCATTTTCACCTTAGCCTCATACTCCTGTGGAATGATTTGATTTTGGGCTCTAATATAAGGGGTCCCATCTACTAGGGGCCAAGGAAGTAAGAGAGTTATCTAGAGTGCAAACAAAAATCAGGTATGGAACAGTCTGTTTTACTCCTTCCAAGGAAGAATGCTAAACAAGAATCATGGAATGATTACAATCAGTTGAGAGGCTAATATTCAAGTCTCAGTGGGATATTTTCAAACTACTTCTTTCTGAGAGCTGCTTATTAAGTATTCCACATTTCATTTTGCTCAATATGGGCCTTTCATTCAGTGACTTTGCTCTCTATGGGCTGCTTTTAACCTCGCTCTTTCTGTTGCTGCTGCTTTTGCCAATGCAAGTGTTTTTGTGGCTGATACACTGTTGCTCAAGAGCCCAGGAAGGGTAGGACTCCAACTGCCTTTCAAGATCTCATACAGCCCAGTACTACCAGTAAATGGAAGACACAAACAGGAGGTAACCCCATCCCAGACATAGACTTACCCAGGAAACCATGAGCTTACAGCTTGTGGAGCTCAAGGAGAGGTATGAGGGGTGAAGGATTAAGCAGTTGACAAATCCATGGAGTCCTGGCTTAGTGGCCAATGATGAGCCCTTATGAAAAATAAGAAGGGAGGAAGGAAACAAGCTTAAGAGTCAGCTTTGTGGTCTGTACTTTACAAATATTATCTTATTTTATCTTTACAACAACCCTGGGAGGTAGGGGCTATTATCCCCATTTTACAGTTGAGGAAACTGAGACAGAAAAAGCTTAAGTAACTTACCCAGCATCACTTAGAGAGTAAATGTCTTAGGATGGATTCAAACTCATGTCTTTCTGACTGGTAGTCTAAGTACTCTATGTATGAACCACCCCGTGATATCACACAGTAATTCTGAATAGGATTAACAGTAGGAAAAGCCTCTTCATCACACTTACCTAAGGGAGTTTTGCATATAAATCATTCAATGATCCAGACAAATTATTATTCTCAGTCTGCCGAATATACTCTGAAATTTATCACCTTGCTCCCTAAACTGGGAACATCCCATCACCTACAGAGATATAAAGGAAAGAAATCAGGTTATACAGCTTGAGTTCATTCTATATGAAGACCAATTGAAGGAACTTGGGATGGTTAGCTTTGAGAAGAGAAAACTCATGGGGGGATATGATAATTTAAGGGCTGTCTCCTCGAAGAGAAACTAGACTTATTTGGTTTGTCCTCAAGAAGTCAAAATCAGGAGTAATAAATGTGTGGAAATATAAAAAAAAAGGAAAAGGAAAAGGAAAAAGAAAAATAGAAGCAAATCAGGCCACATATCAAGGAAAAAGAAAGAACTTACTAACCATTAGCGTTATCTTGAAATGCAATGGGCTTCTCCATGAGCTTTCCCCCTCATTAGAAGTCTTTAAACAGCAGCTAGATGCCTTACATACGGAAGATAGGGAGGAAGAAGTTGAAATAAGAAATCATTTTGGGTTCAGGTTAGACTATATGGCAATTGCCCCCTTTGACTCAAACATGTGTGTGGGTATGGACAAGGGTATGGGTATATGTATGTATGTGTGTATGTATATGTATATGTGTATATATAGGATATATACATAGGTGTGTGTAGATAGATAGATATGTACATACATACATACACACACAGACAGATAGATATCATCCTACTGTCCTTCAAAAGCAACTCAAATGCCACTTCCTCTTGGAAGTCTTTCTTAATTCCCAAGGTCAATAATTGCTTATGATTGGAGTTTCCATAGTAACATCTTATGACTTCATATAATATTTTGCACTCCTCTAATGTACTTATTCCATATTTTTGTGTAATATCAATATCCCTTTGTCTTACTGCCATACTAGACTATAAGCTCTGTAAAAAATGATAGGCTTTTGTCAACACCCAAAGGCCCCAACCAAAGGAGATTGATCTAGATTGATTGAATTAAGTGAGACCGATTGACTTTGCTGATTAACCCACCTAAAGTTAATTAAATTGAAACCACACCTGGCTAGCCCTCAATAGGGTATTGTTGTCAGAAGCTAAGGACTTTGAACTCAACAAAGAGACCACCCTCAAGTCCAGTGAACCAATGCATTTGTGTGACTCCAACTAATCAGCTTGAAGGATGGAGGGAGGCAGGAAGTGGGAAGTGCTGTTTCTTCTCTCAGTTCAGCTCCCAAACAACCTCGTGGTGGATGACTTGGGAGAAGAATCAGGCCAGGTTGAATCCCCATCTCTCCTAGAGGAGAGATAGGCCTTTTCTTGGTTTTCTGACCCAGGTCTTCTCTTTTTCACTATTAAAAGCTTAATGTGGGGGCTAGTGGGTAGCACAGTGGATTCAGGAGTACCTGAGTTCAAATCCGGCCTCAGACACTTGACACTTACCAGCTGTGTGACCCTGGGCAAGTCACTTAACCATCATTGCCCCGAAAAATAAAAAAAAAAAAGCTTAATGCCCAAAACTGGTACTAATGCTTCTAATTTATAAGTAAACCCTAGTTAGTTTTCCCCCACACTGGGGACAGGAAAAAGGCAACCACACATTAGATTTTACTCATCACAGCTCTATGAGGTCAGGAATGAACTTTATAACTTCCTTAATCCCTAACACACAGTAGGTTTATTAGCTAAATTGAATTCAATTAAACTAATGAAATGCAGAATGCTTTGCTAGTCACTGTGAACAATATATTTATTAAAATGACCCCTAGGGTCATTGCCAACTGAATGTCATTCTATGATTCTTTGGGGCTAGCTCCTCCAGCTCTCCCAGGTTTGAGTAGCTGCTAGAGCCTTTCTTCCTGTTATCTTGCAAATTTTGCATTATGATAAATATTATCAATTTTGAGAATGGTGTACCTGAGGAAAACATCTAATGATGAGAGACAAAAGGACCTTGCTCTGAGAAGAAAAGGATTGAATGCACTATTCCTCCAACCCTTCAAATGGAGAAGGAAAAACAATAAGGAATAACTTCCATGAAGTTCATTTGTATATTTCTCAGAATTTGAATCTATTCCTCATCTTCGGCACACAGCCTTAGATGTTTAACTACTGTTCCATGAAGATGGAGGCAAGAAATAAAAGGAAAACACCCTTTTGATCTTGTTCTTGGAAACAAACAATGAAAAGTCTTTTCTTTGGAAGTAAGAGAGGCAACTGTGACAACAACAACAAAATGTCAGCAGGAAAAGAGCAGTGTCTCATATGGTCATGTGGTCACATGTCAATCTGCCTGAGGTCTCTTGGTCCCCAGTTGACCCTAAGGACTTACAAATCCAAAGGGGTTAGACTTGTTTAGAGAATGAAACTAGGATTCATTCACAGGAGTTGCAGGGAGGCATATTTCGATTGGATAAAAGGGAAATCCACCTGACAAACAGAACTATTGCAGAGTGGGATGGGGGTCCTACCCTGGAGGTTGTCAAGTAAAAGCCATGAGGCTACTGGTTACTGTGGTCACAGAGAGGTTTGACTAGATGGTCTTTGAGGTTCCTCCTCTCAAATTGAGAATATTTGATTTTATACTTAAAAGTAATAACACTTATTATATTCCTTTAGTGTTTTAGAGTATACAAAGTACCTTCTTCCTTTCCCAACAGGAAATAAAAGCTAGTTTTTCCACCATTTTATAGTAAACTAGCCAAGCTGTAGTGGCAAGGAATCCTAAGGGGGAGGCAGGAGGCAAATTTAGTAAATGGAGGATAACCAAAATCATTTTGACCTCCTTTTCTCCTGGAAATTGGATGGACCCATCCAAGAATCCTGAACCCAATGGCCGTGGGAATAGCAATGTCTTTATGACCATTGGTCTTTCCTCTAGTTCATCACACAGATCCATCAACCAGGGAAAATACTCCTGTAGAAAAAGGATCAACCATCCTCAGCATCTGAGTATCAACACTATATACAGGGAAGGTAAGCCAGTGACAGCCTGAATAAAACAATTAGCTACCTTGAGAGAGAGAAACTGGAGGCCTCTTGTGCCATGCAAGTCAAAACATCATTACCACCACAATCACCACCTCTTCTCAGACTCACAGGTTGGTAACCCTGGCTCCTCTACTCCAAAGCCTTTGGAATACTGGTAACCCCCAAATCAATGACTCTGTTCTCAGCTCATATGCCACAGTCATTACTGAAGAGAGCTGTCACTGTAGAGAAGGGGTCTGCCTTCCTCACTGCAATCATTAACCATTGATCAACTGATTCACACAGGCAGATAATTCTATGAGCACTACTGGTGGCAATGTCCCTGCACCCCAATACAATGTGCCCTGCTTCTTGTCCAACCTTCCCAGCCATCATCCAAGGAAGCAAATTCTATAGAGGTATATCCTGGAAACTACTTCTGACAGCTCTGCAGCCACAGTGACTGAAGACCCAGAAAACAAAGTTTTGATCATGGAAGAACTTGACATTGTCAGAGGAATCAAGAGCAGAATGTGATGTCTTTTATCAGTGGAAATGATGTTAAGAAGAGGTGTGATGATTTGCTTTGCTACTGCACCCGAAGGATCACGGGACCTTTCCATCAGATTTGCAGTTGAAAACACTCCCTGTGAGTTGCCTCCACCATTAAAATGAAGATTGTAAAAAGCATGAACTGTGTTAAGTTTTTGTTTCTATTCCCAGCATTTTTCATAAGGTCTTGGTCATCTTCTGGAAAAAAAATGAATTTGGAGTTGCTAGACACAGCTTCATTTCCCAGTGTTCCTATACCATTAAAATAAATTGCATTAGTAACAGAGGGCAAAGGTCAGATTTTTTGTTCCTCTCTACTGTGGCTTAATACTTTGCTGGTCCTCTAGCTTGGGGGCCACATGCAAAATTTTATTTTTTAAGAAGCTGACTGGTCCAAGAATCCATCACCACCTTTTAGAGTCTAGATCCTGGAGCTCTCTAGGAATTTGGTATTGTTCAAGGAATTCCCTCCCCTTTCCCTATCTAGTAGATTAAGCCCGTTTACTCCATTTCATTATTAATAGTTAATAACAACAGGGGGCAGATAGGTGGCACAGTGGATAAAGTACTGGCCCTGAATTCAGAAGGACCTGAATTCAAGTTCGACCTCAGACACTTGACACTTACTAGCTGTGTGACCCTGGGCAAGTCACTTAACCCTCATTGCCCTGCCCCAACAAAATATTAGTTAATAACAACAACAAACAATAATAATTCTAATAATTACCATTTGTATGGCACTTCAAATGTTTAAAAAGCTCTTTGCAAATATGATCTCAATCAGTCCCCACAGTAACCATATGAAGTATTATAATTAATATTCCCATTTTCCCAGTGAGGAAACTTGGGTAAATTAAGTGAACTACCCAGGGTCACATATGTGCTCAGATAATTATCTGAGGCCATATTTGAACTCAATCTTTCCTGACTTCAGATCCAGAACTATATCTACAGTTATACCCAACTATCTACCTATTAAATCTTTATATTGTTTTTTCATCCAATATTATTTTAAAATATAACAACTGATAGTTCTTACAACTCATAAGTGACTGGATTTGGAAATACTGTCATTCACTTTGAGCACCTGTGAAGTCTAGTCAACCAGAAATAATTTATTAAAGGCATACTATGTGGCAAGATTAACTAGCACATGCAGTCACTTTGTGAAGCGCCTTGAACTATAGTTCAAGATCTGAACTCTTAGGTTCTTAGTTATCTGGAAGTCCTTGCTAAAAATGAGTAGCTGCCTTCCATGGAGACGCAAACCTGACTGGCTAGGATTGTTGCCTCACCAGTCACCTTAGGTCAGGTTGAATTATTTGAAGTTATTCTTAAATAAACACTTTGGCTTTCTTCTGAACTCTCTGCTTGGAATTCTTCCCACTTCAGCTCACTCTACCATAGATGTTTAGGTAAAACAAGATAGTGTAGATAGTCTGAACCATTCCACTATGTCTTTGGATGTTTGTCTGTCTGCTATTGTTCTCTACGTCACAATTGTGAGGGTCTTGCTAAATTGTCAATTCAGGAGGGCAGTGACCATGCCATCAATTTGCTTGTGTAGGGACTCTGTCTTTTTTGAGTAGCCTTAGTGTTTTGCTGATGAATTAGAATTCCTCATTGCTAGCCTTCTGTTTTTATTTAGGCTTCACAAATAAAAAGGTATTGAAAAGAATGGTTGACATAGCTTTGACTGGGTGAGAAACTTCTTCCTTAAAACTGTGCAGATTTCTGGATTCTGTTCAAACACTTTGGACATCAGGACTCTTTTCAGACACTTCTACTCTTGTCCCATGTTTCATTCTTCAGTTGTCATGACAGGGGAAGGTTGAAGGTCAGAGACAAGGGAAGAGATGGAAAAATGAGAAGGATGACCCTTTGCATCTGTTCAATTTCTCTTATGCTCTCCTTCCTTCCCCGTTTTTCCCCTTCTTTCCACATCATTCCCTTCCTTTAGATAATAATTTGAGGAACAATCATTTATTAAGCACTTACTCTGTGCCCAGTACTGGAAAAGCCAAAAGCAAAGATGAAACAATCCCTACTCCCAGGGAGCTTTGAGCATGTGAAAAAGTGAACAGAGAACTACCTCATGATATCCTTTCTGTAACATTCTGACACATGCTTGGACTTCTACATGAAGTCATTCAGTAAGGTGGAAAGAACTCTTGGAAAAAGACAGTTTCTGGTTTGGACACCCAATTGGTAAAAATATTTTCCTCACATGAAGCTACAAGCTACCTCCTCAAACTTACATCCATTGTCCCCTCTGGGGACAAACAGAAGAAGTCTTACCCCTCAGTCTCATGACAAATCTTCAAATACCTGAACAGAACTATTATATGTCTACCCCCTAAGTATTCTCTTATTTTAATCAGTTCTGGATGTGATGGATTCCAAGGTTCTCACTGGCCAATTGACCCTTTATCAATTCAACACCACAGTTATTTACTATTAAACCCTTGACCTCTTTTCCTACCACCACCAAACTGCAACTCTATATTACTAACTTTGTTCTTCCTGAGGCTGGATTTGAACTCAGGTTCTCCTTACTCTAGGTACTGTGCTCTATCTGCTGCACCACCTAGCTGCCCCTCTTCCTACTCATGGGGAACTGGAGGAAGTCATACACCCAGGCTGAAGGGGTACACTATAAATTGATGGCTATTGAATCTCAACTGGAATCTCACCAAAAGAAGCAAATCCTTTTACTCCTTCCTAATTGATGGCCTATCCAGTCCTCACAAAGGCTGTTTTAAACCTTCTCTTCTTTCCTAAAGCCTTTTAAACCTTTTCCTAGGGTAGCTAGGTAGTGCAGTGGATAGAGCACCAGCCCTGAAGTCAGGAGGACCTGAGTTCAAATCCGGCATCAAACACTTAACACTTACTAGCTCTGTGACCCTAGGCAAGTCACTTAACCCCAATTGCCTCACCAAAAAAACAAACAAACAAAAACCAACAACAACAACAACAACAACAACAATAAAAGCCAAACAAACAAACAAAAAAAAACCCTTTTCCTTCTGCACCTCTCTCAGCTGGGGACCTTGACTTTTACTTTACTGGAAAATTGTCATTATTTACCATGAGCTCCTTATACTCTTTTCTTTTTTCTCAAAGTATCTTGACATCATTTTCCATGCTTTTCTGCACTCTCTGATGAGGTGATTCTTCCCCTTTCCAAGAGCAATCCCTCTATATCTTGCTTTATCCATCCTCTTGCCTAATAAAGCAGATTTCCCTATTATAAACTTCAATCATTCTCCATCTAGCACCTTCCTATTGACTTGAAGTCTTCCCATCTTTAAACACCTTCATCGGATCCCATCATTTCTTCAATATTCTAAATCTGCCTTCCCTTTCTCATACTTCTAAAACAGCTGCCTACTCCTGCCACCTCATCTTTTTCCTCTTTTTATTATTTTTTACCTCTTGATTATCTAGTTTCCCACCTCATTACTTAACTGAAAATTTTATTTCTAAATTTATCAATTATTCCTTAATTGTCAAATGTGATGGCCTTTTTTCATCCCTCCTGACCTCGATGCAGAATTTGATACTGCTGATCCCCTGTTCCTATTGTATACTTTCTCTTCTTTGAGTTTTTATGGTGATATTCTCTCCTGGTTCTCTTCCTACCTGTTTGAGCATGCCTCAATTTCTTTTACTGGCTCATCATCCACATCATGACCCCTAACAATATACCCCAAGATTCTGACCTTGGCCCTCTTCTCTCTTTATGCCATTATAGACTTGATTAGCTTTCATGGATTTAATTACTCTCTCTGAGCAAATGACTCACAGATCACTATAACGAGTCCTAGTCTCTCTCCAGTCCCACAACACTAATTCCCTACTGGGCTTTTCAAAAATAGATGTCCTGGAGACATTTCATACTCCACATATCCAAAACATAATTCACCTTTCCTTATTCTCTGTTACTATTACTGTTGAGAATACAAGCATTCTTCAATGTTTGTAACTACAACATCATCCTCAACTCCTCATTCTCCATCACTCTCCATAACCAATTAGTTGACAAATTTTGTCATTTTATTTTCAGAACATCTTTCATCTGACCTCTTTTTTCTAATCACCTTAGGTCATGTTCTCATCACCTCTTTCCTGGATTATTAAAATTATTTTCCAGTAGATATCTCTGCTTTATGTCTCTCCCCACTCTAATCCATTTCTACACAGCTAAAACCACTTTCCCTAAATGTAGATCTGATCATGTCACTCCTCTATTTAGTAAACTCAAGTGCCTCCTTATTACCCCTAGATTAAATATAATCTCTTATATTTGGCTTCTAAAGGCCTTCATAATTTGATCCCAATCCATTTTCCAACATCTCTTGACATTATTTCTTTTCCTGAACTGTAGAGCATAGCCAAGCTAGGCTGCTGTTCCTTACACACAACTTCCCATCTCTTGGTGCCTTTGTGCAGACCATCTCCCTTGCCTGGAAAGCATACCTTCCTGAACTAGTCTAGTAGAATTCCTTAGGTGTTAGTAGAGTCATTGCCATCTTGGTGAAAGGCATAGCAAATGGCCAGTTGGCACAGTTGTCTTTCTATTCTGAAGGATATATGGAGACAAGAAAGGGACCCTGTAAATTTTTGCCTTACGATGCATTTAAAGGTCTTGCCATGAGGCAAGAATGACACAGAAGGCCAGATGTTGCCAAATCCCAATGCTAGCTGCCTTGAGAGACACTAAATGTCTTGACTTGTTATTTAGAGATAAATATGAATACTTCCAGTTTGCATTAGAAGGAGATGGGTCATTAGCAAAAGCAATATTAATCTTCTTTCCATTCTATTAGGTGTAATCACTGTGAGAAATAATAGCAGAATACTAATAGCATCATGTTTCACTTACTTGTTTCTTTGCTCACTAAACAGAAAGCTTAATGAGGAGTTGACTGCCAATGACTCGAAGGAAGAAAGCTGAAGGTACATACACAAACAGACATGGTAGAAAATTATGCAAGTAGGGGCCTCCTCAATGACAACATCTATCCCACCTTTGAAGGAATAACCATTTATTTGAAGAAGTGGCACAGGATAGTGAATAGAGAGCTCTCCTCAGACGGAAACACCTGGGTCCAAATCCCACTTATGACATAATTGTAGGTTTGCCTCTGGGAAAATAATTTAACTTTCCAGAGCCTGAGTCAACTCTTTCAGACTCCAAGAAGTGCTAGAAAGCAGATGGCATTGATAAAGGGCATATCATCATTGGAAGTTTCCCACACCAATAAAATCATAGTAACCCACCCTTCCTTACCCTCCAAGTCCTTATCCTGTGATATATTTCAGCTCAGGAAAGCAGCACTATTAAATGAGGGCCTAGCCTTCAACATGACTGCTATAGCTAAATCATAAGATAGCATGTGATAGATAGTCATTGAATGGGGGCTAGGCCAAGTCAAAGCAAAATGGGAGAACAGGATGCATGTTTATAACAAGAAGGAACAAGGGCAAAGGGAGACAAATTCAACAAGACAGTCTATTTGGCAGTCCTCCTAGAAGTCTATCTGCTTGTTTCCATATAGACTTTGATTTGAAACTTTTTTTCTATCTTCTGGTTTCTCTTTCATCTCAGCCCCTTAGATTTGGCATTCTCAAGAACCGCCGGTACCTGAGCTACCTTAGCCTCTGTTTTATTCTCTCATTTGGATTCCCTTTTGTTCTTCTGTTCACCCTCCAAGAGTTTTCCCCCCAAGCATTAATAGGGTGGGGAACTATGGGCTATATTTCAGGGCATCAATATTTAGAGAGCACTCGCAGTATTTTTATGCCTTTATCAGTTGAAAACAATTGTTCTTATCATCTAGTTAGCAAGAATGAATAATGCAGGAAGTTACAAGTTGATATGCTTCTTCCCTCACACCCCCATGCTCCATCCCTTGGGTATCCATACTTCTGAGCTCCTGCCTCTACTAGCCCTCTCCTCCCCTTCCTCCAGTAGCAGCCTCTTCAGGAATGTCATCATGGGGTCTATCTCCCTCTACTACATAGAGCAATGTCCCAGTTTCTCTCCTTTCGTTGTATAAAATCCCTCCTTCTCTTATCCGCTTTCTCCCCCAGTTCAGTGGCACCTTATTTGATGTGCTGAGACAACCTCTGTGTCCCCTTTCATTTATATTCATCAGAACCCTGAACTGGAAGTCAGGAAGCTGTTTTTCCGCATTTGCCATCAGTGAGACCTTGGACAATCCTGTTGACTTTGTGGTTCTTCAATTTTTCCACACCCCACACCCCCAAGTAAGGGTCATGACAGTGGTCACCTGCCTTTTCTAGAGGAATTTTGGAAAGCCTAATGAGCTGCTTTATACAAAGCACTCAGAGCAGCTCCAAGGAAAACACATAAATAGGGAGGGTATTATTAGCTGTCTCATATCTAGAGTGCACAGAAGTGACTGGAGCCAGACTCCTGTCTGCCGTGCCCTTTCCAAGCAGCTACTTTGTATGTTAATTGCACACCCTTAACATTTATTATCAAATCTGTTGGTTTAAATTTCTAGGATGAAGGGTAAAAAGCATGCTCCACTCTGGGGACCTATCTTCCCTCATATTATGGAAATGAAAGTTTGCATTTGTTTATTGCTGGCCTGTGAAATCCCAGATGGAGGAAATGTAGATTATAAAGGGTAGGCAGGATGAAGCCTAACCCTCAGCCAAATGTGTGTCATCAAATTAGATGCCCGGATCTTTTACCTCTCTGCCCACTGGAGTCATGCTAACTGCAGAAAACCTTTGTGCATGCCAGGTACTTATCATGTTACAATGCCTACATGACAAATATAATGTGCTGCAATAAATATTCAGTGATATTGACACCTCCTTTACTTGTAGTTCTCTCACTTGGCAGCCTCAACTATCTAAATCCCAGTTGATATCAGAGAAGGAAACAAAAAAAAGACATTGGGACTGATAATTTACTTGTATTTCACATATCTTTCTAACAAAATGGGTTAGTAATCTATTCTCTAAAGGCCAGAGAGGATTACAAACAGCTAAGAGGTATGGGTAGGGTATGGTGCTTGGGATATGACTGACTCCTAAAAGGAAGCACAATTATTAGAAGAAAGTCCTGGGGCAGCTAGGTGGCGCAGTGGATAGAGCACCGGCCCTGGAGTCAGGAGTACCTGAGTTCAAATCCAGCCTCAGACACTTAACACTTACTAGCTGTGTGACCCTGGGCAAGTCACTTAACCCCAATTGCCTCACTAAAAAATAAAAGAAGAAGAAGAAAGTCCTAATACTATTGAGGACATTACCATTCTCCCAAACACCTGGGTTTCCAACTTGGTCATCATCCTGTACTCCTTACTCTCTCTCTTACTCCCTATATCTCATCAGTTGTCAGGTCCTATAGATTCTACATTTCTCAAAATCTCTCCTGTACATCTATGACTCTTGTCTTCTCTAACACTTCTGCCACCCTGGTTCAGGCCCTCATGAGCTCATCCCTGGACTATTGTAGTCGTCTTCTGGTTGGTCTCCCTGACTCGAGTCATGCTTCACTGTAATCAAACCTTTGCTCAGCTATTAAAATGATAATGTTAAGTGCAATTCTGACATTGGCCTCCTTCCCTCCCCACTGCCCCCCATTCAATAAAATCCAGTTGCTCCCTATTACTTCCAGGATCAAATATAAAATCCTCTATTTGGCTTTAAAAATATTTCTTTCTGGGGCAGCTAGGTGGCGCAGTGGATAAAGCACCAGCCCTGGATTAAGGAGGACCTGAGTTCAAATCCAGTCTCAGGTACTTGACACTTACTAGCTGTGTGACCCTGGGCAAGTCACTGTTAAGGGTTAAAATTCTAGCTAGTCTGTCTAGAATATCTAGTGAGTGGTCGCCAATAAATTATAAGCTTTAGCAAGAGGTAGACTTTTAAGCATTTATTAAGGAGAATAAGAATTTGGTAAAGAGAGAGAAAAAGGCCTAGATTTCTATCTATTAAAGGGAGAGCACATTTCTAGCTCCCCTCTCCACCAGAGTCCAAAGGAAAGAGCTTGAGACCGAGCGCCCGTCTCTTCCTTCCTCCTCCCACTAGTCCGCGTCACTTCCTGACTCCTGGTCTTGCCCTCAAAGACCTTCCCTTCATGGGCAGAACTCCTCTACAGTAAGTATCCAGCAGGTGGCGTCATTCCAATCGTTACAGTCCCCCCTGTTGTTCCTCAAGAAACAAAATGTTTCCTTGACGGAACAGTAAAAACAATATAATAACTATTGCTAACTAATAATATGTGAACAACAATATAGAAAAGGAAGAGAGGAAAGTTTTGTCCAGAGGGGCGATTTTTTGTCCTCATGAACCGACGCTTTGACATTAGTCTTGCAAAGGGAGGGCCTCTGCAGAGAATACATGTTACAGATGGTGTATATTATAACAGAAAGAGAAAAAAACCCAACAAAAACAAATCAAAACTGTTCATTTAAAGTCTCTGAAAGTCTTTTCTCAGATGTCCTCTAGGTGTAGTCGTGGAATGGAAGTCTTTTCAGGGGTTGATGTGTGGATACTGGTAATCAGCCAGGAAATTTCCTACAAAATTGAGCTTAACACAACTTTAAAATAGCTTTGTCAATAATCAAATCAAACAATGAAAGTTCTCAAAAACATGTCTAAGGGAATTCAGAATCTTAGTTGTTACACATGAAACATATAATAAAACAAAAATTGAAACATTCTTTAAAATTATAATATTACTATAGTCCCCCCTTATGGAGGGTATTTGAGAAGACAATTGCTGTGATATTAATTTTTAAAAATAATTTTTATCTTTGTTTCATCACTTTTTGCATCATCTGCCTAATTATCCTCATGCCATTATGAGAAATTAGAAAATCTAATATAATTGGTAACAGGTGTCAAGGCCAAATTCAACACTGTTATTTATCATGACACCTGAGATAATTATGGGGGTTACCATAAAAGAACAGAGAAATGATGGGATATGAGCATTCCCACACTTGAGCAATATGTACTGCCCATACAGTATGCCAGGCTTAAAATAGGTGGATGGAATATATGTCCATGCCACCGAACATATTGGAAGAAACTGAGTCAGACTTAATCAGATGCATGGGATTGAGATGTCCATGGCATCAGGCATATAGGAGGGAGCATAGAAGCCAGGTGTAGAAGTGAGATGGGTGGGATGAATACTTCCAGCCATCTGTACAATATTGTGGGGAAAAAGAGAATAAAATATTAAACCAAGAGAATCCAACCTCAACATTTGTCAAAAGCCGTTCCCTCGGCCATACCTTGACTTCATGCATGTCTCCCCTCATGTGACAGTTCAGTGTCTGCTCTTGCATGTATTCCTCTTGTGATTGGATGGCATCTTGGCCAACTGGCATCTGATAACTCAGAATAAAGGCAATTAATGTCTTAAATGATAAGTTCCCATAATCCAAGTCTCATATGGATTTAAAATTGAGGATAATAAATGATTGCAAAAAATGTGAATACATCTTGACTCAAAATATAATATATAATTATGCAACAATTTCAAATAATACCCTTTTTTTTACCTAGTATACAATTACTTTTGTGAAAAATCAGAACATACTTAAATACAAGTTAAAGCACAACAGAATCTCAAAGAACTTTTTTTTTGAAAAAAGAAAACTTTTACAAATGTTCCCCTCTTTTTTTTTTTTTGAATATGCTTATCAAAAATAATACTTCTAGAATCAATTTACACTTGCCATGGCAACCAATTTGCCAGGGAAATGCTTTGAAGAGTTTGATCAAATAATCAGTTGAGAAAAAATAACAAAAACAAACAACTCAGAACATGGGAGCACAATACTCCTAGAATTAACATTGTATTATGAAATCAAAACCATCTTGCAATTTTTTAAAATTAGATAAATGTATAGAAGAAAATACACATGGAACAATAAAAGACAGTGAAATTCAAACTAAGGAAATCTAAATGAGCATGAACTTAATATTAATGAGTATTACAAAATATAAACTTGATCGCATGACTATAAAAAGCTTTTACAAATATTCTCCTTGTTTTAGAAACTAAGTATAAGACACAATCTCAAAAGCATTAAAATCTCTATGAAAATAAACCTATACCATTAATTCCAAAATGTATATGTAATAGCATAGAAATCCTATGTAACCTCTGAACTGACATTAATAATCTGAGTGAATTCAGAACACTCTTGATTCCGATATCTAAAATCCCCAATACTCATATCAATACCTTGCTGCTTACTTCTACATTTCTGTAAAATATATACCCTTCCATGGCAAAAGAGGCAGAGTCTTGAACTATGTTGATTGTCATTCTTATTCGGCTTAAGTTTTTCTTCTTTAACCCCTCTATATTGTCTGTCAGCCTTTTCACCATACAAATGCTTTATAAGATTACTAATTAAAGACAAAAACAGGTTAGCAAAATTATGAACAAAACGAACATAACTGGAATTTAAAGAGTTTTCTAAGATTGTCTCAAAAGCACAGCCAGGACGGGGAAGGGCTGAGCCTGAAGCTGCAAATGCAGGTAGAAAAAGTTGAGCATGAGCATTAGATCTCTGGACTTCCCAGGCAGGGGAAGCAATGGGCTTGGCCATGGGAGGAGTAGAGGGTGGGGTTTAGAGAGGAGGGGAGGGACCAGCACAATTTGAATCAGACTTGATTTTGAACTCAGGCCTGGATTCCTCTTCCCCCACTTTGCCTCCAGGTGCTAGGGGATTAAAAACTTCTAGAGGGTGGGTCATTGCCTCCAGGCATGCAAAATTAGAGCAACAATTAGTGTTAGAACTGGGAAAAGCTGCAGGAATCTCTTCAGGTTTCTCTGAAAAAGCATGGTTGGGAGAGGGAGAGATATTTCCTTGTGTGAGTAAGTTGCTGGCTCTTTTAACAAAAATAAAAAGAAAAATAGAAAATCCACAAAAACAAAGCATTAACATGATCTTATCTCCCATTTGTCTGGTTAAACAGACTAAAATCAAAAATAGGATAATTAGGGAGTTTAAAAGGTCCATTCGAAAAAATTTAAAGGAAAACACAGCCAGTACACCAGTACTTAGCAGTTTAAAGGGTAGGGGAAATTTCTTACCCAACCGGAAGATCAGAAGTGAGGTTCAGCTTTCCTCTTCGTGGTCAGCCATCTGTTAAGGGTTAAAATTCTAGCTAGTCTGTCTAGAATATCTAGTGAGTGGTCGCCAATAAATTATAAGCTTTAGCAAGAGGTAGACTTTTAAGCATTTATTAAGGAGAATAAGAATTTGGTAAAGAGAGAGAAAAAGGCCTAGATTTCTATCTATTAAAGGGAGAGCACATTTCTAGCTCCCCTCTCCACCAGAGTCCAAAGGAAAGAGCTTGAGACCGAGCGCCCGTCTCTTCCTTCCTCCTCCCACTAGTCCGCGTCACTTCCTGACTCCTGGTCTTGCCCTCAAAGACCTTCCCTTCATGGGCAGAACTCCTCTACAGTAAGTATCCAGCAGGTGGCGTCATTCCAATCGTTACATCACTTAACCCCAATTGCCTCACTAAAATAATTAAAAAATTTTTTTAAATTAATAAAATATTTCTTTCAGTCTTTTTTCTAGTTTTCTTATACCTTACTCCTCTATAGACTCTATGATCTAGTGACATTGGTCTCCTTACTGTTTCTTGAATAAGCCATACAATTCCCTGGACTTCAGGCATTTTCTCTGGCTGTTCTTCATGAGTAGAATGCTCTTGATCCTCATATCTGCCCCCTGGTTTCACTGGCTTCCTTCAAGTCCCAGTTAAAATCCCATCTTCTAAAAGTAGCCCTTTCTGATCATCTTTTTTGTTTGTTTTTGTTTTTTGTTTTTTTGGTGAGGCAATTGGGGTTAAGTGACTTGCCCAGAGTCACACAGCCAGTAAGTGTCAAGAGTCTGAGGCTGGACTTGAACCCAGGTCCTCCTGAATCCAGGGCCAGTGCTCCATCCACTGCGCCACCTAGCTGCCCCCCTTTCTGATCATCTTAATTCCTGCCCCCTTAAGGTTATCTCCAGTTTATGCTGTATATATGTTTTTTGTACATAGTGATTTACATGTTATCTCTCCTGTTAGACTGAACTCCTTGAAAGCAGAGGCTGTTTTCATCTTTCTATATCCCCAATACTTAGCCCAGTGTGTGTTACATAACAGGAGCTTAATAAATGCTTCTTCACTTGAATTAAAGAAGGGATAGCAAAAATTTAATTGTTAGGCAGCTCAAAACAACCTGTGGGCATTTAGTTTAGTAGTGAAAGGTTATCCTATATATCTTAATAGCTATGATTATACCACTATATTACAAAGTAATATAATATTTGATGTAAATATTATTGATAATCCTTGTTATAAAAAGAAGGCCAGAACAAATTCAGAATCAACCATTTAGATTTTTTTTTTTTGGTTCAAACCTGTGCTGTCTTTGGTCTAGGAACGTTCATTGTGGCAATTCTTTCTATCAGTACAAATGATACCTGCTCTGCAATTATATCATTAAAATGCTGCCTTGGGTCATTAAGGAGTTAAGTGACTTGCCCAGGGAAACACAGCCAGTATATATTAGAGGTGGCACTAGGATCCAAGTCTTCTGGCTCTCTATCCACTGTGCCATGCTGCCTTTCATTTTGGCCATATTGATAAGATAATAAAAGAGAACACGGTGTAGTAGAGAAGGCCTTTCCTTTTGGTCAAGAGTTGACTTCCAAGTTCTACTTCTGAATGGCATTTTGTTTAATTGCCATCTTATAGCTCTATATCTATGTTCCTATAATGTTCTTTTAAATTGAGTTTGCATAAAAAGAGTACTGGAAAAAACCTGAGACTATTCTTTTACATTTAATGTCCCACAAATTAAAGGAAACCCATCTTCAATTTTTGTCCTGGAAAAATCATCATGCATCCCTTTATCTCTAAAAATAAAAACATACTTCAACCATTTGTTCAAAGCTTGACAATCCATTGTTGGTTGAATTCATGTGGGGCCAATGGAAGGTCTCTTAAAAATAAATTTTATTTATTTGACCGACCCCATTTATTTTTATTTTTACTATTATGAGAAAATCATTCTCTTATTGTTAGATGAATTTCAGATAGAAATAAGGCAGTATCCAGGATAAAGAATTATCTTGATATTATTATTATCATTATTATTGTTGTTGTTGTCTCATTTAATGTTTGTGGACTATTGAATAGGTAAATAGGATAACCTTTTTTTTTTTTTTTTTTTTTTTTTTAGTGAGGCAATTGGGGTTAAGTGACTTGCCCAGGGTCACACAGCTAGTAAGTGTTAAGTATCTGAGGCTGGATTTGAACTCAGGTACTCCTGACTCCAGGGCCAGTGCTCTATCCGCTGTGCCACCTAGCTGCCCCTAGGATAACTTCTGTAGCTTAATAAAATCACTAAGATATAAGTACATTTTCTATCTTGTTGTTCAATCATTTCAGTTGTGTCCCACTCTATGGGGCCCATTTGGGGTTTTCTTGACAAAGATGCTCGAGTGCTTTACCATTTCCTTCTCCAGCTCACTTTTCAGATGAGGAACTGAGACAAACAGTTAAGTGACTTACCCAGGGTGACACAGCTAGTAAGTGTCTGAGGCTGGATTTGAACTAAAAAGTATGAGTATTCCCAACTCCAGTCCTGGCAAACTAGCCACGGTACCACCTAGCTGTCTTTCTTCTTCTAAAGGCTCACTAAAATAATTTTCAATAAAATAAGAACAAAGTAGATAGGATGATGTACATGATGTACAACTCATCCTGTCCCTACATGATTTTGCTTTATGCTATATTTATGCTATATATATATATATGTAGAAAACTTTTCATTCCATTTAACTTGTAGTTATAAGTATTTGGCATGGCTATATACATATATACACACATATCTATATATCTACACATATATTTACATATATACATATATATGTACACACAAATATACACATGCATATATATTTATATTCAAATGTTATTTGTAAACTTTTATTAATGTAATGTCCAGGTGCTTATGGACAAAAATATTATTGGATAATGTGTTTAATTTCTGTTTCTTTGGATGAGTTCTTGAGGATATTTTGAGATAGTGTTAGTAATATTGAGATTTGTCATGTTAGTCCGTGAAATAAAAAATGCATATTCTTACGTGTAATTTTAGTCATCATGGAATATCTTGCTAAATTTTTACAGTATGCTGTGAAATGTTATATAGTTTCTACTGCTTCCTTGTGTGATTCACATTGGTGCATAAGTTTGGAATATGATGATGATAGAGGTGGTGGTAATGGTGGTGCTGATGGTGCTGATGGTGCTGATCACAATGGTGATGATGACACTGATGATGATGCAATTCACCTAATATTGCCCATGACTTAGGGTAAGTTTTTGTCCCAGCAGGTAACAGTACAGAATTTGGAATCAGAGGACTGGGTCCACTATAAATTAATGTTATCTAATCTCAGCTGGGCTCTCAATGTTGTAAGGCAATGATTTTCTACATCCCTAGGTAATTCCTTATCCACCTCTCCACAATCTAGCATCCTCTTCTCTCTTCAAACCTCCCATAGCATCCCTTCCCACAACCTGTTCAAGTCAGTCAATGAGAACTCTGTCTTCTCCCTCTTTATTTCACATCACTCAAATACATTTTTCCATCATTTCCTCCTGCTCTTCAGTTTTGGATAAAGAGGTTATACTTCTCTTTACCATGGCCAACCCCTCTACATGCATCCTTGATACATATCCTCCAATCTTCTTCAACATATTGTCTATACTATCATCCCCAGTCTCTTTCTTATCTTAAGTTTCTCCCCATCTACTGCCTCTGTCCCTGATACCTACAATAGGCTTATATTTTCTCATATATTCTTCCAAAATCCTCACTTAGTACTACTATCTCTGTGAGCTATTACTTTATATCTCTGCTCTTCATTGCTAATTTTCTTGAGGAAGCCATTTGCCCTATAGGGTCGTTTTCAGCTCTAAGACTCTAAGATATATTCAGTATGCTAAACCCTTTCATACTGGAGGGAAGTTATTTGATTGAATCAATTTAATAACAATTTATGTTTAGCTTACAAATCACTTCATATACATTATCTCATTTAATCTTCAAGAAAAACGTTATAAGTTGTACAAATATTACCTCCACTGTGGGTGAGAGATATAACCATTAAGTTAAGGCACTTGCCCAGAATCACACCAGCTAGTATAGGATTGGCCCAGACTCCAAACATCAGGCTCTTTATCTTGTCCCCCTTTTCCTTTTGAAAATCTGCAAAGTAAGACATTTGAAAACCAGCTATGTGCTTCCAATGTGGCATGTGTCCAACATTGGATTTAAATATTATTGTGGTTAAAGAATTCTTTCTATTACAAAGTTGGAATCAGGAGCTACTAAAAGTATTATGCAACAAGATGTGAGATCATACGGTAAGACAAAATCCTGAAGATCTATAAAAACAATTATCATTTTATTAAATTTACTGGTCAGACCTTTATTTGGGAGGGGATGTGTCCATGCTACACTTCTTTCTTTCATGACTCCAAACTACAGACTTCTCTTCCTCTTCACTATCCCCCAAGCCCTTACATGGGTCAATTTAAGCCAATAAAAATGTATTAAATACCTACTATGTGTTAGGTACTATATTAAGTGCTGGTTCATTAAGCCTCCAACTTTGTAGTTTACCTTTGTGCATTATCTTCCTCTATTAGGATGCAAACTCCTTAAGGGTAGAGACTATCTTTCTTGCTTGTATTTGTATTTCCAATACTTAGTCCAGTGTCTGTCATATTGTATTTAATAAATGTGCTCTTGTCTTCTCTTTTCTTCTTTATCCTCTGCTCTCCTCTTCTATTAATTGTTTCTTACTTTTCCCCTTTTCTTCTCCTCCTCTTCCTCCTCCTCTTCCTTCTGTCTGTCTCTGTCTCTGTTTCTCTGTCTCTCTCTGTGTTTATGTGTCTCTCTGTATTTCTGTATCTGTTTCTGTCTGTCTCTCTGTCTCTATCTCTCTGTCTCTCTCTGTGTCTCTGTTTCTCTCTCTCCCTTATTTATTTAAACAGAGCCTGGGCAATTCTGGTCTCTCTTTTTCTGGTGTGAGCTTTTAAAACCTGATGGTGTAAATAGAAGGGAAATAATTTTTCATCCAAGTAGACATTCAATCTAGGGTTCTCAGTGATTATGGAGTTAATCCTCACTTCAGTATATTATTTCTTTTTAAATAGAAAACATGCAGATATGTAGAAATTTCTGTTAGTTTCTGCCACAATCGACTTATAAGCCTGCCAAGGATTGCTTCTTGCAGGAAAGCATATTCACGAGGCAGTTTCCATTAAAAATGGCCTATTTATCTTATAAGAAAATGGAAATAAATTTTGGGGGTGGAAACATTTTTATCGAAGCTGTGATTCATCGTGTGGGGAAGAATGGCAGAGCAATTTCACATAGGCTCACCATCAGCCGCCTGGGACTTTGGCTCCACAAATGTCATCTCACCACTATTTAATGCTATATTTATTGTCCTGTCATTAGCTCATAAATAATGTGCCAAGATCTATGGTACAAGAGATGCCACTGGTGCCCTGATAGTATCATTCAAAAGAGGAAAAGATGTCAGAGTTAATATCTCCCACAAATGCTCTGGAAGTAAACTCTTGCAATTATGAAGAATCATAAGTTTCCTCATAAAATCAGTCTGAGCAAACCCTAAATGGGGCTTAAAATAGCATTTCTAGCCTATATTTCCTCATAAAATCTCAGAACCCAGTTGAGATAGCTATATCTGTCACAGGCCTTCAGGCAAATAAACCTCAAATTGATGGGGATGATATAAAACGAAATCCCTTTGGGCTTCATATTCACATTGAAATTCTGATTCAAAGTACCAAATGGGCACTGAAAGTCAAAAAGTTTACCAGTTACATGTTTTCTAAGTGAGATTTGGGAAACATAAAATAATCCACAAAAGCCAAAGTTTGGAATGACACAATAGAATTTTAATACTCTAGGTGCAACAGTAGATTGTGAGGTGATTTGCATTAATATCATGGGCGGTTGTCTTGATAAGACTATTTTTTTTAAATCATCATTTTTCCTTTATTTTGTTCACTAGTAGAATAACTTTTTCTTTTTTCTGACTGCCATCATGAAAAAAAAATGGGGTATTGCTATAGTAAGGCTTTGAAGACATTGGAAGGATGTAAATGTGATCTTCCTATTATTATGACCTCTTAGAATAAGCCTCAGCTTGGGAAGGTGTTATAATACAATCATAGGATTGTAGAATGTTTAAAACTGGAAAAGAATTTAGAATATAGAATGCTGCAACACAGAGAATCGAATGTTAAAACTGAATGTTAATACCTTGGAATAGATTGCTCTCTACATAGAAAATAGAATGTCACAGCTGGAAAGGACTTTGCAGTTTAAAGTGATAGGGCTGGACATGATCTTAGGGTAATCAAGTTCAGTTCACTCATTTGATAAATGAGGCAATTGAAGCCTAGAGCCGTGCTCTCCTTTAAACCATATCACAATAAACTCTCCAATTTTTCAAGCTAGTGAAGGTTGGCCAAGGCAAAACATTGAGGCAGGAGAAATGTATCTTAAGTGTTCTCATATTCTTGTAAACCTAATGCTTTTCTTTGGTCATCTCTTCATGCGTCTGATGTTGGGCATCTGTTGGGCATCCATGTGTGTGGCATATAAGGATAAGTGAAGGAGACAATGAAAGCACTTTTAAGGACTGCAGGTGCTCACTTTTCCTGGTGTTCTGACTCTCTAGATTTACAACCTACCAATTTCTGGATCTGATCCATGTTGTTTCCCTACCTACTCTTGATTCAGATCTCTAATATTCCTGAATCATGAGCCAAAAAGGCAGCTCCTATGTTTCTATTGAAACTGTGGGAATTGTTGTTGCTCATTCTTTGTTCTCAAAGAAGACCAGTGACTTCACCAGGGTGATGTCCTGACTCGTGAGTGAATTGTATTTAAATGGGGCAGAGCTCACAAAATCATCAGCCTCACTCTCCTCCAGAGTCATCAAAGTCCAGTGTTAAGACAAAAGTCAAGATGACTGGTGATGGCCATGCAGTGGATGACCTTGATCTTTGTAAATGAAGGTCTTTCCCATGCCTAGGGAACGGGCTAGATAACAATTGATTAAAAAAAGAAATGGACTAACTTACCTCAATGCTTCTGGCCAGAACAGAAAACATTATTTAGGTTAGAAAAACATGAAGGAGTGCCACTCACTTCCCTTTCTTCCATGTCAAGCTGATCTTCATGATAGTTTTCAGTAGGACCAACATATAACCCTTTGCTACCCTATCTACTTCTTTTTTCACCATAAAAGTATTTATTATTTACCAGTTACATGTAGAAATAGTTTTCAACATCTGTTTTTATAAGATTTCTAGTTTTAAAATTTTCTCCCTTCCTCCTCTCCCTCCCCGCTGCCCAAGACAGCAAGTAATCTGATATAGGCTATATATGTACAATCACATTAAACATATTTCTGCATTGGTCATGCTGTGAAAGAAGAATCAGAACAAAGAGGAAAGACCTCAAAAAAGAAAAACAAAAACAATAAAAATAATATGGTTCAATCAGCATCCAGATTCCACAGTTCTTTTTTTCTGGATTTGGAGAGAATTTTCCATCACGAGTCCTTTGAAACTATCTTGGACCATTGTATTGCTGAGAAGAGTCAAGTCTATCACAGATGATCAACACACAATGTTGTTGATACTGTGTACAATGTTCTCCTGGTACTGCTCATCTCACTCAGCATCAATTCATTTAAGTCCTTCCAAGTTTCTCTGAAATCCTATCTACTTCTTTGACCTAGAAGAATTTACATCAGAGTGACCACGGTGTTAACCCAATCAGTAGTATGAATGAAGCACGATTTTATGACACATCAACTTTCCTTTCAGACCTTCAGAGCAACCATATTGAAATCAGGGCACATCTATATCACTCTAACTGACATTCCCCTATTTTGTGATTTTTCCCCAATCTCCATTCATAATATAGACAAAGGATTAGATTTATAGGATCTGCTGGTGTTACTTTTTACTTTCATCACTATCATCATCACTTTGGCTACTACTATCATCTCATTTTCAGGGTTTGTAAGACAAGACACTGTCTAGATATTAGTATTTTTAATTTTTTTTTTTTGGCAAGGCAATTGGGGTTAAGTGACTTGCCCAGGGTCACACTGCTAGTAATTGTTAAGTGTCTGAGGTTGGATTTGAACTGAGGTCCTCCTGAATCCAGGGCCAGTGCTCTATCTACTGTGCCACCTAGCTGCCCCGATATTAGTATTTTTTATGGTACAATGACTGCTTTTTATAACTGAAAAATAGAACCATGAATGTAAGTTCCTATTCTCTAGGCTTACTTACATTAGATTGTAAACTCTTTCAGGACAGAGACTATTTTTTTGTCTTTCTTTTCTTCTTTGTATCCCCAACACAGTACAGTTCCTGCCACATAGTAGACATTTAATAAATGCCTATTTTTTGATGGATTGACTGACCACTGAAAACAGCTTAGGGAAAACTCTAATATGAGGCAAGATGACAGGAATTACATGTACTTTATCCTATTCTCACATGGTTTTCATTTCTTCCATTAGTTTTCATTTCTCAGTTTTGTTTTCATAATAATATGTATTATAGATTCTAATTTTTCTTTAATTATCTAGCATCATTCTGTAAATCTATCTGGAACAATTCTTTTTAGTAGTTGCTTTTTCACTTACTTAAATCTATTCTCTGATCCTCGGTTAAGGTCTCTCATGTTTTGTTAAATAAGTTATGACTTTTATTCATAAGACTAACTCATTGGGTTGTTTCAAGGATCAAATGAGATAAAAGATATACAAATGTTTCAAAACCATGAAGGACTATACAAAAATTCTGGTATTATTGTTGTTGCTACTGCTGTTGCTACCCATGTGGTATCACAATTGCTGAGAAGCTAGGCCAAATGAATGTTTCATGTGCAATCTTATATAGCCAGACAATAGAGAAACAGCTATTAAAGCATGGGAAACTTATCCTGACAAAATGATAGAGACTTTAATAATTTGATGTATTCATGTTCACATCACTCTGGAGGAAGGCAAGCACAATAGTAAAACAACTGGGGGGCAGCTAGGTGGCACAGTGGATAAAGCATCCGCCCTGGATTCAGGAGGACCTGAGTTCAAATCCGGCCTCAGACACTTGACACTTCCTAGCTGTGTAAGCCTGGGCAAGTCACTTAACCCTCACTGCCCCTCAAAAAAGAAAGAAAAAAAATAGTAAAACAGCTGGAGACTGAGTGGTGAAAAGATCACTTGAAGGAATTGGGGAAGAAAAAGAGGAAGAAAGGAAGGAAGAAAGGAAAGGAGGGAGGAAGTATTTATATAGTGCCCACTATGTGTCAGGCAGTGTGCTAAGCACTTTACACATATCTCATTTTGATCAATACCACAACCTTGGGAGTAAAGTGCTATGCATTATTCCTATTTTAAAGTACAGGAAACAGGAAGGGGTTCAGTGATTTGCCTAAGATCAAGTATCTGAGGAAGGACTTAATCTCAGGTCTTCCTGCTTCCAGGCTAAGCTATCTGCTCTGCCACTTAGCTTTAGACTTGGAGAAAAGGAGTGGTTTGTGACAACTACCTTTAAGTATCTGAAGGGACTAGACATGATCTGCTTCAGTCCAGAGGATCAAACTCCCAATACAGATTACACTCCTATACACCTTTTCATACCAGGTAATTCTTGCCCGTATTTTCCCCTATATTATCTAGGAAGGATTCAACATGGTTGAGTGGAAAGAACACTGGCTCTGAGTCATGGAATCTGAGCTTGAATTCTGGCTTTGCCACTTAGTACATACATGTGCTCACAAGCAAATCCCTGCAGCTCACTAGGTCACAATTTCCTTATCTTTAGAATGAGAGCTTTGGACTCAATGACTCCAAGGATGCTTTCAACCTACAAATCTATGATCCACCCAACAAGGTAGAGGCTTTTTCTTGGTTCTTTTAATATTTCAGAAATACTAGGGGAGTACAAGGACTCTCCATTTCTCCTTCCTCACTCTCAGTATATTATTATATTCATTAACAACAGCATCACAGAGATTTTTAAGACCTGCACAGGAACCGGAGGCTCATAAGGCATTAAATTACTTGTCTTGTATCACACAGCTGGTGAATGAATTTCTGAGGCAGGATTAAAACCAGACGTTTCTGACTTCAAACCCAATACTTTATAAACTTTTCACAATACTGACTCTCTATCTGGAACCAAATTTCTCCTTTTCTGGGGATACATGCATTTAATGATGTTTTTATGACACTTTTGCAATGTATATTTCCATTGACCTTTGATTTATCTTAAGAGGCACTTTAGTGTGGTGGAGATAATTAGACTTGAAGTCAGAAAGACTTAGATTTGAATTATAATTCAGACACATACTAGCTTGGGTCCTTGGGAAAGTCTTTTAAGCATAGTTTTCCTACCCCATAAAATGGGAACAATAACTGTGCTTACTTTGCAAGGTTGTTGTATCAACTGCCAATATCACATGCTTTTGAAAGCTTTATAGTACTATGTAAATGGTATTATATTTATTTCTTTTCATTGTGAATTTGGCAATCCTCAATGAACACTAACACATTAATACAGAAAAACAATAATTATGCATGAAATTGTGAACTTCTGTGACATGTAATCTGTTTTATGTATTTATTTTTTGTAATTTAATGAGATCATAGCAAAATTCTGAACTTTGTGTTTCCTTCTGGTGTGTGTGTGCGTGCGTGCGTATGTCTGTGTGTGTGTGTGCATTTCATTGCCTTTGGGGGGGGGCATCTCTATCACTGTCATTGTTATTCTCCTAAGACCATGAAGTTCCAAGATTCAGAGCTATAACACATCCTTTGTAGCGTATACACATTAAAGGCAGGGGCTTTCACACTGGAAAGCATCTCAGGACTATTGAAATCCCTGAACAGCTTTGAAGTAATGGACATGCCCATTTGAGATACAAACGGCGGGCGTTTTGGTCAAATGGACATCTAACTGGAGACAGCTTCAGAGTGAGGGGAAGTCAGCTGTGTTTTCCTATTCATGAGTCAATCAGGAATATGCTCTCAAAGTGTCAACTACCTGGAAAGCAGTCAGCATTCATGCCAAGTATTTGCTTTTAGCTCCAAAAGCACCCAGAAGAAGTTAATGTTCCTAGCTCACAAAAGCAGGTGGGGGAATCCACTGGTGAATTCCAAACCTTCAGCTTTTCTCACCTCAAGGGCTGATGAATGATAAGCAGGGAAGGAAGCAATGATGGATAGGTATGCTGACTCAAAGAAGAATTCCATTAGGGACAAAGTAGGAGACTTCAACTTGATGACTTTGACATTCACAGGAGAAAGCACTCACTCAGCTGCAAGTGAGTCTGTAATGGCAAAGGGTTGCCTGGGGGCCCACAGAAGAGAAGAAGGACAAATGACTCCTGGGTAGAATTATGAATGGATCTGCATGATGGAATCCAGAGGGAACTTTGCCTCAGGCTATTTCCAGGAGGGACACTTGGAGCAATACAACCTGAGTTAATTCAAAGAATCATAGAAGAACAGGATGTAGTGGATAGAGAGCTGGCCTTGGAAGCCTAAAAGACCTGCCAAAAGCTGCCTGTATGACATTGAACAATTCATTGAACCTTTCTATGATCTAGGCAATTCTTGATAAATTACAGATAATATGCTGTGCTAAACTGGCAGAAGGAATTCTCTCACCTGGGGCTCTATTTCAGTGAAATCATAGTTTTAGTCCCAATGGTCATAGAATCTGAGAGTTAAAAGGATTTTAAGGGGTCATCTAGTGCCACACATACTTGTAATGGAATCTCCTCTACAATAATCCTTAATAAATAATCAACTAGAATTTAAATGTCTCCTATTAGAAATAATGCACTACCTTCTGAGTCAGCTCTTTGACTTTTGGAGATCTTTAATTATTAGCAAGAGCTTCCACTGTCTTGAGGTCTAAGGGCTTCTATTTGGTTGAGCCTAATTCTGCCCAAGTTTTGCCCCATAGAGTTGGACTGAGATCATCAAGTGCCCCTTCCACATGACCACCTTTTATACCCTTGAAAACAAATAATATCCCAGTTGTCTTTTCTTTTTTAAATAATTATTTTCTTTTATAAGGTAAAGATCTTGCATCTTTTATTAATATTCCAACAACGTCTCTAGTTTTTTTTCCTTCTGTTAACCCTCCTCCTAGATGTGCCCTAGTTTATTGATATACTTCCCAAGACCTAGTGCTGAGAACTGAAAATGTCAATTTAAATGTGATCTGACCAGGGCAGAAGACAATGGGACCATCCATCTCTTCCTTTCACTTCTTCTGGACATTGTACCTCTGAGACGCATTAGTTTTTTGGTTACCATATCACTATTGACTGCTAATGACCTTGAAGTTGACTCTAACTACAAGTCTGGGCCAGTTATGTGGCACTGTGGATAAAATATTGGCCCTGGAGTCAAGAGGACCTGAGTTCAAATCTCACCTCAGACACTTACTAGCTATGTGACCCAGAAGAAGTGACTTAACCCCACTTGCCTTCAAACATTCATGGCCATCTCCAGTAATCCTGATCTTTGTTTTGTCACTGGATCTAGATGGCACTGTGGGAGAGAGTAGAGTTAGTGACCTTGCACAGCCCTTGCTCACTTAAAACCAATTCACTGCAAGTCATGACATCACCTCCCAATGTCATGGTCCTCTTTGGGAATGAAGGACAAATGCTAACAACTACAAATATAAAATTAATTTAATTTTAAAAAGTTGTTTAACCTTATATCCCTAATCCTATATTTGTCCAATTGATTTCCTGTGCCCAAATAAACAGTTTTACATTTATCCCTGTTGAATTCTATCTTTGTAAACTCAATCTAACTTTCAAGCCTATAAAACTCTCTTTCTCAAAGAAAAACATTCTAAAACTTTTTTCTAAAATCTGATCATGTTACTCCTTTATTCACTAAACTTCATTGACTGCCTAATCCCTCTAGGATCAAACATAAGTTCCTCTGTTTGGCTTTTAAAAACCTTCACAATTTGACTTTTATCTCTTTTCAATCATATTCATTAATCCCCTTCCAGACAAAATGGCCTTTACTGTTCCTTGGTCTATCTGCCATGCTTTTACCCTGGCTGTCCCCATCCCCTAGAAGGTTCTCCCCTCCTCATGTCTAATTTCTACAATCCCTATTTCCTTCAAATTTTCTCAAGAAATATTTCCCATATGAAGCCTTTCCTGATATCATTAGTTCTTAGTGCTCTTTTCCCCAAAACATTTACTTATATTTATTTTGTAAATATGTTGTTTAGACTTTTCCCATATCCATGTTGTCTTTCCCAAAAGAATGTAAATTTCTTGAAGGACTTGACTGTTTAGTCTTGTCTTTTTATACACAGCATCTCAAAGTTTTTGGCTTATAGCATGTGCCTAGAAAATGAGTGTTGATTGGTTCATTGATTTTCAGATAATGTATTAGCTGACCCTCCCAACTTTGTGCCATTTGAAAATTTGATAAGACAGCTATCTATGCTTTCATTAAAGTCAGGGGTAGAATTGTCTAACAATTCAGATCAATTATAGGTAAAAGAGATTTGATTAAGTACAGAAGTTGCTGCTGTTGAGTTGCATCTAACTCTTTGTGACTCCATGGTGGGGTTTTCTTGTCAAAGATCATTTCATAGATGAGAATTGAGGCAAACAGGGTTAAGTGACTTGCCCAGGGTCACACAGCTAGTAAGTATGAGTCCTGTCTCTAGACCCAGCACTATATTCATTGCACCACCTAGTTGCCCTTATGTGTAGAAGATGTATTTAAATCAGTTTCACTACATATTTATTATCTGCATGACTATGGGAAAATCACTAACCTAAGATTTCCTCAAGTATGTAGTATAAAAAGGATTGGCAGAAGAGCTAGGTTTGGGTTATGATTTTATTATTTGCTAACCAAGTAACCTTAGGTGAGTCATTTCAGGCCCTTGAGCCTTAATTTGCTTATCTGTAAAAGAGGCAGAGATTAGATCAGCAGTGTACTTAAGCCCCCTTCTGAACAGGCTCTTAAAAGCAAGATTGTTAAATTTTCAGTGTGAGTATTCATACCTTGCTAATTGATGAATTATAAATCAGGACTTCATTTTGTTTGTTGTCTAGAGTTAAGAAAGTGATGGAGAAAATGCTAATAATACAGATTAAACTTTTTTTCAGAGCTGATTGTTAAACATTTACTAGCACACTCCTATTGGTATAGGGAACTTTCAGGTGAAGAAGCTTCCTCATTAATATAGGTCTGCATCTTTTCTGCAACATATAGTATTAGAGAATTGCCTAGATTACTGAGAGGTTCAGTGATTTTCCAAGTATCACACATTCATCTTAGATCAAAGGTGAGACTTGAATGTAGATCTTTATGGCATTAAAGGTGGTTCTCAATCCACTACACAATGCTGATTCTCTGACAAAAAGACTGTAGAAAGAATCATATTACCTCAGAATTTTTAATTCAACAAAGGCTTATTAAAATTTGGCCCAAAGAAAGAAAAATGATACAACACTTGCCTTCTTTCTTTGCAGTGGCTCTGGGTTGCTGTTTGTCCTTTGTTCTCAAAGAGGATCATGACATTGGGGTGATATCATGACTTGCACTGAATTGGATTTAAGTGAGGGAGGGCTGTGTGAGGTCACCAACCTCATTCTCTCCAGCAGAGCCATCCAGATCCAGTGGCAAGATAAAAATCAGGAGATAGCCATGGATGTTTTCAGGCAATTGAGGTTAAGTGACTTGTTCAGGGTCTAGTCAGTGTCTGAGGTGAGATTTGAACTCAGGTCCTATTGACTCTGAGGCTGGTGCTTTATTTACTGCACCACCTAACTGCCCCAATGACTCTGGGTGAGGGGTAAAAAATACTGCAGACTTTATCAGATCATTACAGATACAGATAATTTCTGATGCATTGGCTAATTTTAGCTAATCCCTCTCTCACTTATTCTTTGTTATAAAAATGACCCTTAGAAATGTACTATGGATGATATAAATATAGCATTACCTCTGAGTTTCTCCCCATGGTTTGGGAGAAGGAGAGTAATAGAGTTATTACTTTGTTCAAAGAGAGTACTCCAGGCACACATTCCCAATGCTACAGATGGCAAACAGCCAACATTTTGTTAAAGAGATCTTTCTTTGCCTCATTTCTTACTTAGCCTTAATAACTGAATGAGTGTTGCCTCAGGCAAACTGAAACCTGTGAAAAGCCTTAGCTTAAAAGGCCAAGGTCTCCTACTGCATCCAGGGCTATCTCCAGACCTCCTCATTTATATCTTGACACTTGACCCAGACAGCTCTGGAGGAAAGAATGAGGCTGATGACTCTGTAGGGCCCTGCCTCACTTAAATCCAATTCACTTTAAGTCAAGACAATACCGGCATGATAAAAGGGTCCTCTTCAAGAAAAATGAACAAACAACAATATAGCTCACAGTCACCCATTGGTATGCTTTCAATTAAGAGTCATTCAGTACACACAATTAGTTCTTAGTAAATTCATTTACTAATGTAGAGTTGTGTGCTGCTCCTGTGAGATTTGTAAGTCCATGTGAGTTGACTAAATGAAACTCTTAGTGAGGTATGGATAGATATCTCTAGAATATGGCTCACCCTTCTCTAAAAGATACTTTGATTCCTGCCTGGAGAAGATCAGAAGGGGAATAAGGTTACCATTCTGTTCTCCTCTAAAAGAGAGAAGGAGGAATACAGGACAATTTAAAAATATTTATTTATGTTTTCATTTATTTATATTTTATTTAATTATATATGTGTGTATAATATATACATATATACATACAGACAGAAGATCATAAAACTCATCATCTGAGAAAAATTACTGGGAAAGGGGCAGCTAGGTGGCACAGTGGATAGAGCACCAGCCCTGGATTCAGGAGGACATGAATTCAAATTTGACCCCAGACACTTGGCACTTACTAGCTGTGTGACCCTGGGCAAATCACTTAACCACAACTGCCTCACCAAACAACAACAACAACAAAATGCTTGGAAAATTGGACAACATTATGGCAGAAACTAGGATATAGACCAACATCTCTCACCATATACTAAAATAAGGTAAAAATGGGTACATGATTTATACATGCATAAAGGGTGATCCCATAAACAAATTAAGAGAGCAAAGAGTAGTTTCGGTATCAGATTTATGGACAGAGGAAGAATTTAGGACCAAAGAAGAAATAGAGAACATTACAAAATGTAAAACAGGTAATTTTGATCATATAAAATTTAAAAAGCTATCACACAAACAAAACCAATGTAACCAAAATTATAAGGAAAACAAAACTTTTTGCAACAAGTATTACTGATAAAGGTATTCTTCAAATATATAGGGAACTGAGTCAAATTTATAAAGATACAAGTCATTCTCCTTTTGATAAATAGTCAAAGGATATGAACAGGCAGTTTTCAGATAAGGAAATTAAAGCTATCTATAGTCATAAGGGAAATGCTCTAAATTACTATTGATCAAAGAAATGAAAGTTAAGACAACTCTGAGGTACCATCTCAATCAGAGTGGCATATATAACAAAAAAGAAAAATATTAGATTTTGGAGGGGATTTGGTAAAACTGGAACACGAATCCATTGTTGGTGGAATTGTGAACTGATCTAACCACTCTGGAGAGCAATTTGGAACTATGTCCAGAGGGCAAAAAACTGTGCATATCCTTTGATCCAGCAATGCCACTACTAGGTTTATATTTCAAAGACATGCCAAAAGAGACAAAAAGAACTATATGTACAAAAATGTTTATAGAAGCTATTTTTGTAGTGGCTAAGAAATGGAAATCAAAGGAATGGCCATCAGTTGGGGAATGGCTGAGCAAGCTGTGGCATATGATTGTAATAGAATATTATTGAGCTATAAGAAATGGCAAGAAGGATGATGTGAGAAAAGCCTGGAAAGACAAATATTAACTGATGAAGTGAGCAGGACCAGGAGAATCTTGTACATGGTGACAGCAATATTATTTGATGAAGAACTGGGAATGACTTAACTATTCTTAGCAATACAATGATCTAAGACAACCCCAAAGGACTAATGAGGAAGCATACTATCCACCTCCAAAAACAAAAACAAACAAAAAACGATATCGATTGAACACAGACTTAAGCATGCTATTTTTCACTTTCTTTCCTTTGGTTTCTTTTCTTTTCTCATACAAAATGACAAATATGGTAATCTTTTAGATAATCGCATATGTATAACCTATATCTTATTGTTTACCACTTGGTGGGGAGGGTTGGAGAAGGAGAAAAGGAGGAATAGAATTTGGAACTTAAAACTTTAAATAAAAATGTTTATCATTAAAAATATAGTAAAAAAAAATTTCTGGCATTTTCCCAGGTGATGTCCCACTCAGCTAAGAGAAAGGCCTGATATCACCTAAGTGAAAATTTACTGATGACTCAAGGCAAACCAATTGAAAATCAAAGAAATGTTGAAGAGTTAATTTCCCTCTTCATTGATTTTTTCCAAAGTTGACCTCATCACATGGAACTGGTCCCCAAGAAAGTCTGGAACTTCATTTGTTTCTCTAAAAGAATGAAAGAAAAACTGTATCTCTTCTCCAAGATCCCATATAACTCTCCTCCTCACACAGGCATGTAAGTGTCAAGTGATCATTCCTCCATCAACCTAGATTGATGCATTTTCTGCAGCAACATACAAAATACCTGAGAACTGAGATCATTTTTTGCAGTAAGATGACACAGCAAAGACAGTAGGTAAAAAAAAAATCATTCCAATCCCTCAGACCTGGGGCACATTTTCTCTGGAGGAAGAGTGAATACAAACTTGGAACACAATAGTAGTGAGGAATCCATGTAGGGAAGACATGTGCCAAAGGTCACTCACAACATGCAAATACATGACCTTGAATTCTTAATACCTTATCTTGGTGACTTGCATTCTGTGACATCAACTCAGCTGGGGAAATGTGGTCATCAGATTTCCCCCTCAAACTTATACCGGCCCTCAAAGTACTTAGAAACAAAACAAGGGCTTTTTTTTTTATTTTAAAGAGAAAGGAGTTGACTAAACTACAAAACGATATATGTATATGTACGTGTATATGCATATGTATGTGTATATACATATGTATATGTAGTTATATAATTATATGTATATGCAATAGAAGTATATATGCTATATGTAAGCTATTATAGTTAATATTTAAAGATCACCTGCTCTCTGTTCTGCACGGTGGGAAGTACAATAAGAGACATAATCCATGCCATCCAGAAGTTTATATGTCTTAAAGGTAAGCATGCATGTACTTATTAAATATTCCTAATATAATCAATAATTAATATAACACATTACATAATAATAACGAAATATATTAAATAACACTAATAGGAAAGTGCATTTTAAGGGCCAAAAAAGAATGAACAATATTAAAAGTGACATAGAAGAGAGAAAACACCTTAAAAGGTGATTTTTAAACTATCTTTTAATATAATTATATGCCATGAGTTACAGTTTGCCTTTTTTTCCCTCTTCTTCCTACTCTTTTTTTATTTCTCTTCATTCTCATTTTTTTAAACTTTTTTTCCCTCCATGCATTGTTTAGGAACAAGATAATGAGGTAGAACTCATATTAGGCTGCTTGGTTATAAGACCAATGCAAGGCAAAGTTGCAAAGGCAGCTAAATCAATTGGCTGAAACCCTGGATAATCTGTTGATTTTAATTATTTATCCATCTCTTTCCACTAATACCTGAGGATAAGTCATGATAGAAATTTAGATTAGATCATTATGGGGTAACTAAAAAGGCTTAGCACCCAAGAAAGGGTTGTCCTCATGTGTCAGAAAACCAGAGGGTTTTAACCCTATTTAAATAGAAAGCAATAACTAGCGATTTTAGTATTCTAGGATAATTTAGGTGTTGGGGGATGAGTACCAGGGAAGATGTCTGATCTCTGGTAGCTTCATATTATAACTAACTATTGTTTTTTCAGAAACAGTTCAAGAACTTTCAGCACCTTATAAATTTTGGTGTCCTAGAATGAAACTCCAATTGTACCACCTCAGTTATGGCTTTGCCTATATGGTATTTCATCAGCAGTTTGAAAAAATTCCCTGCTCCCAAATTGCAGCTAGCTTTAATATGACCCTTCAAAAAACTAGAAGTGCTCAAGAATGGGACAGCCTGCTTCACAGAGATAGTGGATTCCCTAATGCTAAAGATATTCATGTAGAGGCTGAATGTCTATTTGTCAAGATGTTTTTGTGGAAGGAATCTCTGTTCAAGAGGTTTTATAGGACATCACCCCTGAGATCCCTTCTAATGGAGATCCTGTAATACTCTAATTCTATTATTCCATTATCACTTTAGCAGATCCTTTGAAAAGTGCTGACCTCCAGATCTGCAAATGGAAAGCCCAAGGTGAGATAATATCAACAATGCTTTGATTGCTCCTTAGATGTAATGTATTTGTGGTGCCTCTGACTATGTAATCAGCAACATCTCCCTCTATGGGGGCTCTTTCATTTTCTGCCCAGCATAATTCCTCAGATTCTCCTGTTAGGAAATATTCCAGGAATATTCTTTTCTTAAGTTTTCCCTCAACTCAATTTAATCCTCTCACTCCCACAGAGTTCTTCCCTTCTGGTTTATTTTTGATGCTAGGCATCTGGCCAATTTGCTTTTATAAATATCACAGGAATGGTTCCCATGACATTTGCATGCATTTGCCACAAAGATACCTTTGTCAAACCCTGAATGCCACACTGGGGAGTTGGAATGCAGCTCGTGTTTTATGGAACATGGGGAGCTTTCCTCATGGCTGCCATGATCAAAGCAGTTATTTTAGTGTCCATATGTCCTGGATCCCAAGCAGGTCTTCACAAGTACAAGCTGGATGATTGGAAAGTGTTCTGGCCAGATTATCACCTCATCAATATCAATGTAGCCTCCCCATATTAGCCAGCTCAGTAACAAATTTCCTCTTCATGTCTCACCTAAGTCTTTGTTTTGTGCTTCTCTTATAAGCTTATCTAAAATTGTGCATAATCTATCATTTGGTCAATCAACAAGCATTTTTCATGTACAGCAGTTTATATGTTGTTTCTCCAATTAGACTGTGGACTTCTTTAGGACAAAGACTACTTTCTTTCCTTTCTCTATAGTCCCAGCACTTAGCACAGTGCCTGGTACATAGCAAGTAATTAATATATTCTCATTGACTTATGCCAAGCATAGGGCTAAGTGCTATGAATACAAAGAAAGACAAAAATATGATCCCTGCCCACCTGAAGTTCACATTCTAAAGGGAAATACAACATACAAAATATGATAACTGTAAAAGGAAAGTAATCTCAGAGGGAAGGCATGGGTAGGAATGCAAGTGGGATCAGACTGAGAAAGATATCCTACAAAAGGTAGGATTTGAGGTGAGTCTTGGAGGAAGATGGAAGAAGAGAGAGCATGGAGGGTTGTCGGGGGAAAGATGAAATATGTAGTGCAAAAAACCCCAGAAAATGGCCATTATATTTGAATCAGATGATGGGTGGAGAGTACAAGAAGACTGGAAAGGAAGGAAGGGACCAGTTGAGAAGGGCTTCAGGTCTATGAGAGGAAAAAACATATATTAGGGGGCAGCTAGGTGGTGCAGTGGATAGAGCACCGGCCCTGGATTCAGGAGGACCTGAGTTTAAATCCGGCCTCAGACACTTGGCACTTACTATCTCTGTGACCCTGGGCAAGTCACTTAACCACAATTGCCTCAAAAAAATAAAACAAAAACATATATTATCTAATTTATGTGTCACCCTCAGTGCCTAACGTGGTACTCTGAACACAGGAGGTGCTTGATAAATATTTGTTATTGCTATTATTTTCTTAGCACACTTTGATTTCCAGTTGGCTTTGCTTGGAACAACATGTTTGAACCTCACAAGTGTTCTATGAGTTGGGTAGTAGAAGTTTCATGGTTTACATTTTATAGAGGAGAATAAGAGAGGCTTAGAGAGCTAGAGAAACTAGTCCTGAGGCCCTCTGAACCTCTGTCCATGTGTGGCCTCTAAATCCATGGGAAAAGTCCTTGTTCTCTATAAACTTCTAGTCTAAATGTTTTGAGGACTTAGAATGAACAAAGAGAAGAGGAAGGGACATGATTAGAGCTAATTTAAAGCAACAACCTTTTTTCCGGCTATAATGACTACTTCAGTGGAAACTAAGGGGGCAAGTAACCTACAGGATCAGATTTAAGATATGCTGGGCAAACCCTTTGAAACAAATGTCCTTCTCATACCTTGGTGTCACTGTGTCTGGAGTTCAACCTCTTGATATATGGTTTTGGGTAAAGCATAGTCATCTCCAAGAGGCCCTCTTTAAAAATGCAAGGAGAGGGGCAGCTGGGTGGCGCAGTGGATAGAGCACCAGCCCTGGAGTCAGGAGGACCCGAGTTCAAATCCGGCCTCAGACACTTGACACTTACTAGCTGTGTGACCTTAGGCAAGTCACTTAACCCCAATTGCCTCACCAAAAAGAAAATTTAAAAAACTGCAAGGAGATATAATGAGAAGTCAATAACACTTTTTTTTCTATTTATTTCTGGCTTCAATCCATCCTTCCTACTATATCCAGAAAAGGCTTCACAATGCATATGCTAGATCACTTTATTATCCTGCTCTAAACTATTCAGTGGTTTATCATTGCTTATGGAATGAATGAGTGGATGGATCGATGAAAAATTATTTTCAAGGGCTTAATATATGCAAAGCAGGGAGCTAAATATTGAAGATACAAAAAGAAAAGTAGGGTCAAATTCTACTCTCAAGTAGCTCACATTCTAGTAAGAGAGAGACAATGCATAAAGGAAGTTTCGGCTACAAGTCTGTACCTTAGGGTACAGTGACAAAGCAGATGACACACTGCCATCTTTAATGTAATTTCTACTGATAAAATATTATCAGTTTCTCATGTTGAATTATTGGAAAATAGCAAGTGCTTTGGTGGTAAAATTTTTCTTTTCTGCATCTTCAGTAATTATGACTATATATTCCCAGAAACAATAGCCAGGTTCATCTCCATAGGTGTTGCTATCCAGGAAGACTGTGGTGGATGCTGGGCTGGAAGCAAGGCAGAATGGCATTTTGCCTTTCTTCACTTCACAGATTCATGGAATAAGAGTTGGAAGGAAACTAAGTAGCCATCTAGTTTGCCCTTCTATTGATATCAGCAATTCCCCATGCAGTGTCTCTGGCCTCTACTTGAATACACTGGGAGTAGAGAACTCATTCCTTTTCAAAGCAACTCTCATCATTTGTCTTTTATTTCCTTAGCTTGATATGAAATCTAGGTCTCTGAAACCCATGCATCATAGTTTTCTTCTAGGAAGACAAATAGCATAGGTGTAATCCGGAGATATGCTATTAAATATTTAAAAAACCCAACTTTCTGGTTTTTAAAGTGCATGCAGTACATACTTCGAATTTTCTCCAAGTAAAAGAAACCAAAAACAAACAAACAAAAAAAAAACCCCAAAAAACCCAACAATCACAGGATCCCAGGATCTCAGAGTAGAAAGGAATTCTAGAGGTCATGTGGGACAAGAATTTCATTTGCAACATCCCTACCAGTTACCATCTATCCTTTTCTTGAAGCATGATAAGGAAGAATACTCTTCCTCCGAAGTCAGTCCATTCTACTTTTAGATGGCTGGAACTGTTAGCAAGCTTTAAAAAAAAATCAATCCATCCATCATGTGTTAAGTCCGGATTGGCCACTTTAAATCACCCACCCCTTCCTACTATTTATACTCTAGGGCCAACAAGAGCAAATTTAATCCTGTTTTTATGACAGCCTTTCAAATTCTTGAAAATAATTATGGCCGCTTTTCAATATTTTCTTCTTTAAGTTAAACATCATCATTAACTCCCAGTTATCTACATATAGCATGACCTAGAGGATCTTCACAATACTGAATGTCATCCTTTATATATTCTCCAAATGATTAACATCCATCCTGAAATATCACACCTAGAAAGGAGCACAGTAGTCCACATATGGGAACAACAGTGCACAATAGAGAAGGATCATTAGCTTTCTAGTACTCAACATCATGCCTCTTAGTGTCATCCAGGATTTCATTATATTCTTTGGGGCTGTTATGTCAGATTGTTGACTCATATTGAGCTCTCATTACATTAAAAGCCCAGGGTTTATTTTCCAGAAAGAAAGAAAAAAAGAACTTTTTTTTCTAAACATGTTTATCCTATCTTGTACTTGTGGAGTAAAAATTTTTGAACCAAAATGTAAGACTGCATTATTCTATTAAATTTCATTTTATTAGATTCATATTCATGCTCTAGTCTTTCAAGATATTTTTAGATAATTATTCTGACATCCACTGTGTTTGTTATCCCTCCCAGACTTGTGTTACATCTGTAAATGTCGTAAATATGGCCTCTATGCCTTTAATCGAATTTTGTGCTATTGCTCTCTAATAAGACTGGGAGACAGGAGGGACTCATGTCTAATTTACTCTCATCAATTCGTAGGTTCTGGTTTTCAATTATAGTAGTCAAGGATCTCCTTGCCTCCTCTTTGGTTCTTTGTTCCAATGTGAATTAGCTGAAACATGGTATGTGTTCTGTGGCCCAAATAACAAAGTCCACATTTGAACAAAGATTCTATTCTAAACTTTGTGTTTTCTCTCCAACTTATCTTTTAAAAATATAAAATGTAAAATATCTCTAGCATCATTTAAAATATTATATTTTAACAAGACTATTAGTAGCACTAAATTTAAAGAAATGACTACCTAGATAGAATCTGGCATCTTCATTTTAAAAAAAATATGCTATAATTCTTAGACATTTTCGCTGTTCACCATTTTCTTTAAAAAGATACGCAGGAGTCTCACACTCATTTACATCATTAGGAATAGAAAAATCCAGGTTTGTCAGTGGCTCGGATCAAAAACTTCACTTAGACTTAAAGTCCTTGGCAGCTAGGTGTTCAAATGGATAGAGCATTGGACCTAATCAGGAAGACTCATCTTCCCAGGCAAGTCACTTAACCCTGATTGACTCAGTATCTCATTGATAAAATAAACTGGAGAAGGAAATGGCAAGCTACTTCTGTGTCTTTTTCAAGAAAACTGGGGTCATGAGGAGTTGGACATCGTTCAAACAAGAATTTTGTAGGACAGTTATATGGTGTAATGGATAAAGAATCAGGCCTGGAGTCAGGAAGACCTCAATGCAAATCCAGCCTCAGAAAATTACTAGTTGTATGACCCTGGGTGAGTCACTTAACCCTGTTTGCTTCAGGTTCCCCATCTGTAAAATAATCTGGAGAAGGAAATGACAAATCACTTCAGTATCTTTTCCAAACAAATCCCAAATGGGGTCATGAAGAGTAAAACACAACAAAACAACAATTTAAATAACCACTAAAATCTTCCTCTAATACAGTGTGGTAGCATGAAAGTAACCTTTCTTCCTCAAAAGCTACCTCAATTAAGTACATGCTCAAGCAGTTTCTACTAAACCAGAAGAGTGTTGACTATAGGCTTGTTAATGTGCTGTTTCCATGTGTGACTGTCCTGTGTCTGAGCACTCAGCTCAGAGAGGCTCATCATAACTCTTCACCCCCAAGGAATAAACTATGTATCCACAACAGACCTTGAAGAGGTGGCTCCTAAGTCATACAAGTTCTGCCTCAGTGATGAGAGAGACCTGGTATCTTTAAGACAATGGATCGCCAATGTAAGTAAGAGTGAAGTGGTTTCATATCAGATAATTGGTGGGAACTTTCTCTATGTCATCATGTTAAGAAAGAGCCAAGGTCATTCACAGGAGCCGATAATTCCCAAGAGCCCTTGGAATTATAAAGCTCTATTTATATAAACCTAATTCTATCTCCTGGGACTTTCCATCTCATGGATTATTAAGGGCACAGAAAGATTCAGGTTTCCAACTCCTTTTTCCCCATTGACTGTAGCTGCTACTCTCCATTCTGATACCTGATACTGGGGATATGTTTGTAGTCTGAAGAAGGCACCTAAAGTACATGTGCCTACATATAGATTCAATCAGTGCTTCATGTACCTCCAAGGGTTAGTAACTAGAATGTGTGTGTATGTATATATGTATGTGTGTATACACACATATATATTATTATGTGTAGGGGGATAAGTGTGCTTTTAACAATTTAGATCATAGGTCAATTAAAACAGCAACAAATTTAAAAATACTTTATTTCACTCATTGTTTACTCTATGGTATGGAGACACATCAGTGGGCTCATAGAGAAGGGAACTCTCTATGAGGCAAATAGGTTTCCAAAAACAAGTCATTTCTCACAGGATTTTAGTTATAAAATGGAAAAAAGACCATGCTGAGTTCACACAGTCTGCCACCAGTATTGAGACTCCTTCCAGTCCCAAATAAATTCCCACCATCTATAAGAAGCCTTTTCTGATCTCCATTAATATTTGTTCCTTCTTTCCTTTTTTTTTCTTTTATTTCCATGGCACTTAGAACAATAACTGACACATATTAGGTACTTGATACATGCTTGTTGACTTTATTTGGCTTATCAGCTAATTCTATGGGCCTGCCCTCACCTATGAGATGGGATGGGGGAAAAGAGAAACATCAGGAAGTGATCATGACTACTTGCTTACATTGAATTGAAAACATTTTTTTCACAAATGGAATGACATGTCAAGAGAAGGAAGATACAATCCTCCACTTTCTCTACCATCTCACTAGTCAGGATGGAACATTTTTTTTGCACAATTTTTTTTGGTTTTTGGGTTTTTTTTGCAGGGCAGTGGGGGGTTAAGTGACTTGCCCAGGGTCACACAGCTAGTAAATGTCAAGTGTCTGAGGCCAGATTTGAACTCAGGTACTCCTGAATCCAGGGCCAGTGCTCTATCCATTGCGCCACCTAGCTGCCCCCAAGGATGGAACATTTTTAAGGGCCACGAGGTGATATTACAGCCTGATATTGTTCCAGTTTATTAACATGTATAAGCTACTCTTTGTGGGGATTAAGCAATGTCTCACTTCCTACTCTACATGTTTAATCCATAGCACTACCAACCCCTTTGCTCAGTTGTTTTTTTTCTTGTATTTCTATCTAGGGTATGACTATTACCAGTAATAATTCATAACTTATCAAAAGAATAACTCAGGATGCTGTTCCCATTTATTTCAAGTTTATTGTTTTCTAATGCTGCTTATATACATCTGTCTTTTGAATAAAAGAGTCCAGAAATAAAGGATTAAGCTTCCTGCTGCTTAGACAAAGGAATTCCTTTTACTCTTCATGGCAATGTAGAGGTTGTGAGGAAGGGGGGTGGTTTTATTTATTTATTTTTTTAATTTTCTTTTGGTGGGGGAGTAAGGGTTAAGTGACTTGCCCAAGGTCACACAGCTAGTGTCAAGTGCCTGAGGTCATATTTGAACTCAGGTCCCCCTGAATCCAGGGACGGTGCTTTATGCACTGTGCCACCTAGCTTCCCTCAAGGAAGGGAGGATGTTGAAGAGTAAAGTCCTATAAATAGGTTCAGGGGATCATTGAGCATGGAAAGCCATCATTTCACAAATGAGCAAACAGGACCTTAGAGAAGAATCTTACCCTAGGTGATGAGTAGCAGAACTAAAATTCAAACACAGGTTCTCTGATTCAAAATCCAGTGTGCTTACCATTTCCATAGCCATCTTTGCAATCACAGATTTACAGATCTCAAATGTATCTCCTTAAATGTAATCTACCTCCTGCCAAAATCATGGATCTCTGTGATAACATATTTGACAAGTGGTCATCCAGCATCCTTTGCTTAAACATCTTTAGCAACAAGGAACCCACTCCCCTCCCAGAATTTTATTTTGATCTGGTATAGCTTTCATTAAGTAGAATTAATGTAGAAAGAAGTAGTATTATTTCCTTCTTCTCTACTCTCTTTTGGTTTTCCCCTCCCCCTATCAGGTAGATGTGGGTACAAATCCCACTTCTGGCATTTACTAGCCATGTGACCATGGGCAAGTCACCTAACCCCTCCAGATTTGTTTTCTCATCTATAAAGTGAAGGAAATGTGCTGGATATCCTGTTATTTCCCTTCTAGCTCTAAATCTATGATTATAGAATTCTATGATGGCACATAACAATTTAGGTCTTCATATTACTTTATATATATGATCTTTAAAAAAAATAAAGTTTTTTATTAATATTTTCTAGTTATCACATCATCATAGTTACCCCAAGTATACCTCCCTAAAAGCCATTCCATATAACAAATGGTATTTTATAGAGAGGAGAAAAAAGTTAGCATAACTGATCAATATGTTGAAAAAAATCTGAAAGCATATGAACTTCTCACCTCCATGAAAAGGTAGGTTGGGGGAAATCCTTTCATATCTCCTCATTTGAGACCCTCTTGACCTTTATAATTTTGTTACATTTACTAATATTTTGTGTGTTCTTTTCTTCAATTTACATAATTTTAGCTGCTGTGAATATTGGGTTTTTTGGCTCTGCTTATTTCATTCTGTATCAGTTCATGTAGATCTTTCCATACTTTCTCTTTTGCTCTTGCTCTCATTCTTGTTCTCTCCTTTCTTCTCTCCCTCTCTCCTTCTCTCCAGATATATAGATAGATAGATGATAGATAGACAGATAAATAGATCATTTTTATAGCAGAGAAATATTACATTACATTCATGTAACACAATTTGTTTGGCCATTCGCCAATTGTTGGGTGTCTATTTTGTTTCCAGTTTTTGTAGTTCAGTTGTTTTCAATCATGTCTGACTCTTTGTGACCCTATTTGGGATTTTCTTGGCAAAGACACTAGAATAGTTTACCATTTCCTTCTCTAGTTCATTTTATAGGTGAAGAAACTGAGTGAAACAGGGTTACATGACTTGCCCAGGGTTTCATAGGTAGTAAGTGTCTGAGGCCAGAACCTTCTTGACTCCAAGCCTGGCTCTCTATCCACTGCACCACCTAGTTGTCCCTTCCAATAGGTAGCTAGCATAAAACATATCAGTATAAATATTTTGGAGTATCTAGGGACTTTCTTCTTACCAAGGGTCTTCATATCACTAAATTCCTCTGTTTCTTAATTGCCTCCATCCCAGTCTGCCTCTTTCTCCCTCTATCCCTCCTTCCTCTCTCTGTCTCCATTTCTCTCTGTCTTTCCCTCTATAGTTCATCACGTGGCTGCATGCTTTAATGTATTAATAAAGCAATATTGCACCACAACTTCTCTCTATGCTTTAGGAACCTCAAACTGCTGATTTCCTCCTCTTAACTCCACAAGGTGTTTAGTAGTACAGCTTACATGAAAGATACCCCTGAGAACTGAAGTCAAGTCCTATGTTCTTCTCTTTGGCAGCAGCTTCTTTGCTGGACAGCAGGGTGCTTTCTCTGCACAGCTCCTCGGGAGGCCCATCTGTCTCCACCCTCTGCAGCTTTTCTATTTAATCAAGCTCAGCCAGGTGCCCTACTTTCATCACCAATCATTGTCACTAGGATTGCTTGGAAGTGATATAATGCCAGGTGCAAATCAATGGAGAATAAGTGTTAACTTGAAAGCAGGAGAAGAGAAACAAATGTTCTCACTTCATTCATCCCTGACTTTAAAATGAACAATTACTATCCTACACAATGGAGATGCCTCTTATAGCATAGAAATGAATGCACAGGATTTGGATTCAGAAGGTCTAACTAGTTCTACTAACGGTGAGACCTGAACAAAGCAAATCACTTCATCAAAGATTTTATATAACAATATCTATTTCACGATTGAAGAGCCATCATTAGTGGTCATTGAGTCCTAGGATCATAGATCCCAAACTAGAAGGAACCATATATATTATCTAATCCAAATCCCTCTAATACAGATAAAGGAACAAATGAGAAGATGTAAAGAGATTCGATCAACGTCACATAGCTAGTGAGAAGTTTGAGATTCAAACTCAGCTTTCAAATTCATAACTAAAAGCTCAACATTCTTTATCCTATATCATGTTGTCCCATTTTAAATTTAAGAGAAATTGAGCTCTAAGAATTTCTGCTTTTTCCCTATGTCACCCATATAGCAAGGGTCAGAGACAGGATTTGAACCTGGTTCCTTTAACTCGAATTCCAGCCCTGCAGTAAGCCATCTCTCTATATCTCAGCTTTCTTTTGAATGAGAGTAGGGTTAGCTTGATTTTGGCAGCACTCAAGGAGCATTAATAGCTACTGTCAATTCAATTAAGCAAACCATTTTTTGAACTCACCAATTGTAAAGCATTGTGTCAGATGCTGAAGATTAAAAAAAAAAAAAGGTGATAGTGAAACAATTTCTGACCTCAAGGGATTTATACCCTTCTAGGGGATGTAAAAAGTAAACAAATAAGCAAATAAAAGCCAATTTGAAAAGGAGAATCAACATGCCAGGGAGTGTTTAGTTAGTCAGTAAACATGTATTATATGGTTGCTGTCAGGCACTATGCTAAGCGCTGTGGATACAAAGAAAGGTAAATGATAGTTCCTGTCCTTGAGGGACTCACAATGAAATGGAGGCTGCAACATATAAACAACTATTATCATGTTATCTTAGGTGACATTACCAGAAGAATAACATCTAGAACAAACTTAATAATCTTGCTGCATTCTGCCCTTGGCCAGAAGAAAGTATAAGATGGAGCAAGAGGGGGTTAGGAAAGAATTAGAAGAGTTGAGGGATCATAAAATTGAATCATAGATTTAGAGATGAGGGAATATAAAAGGTTATGGAGACCAACCCACCCACTTCATCTCATAGATGAAGAAACTGAGGTTGAGAGAGATCATGATTTATTAAAGTTGCTTAAGAGCTAGCAGGGGTCAGAAGCAGGTTACATGTCTAGTTCTTAGGGGCATCAAGTTCCATAATATGGGGTATTCACAAAGTAAAAACACTTCTGGCATGAGAGCTGCTAAGCTGATTTTATAGCTACTCATCCATTTTTAGTGTCCATCTGCCACCCAACTCTCATCTGTGGTTGCAGGAAGCTATAGCATGCACAGTGGCCACATCCTGGTAAACCATCTTGGCAAATGGGCTAAACCAGGTTGAGGTTAAGTAACAGACCTCAAACCAGTCAGTGGGGGTGAGGGAGTTGGGGGGTGTCTATCCCAAGTATATGGAGACTTCATGTAGTGGAATTGGCATGTGATAAAATAATGGAATTTGGCAGACACCCAGGAGCCCCACCTGAAGATTGATTTGGAATTGATTGAATTGGGTGAGACTGAGAGACTGAGAACCTACTTAAGGATGATTAAATTGAGACCACACCTGGCCAGTCCTGAGTAGGGTGTTGTTCTCAGAAGTTAAACCTAGTTAAGGTTGATTAAATTGAGACCACACGTGGCCAACCCTGAGTAGAGTATGTTTTCAGAGGCTGTGGACTGTGACATCAACTGAAGACCACTCTCAATCAATCAACTTGAAGAACCTCCCATTTCAGGGAGGAAGACAGGAAGTAGGAAGCTGAGGCTGTCTGACTGGATCTTCCTCTTTTAGTTTGAGACATCAGCTTGGCAGCAGAACTTCATATGGGCTGCTAGAAAAGCTAGGATTTCCATGCTATAAGGAATCTGTTCTCAATCTTTCTCTCTCTTCACTATCTTATATCTTTTAATAAATCCTTAAATGCCTACATTCTTGCTAAATTTATCATTGATTTTTGCCAGTTTCCCCCCAAAACTGGGGGGACAGATTAGAACCCACATTTACATTTTTAAACAACACAGTTAGATGAGAACAATATGTTCCACTGGCCATGAAGGTAGCTGCAGCAGATACTGTGGAGTACTTAGAGCTTGGTCAGACATGGGCCATCATTCTGGCTTTTATCTTTCCACTGGACTCTGATGACTCCAGGAGAGAGTGAGGCTGATGACATTGTGTGGCTCTGTCTCACTTAAGCCCAATTCACTCACAAGTCAAGAAATTAGCCTGCAATGTCATCAGTTCTCTTAGAAAATAAGATAAGGACAACAACAGTGGAAGTGCACCTTGGCCAGCAAAAGGAGAGCATTTTATCTTTGTGTACCCAGTGTCTAACCCAGCACCTGGATTGCAGTAGATATTTAACAAATGCTTGTTGATTGATTCATTCATATTTATTGATTTAACAAAATAAAACAAATCCAGCAGGACACAAACCCCAGATCTAAGCAAAGAATAACTTCAGAGTGAGCCAGAAAAATTCAGGGATAGATTTCAAAATTTCACCAGAGAGGCATCTAGGTGGCGCAGTGGATAGAGCACCGGCCCTGGAGTCAGGAGGACCTGAGTTCAAATCCGACCTCAGACACTTAATACTTACTAGCTGTGTGACCCTGGGCAAGTAATTTAACCCCAATTGCCTCACTAAAAAAAAAAAAATAAATAAATCAGTCAAAATTTCACCAGAACACCAGGATGGACACCATATAGAGTTTATATAGTAAGTATGTATATCTTGGATGAACCATAAAGGACAATGAGCTAGGATCAGAGTTGAAAAGAAGACTGAAAAGAGGCTCACTCACTTTTGGGGAATTACAAAGCACGTTGACTCCAAGTTTCTTATAATAGCAATACAAACCTTTTATATTACACAATCCCTTTGCAATACAAACATTTTATTGGAATTGGTATATAACAATGGGAGCTGGACCACAGCTGTTTCCAAAAATAACTAATGATAAGCCTTATGCAAAGAAAAATGGGAAGGAAGGAAGGAGGGAACAAAGGAAGGAAGAAGAAATGGAGGGAAGGAGGGAGAGAGGAAGATTGTTAATCACATTATGTGTCAGGCACTGTGCTATGTTCTTTAGAAATATATCTAATTTGATCCTCATAACAACACTGGGGTGATATCTCCATTTTACACTTAAGGGAACTAAGGCAGACAGAGGTTAAATGACTTGTTCAGGGTTGGGTCACACAACTAATAAGTATGTAAGACTGAATTTGAACTCTGATCTTCCTGACTCCAGGCGCAGCACTCTCTCCATTGCAAAGTCTAGCTAGAAAGTCACATGGTGAATGCCAAAAGGTTGTAACATAGAGTAAAGAATGTAAATAAGTCAAGTTAACAAGCACTTATCAGCCCTCTGTGCCAGGCACTGTACTAAGCATGAATGAAGTGTATGACAGAAAGAGAGGATAGTCTTATTATGTGGGGTGATAGATGGAAGGCCAGAATGTTCTGTCATCATTTTAGGAGGGATTATAGAAGGCATTCAGGATGCTGGATAGACTCCCACTCCCCCATGGCAGACTTTTATGGGGAAATGGACAAGAACTTCACTGAATAAGCAGGTATTGATATGTTGTGATTTGTATAATTGGAGGAAATCCTGAATTAATGAGATCACTGATTCAGTCAAACATTAATTTTCCCTATCCTGGAGACTTAGTGTAAATTTTGGCATTTCCTCTGACCCTTAAAAGTTAGAAAAGTTCACAAAATCTAAACCACATGCTTCATATCATGGGATCTGAAGTGGGAAGGGAACTTAGGAGCTAACACATTTTAGAAATCAGAACATAGAATGCAAGAATTAGGAGGGAAGGGAAAGATCCCATACCCATTTTTCAGAGGAGGAAACTGAGGTCCAAAGATATTATTTTCCCAAGGTCATTAGAGCAACAGAGCCAGGATTCAAATCTAGAATTTCTGACCCAAAATCCAGAGTTTTTAAAGTTCCTTTTTAAGTCCCCTCCCTGCAATGACACTAGGCAGGATTTTTCATCTCAATGTAGTTTTTTTCATCATCCCAAATTCATAATTGGTAAACTTAAGTTTACATTTGACAAGTTGTTTCCCAAATTGCTTTCTTAATTGAATACTTAAATTGAAGTACTTAAAAAGTATGTATGTGGAGAGAGTACAAGAGATATTTCTGCAGACAAAATTATCCTCACCTAGAAAGTTTCTAGGCTCTAGAAGCAGCGTGGCCTGCTGGAAAGATCATTGGATTAAAAGTCAATGAACCTAAATCAGAATCCTGGCACTAGAGCTTTAACTAGCACTAGGCTATAGGGGTTTTTCCCCAGCACCCTTGCATGGGGGTAGGGCTAATTGTCCTCTCTACAAAGAGCTATACCCAGGGGCAGCTAGGTGGTGCAGTGGATAAAACACCGACCCTGGATTCAGAAGGACCTGAGTTCAAATCTGACCTCAGACACTTGCTAGCTGTGTGACCCTGGGCAAGTCACTTTGTCTCATTGTCCTGCAAAACAAACAAACAAAAAAACAAACCCCCAAAACAAACACACAGGCAAAAACAGAAAGAGCTACACCCTAATCCTTATCACTATGACCAACACAGTCCTCATGGCATCTCTCCTATCTGTGCTTTGTTTCACAGTCTTGTGCTGGCTCACAAAGCCACCCTCAAGTGGTCCCTTCCCAGAATCTCAATCACCCGTCTTTGCAAGTTCCCCTTCCCCCAGTCACTATGCCTGAGATGGTTAATCCACTCCTCCTCCCAGTATGACTTCTGATGACATCACATACCTGGCTGCTTGTTCCTTTAGTCCCACTTTCCAAGCGATCCATCCTGGACCCCTTGCTGGCAAGTTCCTTTCTCTTATCCCCTTTTCAAGGTCCCAGTCTTTTTCCATTGAAGTTATCACCTGTCGTTTCATCAGGACATGGAGGTTACTGCAGAATGTCAGCGTATAAAGGAGCCTCAAAGGTTATCTAGTTCAACATGTGCTTAAACAAGAATCCCCTCTATAGTATCCCTGACAAGGAAACCCACTACCTCCCAAAAGAGCCCACTATACTTGGAAAGAGGCCAAATCATAGGGAAGTTTGGTTTTGTTTTCTTTACCAAAAGCATAAACTTACCTCTCTGAAACTTTCAATCTTCCTAGATCTACATAACAAAGATAATCCTTCAACCTCAGTTGAAATTCAACTCTAGATACTTAATAGTTGTATGACCTTGGGTAAGTCACTCAATTTGTTTGCCTCAGTTTCCTCATCTGTAAAATGGGGAGAATATTTATAGCACCTACTTCTCAGTCTTAGTGTGAGGATTAAATGAGGTAATAATTGTAAAGTGCTTTTCACAGTGCCTAGCACATTTTAAGTATGATATAAATGTTCAGTTATTACTGCTCTTACTGCTTCTACTGCTACTATTGCTGCTGCTGCTGCTGCTACATTGGTTGTTGTCCTTAGTTCTTAAAGAAGACCAAAATTGGGGCAGCTAGGTGGCGCAGTGGATAAAGCACTGGCCCTGGATTCAGGAGTACCTAAGTTCAAATCCTGCTCCAGACACTTGACACTTACTAGCTGTGTGACCCTGGGCAAGTCACTTAACCCTCATTGCCCCACTTAAAATTAAAAAAAAAAAAAGACCAAAATTATATCACTATTTTGGAATTAAGGTACAGGATATATAACTGTGGCTGGTCAGACTAATACCAGCTCCGGAGGGCTCTACTGCATGTTGGGCATAAATAGTCCATATGAATTTTTGCAGTGGGGATGTCTCTAAATTTCTTTTGAGCAACTACACTTCTTCACTCAGAGCACAGCACCTTCTTTAATGCAGACATTCAATGCTGGGCAGTCCTTTGTCTGTGTCAACCCCTCCTCTTCCTCTTCTTTCTCTTCTTCCTCCTCCTACTTTTCCCCTCCTCCTTCTTCTCCTCCTCCTCCTGCTATCACTAGTCACTACTGCTGCTGCTGCTAGAATACTGCTGCCCTTTTATCTCTGCCACTTGATAGTTCTGAAATCCTGAGAAATTAATAATAATGAAAATGATAATGATAATAATAATAGCTAAAATTCTCATAAAATTTTAAGGTTTGGAAAATTCTTTACATGTATTATCACACTGAATTCCATTTCACACTGGGGGCCTCATTTTCCACATCTATAAAATAAGCAAATGTGCATGTAGACAGATCACTGAATTTGGAGTCAGGGAATTTCCATTCAAATCCCAGCTCTACCTTTAACTAGCTGTGTAACTTTAGGCAAGTTACCTCTACTGATACTTAACAATCTTTGCCTGATGTGGAAATATCCAAAGTAACGTCTCTTCTTAGAATTTCTACTCAATAGTTCAATTCAATAATTCAACAAACATTTATTAAATACCCACTATGTGCCAGGCACTGTGCTAAGCTCGGAGGATATAAATAAGAAAAGGAAAAAAAAAACAGTGCCTGCCTTCAAGGAGCTTACAATAGAATGCAGAAGGATAACATACAAAAAAAAAAAAGAAGCTGAAAAGGGGGTGGGAGAATCAATAGGTACCCAATGCTAGGATATCTTGTTTTGTGGAATTAAAACCAAGCAGAGCTACAGATGGAGAGTGGAATGAGTTGGAAATCCAATCCCCATCCCCTCTAAAGGAAAGCTTTGGGTGGAGTTCAGTGCTCCATCTGCCAGCCCTCCTCAGATCAGAAGGGAGAGAAGACTGAGGAAGGTGAAAAGGTGTTTAATATCCAAGGCTGTGTCTCAGCATCTGTGTGGCTTTGAGCACAGTTAACCTTTCCAATTCAGTTTTCTCATCGAAAACTATAGGGATTTGAATCAGATGATCTGAGGTCCCTTTTAGTTCCAAAACCTATGATCATTAATTGTAACAGATATTACCTAGTAAACCAGTTCATGATAACCCCTTATCACTTTATTCTCCCCAGTGCCTTTGCTTGCTGCAATTTATCTTCACTCCTAAGGAAGAAGCTGTTCAAACACAACCCTTGGTACATTTGAACATTTAGATGGGCCCTAAGCTTGAGAGCTTCAAAGAATCCTTAACCAAACAATCCTGGACTAAGGACATTGCAATGATTCTAAGCATTTCATTTCATTCTTTCTAATGCCTGCCTGTCCTGGAGACAAAAATAAGCCTTATAAAACCAGCTCATTTCTATTTATTGGGAAAGTTATGGGGAAATAGGAACCAAGTGATCTTGGTAGGTAGCATATGGCCCCTCTAGCCTGGGCTCTGCTAAGGACACGCAGAGACAAGAATCTTTGGAAACAGCTGTTAGGAGAATGATGCCAGAGCTTACTAATTAGTCTTCTTCCCATTGGCCTATTTACTCCTCTTCTACCTGCTTCTTACCTCCTTTGTTTGGAAAGCTCAATTCCCTAAATGAGGCACTTGCCAGTACCAAGTGGCTTAGCCATTATGAGGCAATTAGTGAGCACTTTGTAATTGTCAAGTCTTCTGCACAGACACAGTATTTAGGGTGATGCATTGTCCTGTGCCTTTCAAGGTCCCTATAGACAGGGCCCCTTGCCCAAACTTTACACAGTGACTTCTAAATGATATTGTAATGCTGCCTGGGTGTTGCCAAGGATTTTAGGGTGCTGTAAAGGAATGTGTGCTGATTCAAACAGAAATCCTGGTTAATCTTTCTTTTTTCTTTCCCACTTTGACCCTTTGAATGCCAAATTATCCCCTTCTAAGTAATGGGGAAGTACAGGGTGGGGAGAAGCAGCAAAGTTATTTGGGAGAATGAGAGCACTTGTATTGGGTGAAAGCATGCCAAGTGCCAGGCATATATTGAGGGTAAGCTAACAACTGTACTGACAACCTTGAGTAGAGATTCTTAAAAAATTTTTGTTCTGGGGGCAGCTAGGTGGTGCAGTGGATGAAGCACTGGCCTTGGATTCAGGAGGACTTGAGTTCAAATCCAGCCTCAGACACTTGACACTTAACTAGCTGTGTGACCCTGGGCAAGTCACTTAACCCCCATTGCCCTGCAAAAAAAAAATTGTTCTGACCCCTTTGACAGTCTAGTTAAGCCCAGGGACCCCTGCTCACAATACAATACTTAAATATACATGAGCATTACAAAGGAAACCATTTATATTAAAATAAAGATGCATTTTTCCACCCAGTTCACCAATTCCTGCAAATCCCAAGTTAAGAACTCCTGACCTAAAGAAGCTTCCTGGGAAAGATTTTCCCACTGGGGAAGAATATCAGTTATAAGAAAGTCCACTCTGGACTCCAGGAAAGGGCCATGAATAAGGTTCAGACCTTGCATTGCTGGAAGCATTTGGAATGCTGAGAAGAGCAGCTAAAAGATACAGACTGATGGGGACATAATAAGAGAATATTTGAATTCCAAAGTGACAGAGTCAGCAGCTCAGGAAAAACAGTTCTTTTTCAGCCATTTTTAGGGGTCTTCAAATGAAGGATGTCTAATGGACATGGAAAGGATTCCTGTTCAGAAAAGGGTGGATTAGATTTCCTCTGAGATCCTTAACTATGAAATGGTAAGGCTAAGCCCTCAGGTTGCAACAATGGTGACCAATGTCTACTAACTCCTAAAGTTACAGGCTCCAGAGGGCTCTGATGCTACCCTATAGACTATTCACTGAGGACAACATACCTTTCCACCTCACTTGGTACTGAGAAGTAATAGATAATGTACTGGACTTGGGGTCAGGAAGACTTGCATTCAAATCCCACCTCAGATACTTGCTGCTTGATTCTGGACATGTCCTTTAACCTCTATGAGCTTATTTACTCATCTATAAAAAAAGATATAATTGGATTCTATGACTTCCAAGAGCATGCCCATTTCTAAATCTGTAATTCTGTGATACATTGATATTATATTTAACTTTATGGTGAGCATGATAATCAAGCTCAAGGGTACAATGGATTAGAAAGAGTCATCACATGAAAGGCAGAAGACTTGGGCTCAAGTCCTATATTTTCTACTAAATAACAATGTGATCTTGGGAAAGTCATTTGCCATATTTCCTCTTCAAGTACTTTGTAAGTAAAATAAAAGGTGGGGTGTCTTAGGTTTCTCTAAGACCTCTATCCTTGGATAAATTAAGCTCAGGCCAGACTACTGATTTAGGTTCAGGGATGTTATTTCATGAAACACTAATGGATCATATATAATTTAACAAAAATAATTTCGTTAAAAATAGAGGTATTTAAGATGATATAGCCATTGATTCCAGCAGAAGTACTGATGTTCATTGGCATGAGAATAAGCATCAGATGATCAACTGTGATAGACTTAGCTCTTCTCAGCAATACAGTGATCCAAGACAATTACAAAAGACTCATAACAGAAAATGCTCTCCAAATTAAAAAAAAATAAATTATAGAGTCTGAATGAAGATGGAAGCATACTATTTTCATTTTATTAATTTGTTTGTTTTTTCTTTCTTGTGGTTTCCCCCCTTTGTTCTGATTCTTCTTTCACAACATGACTAATGTGGAGATATGTTTGACACAATTGTACATATATTTCTTAGATTATTTGCTATCTTTGTGAGGGGGAAGGAAGGGAGAGAAGAACGCAGGGAGGGGGAAAATTGGAATTAAAAATCTTACAAAAATTGATGTTGAAAACTATTTTACATATAATTGGAAAAAAATAAATACTATTAAGGGAAAAAAGAATAGGTATCAGAAAGTTAATTTAACTCATGTAGAAGTGGGAGGGGTATCCAACAAACACTAATTAAGAACTCTGATTCCTCAAAGGTTGGCCTTTTTATATATCAGACAGACAAAAAGCTACACCAATAGCTCAATACAAAATACTTAGGGCCAATCACACTCCATTTATAGGATTAACCACCCCGCCCCTATAAATGGAAACATACCCAGACTACACAAAATACATGCCACTCCTTTCATATTCCATTTCTTGAGTCAAGGTTTGCCAAGCCCTCTAAAGGAACTTTCACTATTTAAATGGCTCTAGGACTGTCACTGGACATTTCTAACCTCAAGATAAAAGTATAGTACAGGCAAGAGAAGAAGGGGAGCTAAATACAAATGAAAACAGACAATGTAGCATTCACTCAAGAGTATATTTCATATAATGGGGGTGATATTAGAGCAGTTCACAGCAGATCCCTAAATGCAAATGTCATGGTAAGGAATAGCACCAGAATATGAAGTTCTCTGGGTAGATAATGACTACTTTTATATAGCTATCAATTCACATCAAGCATCCGGATCATTCATTTCAAGATAACTAGGATGTCATAAGCTTCTTGTATGAATCTAGTACCAGGACCTGAATCAACATTGATACTCAGCTTATATCACCACCCTATCCCACTGGCCAGAACCCTCCCTTCCATGGGGACCTCATCAGAGGCCAAAATCAAACTTTTACCTCTTTAGAAGACTCTAACAAATGGATTTCTATAATGAGCTAATCCACTCTGTTCTGTACTCTCTGGGACAACATGCCCATCTTCATCCTGGCCATCTTCTGCTCTACTATTTCTGTTGCTATTCTTCCAGTCTCCAAATGGGACTCCCAGACAACACATCTAAGACAAAATGACAGTCCTCTCTGGACTTTGTATCATCCAAAGTTATATTTACTCTGAACATTTTCCACCCTATGGCTATGTTTATGACTTCCCCTACTTAACCACCCCTACTTGCCACCATTTGCTCCTAGAATTATCATCAAGTAAAGCACTATTGCCTCAATAGAAGGGGTGACAGTGGACTCTGCTTTTTGCCACCCATTGTACTTCCCAGACCAACCAGTTTCTTCCATTAGTCATCACTCTGTTATGTGTGTTGTATCTCCCATTAGAATGTAAGTTCCATGAGGGAAGGGGCTGTCTCATTTTGTATTTCTATTCCAAGAACTTAGCACAGTTCTTGGATGGAACATAACTCTGAATAAATATTTCTTTCTGAGGAAAAGGATCCACATGCAGAAAACATATTTATAGCAGCTCTTTTTGTGGTAGAAAGGAGTTGAAAATTGAAGGCATTCCCATCAACTGAAGAATGGCTAAACAAGTTATGGTATATGAATGTAATGGAATATTATTGTGTGATAAGAAATGAGGAAGAAGGTTTCATAAAGCCCTGGCAAGACTTGTATGACCTGATCCAAAGAAAAGTGAGAAAAACCAGAATAATTTAGACAATAACTGTAATACTGTGTAGATAATTGATTTTGAAAGACTTAATAATTCTTATCAACAAAATGTTTAATCACAATTCAAAAAGACTCATAAAGAAATATACTGTCCACATCCAGATAGGGAACTGGTGGACTCAGAGTGCCATTGAAATCATACTTTCTTTTCTTTCTCGCTCTTTCTTTCTTTGTTCTTGTATATGACATGCTGGAATTTCTTTTGCATGATTATCAATATATGTAAAGATATTTTTCTTCCTTCCTTTCTTCCTTCCTTCCTTCCTTCCTTTCTTCCTTCCTTCCCTTTATCCTTCCTTTCTATAATCTCTCTTTATTCCTTCTTTCCCTCCATCCATTTCTTCCTCCCTTCTCTTTTTTCCCCTCCTTCCTTAATTATTCTTTCCTTCCTTCCTTCTTCTCTTGCTTACCTTTTTACTATCCTTCTCCTTCATTCAGGAACTGAGGATTGCTCTGAGGTTATGAAGTCAGCTACAGTATTCTCTTTGTTATTGGTAAATTTTCATTGGTCATATTATGTAATGACAATTTAACCCTTCATTAAAGAGGGGAAAACAATAAAAATACACAGTAACTCCCAACAGTTAAATGCCTTGTTCCATCAATCACTCTGTGAGGAGATTCTCCATTTTGGGGAAAAGGAAACTTATGAATGGGGGAAGAAATTATTGGGCTATTTCTTCAAAGTATATTGAGCCCTATGAAGTCAGAGACCTTAAGAGAAGGATAGTTCTATGCAGGGAATAGAATATGGGAAGGTGAGAGCTGTCAGTTTAAGATTTATCACAAAGCAATACATTCTTATCAGATAAATCTTCCTGGAGTCTAGAGTCCTTCCCCTTCTTAGGGTAGCATACAGTTTCTGGAAGGTGAAACACCCACCCTAGTAGTCAAAGGCATGATGATGAAATTGTTCTTTAGCTGGGGCAAATTTCATGCCCTTTACTTCTATCAGAATGACAGCTTGCTCATGAACACTACTAGCAACACTAGTCACCACTAATCCCTAAAATGCTATCTACTCTGTGGGGCCTATATCATACCCATTTCTCTGAGCACTATTCTGCTGTTAGTTCCCACAGTTGGGATCCACTTTCAGTGCCTATAAGTATGCCCACTCTGCTGGGATATTTTAATTGTCCACTCTGTTGGGACCTACATTGATAAAGGAGTCTAGGGGCAGCTAGGTGGTACAGTGGATAGAGCACCAGACCTGGAGTCAGGAGGACCTGAGTTCAAATCCGGCCTTAGACACTTAACACTTACTAGCTGTGTGACCCTGGGCAAGTCATTTAACCCCAATTGCCTCACTAAAATAAATAAATAAATAAATAAATAGATGGATAAAAGAGTCTACTACCAATACCTATTGTGCAGGCAACCATTCTAGATTGCTAGCGACTCATTCTAGATTGCTGATAGAATCACCTGGTTTCTCTCCCCCTCCATTATATACCCCAAAACTTGAATGAGTGGGTTGGATTCTCAGTTTTCTTAGAGTTGATCTTATACCCTTTGACCTTCATGTGCACTACTATTCAACATAGGGCCTTTGATGCTGTAGTCTCAGATAGTCCAGTCAATAGTATGCCATTAATATAATGGTAGAAACCAATTCCCTCAGGAATTGAGACCTCTTTTAGTTTTCTCCCCACCAGATAATTGTGCTATGAGGGAGAATTCAAATTCAGAAAGGATAAAAGAAAGTCCTCATCTGGGATGCCTCTTTCTATTATTTTTGCAAAAATAAATCTTCTGTAAGATTCCCAAAATGATGGAATTTTGTAGCCAGGAGAAACTCCAAATTGCCCTTATTGAATTGTAGCTTCAATAACCATTGTTCCAATAACTTGTTAAATTGTTTTTTTCAGACTTCCCATGAAATCCCCAAAGTTCATTATTGGTGAAAGCCTGCATAGCATGTGTCCATCCCTATCATCACTAAGGAAGTCATCACTAAGGCTCTCTTACCACTGGGTAGATTCCAAGTTCCCATCCTTACTTCCACTCATATTCTCTTCTCTCTTCACTTCTCTCCTTTCCTCTCCCTTCTCCTCCCCTCCGTTCCCCTCCCTTCCCTTTTCTTCCCCTCCCCTTCCCTCCCCTCCCCTCCCCTACTCGTCTCTTCTCTTCTCTTCTCTTTTCTTCTCTTCTCTTCTCTTCTCTTCTCTTCTCTTCTCTTCTCTTCTCTTCTCTTCTCTTCTCTTCTCTTCTCTTCTCTTCTCTTCTCTTCTCTTCTCTTCTCTTCTCTTCTCTTCTCTTCTCTTCTCTTCTCTTCTCTTCCCTTCCCTTCCCTTCCCTTCCCTTCCCTTCCCTTCCCTTCCCTTCCCTTCCCTTCCCTTCCCTCCTCTCCTCTCCTCTCCTCTCCTCTCCTCTCCTCTCCTCTCCTCTCCTCTCCTCTCCTCTCCTCTCCTCTCCTCTCCTCTCCTCTCCTCTCCTCTCCTCTCCTCTCCTCTCCTCTCCTCTCCTCTTCTCTTCTCCTACAGTCTTAATCTCAGTGGGATTTAATACATTCTCAATCAAAACTTTTGGGTCAAAAACCATTCTACCCACTTGCAGTCTATTGACCCCCATCCCCATCAGCATTGACCCCTTCTCCAATTCTGATTCTAGTCAAGAAGTTACCCTGTGTCTTTAAGGAACTATTCTTGTTAACAAAAATACATTCAAATTCGTGTCTGGCTGTTGAATGTGCAAAGAGTATTTTCATTTTCCTTGTGCTAGCAATTCTGCTTTTCTAACAACCATTATCAATAGCCAGGTAATACTAGTTCTTGAAGTAACTTTACTTTCCCTGTCAATTTCTAGAAGCACTCATCCATAAAGTTGATTTTATAGGGCAATATTTCTGCCCCCTTCCTGAGCCACTGAGTGGATATAGTATATATTTAAGACTGATAGAGTACCAGAATTCTGTATCCAATCATTAGATCATTCAGAGATAACTTTTCTTAATATTGCCCTTCTCCCATGTCCAACCACCATGTCATTATGATCTGATCATGCTATTATAAATGTTCTCGGATAAGTCATAACATAGTCCATTCCACTCATCTGGGATAAATATTGGAATTCAATAAAAAACTCATGTAACATATAAAATTTAACACAAAATAATTTTTAACAAAAAATATTTAAAAGAATACAACTGTTGAATCAAGTAGATATCGCTACCCTATATGTCCATGGCAAAAGCATTGATTCAAAAATATATGTTAATTAACAGTGGGAATTTTATCAAGCCTGAAGAGCCCTAACTCCTAATAGACTGGTCCTTTTATACCTCAGAAAGAAAGCCACACTAATGCCTCAAGTTTGAATTCCACAGATGAATCAATTACTAAGGATAACCACCCTGACCCTTTAAGGGGAAATCAGTCCAATCTACTAGACAAACAAGAAATAATGCTCTATTCATTGTTGCTCATGAATCTTATGCTTGAAATGATTGCTGAGGACAAATTATTGTAGCCTTCCATCTATTTTTTGTCATTAAAACATAATGCCTTTATAGACTATTAGGACCATAGGAGTTTGAGTTAGAGAGACTTTTTGATTATACAACCTCTAAATTATCTTCCTTCTCTGTAATTCTGAGATCTCTTCCAATATGTTCATTTATAAGTAAGAAAAATTAGTCCATAGAAATGAAGTTACTTTCCCAAAGTATTTCCTCTAGCCTCTTTTCAGAAAGCTTTTCAAAGCTGTTTCACATTGGTTAACTTATTTTTTTCCTCATAATAGCTTCATGTGATAAATATATTAGAAGTACTATTATCTCCATTTGAAAGATAATAAAGCTGAAATCCAAAGGAGTTAGGTGATTACCTAACCTTACATAGGTAGTTAGTGGCAAAGCTAGGACTAGAAACTAGGTCACCTGATAATAACAAACAAGAAATAGTGGGTCAAATAATGCAAAAGACACTGGCTTGGGCATACAGAGAACAGAGTAAGAATCATGGTTCTGAGCAAATAGGTGATCTCAGGCAAGTCATTTCCTTTTGACCTTAGTTTGGTCATCTATAAAATGATCTAATACAATAACTAAGTAATTATTAAATAACTAATTAATTAATTTAATTACCTAAAGCCAATATAGCAAAACAAATGTAATAAGTATGAGCTACATACAGATTATTAGGCCAGTCACAAAGGAGATGCAAAATTGAATAAGATATAAATTTAAATAAGGCAGCACAGATAGAGAAGTACTGATGGATTTAAGAGATTATAGATGGAGCTGAGAATTGGTCCAAAGATTTTGGATAATAATGTGGAATTTTTAAATAAAAGTGAGTAAACTGTTAATATCTCTTTTGGGGGGGGGTAGGGCAATGAGGGTTAAGTGACTTGCCCAAGGTCATACAGCTAATAAGTGTCAAGTGTCTGAAGACGGATATGTACTCAGGTTCTCCTAAATCCAGGGCTGGTGCTTTATCCACTGTGCCACCTAGCTCCCCTCATGTTAATACCTTTTGTTCCAGGAATGCCAGTGCTGTGCACATACCAAAGGTGTCAAAGATTAAGAAAAAGGTAATTTTAAACGAAGAAAAAATAATGATAGCAGCATTTTTTCTCTATAGGCAAGGAACTAAAATTCAAGTAGATGTCCATCAGTTAGGTAATGGAAAAATAAATGATGACACAAGAAGGTAATGGAATAGTATTATACAGTATAAAATTATAAATATGAGAAATTCAGAAAATATGGTAAGATATATATAAACTGGTTCAGAGTTAAATATGCAGAAATAGAACTAATCAATCATTTATTGAAGAGAACTAGCAAACATTTATTATTAACCACTTACAATGGGTCAAACACTGTGTTAGGCATTGAAGATACAAAGTAAAAATGAAACTACTTTTGCCCTCAAGTTTACATTCCATCTTAGAAGGCAATATGTACATGTTTAAGAGTGTATTTCTTATATATGCATATATGAATTTTCATATTGTAAACATATTATTATATATTTGTGTACATATAAGCACATATATATATATATACATCTATACACACATATGGCATTTGAGGTGAGCTTTGAAAAGGATTAAGTATTATAAGAGGTTGAGATCATGCAGTTCAGCCCATCCATGGAGGGGTAATGGAGGGGGTGGGGCATTCTGTGCAAAATCATAGATATATTTTTCCTAAGGAATAACTCCCAGAGGACTCAGTTGAGAAATGCATGCTGTAGGATTCAGGAGGACCTGAGTTCAAATCTGGATTCAGACCCTGTGCAAGTCATTTAACATTCATTGGCCTGCAGAGAGAGAGAGAGAGAGAGAGAGAGAGAGAGAGATGCATGCATGCTGTAGTCAGAAGAAGCTGCATGAGGATATCTCAAGAGGATAGGGATATCAGGATTCCTTAAAGCTGAAGGTGTGAGTTGCAGAGTATAATTTCAAAGTTTTGGTTTGTGGACTCAGGGCATATATGAAGAATGGTAAAACTAAGGTGTGGTCAAGTTAGTATGTGGGTGAATTGTGTTGGAGAAAGTTTTTGGAGTAAAATGGATTGAGTAATTGTAGGGTCCTTTTGTTAGAAAGGTCTTCAACATAAGTTTTGGACCAAAAAATGATAGGTAAAAAGGAAAAAAGGAAAAAAAAAGGAATGCTATGTATGAAGTTTAAAAATCATTTAAAAAAACAAGAATAAATTTATGGTCAGTGGATGACAGCTGCTAAGATGGGACTAAACGGTGCAAAAAGATTGCATGAATCTTATAAAAGTAAGTATCAGTGATGGACAGCAGCAAAGCATTGGGATGAAAGTGGCAATAAGTAGCAAGGAGAATGCTTACCCAGCCCCCTGACCTTTTGAGTTGGGAAGCAGTAGAAGTTGTTCCCAATAGAGAAGGTGAAAAGTGATAGAATATACTCTGGGGACAAGCAAATTTCTAGAGTATGGAAGTAGAAGACATATTGGGTGTATGTTAAAATAAAAAGATTATTACAATAGGGGCAGTGGAGTGGAGTAGGACAGGATATAGTAGAATAGGTTGTAGTAGGACTGAGGAAGAATAGGAGTGACTAGAATAAGAATAAATGCTTGGTAGGATATAATGTAGGTTTGCAACGACAAGTAGATATGGTCCTTCTGATGAGTTTTCCATGTTAACATTTAGTGTCTTGCTACAGATGGGGTATAGTTACATTACAAGCTCTGTCTTTCAGTTGGGCATCTCAAACATTTCCACTTCTCTATGGGTTTGGCTCACTCCACAAATCTGTCCTAGCACTAGTAGGTCTAAGTTTTCAGAGATACATAACTACTGCATAGTTAACACACACACTGCTTGGTGTCTTAGAAATTATATTAAGGTGAAATACATTCCCTTCTTCACTACTCTAAGTCTTGAGCCCCCCATCAAATGTGTTTTCTACCTATACAACTAGTCATTCATAAGGTAACATATCCACACAGTGTGTGATATTTATACAACCATAATAATAATATTGTTGGACCATAAAAATAACCATTTTCTTAACAATTAGGCAAAAGAAGTAATAATGTTATATAGTAAATAAAAGTGAGGCATAAATAATTTTCAAAAAGGATAATATATGCATAAACACAGATTCCACTCTTCCACCAATGCATTCAAAATATAAGGTGAAACTTGACCACATGCTTATAGCAACCTGCAGGGAAACACACAAGGAATGAAAACATGTGCTCAGGATAACCAGACTCTAGATTGCAGGCTTGAATATTGTTGGTCTATTCAGGAACATCTGTATCACATGCAATCACATCTCTGCTCACTTCTTGAATGTTGATTCTCACCACTTCAGTTAAGGAAATTCTCTTCTCTTTACTCAGAGATAGTCTTTAGAATCTCTTTCAATTAACTATTGCCACTAAAAAGGGCATTTACAAAGAATTGGATCTTAAAGGGAATAGCAGTACTTTTTAAGTTAGAGAATAGCATAGCTCATCATATTGGTTATCTCTTGTCTCTATAAACCAACCCAGTCAGTTATTCACTCACTTGGATGCTCTTCTGTCCAATCAGAATAGAACATGCCGCTACCCAGTTACCAGCTATTTTTCCTTCTCAAACCTTAGGTAAAAACAGACAAGCACAGAAAAGAAGCTTCATCTCTATTGATAGGAAGCACAGAAGGCCAATAGCTGTCCCTGGTACAGTGGGGAGATGTAGTTTATTCTCTTCTATTCAATTATGAACCAATCAGCTGAAGACTTCTAATAGTTGACTTTTTCTAACAGCCATAGTTTTTCACAAAGCTTGCATTTTCAGTCTTTCAGTGGTGCTTTCACTCTGGTTTCTCTTCCTCCTGCTGCTGCTGTTTTGTTTCCACTGGTTTAAATGAGAGCCTTCAGCTACTCAGGAGTTCATATTTTACTTAAAAAGTCACAGCTTCCCAAATTTCTCCCATGAAATGCATGTTTATGTGTTCAGTCATGTCTGACTCTTTGGGACCCCACTTGGGGTTTTCTTGGCAAAGATACTGGAGTGCTTTGCCATTTCCTTTCCCAGCTCATTTTACAGATGAAGAAGCAGAGGCAAACAGGGTGAAGTGACTTGCTCAGGGTCACAGAGCTAGTAAGTGTGTGAGACTGGATTTGAACCAAATCTTCCTGACTCCAGGCTTGGCACTATACACCGCACCTACTAGTTGCCCATTGAATTCATTTTTTTAAAACTGTGTACTGCAGTGCCAAATATTTATATGATTTCCATTTTTCTTAGTTTTACCTAAGGTGTCATCCTTGACACCCCACTCTCTTACCTCCCCAACCCCCCATATCTGAACTGCTACTTTCATAACATCTCTCAAATAGCCCCCTCTATTCTCTTCTTTGACATTGCACTCTGGTATGAACCCTCCTCACCTTTCTTCATTTCCTACCTGCCTGTACACATTTGGTTTTCTACATCATATCCCATGCATTGGACCTTCCCTCCCCCACCCCCTTTTCAGCTTTCTCTCGCATTAGGACTGTAAGCTCCTTGAGGGCAGAGACTGTCTTTTTTTCATATTTCTATCCCTGGCACATAGCAGGTGCTTCATTAACTTTACTGCCTGACTACCTGTCCCCCATACTATTGCAATCAGCCTTGCTGCCATAATATATCTTCCTCTACTCAGCTGCCAAAGTAATCTTCCTAAAATGCCCATCTGACTATGTCACCTCCTCTACTCAGTAGACTTCATTGGCTCCTTATGATTTCTGAGGTCAAATATAAAGTTTTTTGGGCATTCAAAGCCCTTCCTAATCTGGACCACCACCACCCCATACACTTTTCCAGTCTTCCAAGTGCACTGTGATCCAGTGACACTGGCCTCCTTTTTGTATCTCTAACTCAGCATCTTCCCTAGCCTTCTCCTAAGCCTGGGTTGTTTTCCCCCTTCATACCTGCCTCCTGGTTACCCTGGTTTCCTACAAATCCTAACTATCTTACTTTCTATAAGAAACCTTTGCAGATTCCTCTTAAACCTTTCTTTCTACTGATCAGGTCCTATTTATTCTGAATATAGCTCACTTGTACATAGTTGTTTGCATGTTGTCTTTCTCATTAGATTGTGAACTCCTTGACAAGGGACTGTCTTTTACATTTCTTTGTATCCTCAGCACTTAGTATGGTTCCTGTCACATACTGAACAACTGATGGACCCTTTAGTCAAGAATGCCCTTATGCAAATTAGCCAAGGATGCATTATGCTTTTAAGCCATGAAGTCTGTAACATGGTTCACTATCTCTTTAGTACCCTCAAAACTATATTCCTTTTACTCTCAAATTTCTCTAGTTTTTCATGAATAAAACACATTTCTCCTTCTAACATTAAACTTTCCACACAAGTGAGGGATCACATTACCTCGTTGACAAAGTGATCCTCAAATATAAACTATAGATCATTCTCTCTCTAAACTGTTTCTTCATATAGATATTTTATCAGCAAATATTAGAACAAATGTCCTTTCCTCTTAATGCACCAAAATATTCATTCATAACAATAATAATATCTTACATCCTTTGACAATTAATATAAATATCTTCCTTTGTACAAAATACTTTGTTCCTGCTCTTTTTCATCATTAACTGCTTCTTATGAAAAAAGCCTTAAAGAGACAGTACCTATCTCACTTGGGTAGGCCATTTATTCCTAATTGGATTCAGATTGAATGACCAGGACTGGGGAATTAAATTACAGTGTGTTAATTGTTGTGATATACTCATTCAACTTCAGTAAAACTGCTCTAAAATTCCAAATGGAATGTAGAAATTTAGAACATTGATGTTTTGCTATGATGAGTTCTAGATGACATTATTTCCCTCATTGTCTTTTGCTTCTCAGTCCTTTCCACCTCTAATATTTGGAATCCTAAAGTCCTCCTTTCTAATGCTATTAATCTTAATTCCTTTTCTCATCCTGCTTTCCATGATTCCTACCTGACAACTACAGCTTCAAAGTTTTTTGCCTTCTTCTACATAAGGTAATAAAAGGGAAATTTCGGGCTCTGTGTGTGTGTGTGTGTGTGTGCTGTCAGTCCTGTTTGTATATTAGCCTTTTTTATTTCTTATACTGTTCCAATTGTTGTGTTTTCTATAAAATCCACAGACTTCAGAGAAGTCCTGTTTCTGTCCATAAATCAGGTTTTCTCATATTTTCTCTGTAGCCAAATGTGTCAAAATATAGAATTGACCTTTGGACACACACTGATTTGGTTAATAAATTCCATTCATGTCTTTGTGATCCAAAGGAGGAATAATGCTACTACATAAGTCATGAAGGAGTTTACTACCTATAATCTCTCTAATTCTTATTTGTTGTGAGGAGAATCAGCAAGTTGCAGCATAGCATAGTGGGGAAATGACTGGGTTTAGAGTCTGGGGACCTGGGTGTAAGTCCTGTCTCTGCTACTTACAAATTGTATTACACCGAACAAATTGCAAGGAAACAAAATTCACCTACTAATTCATATTGAGATTTGAAGAAATATGACCTATGTGAGAAAATAATTATTAATAATGGATTTCTAGGAAAAACCCAAACATTAGTTTTTGCTGCTCTCTCCCCCTCGTACCAAAAATCTGCCTGTGCACCTTAAGAAAGGAATGCTGATTGATTCTTTTGATTAGCTAGGGGAACACACACCTAGAGTAGAAACATACCCTCTCTAAGACCACCTCTCAACTCATGTCAATCAGTGGAGATGAATGATGCTAACCAATTAACTTAGATCAAGATATGGTAATCTGCCTCTACCAAAATATGATAAAAAAGACTGGATCATGAGTAGCTTGCTCTCTCTTTTACTCTCCTTTCTCTCTTTGCTCACCCTCTTGACTCAATACACAGGGTATATAATTGTCTAGGCCTGTAAATCCATGGCTAGTGGGGAAGTCAGGGAGACATGTGGTCAATACTTTAATAACATGTGATATTAATTAATAATAAATTCTTACTGCCTAAACTAGTACAATAGCCATTATTATATAAATAGCAATTACTCTATAAGTAGCAATACTTTATAAAACCCAGCCTAGTCTCCCAACAATTTAAATAACATACCCATTACTGGAATATAACTCTGGAAGGTGATACTTTACACAGAAAGAATAGACTAGATAAGTGGGAGGTAGTAATGTACATTGAGAAAATATATTTATGAGGGAAATCTAGGAACTATAGAAAATAACTTGGTAGAGAGCATTTGGATGAAGAGAAATAAAAAGAAAAGCAATGTTGCATCTACGTATACCATAGACCACTAGACAAAAGGAAGAAATAAATAAAGAATTCAGAAAACAGATCACAAGCTTAGTGCAAAGGCATGATGTAGCAACACTGGAAGACTACTTATCTGAACATCTACTGAAGCTCTCATAAAAAAATACATTCTTAGTTTGCCATAATACTAATTTTATCCTTCAAGGGGTAGAATAAGTGACAAGAGGAAATGCTATTCTGAACATGATTCTAGAAAAAAATACTATTTCCTAACATAAAAATAATGGTAACTTGATGGAGAGTAGGAAGAGATTATTGTATCTTATAATTTGTATTAGAGATTGGAGGAAAGCTGAACATAGTCTGACATATAATCTAGATTTATGAAGAGTTATTTTGAAATAGAGAGAAAGGTTAGCTAGGATGCCATGGCCTAAAAATCTACAAAGAAAATCTGTCCAGTCAGAATTAAAACCTTTCTAGAATGAACCCCTGAAGATATAAACAGAAATAATTCCAATGTGTAAGAAATGGGTCACCTGTTTTAAAAGATGTACATGAAAACTTATTTTCTTAAAAAAATCTATAAAATGTGGAAACAAGAGGAGATTGTGGAGTATAAATACAAAAGTTGTCTTTTATTAACAACATATGGAAAACTAAAGTTCAGAATGAGTTGAGTCTGGCAAGGAATGCCTAATGCAAACTATCCATTAGCCTATCTAAGGTATCTTTCCTGCTCATTCTATCATTACTCGTGAAACTCTCAGGTCACAGGGAAGAGGCCTTTACCTCTGGACCTATATATGGAGACATACTACTGTTCTGGGGGAGTCCTAACTCTGTCTCTCATGATCATTGTTCAGACTCCTATGCTTGGAAAAAAAATGACAAAAACAGAAGAGGCAGTTCAAAAAATGACTGCTATGGAGTTGGGGAGTACACACTTTCCTTGTGGGAAGATGAAGGGTATGGAGGGAGGAAGGGAGATAGATAGATAGAGACAGAGACAGAGACAGAGACAGAGACAGAGACAGAAGGACAGAGACAGAGACAAACAGAGAAACAGAATACAGAGAGAGACAAAAAGATTTGAACTGAGGTCTTCTCGAATCCAAATCCAACACCATCTATTGTACCAGCTAGCTGATCCTAAATAATATCTCAGTAAAGAAATGTTACTTCTGTCTAGTATATAATGAAAAGGAATGGTTTAAATCAATTCAATTCTGTGTATATTTATTAAATGGTGTTACAAGGAAAAAAAGATAACCATTGATGGCTTTCAAGGATATTATATTTTACTGGAAGCTTTTAGATAGATAGATAGATAGATAGATAGATAGATAGATAGATAGATAGATAGATAGATAGATAGATAGATAGATAGATATAGATATACATATATACACACACACATACACACTTATATATATGTATATATATATATTTACATAGTTGTTTCAAATAGTCTACCCATTAGATTGTTAGTTTCTTGAGGATGGGGCTATTTTTGTCTTTCCTTGTATCCTTAGTCCTTAGCACAGTGCCTGACACATAGTAGATGCTCAATAAATTCTTGTTGATTTGACTTGACTTGACATGAACAAAGTATATGCTCTAAATGAGTATATAACAGAGAAACAAAAACAAAAATGTGGTAGCTTAGTGGTGCAATGGATAGAGTGCTAAGCTAGAAAAGGAAATGGCAAACTACTCAGCATCCTTGTCAAGAATACCCCAAAGAACACAAGAATACTCCAAATACGGTCATGAAGAGTCAGACAGGACTCAAATGAATTAACAATGAAGAAAAAAATCTAGTAAATTCAGGTACTAGAGATAGAATGGGGAAATTAGATGTAGCCTCTTGTAAAATGCAGTACTTTAGCGAAGCCTGGATGGAAAGTAGGGATTCTAAAAGAAGAGGGTGAGGAGGGAAAACATTCCAGGAAAGTGTGGCCATCTGTACAAAGGTATCAATTAAACAGCATGCATTTATGAAGCACTTTCCATGTGTCAAAAATTCTGCTAAGTATTGTATCTACAAAATCAAAATGAAACAATCCCTGCCTTCAAATAGCTTATATTCACTAGGGGGAGAAAACATGGACATAAGTGTAAACAATTGTGACCACAAAAACTATTGCTGCACCCATCTGTCCTGCTCACTGCACCATAATGTCTAGAAAATCCCACATCACAGGGAAGGGTAGTTTTCCTATTTTCAGTGAAATTAATGTCTGATATCTTAATTCAAGACTCTCCACAAACATGTTCCAAATGTTTCTATCTGTATCTCAAACTTCTCCCTTTCACAGACCTACAGTCTTCTGTTTCCTGAACTCCAATCTCACATCACCAATTGTCTTTTGGACATTTCAAAGTGGAGGCATCTCAATTTACATATCCCCAAACAGAGTTCATTATCTCTCTCTCCACCTCTCCCAAGACCCTCCTTTTATCCTTACTCTTCCATTTCTGTCAAAGGCATCAGCATCTTTCCAACCCTCTAAATTTGCAGCCTTAAGGTCATCTTTGATTTCTCATTCTCTTGTACCCCGAAGTATGCAATCAATTGCCAAGTCCTGTTGATTTTACCTCAACAGCATCTCTCATATGCATCCTCTTATTTCTGTTGTCATGGGCACCACTCTACATCAGGCTTTCATCCTCTTTCATCTTGCTTATTGTCAGTCTCCTTGTTGCTACCTCTTCCCTTCCAAATCCATCCCCCAAATAGCTACCAAAGTGATTTTTCTAAAGCCACGTGTCTGACCAAATGATACTTACTTAATAAGTTTCCACAAATTCCTATTGCCTTTAAGATAAAATGCTAAACCTGAAATTTAAACTTCACAACATATCTCTAAGTTATTTTTTCCAAGTTTATTAAAATTATTCCCCTTCACATAATGTATTTTACAGTCTAGTCAAACTGGTCTTATTGTTCTTCAATCCCAGCATTCAATGTTCCATTTCTGTGCATTTGAACATGAGGTTCTCACACCTAGGAAACACTCTATCCTTAATAGCTCAATCAATGGCTTCTATTGAAGAATCTTATCAATCTTCTTACCTAGATGCTAGTATTTCTCTCCTGGGGTTGCTTCATGTTTACTCTGTATATATTTTGTGTAATGGATAATCAAGGAACCCTCTCAATCCTCCTCTTTCCCACCATCATGACACACACCATCACTAGTACTCCTACCATTAGCTCTGTCCAGAGTCCATCCCATAAAACAAGTCTGGTAGGTTAGGCCTATTCCAGGGCTATAGGTTCAATTCTATGAGGTGGGCCTTATTTAGTGATATATGCATAGACTTTTCTAATGAACCATGTATGCTGGCTTAATACTGAAAGAATTGGTGCTTTAGAATGGATGGCACAACAATTCCTTGCTCTCTTACTAGCTATGTGATCCTAGGCAATTCACATATACTCTGTTTGCCTCAGTTTTCTCAACTGTAAAATGGGGGTGATAATAATTGCATCTATATTCCAGGGTTATTGTGAGGATCAAATAAGATAATTTTTGTAAAGCACTTTGCAACACTTAAAGTGCTGTACAAATGTGAGCTATTATTATTCCTGAAACAATAAAGATGAGTGTTATGGTTATTTGAGCATCCTGTGATTTATGATTCAGTAGAACAAGTTCAAGTTTTAGAAGATATGAATATATTTCTAATATGGATTATGATCAGCCTATACCATCAACTAGCATTGATATAGGCTCAGATAGCTCCGCAGGTCACAGAGGAAGGGGGGCTATCTTTTCAATGATCACACTAACTTATGATGTCCCTTTTGAATCTAGGAAAACAGGTAGCCAGGTGATAAAACTAACATGTATCCTTCTAATATTTTCCCTTCACGTAATGACATATGCTCATTGATGCATGTGATAATTGCTGCATGTTCAACATGTTCCTCTTTTTATTATTGTTATTATTTCTCTCTTGTTTATGTTCATTGGCTTTGTATTTGCATCATGCATATATTAGTTTTGTTGTTAGCTATGTGCTCATAAAATACTTCTATTTTGTATAGCCAACCAATGTTATTATCAGCTTGATTTTGTTTGCTATCATGTACATTTGTTTGTGTGACATAGATATGGGTGTACTGCTGAGCCACATGCATGTAAATATATCCTGCATGAAATTTAAAATTGTGAAACAGCCTGTTGAGGGATGCCCTATATTGTACTAGGAGTACTGCATTTATTTTGATGTATATCTGTTGTGAATGGCACCCTAAGGTAATTATCCTGGTAGCTGAGTTAATCATCCTTGTTCTGTTAAATCCTGATGTAGTTTGATGTTATACTGTATAATTCCAGATGTCAGGTATATTGCAGCCAATTTTGCCAGGGACTACAAAAGTCCAAATCCTAGAGGTGAACATAATAAGTGTTTGACAACTGAATGGCATCCTGGGATTTGTGGTTGAGAGGAACCAGCATTCCTTTTTCCAGCTTGAGAGTTGTTTGAGACTATTTAATTTTTGAGCTAGACCACAGATTTGAGTTCTTAAAGTGATACATAACCAGTCTGTTGGGTAAGGAGTAGGAAAAGCAAGGGATTCAGCAGCAGCAGCAGCAGTAGAAGAAGAAGCAGTAGCACTAGGGAGATGATGTCCACAGACCCGACCCAGGACTTAAGCTGATCCAGAAAGAATCAGCTGCAAGGGGACAATAGTAAAAAAAAATAGAAACTGAAAGGAGAAATAGAAAGGAGAGACTTTGGGAAAGCCAAAGAACAGAGGGGGGAAAGATTGCCAATGGGACCCTAAAGGATCTTGGAACTGAAGACAAGAGTATCCATAACTTCAAGGACTGAGAGAAGTTCCAATAAAAGGTCTGCTCCTCCTCCAACTTTTGTTCCCTCTGACTAGCCAGTATCAGACACTGTAATATATTAGTTGCTTGTTTCTTTTACCTAAATGTTTATAATACCCTGATTTTTGCCAGAAATGTGAAGAGTCTAGAGTTTAGCTAGATATAAACAAAAATTTAAATTTGGGCAGAAAGCCAAACCATCTGTCTAAACGTTAGGAATATTCTTAAATAAGTGCTCTGAGCTATTGTGATTACATTAATAACTTTTCATCTGATATAAATTCACACTCTAACATTCCCTACACACACACACACACACACAGAGGAAATAGGTAAGTCCTAGGAAAGATTCAGCTCTTGCATCTATCTAGCAGAGAGAGAGAGAGGAAAAAAAAATCAAGAATTGAGTACTGCCTAGTCAACTCTACACTCCACAGTAGCAGCAATCTATGTTAAATAAGATGATTAATAACTCACATTAATATAATACTTTATGATTTTAAAAACTACTTTTCCCATAACAGCTCTCTCTTATTCACTTGAAATATCTCATTTTTCCATATCTTATATTCAGTCATTCACTGAATTCCTCCTCCAATGCTTCCTTGGATGACTAGGGGGATGGTTGGTGTTTGTAGGCTATAAATAGAAGTGTGTTGATAAATGTTAAACAACCTGCTGGGCTCTCAGATTATATGCAGGACTCACTTCTAAGGTTAATTTGCACTATTGACATGTTTTCCATCACTTTCTTAAGTCTAGACAATCAAAAAAATGATAAATCTCTTCCTGAATTGTAATGTTAGCTGATTTCTGAGGTGTAAATGTCCACACTGAAAATTTAACAATCTCGTACACCCTTGGCTATAACCCAAAGGATGATGGTTTCAAGGTTGCTTGACTTATAGATTTAGAGCCACAAAGGAGTATCAGAGGTCATCAACAGCTTACTTTATAAAAAAGAGGAAACTGATGTTTATAATGGTGAATGGGTTTTCCCAAGATCAACAATTCAATTCCACAAACATTTCTCAAATGACTACTGTGTCCAAGGCATTGTGTAGGTTCTAGAGACACAAAAACAAATATGACACTGCTCAGAAAGTTTGTATTCTACCTGTGTCAAACATCTTATACACAGAAAAGCTAGTAAGAGGTCATTTGAGAAGTGAAATAGCATTAAACTAATGGGGAGATAAGAGAAGGTTTCCTAGAGAAAGAGGTACCAAAACTGAAATATGTAGGATGGCAACAATTCAGAGAGATAGGATTAATAAGTGAATAGATGGATGGATTAATGAAAAGCATTTGTTAAGAATTTACTATTTGCAAAGCACTACACTAAGCCCTTGGAGAATAAATATAAAACAACAACAAGATAATCCCTCCCCCCTCAGGGAGCTTACCATCTAATGTGGGAGACAACACATTGTAGAATAGTGGAACATGGAATCTGTTTTCAAATGTTTGAAATACTGGCACACAGAAGAAAAAATATGTTGTTTTTACTTAACCCAGGAGGATAGGAATAGGAGCAATGTGTAGAAGTTTTAAAGAGGTTAACTCCACAAGAAAAACTTCCCAACAACTAGAGCTGTGCTCAAGTAGAATGGGTTGCTTCAGAAGCTTCCAGGTTTCCTTACCATTTGATATCTTCAGAGAAAGGGGTTTCTTTGTCATGTATAGCTTTGTCAGCCAGTCAATAAGCATTTATCAAATGCCTACTATGTGCCAGATATTATGCTAAGAGGTCAGCTAGGTGACACAGTGGATAAAGCACCAGCCCTGGATTCAGGAGGACTTGAGTTCAAATGTAGCCTTAGACACTTGACACTTACTATTTGTGTGACTGTGAACAAGTGACTTAACCCTCATTACCCTGCAAAATAACCCCCCCCAAAAAAAAGAAAAACCAACAACAAAATCCAGATATTATGCTAAGAGCTGGTAATATAAAGAAAGGCAAAAAAAAAAAAGTCCCTACTCTCAATGAGCTTCCAGTCTAATGGGGGAGACAATAAGAAAATAACTATGCAAAAGCAATGTATACACAATCAATTGAGGGTGGTCTCAGAGGGAAGGTATGAAGATTAAGGAGAATGCTGATGTCAAGTGAAGTGACAAGAAGCAAGAGATCATTGTGCATGGTAACAGCAATGTAACGATGTTCATCTGTGAAAGACTCAGCTCCACTTATTGATACAATTATCCAAGACAATTCCAAAGGACTCATGATGAAAAAAATGCTATTCATCTCCAAGGAAAAAAAAAAACCTGACAAACTATGAATACAAATTGAAATAAAATTTGCTCACTTTTTTTTCTTGCTTTTTTTTTTTGAAATGTGGCTAATCTGAAAATATGTTTTGCTTGATTGCACATATATAATTAATAACATATTGTTTGCCTTCTCAGTGGGTGTTGGAAGGTGTGGGAGGGAGGGAGTTTGGAACTCAATATTTTAAAAGAAAAGAATATTTTAAAATAAATTTAAAATTAGAATGTAAAACAAAAATAAAAGATTAAGGAGAATGAGGAAAGGCTCCTTGCAGAAGTTGGGACTCTAGGTGAGACTTGAAGAAAGCCAGGGAACGTGGGAAGCAGAGACAAGGAGGGAGTGCATTCCAGCCATGGGGAAATGCCCAGTCTGATCTTATATGAGGAACAAGCAGGAGGCCATTGCTGTTAGATTGAAGAGTACATGGAGGGGAGTAATGTGGAAGAAGACTTGAAGGGACAGAAGGGATCAGGGGAGAAAGGGCTTTAAAACCCAGACTAAATGAGGAAAATCCTAGCTCTAAGATTCTGTCATGTTATGTTCAAGTGACCGAATCTGTTAAAATACTATCGGCAAGGGGCAGCTAGGTGGCGCAGTGGATAGAGCACTAGCCCTAGAGTCAGGAGGACCTGAGTTCAAATCCGGCCTCAGACACTTAACACTTACTAGCTTTGTGACTCTGGGCAAGTCACTTAACCCCAATTGCCTCACTAAAAAAATAAATTAATAAATAAAAATACTATAGGCAAGAAATAAGTAGGGGAAATAAGGAATTCAGTGGAGAAATTAAGACTGAGGATTTTGGTATGGGATTTATTTGACTAAAGAAATCAAACTCATGTGAATAGATAAGATCCCATGAGGGAGACAAGAAAGAGAGAGAAAAGATTTTAAGGCACCATCCAGAGGGATAAGCTTGTGGTAGGGGAATACTATAATGAACAGGAAGAAGAGCATTCAGATAGACAGGAAGAGAACGAAGAGAGAGCAAAGATCAAGAGTCCAGAAGAGAGAAGTCATTAAGTTAAAAGGACATCTTTAAAAGTTGGACCTCTTAGAGACCCAGGAACACTTTAAAGAGTGCCCTAGAGTTCAGGTGTGAGTGTTTTTCCCCTTCTTGCATGGGACATTTCTTTCCTTGGAGAATTGAGAGATTTCAGGAAGAAAAAAAATTGATTTGCGATTTGATGAATAACTGAACCCTGGGTTTAAAGGAAACAGTGCCCTTTAACAGGGAGAAACTGATTTTCATTTGGTTTAAATTTCTCAAGTGTAGTTCTGTTCATCTAAAATCGACTCTTATGGAGAAAACAGCCACTGAGCCCCCAAGTTCTGCTGTGGAATAAAAAGTGAAAAGCTATCTGTGCTGGTTCTTGTGACATGGTCATCCTGGATAACTTACTAAGAAGGAAGACATTCTATATAGCTTCCAGAAGGAAGGCTTCTCTGCCTCAGGTGAATTAATCTCAGTATGCTCAGTTTTTCGAAGTGAAATCCAAAAAATGGGTATACTCTCATTCTGAAGAGTATAGGTTCAGGAAGAATTTGCAATACAGAACCAAACAAGAAGAGAAACTGTTGTTAAACAAATAGGTCACTTGCCATTTTCCTCCCTCCTTTGCAGTTGTCATAAATTGGAAAGATGTCTGGACTTAGACACAGCTAACCTGAGTTGGCATCTGGGCTCTGGCATTAGCTGTATAATTTTGGGCAAATGACTTACCTTTTCTGTGCTTCAGTTTCCTCATTAATGAAATAGAGGTGATAACATTTGCACTATCTAGCTAAAGAGGTTGTGGTGAGGAAAGAATTTTACAAATCCCAAAACTCTTTAGAAAAAGGTAGCTAGTGGGGTGGCTCAGTGACTAGAGCACTGGACCTGGAGTCAAAAAGACCTGAGTGCAAAATCAGCCTCAGCCACTTACCAGTAGGGTAACAGTGGGCAAGTCATTTGACTTTGCTCAGCCTTGATTTCCTTACCAGAAAAATTGAGATGATAATATGGGTGTTGTGAGGATCAAATAAGATAATATTTGTGAAGTACTTTTCAAACCTCTAAGCACCACACACATGTATGTATGTGTATATGTATATGTTTACCTGTATATGTGCGTATACATACCTGTTAGCTATAGGCACATATCCTATTAGAAAATAGGAACAAGTTTTCTTTTTCTTTTAATTGTTCAATTGATGGGGCATGGAGAAGCAGAGATAATAAATTATTATAAACATTGTAAATGCAAAAAAATAGGACAGAGCTGCCACCTTGGGCCAGACTCATGCTCCATCCATTGTAAGAATTTGTCTGTGATGGAGGCAGCACTGAACAGGTTGTTAGAGGGATTGGTAGTTGCCCTAAATAACATGATTCAATTTTTTTGTTAATCCCTGTGACCTCCAGGCATTCACACAAATGAAGCCTTCCCAGAGTTTTTTTTTTTTTTTTTTTTGGTGAGGCAATTGAGGTTAAGTCACTTGCCCAGGGTCACACAGCTAGTAAGTGTCAAGTGTCTGAGGCCGGATTTGAAATCAGGTTCTCCTGACTCCAGGGCCAGTGCTCTATCCACTGTGCCACCTAGCTGCCCCTCCCAGAGATTTTTAAACTCTCTCAGGCAATAAGCAGAACCTGCCCTCTATGGTGAATTGTCACAAAGACCTAAAATATAGGTTGAAAGACAGGACTGAACTGGATATGCTGAGGACATGGGACTTTTAGTGACCTCCATCTTCTGTACATATAACCAACATTAATGAACATTAAAAAAAATAAAGGTCAATATTTATGGTGGGAGAGGAAGTGGTTGCATAACCAGCAACGGCCCCCAAAGACTAGCTTAAGACTTTTCAAAGATTTGATGCTTACGAAGACAATTCCAAAATTGACATAGGGAACCTTGGATCCCTGTTCTGTCCCTGTTTCCACCTTGGGCAAAGTGCTTAGACCTTCTGAAATTGAGTTTCCTCATTTGTAAAATAGGGATAATGACTTCCATATCTGACTCACAGGGTTATAGTTGGAACCAAATGAGATACTACCGACAAAAGTGATGAGGAAATAACTACCAGCTTTCATTGCAGTTTGTACCTAGATGAAAATCGAGACGAACAGATGATGGGGCATGTTCTGTGATGGAGTTTCCTGAATATTTTGAAAGGTGGTGAATTAGATGAGGGTGTAGAATTAATCCATGGGTCAAACTAAAGCCAGTGAATGAAAGTTACATAAATGCATATTTCAGCTCAACATTAAAAATAATAATAGTAAAATTAAAAGCAATGATCTTCAGAGCAATCTGATCTCTCCACAATAGAATGGATTTCCTCATAAGATAATGTTTCCTGTCAATAGAGATGCTGAGTGGGCAGCTAGGTGGCACAATGGTTAAAACACCAGCCCTGGATTCAGGAGGACCTGAGTTCAAATCCAGCCTCAGACACTTGACACTTACTAGCTGTGTGACCCTGGGCAAGTCACTTAACCCTCATTGCCCTGCAAAAAAAAAATACAGATGCCGAAGCAAGAGCATCTGTGAAGGAATGCTGTAGAGCAGCGGTGTCAAACTTAAACAGAAATGGTGACCACTAAAGTCACATAAGGATCCCTTTGAGAATATATTGAATTGAGAATAAAATATTAATATTATCAATGTTTTACTGTATTTTTATTTATTTTGGTACATATTTTCTAATTAAGTTTTAATCTGGTTCAGGAGTACACAAGAGTGTTATAGCCTGCATGTGAGTATTGTGGGTTCTATGCTAGGTGTTTGACTCCTTTGTTGTAGAGGGGTCTCTGTGTTTTTAGAGAGATTTGAACTAGATGACTTCAAAGTAGCAGCAGCAGTCGTAGTAATAGTAGTAGTAGTTCTGCTGCTGGTGGTGCTGATGGTACTAGCAGTGTTAGTAATAATAGCAATGATAGCAGTAGTAAGATGAAGGTGGTTACGAGGAAGGCAATGACAACTAGCATTTATGTAGCATTTCAAATTTTACAAAATCCTTGGCCAATATTATCTTATTTTAATCCCCACAACAACTCTGTGAGGTAGGTGCTATTATTGTCCATAATTTACATTCCTAGTTATTCTTTTCTGATGCAGGGGCAATAGAAATTCTTTTTTTCCCCTCCCCTTTCTCCAGATTCCCCAATTTTGGCTATATTATTATTATTAGGAAGTGTTCTACCTGACCATCAGTAGTGTCCCCAAGGCAAATGCCTCCTTATCAGGTTTGACCAATTTAACATGGACCTCCCTGGAGCTGTTCTTAAAATAGTCCCTTTCCAATAAAGCCAATGAATCTTATTGAATGGTGCACCAGGTTTTCATCAGCACATATTTTAGAGGAACAATGTGTCAGACAAGAGATTAAGTGGCAGACACTTTTTTTTTAATGCAGAGCGAACACATTTCCAATATGTGCTGTTTTAGCCAGAATTATGCAAAGTTCAATTCTCGTCTTTTGCTTTGAGCTGAATAATGTTGAGTATTCTATTGAGTGCCTAATGAACAATACCTGAAAATAATAAGGGCCTGTCTCCTTGATTCCTTCAAAGCCTTTGGCACTCAGTGGGTTGAGACATACCAGTCTCTCAGCTATTTTACAATGACAGGTTTTCTACACCACTCAAAGTGGCTGTCAATGCCCTGAGAGAAGACTCAAGAAGGGAGAGGTTAACATAAAATACCTGCTGGCTAAGCTGCTTGAGAGCCATGGGAGGGGGGATGGGGAGAGGATGGATGAGAGAGTGGGGAGGAAACCCAGAAATGCATATCAAACCCAAAGAAGAAGGTAGCAAAGAAAAGAATGATCATGATGGTGATTATGACACAACAACAATAACAATAGTCATAATGTTTATAGTAATTTAGTTTTGCTCTTTCTTCACAATCACCCCGTAAAGCTACCTAAGAGGCTTGGTAGACAGTGAGTTGGCCTCAACTAGGTTCAAGTCCACCTTAAGGGAAATTTAAAGCAATTTAATTGGCTTGCCTCTGATCACACAGCTAATTATCATATCCAGAATACACACATAGGTTTCTTACCTTTGAGTTCAAGAGGCTTCATGCTTCACCAGCTTACTTTTAAAGGAAACCATGGTAGAAATTAAGCCAAAGCAAACCAAATCCTGTAGCCAAAATGCTCTTACATGGACAATAGAAGAATTGGGATGGAAAACAGGAGGCTCTCAGGAGTATACAAAGCTCTAGCCATCTTAAGGAGGAAAGGAGTCAGACTATCCCCTCCTTCCTTGTAGACTTGGATCTTCTAGTTGAGATGCCTCAGTCTGCATAGCTTGTTAGGTAATCTGTTAGGCACAGAAAAGTGAATTCAATATTGGAGTACATAAATGGAAGTATTATGCCTAGTGCTAATTGGTGATAGCTCATTTAGTTAGTCCTACATACCAACTATGCCATCTTCCTGACATGTTACAACTACTCCTAAGCAGCTGGATTTTTCTGGGGACAGCTAGGTGGTAAAATAGAGAAGAGCATTGGACATAGAGTCAAGGAGACCAGAGTTCAAATCTGTCCTCTGATATTTACCATAGATGTGATCTTGGACAAATCACTTAACCTCTGTTTATTACAGTTTCCTCAATTATAAATTGAAGATAATAATAGCACCTATCTCCCAGGGTAATTGTGAGAATTAAATGATATAATATTTATAAATCATTTAACATAGTACTTAGCACATAGTAGGTACACAAATGCCAGCAATTATAATTATTACCTTAAACTATAGGAATCAAACTGATTCATTGCCTCTGAAAATAAGATCCAATTTGATTGATCTATAGCTCCACCCACCATCCTTGTGACTTTCCCCTTTCTTAGACACCACTCTCCTATATGTGTAGTCTCCCTGTATTAGAATGGTAACTCCTTGAGATCAATGACTGTATCTTTTTTGTACTTGTATCCGCAGCACTTTGCATAATGCCTGACACATAATAAGTAATCTATATATCTGCTCTTCTATAGCTAGGCTAGTTACATCGCCTCTTAGGGTTCTAGGATATCTTAAAGGGTGGTGAGGGTTCTTTACTGGCATGGCTAAATCTGCTTTGTAAACCCCCCACACACACACACACACGCACACACTGTTAGAGGACAGTAACTAGCATCTCAGTTCTATTTTACTACTTAAAATCAATTAGCTTTTACAAAGGGATATTTGGCACACAAAAAATCATTCATTCATTCCCCAGAGGAGGATGCTTAACAAATTCATTGTTGAACAGAACTGGACCACCAGATAGTGTTTGGGGAGGCGGGGAGGTACAGCACAAATAGTTTATGAAAATACCTATTTAGGGAAGGCTAGAAAAGTACAAGTATTCCTCTCTACAGGTCAGGGACACCCATTCCCTTATCCTACCTTGGTCTCTGAGGAGAATGGGCTCACTCTTAGAACTGTTTCTGTGCAGCATAGTTCCTACCAAATTCATGGATGGCCAAGTGCTACATTTAATGATGGTTAAGCTACTTCTGGGCTAAGTTGTAAATGTCACTCTTGCTCCTCAGGGCATCAGTGCTGAACAAAGCATAGTGCCTGACAAATAGTAAGTATTTAATAAATGTGATTTTTTTTAACTGACTGAACTGGCTTTTCATTCTCCTGACCTTTCAAAATTCACAAAAGTCTCTAATCTCTTCACCTAGAAAAGAATCAATTCAAAAGTCAAGGACTGTTACCCATTTCACAGGACCCCATTTTGGTCTGAGGGAGAACCCAACCAAGTTTTCTCTTACCTGATGCCATCGGCTAAGGAGTCACACCAAGAGCTCAGAAATCGAACTTAATGAACCTAAGAAATGCCCATGGGCAACTGAAGACCTTTTGAAGGTGCCCTCAGTTCAAAGCAGAAAAACAACAGAAATGAATACTCATAACCACATGGTGAGCAGACCGGAACCAGTTGCAAAATGTCGATGTATGCTCCAATGTCTCTTCAAGGTACTTCCATTACAGAAGTACCTCTCTCACTGATAGGTTCCCTCTCCTCTCTGAATGAGAAGACCCCATGAGAGGCACTCTGAATGTGAACCAGACACTTATTACACAAGCATTTAGTAAGTGTGTTTTCTTTCAGTCATTCATTCATAAATTATAAATTGAGAATTTTAGAGGAGATGCTAGTGATCACCTAGTCCAACCTCTTCATTTTGAAGGTTGTGAAAATTAAACAATTTGCCATGGTGGTTAGTACCCCTTTTAACTGGCTTCTTTGATCCATATACTTCATTTATCAAGAATAGAAACAATCCATTGTCAAGATAATGACCGAAACCTGCAATAGAAAAAGAAATGTATATTACTTTTCCTTGACCTCAAGGCACAGACTATGCTAGGCATAAGATGATATCACTTTCATATTTTGCATGAAAAAGCACTGACTTAAGTGATCAGTTCAGTTGGGTGTCATATACTGAAGTGTTGCTTCTCCTTAGCACTTCTGTCCTGGGACTGACTAAGACCTTTATGATGGCTGTGTGCCATAATAGCTATTTAAAGATACAAATGATCACAATAATTAGAAGTGAAATGTAGGCTTTATACAAGGAAAAGTCATTTTAAGCTCTGACATCAAAAGTCTAAGACCACATTTGTCTCCAGGTGATTGGATCCCTATCAGTCTAGGAAATAGGGAGAGTAACCAGGATAGGGCCAGACACAATGAGCTCATTTATTTCTAGGTGGCACAAAGACAAGAAAGATATCTAAATCTTTTGCAAACAGAATTTGAATATGGAGAGATCTTGATAAAGTAGAAAAATGAAAGAAACATACATGAAACACCTATGATTTCAATTAGCAAAGGAAACTCGCAGTGCAGAAGCCCAAGATGCTAGAACAGATCACAACCCCACTATGACTTAATAGACATGTTCTAGGAAGTTGTCTGAAGAAGATAAAGTTCAGCATATGCCAAATGATGTATGATCTCCTGCACTCCACCTCAGCTATATACAAAGATGGTTATATCGTTGATCCTCCTATCACTCACAAATGTACCACTTCCATGTTTGCAAACTCTGAAATTACCTTATGTGATCAAAATCTATTGTTATCATTGGGTAATGATCAACTGTGATAGACTTGGATCTTCTGAGCAGTGCAGTGATCCAAGACAATTCCAAAGAACTCATGATGGCAATGTTCTCCACATCCAGGAAAAAGAACTGTGGATTCTGAATGCAGATTGAACCACACTGTTTCTAATTTTTGCTGTTTTTTTTTTCTTTTTTTGAGGTTTTCCCCTTGTGGTCTGATTCTTCTTTCACAACACAACTAATGCAGAAATATGTTTAATGTGTTTGTACATATATAACCTATATTGGATTGCTTTCTGTCCTGGGGAAAGGGGAGGAAAGGCAGGGAGGTAGAAAAATTTGGAACTAAAAATCTTATGAAAACAAATGTTGAAAACTATCTTTACATGTAACCGGAAAATAAAATATTTTTATGATTAAAAAATCTATTGTTATTCCACCTCTCCCTCAGGCTTGAAAACCCAAACCCTGCTCCTCATCTTCACCAGGTTTTTTGTTGTTGTTGTTTTTGTTTTGTTTTGTTTTGTTTTTTGCTGGGCAATGAGGGTCAAGTGATTTGCCCAGGGTCACATAGCTAGCAAGTGTCAAGTGTCCAATCCATCAACTCCACAATTCTTTCTCAGGCCATCACCTTTGTACTAGCTTTGCTCTTCACCCTTCCCCATCTTGACCCCTTGGTGAATTACTTTAACTGTACACTACCCTATTCTCTTGTGTCCCTTGCCCCCTTTGCCCTGTTGCTGATCTTACCCTGCTAAGTATTAGCCTTTGATTATTCCCATTTTCTACTGCCTTTGGTCCTCCTTACAAAGGACCAAAGGAAGCTGGACTTCAAGTGAAGTTAATCTCAACCAACTGTATGGACTAACAGTGGTAACAAGATACACCTGTGCTAACCATTTCCACATGCAGCCCCTGTGAACCATCTTTGATTGATAGAAAATGGCTTAACAAACCCAAGTATAAAAACTATGAGAGCAAAACTTTTCATAGCAAGAACCAAGGAACTCACAATGACATTCAGGATTTGTCTAAAATCTCTGTCTTTGGGGCTCCCTGTGATAGACTAATTACACTGCACAGTTTACCCAGAATTGCAGTGAGTCATTAAAAAAGCAATTATTGCCAGCCTCCCTTGTTCTCTATGAGGTCTAAATGGAAGATTTAATAGTATTATAAGTTAAGTTTTTTCCCCTCCAAATGAATTCTGAGAAATGGTATACAGCCAATGTATGTTTATTTAAAAAGGGCTTATCTTAATTGAGTTTTTCATAACCATGTTCAACTGGTGACATAGAATAAAAATAAAAAGGGACAAGTTGGGGAGGAGGAATGAGGAGGGAAGAGCATCTTCAAAATTCTGAATTGGCTGTTTTTATATGCTTTTTGCACATTATTCAATAGAGTGAGGACTGCAGTGGTCATTTTGAATTTCTGATTCTACCAAGATGGTGATCCATAATGATGCTGGTTTATAATTTTTTCCCTCCTAGTCTGACCTGGGGCACCCAGCCCGAGTTTCACCTGAGAGAAGAGGTTAATAAAAAGAGACGCAGGGGAGCTTTCGGAGAGAATGCTACAAAACGCTACAGAGACAGAGAGAGGGGCTGACAATGGAAGAGAGTTAAAGAGAAGGTAGAGATGCTGAGAGATCATTAAGCTGGGGGAGCTGGAGTGAAGGAGAAAAAGAGTGAAAGGGAGAGGACTGAGAAAGTTGGAGAGGACTAAAGGTGAATAAGTCAGAGCAAGGTGTGGCTGCAGACCACAGCGGCAGGGGGCAGCATAGCCTCAGGCAAGAGAGACACACCCTCCAGGAGAGAAAGTTTCAGGTTGTATTTCTCTTTGTATTCAATAAGTTTGTTTCATATAAATAAACTCTCCTTTGATTATTTAAAAAAAAAGTGTTTGCTTATCAGTCTGAGAGGCAGTGGGGGAAGGGGCAAGCCCTTGATTAGGGAAATTTTTAAACCCCCAGGCAGGTAGGCAGCTCATAGCCAACTATAGCTTTAATAGTTAAAAGCAGTCAGATAGACAGCCAAAAGTCCAATTTAATTCAATTTAACCAATAACCATTTATTAAGAGCCTACTAATGGGGGAATCTAGGTAGTTCAGTGGATAAGGCACCAGTCTTAGATTCAGGAGGACCTGAGTTCAAATCCGGCTTCAAACACTTGACACTTACTAGCTGTGTGACCTTGGGCAAGTCACTTAACCCTCATAGTCCGGCAAAAAAAAAAATTAATAAAATAAAACAAGAGCCTACTAAGTGTCAGGCACTGTGCATGAGGATACAAATAAGAACAAGAAAGACAGTTCCTGTCATGAAGAAGCTTATAATTTAACGGGTGACAATGATACACACGCAAAGAAGATGGAAAGGAATAGGGGTGGTTGCATCCAATGCAGGGTCATCATGTTCCTTGGAGTGCAAACCAAGGAGAGCTGCTGATGTAAAGTGAAGAGTTAGCTGGACAGTCTATATCTTAGTCCTCTAAAGAGGAAAACTTTCGTAGGAAATTAGTACTGTACCCTCCAGGCCTCCAATCTGCAGGGAGAGGGGGCTAAGAGAGGTAAGACTTCATTCCCTGGAGTCCAAACTAAGCTGAATTTCTGTTGGAAAGTGGAGAATTAACTTGTTAGAGGTACTGGGAGATAGAGCTTGAACTGAATCCTAAGGGCTTAGATAACATGATGAGAGGGATTAATAGCAGAACAATGTTGTCGTTGTTTTTAATAAACTCATTTCCAAAGAACTTTTTAAAAAAGTACTTCCTAATTGTGAGGTAAATGTTTCTCCTATTTTATAAATAAGGAAACTGGGGCAGTTAGGTGGCTCAGTGGATAAAGCACTGGCCCTGGGTTCAGGAGTACCTGAGTTCAAATCTGGCCTCAGACACTTGACACTTACTAGCTATGTGACCCTGGGCAAGTCACTTAACCCTCATTGCCCTGCAAAAAATAAATAAATAAATAAGGAAACAGAGGCTCAGAAAGAATTTTGTGATTGGCTGACGCTCATACTCCTAGTATGATTCTAAGTTAAATTTGAATCTAGGTTTGCTGATTTTCCTTGGGCAAATCACCTCCTAGTCCTCCATTTCATCTATAAAATTAGCAAAATTAGATTAGGTGAAATTTGAGATCCCTCCTAGATCTAGGATCTTAAGAGGGAGGTGATAATTTTGTGGTTTAGTATTTCATTCTATTATGTCACACTGCCCATCCAAGGACACGGAACAATTCAAACAACAATCATGACATGAGGAATTTTGTTTTTGTTATTCTTGTTCTTGTTCAAACATTTTCAATCACATCCAACTCTTCATGTGACCATTTGGGGATTTTCTTGCAAAAGATACCAGGATGATTTGCCATTTCTTCAGCTCATTTTACATATGAAGAAATTGAGGAAATGTGTGTTATGGGGGAAAATGGGGCACAGGTTGAGGTTAGGGGTAGGGGTTCTTAGGAATTCCTCTTTAAAGAATTATACCAGGGGCGGCTAGGTGGCGCAGTGGATAAAGCACTGGCCCTGGATTCAGGAGTCCCTGAGTTCAAATCCCGCCTCAGACACTTGACACTTACTAGCTGTGTGACCTTGGGCAAGTCACTTAACCCCCATTGCCTCACAAAACAAACAAATAAACAAAAAAGAATTATACCCTCTTGCACACAAAAGTAGTTAGAATAAGATGGTAGTTTATTTAGGGTCAAGGGAAGGAAAGGGGGGTGGGAAGGGAAGAGAAACCAAGAGAAATGGATTTCTCTTGGGAAAAAAGGCACAAAGTATGCGTCTCTGAGGTACAGATCTCTTCAAGCAGGAGACTGGCCAGGTATTTTTATAGGGGACTGATGGGAGTGACCATCTGCCTGTGGCAAGTTCCTTTACTGAGGGAGGACCATTCCCTACTGGTGGTGGCTAGAGGAGTTGGGTGAGGCAGTGGCTATGGATCTCTCAAGCCATCTCTCTCTTCAGGACACAAAGGCTGTAGCCACACCCAAACTTATCTCCCCAGGGGTAAGGGAGACCAGAATGAAGGGTGGAGATCCCAAAGCTAGCTCAAATTTGGTTCTGCTTATCTCTCTAGGAATATCTTTCCTCTGGCTTAGTTTCTCAAGGAGAAGATTCCTCAATATGCCCCAGGGAACTTCTGGGGAACTTTGGGCCCACAACATGTGGGTAAGTAATTTGTCCAGGGTCACAGAACTAGTATCTGAGGACAGATTTGAACTCAGCTCTTCCTGACTCCAGGCCAAGTGCTCTATCCATGATGCCACCCAGCTGCTCTGATATGAGGAATACAGACTGAAACTCTGGGACAAAATAGATTAAGTCTGGGGCAGTTAGGTGGCACAGTGGATAGAGCACCAGCCCTGGAGTCAGGAGTACCTGAGTTCAAATCTGGCCTCAGACACTTAACACTTACTAGCTGTGTGACCCTGGGCAAGTCACTTAACCCCAATTGCCTCACTAAAAAAAAAATAGAGTAAGTCTAATGTTTCTTTCAATTGATAGCTACGTTCCCTGGTCTGACTCTAAACCACACCTTTTCTGTCACCCAAACAAATCTCCTTCTTTCTAGGCTAAACATCCATAGTTCCTACAATTCCTTGCCTAGGTAAAATGACTTCAGGATGAAACAGACAAACATTTCCACTTCAAATATATAGTCTGAATATTTTCTCATAATATTGGGTGCACATGGGACCTCTTTTCATCTGCCAGTCAGTCTACAACACGTTCTTCAGGAAGCAGTCCTCAACATATCTTTTTCTTGCCCTCGTGACTTGACAAGTACAGTTTGTCTTTCACAGATTTGACTGCTGTGTCAAAGCAATTTAAATATTTATAGGGATCTGGCATCCTGAGACTACCTCCAAGTGGATTGTTCCTTTCCTGTTATTTGAAAGATCCCTAAAACCTGGGACATGAAAGTTGTGTGTTGAAGAGGAGGGAGGAAGTACTTACCTTAGAAAAACAAGCAGTTCCTGATTTGGAAACAATGAGTTTGTGTTCCTACTCCTGTCAAAAGAATGGTATGGCAAGTGGAAGAAAGACTGATTTGGAGTTAGAGAATCTGCATTTATATCTTAGCTCTGTTATCTACTACCTGAGTTGCTATGGATGTAAAATGAAAGATTGAGAACCAGAAAGGCTCTCTGAGGCTATCTAATACAACTTCCTCATTTTACAGATAGCAAAAAATGATTCCATGGAGTTTATTTGCCCAAGGTCACAGAGGTAGTAGAGCCAAGGTTTGTTTTGTTTTGTTTTTGTTTTACCATTGTACCATGGTGCTTGTTGGGCAGCTAGGTGCCACAGTGGATAGAGCCAAGAAGACCTGAATTCAAATCCAACCTCAAATACTTACCAGTTGTGTGACCCTGGGCAAGTCACTTAACTCTCATTGCCCTGTCCTTCTGAAACTGAGATAAATATAGTCTGAATGGACATTCAGAAGAGAGAGGGAATGCTAATTCTTCAAGGACAAGCTCAAGTGTCATATCCCATACTAGATCTTTCCTCATGTCTCCAGATGTTGTCTTCTTCTCTCCATCCCCCCACCTTTGTATTTTCTTTGTATATAGTTTATTGTTCCTTATCTGTAAAATGCAATTTTGACCCCATTAGAATATAAGCTCTTTGAGGGTAGGGAAATATTTTTTTGTCTTTCAAAGAAGAAGGAGAAAATTAGCAATTATATGGCACTTAAGGTTTGCAAAAAACTAATTTACTATGTACAGGGTGGGCCAAAAGTCATGATGTTTTAATAACTTTTTGAAAATTATTTTATTAATTTGATTTTTGACTTATTATTTGACTTATTATTTTGATTTTTATTTTTCACACATAATGTAAATTCATTTCCTATATATACTATATAATGTTATGGTGTTGTAAATATAAGGGAATTATTAAATATTGAAACCCTTTCATGACTTTTGGCCTACCCTGTACAAGGCACTGCAATTATATGTTATTTTAATTTCATTTTAGCAAGCATTTACTAAGCACTAGTAAATATGTCAGGCATTATGCTAAGCACTTTACAAATATAATCTTAGTTTTTCCTCACAATAATCCTGGGAAATAGGTGCTATTATTATCCCCATTTTATAGATAAATAAGGCATTACAGAGGTTAAGTAACTCATCCAGGGTCACACAGTTGTTGTTATTTGTCCTTCCTTCTCAAGGGGGACCATGACATTGGGAGATGATGTCATGACTTGCAGTGAATTGGATTTAAGTGAGAGAAGGCTGTGCAGTCACCAACCTCAATCCTCCAGAGCCATCTGAGTCCAGTGACAAGATATGCATCAGGATTACTAGAGATGGATGGCCTGGGAGGTTTTAAGGCAATTGGGATTAAGTGACTAGTCCTGTGTCATACAGCTACTAAATGTCTGAGGTGAAATTTGAACTCAGGTCCTTCTAACTCCAGCGCCAGTGCTCTATCCACTGATACACTTAGCTGCCCCAACACACAGCTAGAAAGTATCAGAGGTCAGAGTTGTACTCTGGTCTTTATAACTCTAAGTCCAGGAAGCTATCTACTGTGCCAATTTGCTGCCACCTAGTCTGGAGTAGGGACTTAATAAATGCTTGTTGAAAGACCAAGTGAGCCACTGTGAGCTAGAGGCTTTGGATGAGTCAAATATAGGAAACAGTAGGCCTATTCTGAAGTTCTTCTCAAAGAGATCCGTTGGATAAAACTTTGTTAAGATTGACCGGCAGTAGAATGTTGCTTGTTTGCTTTGGGGTTTTCAGGGGCTCTATATTTTCCATTTAGTAACTAATCCATTATTAAAGGCAAACAAGGTTGTTGACCGTTCTTTCCATACTCCCTCATGCAGTAAATGAATCCTGGTTATCCTTTCCCTTCACCTTTACTTTCTGAGCTGTGTGTGTGCCCAGTAAGAAATTAGAGCTTTATTCGAGAAAGTCATGTTTGTTCACTTTGGTTCTGCCTCTGATATCTCTGGCTGGGCAGCAGCTGGTCTTCACATCCGATTGAGAGCTTAGGAAGAAGAGAAATGAGCTCAGCAAGAATTCCACAGGTCACCCCTCCAAGTTGTTATTCCTCCATTGCCAGAATACTACTATGACTGAATAATTAGGGATTAGTCATCAAACATCAAACTTTCTCCAAATCCAATTAAAACATATGCAACACTGGAATTTAACCATTTGCATTATCATTAATAATAATGGCTTGCATTTTAGAGCATTTTGAGGTTCCAAAGTGCTTTGCACATGACAAAACCTTGGAATAGGTAGCACATGAATAAATACTCAAAGAATTTGTGATTTCGTTAATTCAGGGAACCCCTTCCACCAAAGCCAAGCACCAAAAATGGGAATAATAAGAGCACCTACCTCTCAGAGTTGTGAGAATAAAAAAAAAAATTGTAAAGTACTTACTGCAGTGCTTTGCACATAGTAGGTGCTGTATAAATGTTTATTACCTCTCAGCAGGTGGTATCTTTCCAATTCTTACAACCCTTAGGAGCAATTTGTAAATTAAAGGAGATGATCTCTTACAGAATGGCTCAAATTTCTTCCAGATTTAAATTTGTTTATCCAAAATCGCAGTTAAATATCAGAATTGGGAGCTTGAGATCAGCTTTCTGATTCCAAGACCTGAAATCTCTCTGTTCCTTCAAAGCATAGACCTCAAACCTCAAAATTGAGTTTGCTTGAAGGAGAGGCATACTGAACCACATTTTTCTGCGTGTGTAGTTGAAGCCTGAAATAGCAGAAGAGCTGGAGTTAAAGGTTAAGAGTACAGGGATTAATTTAAAGTAATCTACAGCTAAGAATGGGTCTTTGAGTGACAAAACCTCCCTGTGAGACTGCTGCCAGAGACCCAGAACCTTCTGACTTTTTTCCTTAATGGATGTCTTCAAGCAGCAACATGATCACTTGTCAGAAATGTTGTAGAGAAGACTCTTGGTCAGTTACGTGACTGCACTGGATGCCCCATGAGCCCCCTCTAGCTCTGAGAGACAGTGATTCTGTGATCATCATCCTAATTATCACCATCATCATTAAATTTTTATATTAAAGAAATACTGCTGGGATTTTGATAACACTTTAAATAATCAGAGATGGCAAAAATGTTTGCTGGTAAAAAGTTATTAAAAGTTATTCTCCTCAAGAAGAATGAATCCATCTATAAATATTTGCAGAGGGAGTACTATATTCAAGGCCCTGAGCATTATGTGAATTTTGGGGAATGCACATACAGTGACAGTGTGGCATAGTGGGAAGAGCGGAAGAACACTGGGATCAATTGAAGTCATGAGTCTTGGATTCAAAGTCTGAGCCAGACATTAACTATGTGACTATGAACAGTTAGAATCTCAGTCTCCACAGTTCTAAAAGAGCAGGCATGATATATTCTATCTATATTATAAGATTACTTTAAGGGATATATGAAATCAATACACAGATATGGCTTTTTGATAAGAATTAATTATTAAGGGCTGGGTACACAGTATATTTCAAATTTGAAAAGAAAAAAGGAAATATGATTCCCATGATTCCCCATTTTTTTTTTTTTAGTGAGGCAATTGGGGTTAAGTGACTTGTCCAGGGTCACACAGCTAGTAAGTGTTAAGTGTCTGAGGCCAGATTTGAACTCAGGTACTCCTGACTCCAGGGCTGGTGCTCTATCCACTGCACCACCTAGCTGCCTCAATGATTCCCCATTCTTACCCATCTTGACCTTAGATATTAGCACCTAGGCAGCTAGGTGGCACAGTCGATAGAGTGCTGGGTCTTGCAGTCAGGAATACCTGAGTTCAAATTCAGCTTCAGACATTTGCTAGCTATGTGACCCTGAGCAAGTCAGTAAATTGCTATATTCCACAGTTTCCTTAACTGTAAAATGGGAATAACATCTACCTATCAGGAATGTTTTGAGGATCAAATGAAATAATGTTTATAAAGCTCTTAACACATGTGCCTGGCACATGGTAAGTAATTAATAAATACTTATTATTCCTTCCTTCCAAAGAATTAACAAGCATTTATAATGTACCTATTGTGAGCCAGACAGAGTGCTGCTTGCTAGGGATACAAAGACAAAAATGAAAGAATTCCTACCATTAAGGATCTTACATGCTAAATGCCTAGCTAGATGATAGAGATAGGAATATACATATATGCATACATACATACATATATGTATATAAGGACATATGCGTGTGTATAAATATATGGCTATAGTTCAGGAGAAAGATCAAGACTCTGTTTATAGAGTGAGAAGGTATCGGAATACACATGATACTTTAACCCATGGGAGTTTAAAGATCATCAAAGGAGAGAATCTTAAGAGAAGAGGGTCCAGGACAGATGATTAGGGAAGGGAAAGATGATGATATTGCAAAGAAGCCTGAGAATGAGGGATCATTTATGGAGGACAATGGAAGGAGAGTACTGTTGCAGAAGCCAGGGAGGAAAACTTACAGGAGGAGGAATTGGTTAACAATGTGAAAAGCAACAAATCTGTTAAGAAGAAAGACAGAAATAAATGTCCTTGCATTTTAGCAGGTAAAAGATCATTGGCAGCTGTGAAAAGATCTATTATCAATAGAGTGATGGAGTTAGGAGGCAGATTACAATGGATTGTGAATTGAAGGAGGGGTAAGAATATGGACATGATGAGTATAGAAAATACTTTCTAGGAATTACTGTGATATTCCATTCAACAAGTTTTAATAAGTGTTTATCGTGTACTAGACAATGCATAATAGACTTGGAATTAGAAGGGGAAAAAATGAAAGAATACCTGCCCTCAAGGAATTTATATTCTATTAGAAGATGAAATATATTGAGAATATACAAAGCAAATTCAACATTTGGGTCCAGCTAGGGTTGTGGGAAAATTACAAAGAACACATTCTTCTTCTTCACTGACTCTACACTCCAATCAAACTGATCTGCTTCTTATTCTCCATCCACAATTCCTAATTTCCCATGTCCATTCCTTTGCCCATTCCTGGAATTCTTTCTTTTCTAATTTGTCTTGCATTAAATCTAGACTTCTTCAAAGAATAGATCAGGTGCCACTCTTCCTGCAGAAGACCTATTTGCTTCCTTTCACAATTATTTATTAACCAGCAAATCTTTGGAGATAAGGATATAAATACAAAGAATGAAACATTTGCTACTCACAATGAGCTAACATACTTATCATTCTTATGGAAGAGATAAACCATTGCAAATTACACACACACACACACACACAAACATGTGTATGTATGTATATGTGGGCATATATGTATATGTATGTATGGTGAGAAAATAATTATAAATAGTGGGTTTGGGGGGGACACAGGGACTCCCCCACTCAAGGGCTTATCTCAGGAACCTTACCTAATCACTTTCAAAGCCAGTCCAGAGTCCTTAGAAATAGAAATCAGATTCTGAGTAAATAGTAACCACACCTATATGCTTTGCCTTCAGAGGGTCTCTCTTTCACAAGACCCTGAGCAGCAGGGTGCTGCTCATTTTAATATGGACCACCCTCAGGTTCTGTCAACCAAGGGATTTCAATGATGCCAGCCTATTAGCTTTGAATGGTTACACACCTTATACAGGGCCACCTCTCCTCTGGTCCCCAAGAGGCTTATGCTCTTTTTGGACTCTATGTGAAGGAAGCAGCCACTTGTTGCACCCCTCTCTTCTCTCTCTAGGTCTAGATAATATAGGACTTCTGAACTCTGGAGCCATGTGCTCTATCTTTATGATGATGGGGCTTTTTGGTTTGTGTTAAGTGTGGTCAACTCTTGACTAACATTTAATATGATTTAATAACAAATACTTGCCACCAAAACTGGTGCAATAACCTCTAATTTATAAAATTTATAAATAGCAATATATTAGGAACCGCAGCTAAGTTCTGCAGTAATTTAGAACAGAGACAGGCTTCCCGCTGTCTCTCATTTTTAGTCTCATATTTCAAATGACACTATATATATATATATGAATGTATGTATATGTATATATGTGTGTGTGCATTTAACTATCTATATATAGTTAAATACACATACATACAAATGTTAAGAATTAATTGTTATTTGAGGTTTTTATGCCTCAGAGCACACTAGCCTGGGGCTCCACAAACTGCATGGTGCTCCACCCACTGGTTGTAGCTGTTGCCAGGGCTCTGGCACCTCATGTCATCACCACTAGCCGACACCTACATGGCCCTGGCAAAATTATAATGATTGGAAGCCTAGTGAGGGCAGTCATGTGACTGTTAGAGCAGCCATCCCATTGGATGGGGATATGTGGGGTGCTTCTAGGTTTGGGGGAGAAGAACTGGACATTCTAGGTGGAAGCTGGAAAGCGACAGGCGTTCTGCTGGGTATTCAGCTGATTCCTGGGCGGTCGTATTTTATTTTTTCAGGTATTATAATTTCCCTTTCCCCATTTTATTTCCTTTCCCTTGATCCTACTGATCCTGTTTATGTTTTTTTTTTTAAGTTTGTTCTTGTTAAAATAAATTCTGTTCTATTTTGAGGAAGGCTGCTGGTCTCCTTCCTTGCCCCAATATTGCAGCAAGCTGCTTAGCTAGCACTCCCCAATTAAAAATTGGTCCCCACACAAAGAAGTTTAACTATTATTGTGTGTATGTATAAAAACCCATATACATATATGTACATATACATATATACATACATATACATACACACACATGCACACACACATACATATCCAAAGCATTTAAATACAAGGCAACTTGCAAAATAGGGTGGTCACAAGCAATTTGAGGAATCATAAAAGACTTCATGAAGAATTAAGTGCTGAGCTCCATCTTCAAGGAAGACAGAGATTTTATGAGATAAGGTAAAAAGAAAGTCCACTGCAGGTATAAGGAATAATTAGTGCAAAGGAATGGATCTGAAATGAGATATATGAGGTATAGAGAGAAGGCCTCTTTAGCTAGATCACAAAGTGAAGGAGGTTGTGTGATATACAATGAAGTTGGAAAGATAGGTTGAGATTAGGTTGTATTGTCCTTTACAACAGACATTTATTTTATTTTTTCCAGTTACATGTAAGGTTAGTTTTCAACATTCATTTTCATAAGATTTAGAGTTCCAAATTTTTCTCCCTCCCTCCCTTTCCTGCCCCTTCCACAAGACAGCAACCAATCTGGTATAGGTTATATATGTTCAATCCACAAGTGCTCTTTTTATCAGTTCTTTCTATGAGACTGGATAGTAAGCTTCATCATTAGTCCTTTGGGATTGTCTTATATCATTATATTGCTAAGACTAGTTAAGTCATACACAATTGCTCATTGAACAATACAGCTGTCACTATGCACAATGTCTTCCCATTTCTGCTCATTTCACTATACATCAGTTGATATGAGTGTTTCTAGGTTTTTCTGGAATCATCCTATTTGTCATTTCCTATAGCACAATACCATTCCGGTACAGTCATCTATAACCATAGCTTCTTCAATCATTCCTCAGTTGGTGGACATTCCCTTGATTCCCAATTCTTAGCCACCACAAAGAGTTGCTATAAATATTTTTGTACAATTTTCCCTCTTTTCTCTTTTTCACACTTACTATTGTTAACTGTTTCCCTCCATCCTATTTCCTTCCCCATTATATTTACTCTATTATCTATCTTCTTTCACCCTATCCTTCTTCAAAAGAGATTTGCTTCTGTCACCTCCCCCAATCTACCCTCCCTTTTGCCCCTCTCTCTTTATCCCCTTCCCCTCCTATTTTCTGGCAGGGTTAGATAGATTACTCCACCCAATGGAATGTGTTATTCCCTCCTTGAGCCAATTCTGATAAGATTAAGGTCTTTAAGACAATTCTGAGGAGTGTTAGGCTCATTTACTGCCCAGATTAAATATATTACTCCACCTAATTAGATGTGTGTTTATCCCTCCTTGAGCCAACTCTGATGAGATTAAGTTCCTTGAGCCTATTCTGATTAGTGTAAAGTTCATTTACTGCCTTGTTCTTCCTCCATCTCTTCCCCCACTCCATAAGCCCTTTCCTCTTTCTTTCATGTGGGATCTCACCCCATGCTACCCCTGACCTTCCCTCTCCCCCAGTGCATTCATCTCACCCTTCAATTTAACCATAAAGATATCATCAGGGGGCAGCTAGGTGACAGAGTGAACAAAGCATCCACACTGGACCTAGGAGAACCCCAGCCAAAACCAGGCCTTAGACTCAAGACAGTCACCCACTGCACAACCCCAGGTATATCCCCCAACTCCAATTTTTTATGGTTCTCTAGGGTCTTGTATTTTAAAATCAAATTTTCCATTCAGTTCAGATCTTTTCATAACCAATACCTGAAAGTTCTCTTTTTGTTGAAGTCCTATTTTTTCTTCTGAAAGATTATACTCAGTCTTGCTGGATACGTGATTCTTGGATTTAATCCCTATTCCTTTGCCCTCTGGAATATCATATTCCATGCCTCTTGGTTCTTCAATGTAGAAGCTGCTAGATCTTGTGGTATCCTGATTGGGGCTACAGAGTAATTGAATTCTTTCTTTTTGGCAGCTTGCAATATTTTCTTCTTGACCTGGGAGCTCTGGAATTTGGCTGTAATATTCCTGGGAGTTTTCCTTTTGGGATCTCTTTCAGGAGGTGATTGGTGGATTCTTTCAATTTCTATTTTACATTCTGCTTCTAGAATAGCAGAGCAATTTTCCCTGACAATTTATTGGAAGATGATGTCTAAGCTCTTTCCTTGATCATGGTTTTCAGGTAGATCAATAATTTTCAAATTATCTCTTCTGGATTTATTTTCCAGGTCAGCAGTTTTTCCAAGAAGATATTACACATTGCCCTTTTTTATATTAATTTGGATTTGCTTTATTGTGTCTTTGTTTTTCATAAAGTCACTGGCTTCCATTTTTTCAATCCTAATTCTTAGGGGATTATTTTTCTCAGAGAGCTTTTCCATTTAGTTTTTCAAGCTGTTGACTTTTTTCTCATGTCTTTTCTGCATCACCCTCATTTCTCTTTCCATTTTTTCCTCTACCTCTCTAACTTTATCTTCAAAGTTCTTTTTGAGTGCCTCTATGGCTTGAGATCAATTCGTATTTTTCTTGGAAGTTTTAGATATCGGGGCCCTGATGCTGACATCTTCCTCTGATGGTGCATCTCGATCTTCCTTGTCACTAAAGAAACTTTCTATGGTCCTCACCTTTCTCTGCTCATCTTGCCTTTCTTTTACTTGACTTTTAGCTCCTTAAAGTGGGGCACTGTTTCTAGGCTGCACTATTCCATGTGGTATGATTTAAGGAGAAGCAGGTTCTTTACTTGCCTGGACTGTTCCTTGGTCTGTAGATGACCCCAGACCAACTTGCTAATCAACTAGTTTTGTGTGCTGTGATTGTCATCTCTGAGGATCCTGTACCTGTCCCCAACCTGGGGCATTGCTACTCAGGCCTACCTCCTGGTTCCCAGCAGGGGTGAAAAACCAAAGTTCTACCTCAGCACCAGCAGAGACCCCTGTAATCTCCCCCTGCCAATGGCTCAGCCCTCTTACCAGACTGTGAGCTTAGTTCTAGACCACACTGTCACTGCGGCTGATTCATAGGCTCTGGGTATCTTTTTCTCTGGCAAGGCTGTCCTGGTGCTGTATCTGTGTCAGTGTGACTGTGGAATTGGGCTCCACTCCTGTCTCAGCACAGCACCTACATCCTTCTGACCTTCCAAACCATCCTTGGTTAGAAAATTATCTCAGTACATTCTTCTGTGGATTTTGCTGCTCCAGGAATTGTCCTATGGCATTATTTGGAGGCTTTTTTGAGCAATTGTGTAGTGAGTTTGAGAGCTCACTGACTTTCCTCCACCATCTTGGCTTCCCTAAATTCTGTATTGTCCTTTAAAAGATAAACACAGGAGTTTATACTTTATCATAGATGCAATAAGAAGCCACTGGAATTGGATGAGTAAAAGAGTCAAATGATCAGATTTGCAAATAAGGAAAATTACTTTGTTAACATTGTGTAGTATCGACTAGAATGATGAGAGACTAAACAAGGTGAATGATTTTTGGAATAATTTAAGAGAAGTAATGAGGGCTTTAGTGAACACAGTAGCTGTGAGTGGAGAGAAGGATTTATATATGAATGATGTTATAAAGTTAGAAATTACAGATTTGGCAATTGATTGGATGAGCAATATAATGCAGTATTAAAACAACAACAAGAACAACAAAGATCCTAGCTATTTGTGTAAGAATTCACAATTTGACAAAAATTGCTTGGAATACTGAAAGGTAATATGGCAGAAACCAGGTATAGACCAACATCTCATATTATATAAGAAGATATAAGCTCAAAATTGGTATATGATTAAAATTTAAAATGATGTAATAAACAAATTAATGGCATATAGAAGAAAATACCAATCAGATCTATGTGTAGGTGAAGAGGTCATGATCAAATAAGCAATAGAGAGGTTCATAGGAAGTAAATGAGTAATTTTGATTACAAAAAATTAAACACATTTTATTAAAATATAATGGAAATAAAATTTAAAAAGCAAGAAATTGTGAAAAATCTTTGCATCAAGTTTCTCTGATAAAGGTCTTATTTTTCAAATATGTAAGGGAATTGAGCCAAATTTATAAGACTAACAGCCATTCCTATGCTGATAAATGGTCAAAGGATATGAATAGGAAGTTTTCAGAGGAAGAAATTAAAAATATCACTATCCATATGAAAAAAATGCTCTAAAGCATTAATAATTAGAGAAATGCACATTAAAATAACTTTTAGTTCCCACCTTATACCTATCAGATTAGCTAAAATGATGATAAAAGAAAATGACAAATCATCAAGGGGAGGTGGGGAAATAGGTATAATAATTTACTTCTGTTGCAATTGTAAATTAGTCCAACCATTATGGAAAGCAATTTGGAATTATGCCCAAAAGGCTTTGTATAGCCTTTGATCCTGTAACGATTGGAATGAAGCCACCTGCTGGAGACTTACTGTAGAAAATCTCTGCCATGAGATGAAGGTCTCTGAGGGCAAGACTGTGTTTTTTTTTTCTTTGGAGTCAGGAAGTGACGTTTGCTTATGGGAGGAAGAAGGGGGAGCCTGGCGCTCTGACTCTCTCTTTTTTCTGAGGATTCTGATGGAGAAGGGAGCTAGAAATGCACTCTCCCTTTAATAGATAGATGAATGTAGGCCTTTCTCTCTCTTTTTATCAAATTCTTATTCTCCTTAATAAATACTTAAAAGTCTAACTCTTGCTAAAGCTTATAATTTATTGGTGGCTACTCATTAGATATTTTAGACAGTATAGCTAGAATTTTAGCCTTTTACAATCCTAATAGAGATTCCTACTAGGTGTATAAGCCAAAAGGATCAAAGAAAGAGGAAAAGGTCCCAAATGTACAAAAATATTTTTAGTACCTCTTTTTGTGGTAGCAAAGAATTACAAACTAGTGTGATACTCATCAATTAGGGAATGGTTGAACAAGTTATGATATATGGATTGATGGAATACTATTGTAAGAAATTATGAAAAGGGATTATATCAGAGAATCCTTGGAAGACTTATATGAACTGATTCAAAGTAAGGTGAGAAGAACCAGGAGAACAATTTCTAGAGTAATAGCAATATTTTATAGATAATTAACTTTGAAAAACTTAATAACTCTGATAAGCACAATTACCAACCACAATTCCAAAGGATTCAAAAGAAAACATGATATCCAACTTCAGATAGAGAACTGATGGACTCGGAGTACAGATTGAAGCATATTTTCTTCTATATCTTGCTTTTTATTTCTTTTGGAATGTGGCTAATGCAGAATTTGTTTTGCATGTCTATACATATTTGTAATGAATTTTATTTTTCTTGTGTTCGCCTTCAATTTCCCATCTCCATTCCTTTCCCAAGATATTCCCTGTTCATGGAATTCATTTTTTTCCAATTTATCTTGCAGTAAACCTACCCTTCTTCAAAGCATAGATCAGGTGCCACCTCTTCCTGAAGAAGACCTATTTGCTTCCTTTCTCTTTTCTTTTCTCTCTCTTTTTTTTTTCCAGGGCAATGGGGGTTAAGTGACTTGCCCAGGGTCATACAGCTAGTAAGTGTCTGAGGCTGGGTTTGAACTCATGTCCTCCTGAATCCACGGCTGGTGCCTTATCCACTGTGCCACCTAGCTGCCCCTCCTTTCTCAATTTCTCAAGAGCCTACTATATGCCAGTCATGCTTCTTGGCACCAAAGATACAAATGCAAAGAGAGGGAGAGAATTTGGAACTGAAAATAAAATAAAATGAAATGAAATTTTAAAAATGCAGATTAAACGTGTGTCGAATATATATTCATTAATCCATTTGATAATTCATTCATTCATTCATTTGTTTTTGCAGAGCCAGTTATTAAATATTTACCAGCACATGACTGGTTGCATTAGAATAGAGTATTTTTACTATTCCTTACACATTATGCTTCAATTTACGTTCAGGAAGCCTTTGTATAAAGGTAAGATGGTACAATGGAAAGGACCCTGAACTTGGAGTGTTTACATTCAAATTGCATTGCTGCCACTTACTAGTTGTATGACTGAGCAAGTTCCTTAGCCTCCATAGGATTTAGGTTCCTTTTCTGTAAAATATAGGTTTGGACTAGATGACCTCAAAAGTTTTCTTTAGCTCTTAATCTATGATTCTTCTGAATATGCTTCCCCCTCAACTCTGAATTTTAGAATCCCTCACTTCCTTTGAGCCTCAGCTCATGTTCTTTCTTCTGTATGACACTGTTCTTTATTACCACCCCTAAAACATGCTTTTTCCCCTAATTACCCTATATTTATTTATACATGCATACATATATACACATGTACAAACATACATTTTATATACATACATATATGTGTGTCTATACATGTGTGCATGTATATCTGTATGTGTGTATATACATACATATACATATACATGTATATGTGTGTATATACATACATATACATATACATGTATATGTGTGTATATGTGTGTGTGTATATATATATATGTATATATGCATATATTTATATATTTACCATGCCTATTCTAAATAGAATATAAGCTTCTTGAAGCCAGGGACTGTTTCACTTTTATCTTTCAATCCCAGGTCCCCAGGTAGTGCCTGGAAATTAGTATGGAATTAGTAAATGCATTTTGATTGACTGCCAGAAGGAGCCAGGAGTATGCCTCCTCCCAGAATTTTGGTGTGCATGGAAGAAGAAATGTCTGAGTCCTGTAGAGGATAGCCAGAGGTGGTATCTTCTGGAGAAAGCCAGAATTTTGGTCATGCAAAAATTATTTAAAGAGTATGAAGTGACTATCTTACATGAAGGAGAATTGACTAATATGGAGAGCATTGATTCCAGGACTGGGGAATAGAGGCAGGGACACAATGAATCAGGGCATTAGAGTGCAATAGGGACTTTGGAGGGATAAAGGGGGAATGTAATGGGGAGAAATAGTACTGGAAAATGATTTTCGTTTCAGGAAACTTTGGCAAGCACGGAGTAAGTGGTGTAGGAGCTGCAATCTGTTAATCATAGGATGGGGAATAACTATTTGATTCTGGGACCTCATCTTTAGGGTCCTCTGATAAATGACTATAAAGCCAGCAGTGGCCATGGCAGCATGAGAGTAAGGGCTGGGGGCAGAATTACTTATAGTCCTGAGATACCAATAGCTAAGGAAATATAAGATAGCAATGAGGTCCTTCGGAGCCGAGACATTCATCCTTTGAACCCATACTGGAGCCTCAGCATGAGATGAAAGGGAATTAGGTAAGCCTAAATAGCAGAAATCCCCAGAAAAATCTTAGGCATATTGAGGGTCAGGATCTGAGATAGCTATGTCACTTTAAGAAGAGACTTTTGATAGGAATTGAATAAACATTAATTAAGAGAATTATATGTGCTAAGCACTTTACAAATATTACCTTACTTGATCCTTTTGAGTTCTTTGAGGTAGATGATATTTTTATCCCCATTTTTTTTAGCAAGACAATGAAGGTTAAGTGACTTGCCCAGGGTCACACAGCTGGTAACTGTCAAGTGTCTGATGCCAGATTTGAACTCAGGTCCTCCTGAATCCCAAACCAATGCTTTAATCACTGCACCACCTAGCTGTCTACTATCCCCATTTTTAATAGTTGAAGAAACTGAAGCAGATAGAGGTAAATTGACTTGCCCAGGGTCACATATCTAGGAACTGACAGTTTGAAGCTGTATTTGAACTCAGATCTTCTTAACTCCAGGACCAGAGTTCTATCCACAAGTTCTACAGGTACCTTGACAAAATGTCTAGAGTTAGCTTCAGAGGAGGTTTTCCACTGTCTCAAAAATATGGTGGCTGAGGCCTAGGAAACCAATTTTAGATTGAGATGGCCTCCTTATCCAGAAGGTGGAGATTGAAATAGACAAGATCCTTCCCCAAGGCCAAGGCCTCCTAAGGTTCTGAGACCCAGGTCCAGAAGGAAAATAAATTGGTGATTAAGTCGTCAGGGACCCCATTGAGCTCATCCTTGGTTTAAGCTTAACCATTTCCATTGGTAATGAAAGAAGTTGCATATGTGAATAAGAGGTACTGAAGATTGGACTGGAGATGGGGAAATACCATTTTGATTTGAAAATAAAGGAAAGAAGAAAAACACCTCTAATGACAGCTCAGTGAATTTAATGTTAATTTCTGACAAAACCCTAGAGTCAATAAACGAATAGATTACTTGTAAATCCTTGGATCAGGAAGCAGTGAACCATTATGTCTGGCCTTGGGCAAGTCATTTACTCTTTCTTGGTATCCCTCTTAAAAGTATAAGCTCACTGGGAGCAGGGCTGTCTTCTTATTAATTGTAACACTGTTTCTGATATATCATAGGGGCTTAAATGTTTATTAGATTGGATTGGATTGGATTGGATTGGCCTCAGAGACCTCATGGGCAAAATGAGGACTTTAGATTAGATGATCTGAGAAAGATCTTTTCCAATTGCTATGTTCCTTTGCTGAGACCCTGAAAGTCTCAGAAATACTGTAGGCTGCAGTGAAATCCTTTCCCAACAACTCGATCATTTCACTCCGTAAAGACCCAATCTGTACAGATGGTTGCTTCGTTCCAGGCCATGACAGGCCTAGACTCTGTGATGTTTTCCCCTTATCAACAGAGACCTCATTTTCACAAATGATTCTTCTATTTGGTGCAGCCCAGCTGGAAGCAGAGGATGCCTCATTGGCTCCTTCCTGGGACTCGAAAATGATACATGCTGTTGTCAACAAAGGACCCTGCTGTCACTTCATTTCAGGAAGGAGAGGAGAGGCAATCCCCACTATCTGCTGCTTAGCATTTCACCAACCATGTGTTTGTTAAGAAGTGAAATATCAGGCAAATCCCACCTGCCGTGTTTGGTCCACCATCAGGCACACTTAATATAGTAAAAGAAGCACTGGACTCAGAATCAGAAGACCTGAGCTTAAATCCCAGCTTTGAAACATACTTCCTGTGTGGCCTCAGGTAAGACACAGCACCTCTGGCCACGGCTTCTCTTTCTTTGAAATGAGGGGCTTGAAATAGATAACCTCTAAGCTCCCTTGTAGTTTTATCATAGGGCTTCTTACCTTGGAGTTCACAGATCCCTAAGGGGTCTCTAGATAGATTACACGGGAATCTATGACCTTAGATTGGAAAACAAAAACTGCATTTTTATTGTCACTAAACTCTAACATTTTCTTCAATTATAAAATTTAAGCAAATATATTCTGAGAAGGAGTCAATAGGCTTCACCAGACTGCTAAAGGGGCCCATAGCACACACAAAAAATAAAAAATAAACAAACAAAACCCTGCTCTAAATATATACTTCAATATTCTTTTGAAAAGTAGTTTAATGTAGTAGAAAAAGAAAAGCAATGACCTTAAATTCAAAAGACTTTTCTGGCCCTTGCTAGCTAGGGAAGGATAGCTGGAGTTATAGACAAATTACTTTGTTTCTCAGAACTGCAGTTCCCTTATCTACAAAATGAACATTTAATTTTATTGAAAGAATATTTATTCAGCACTTATTTTATATAAAGGATTGGGTTATACAATGGTGGGTGGGGGAGATTAAAAAAAACAAATTAAAACTAAAAAGCAATCTAACAACCATCTACCAATTGATCTATCCACAAAAAGTCTTTAGTAACTTATTAAGTAAGGACTTGCCAGTTGATGTGGGAGGCACTGGGCTAGAAGAATAGATGGGCTCAAATAGCTCTAATGCTGAGGAGAATATGATTTAGCACATGAGTGAAGTCAAACAGAATGAGAAAGGACAGGCCATTGTATGCAAAATCATCAGCAGCCCAGTCTTACATTTGAAGAGAGAGATGGAGATCACTTTTAGCTAGGGACAACAGAGAAGGCTTCAAAGAGGAAAGAGCCATTGAGTTGGAACTTGAAGGAAGAAAATTATTGCAATTGCTTCAGAGTTCTAACTAACTCGTGTGTGTGTGTGTGTGTGTGTGTGTGTGTGTGTGTGGTTAGTTTCCCAAAACACTCTCAGATAAGTTTCATGAAATGCAACTCGGGGGGCAGCTAGGTGGCACAGTGGATAAAGCACTGGCCTTGGATTCAGGACGACTTGAGTTCAAATCCAGACTCAGACACTTAACTATCTGTATAACCCTGGGCAAGTCACTTAACCCTCATTGCTCTGGAAAAAAAAAAAAGAAAGAAAGAAAGAAAGAAACGTAACTAGGACAAAAAAAAGCAAGAAAAAACATCTTTAACTCAAATGTTTAATACCAGCTTTATTTGGGTAAGAGAGACCCACATCTTCACAACACATCAATATCATCTGAAGGGGAGATCAGAAGATCATCTAGTGTGTGGCAGCCAGGAAGCAGAAACCTGTGCCATCTGGTAAGTTCCTATTTTAAGTGATTGTGTTCACTAACTCAAGGCTAAACTCAGTTGGTTCTGTGGTGCTAATGTAGTATATGTTCTACTGACACCTTCTCAATCGCAGTGCCCTCAGTCAAAGTCCCATTGTTCCACCTTAGCAACTGTGCTAGTAGGAAAAATTCATCTCAAACTTGGGAGAGACCATGTGCAAAGGCACAGGAACAGCAAATGGTCAGGATAAGAACAAGGAGCAGCTTGTAATAAGCTGCTACTAAAATGTAGCTAGAATATAAGGTAACAATGTGAAATGGGGCTATACATTCCAGTGGCTCACTGTCACTTCAAGGATCTAATATTAAATCTCCTATTTAGCTTTTTTTTTTGGGGGGGGGCAATTGGGGTTAAGTGACTTGCCCAGAGTCACACAGCTAGTAAGTGTCAAGTGCCTGAGGCCGGATTTGAACTCAGGTCCTCTTGATTTGAACTCAGGTCCTCCTGAATCCAGGGCCAGTGATTTATACACTGCACCACCTAGCTGCCCCACTCCTATTTAGCTTTTAAAGCCCTTCATAACCTGCCCCCTTCCTATCTCTACAATCTTCTTATACCTTAAGGCTCTCTATATATTTTATAATCAAATGACTGTTCTCTTTCTTGTTCCTTGAACAAGATATTCATCTCTCACCTCCAGGCATTTTCACTGGCTGTGCCTCACACCTGGAGCTTTCTTTTCCTCATTTCTACCTCCCAGCTTTCCAAGTTTCCTTCAAGTCACAGCAAAAGGCCACTGTTCTGCTAGAATGCTTTCCCCATCCTTCATCTTAGGGCTATTCCTCTGAGACTCCTTCCAAGTTATCCAGCATGTATCTTACATGTACATGCACACAATGCTTTGATGTTCTCTCTCTTATTAGTTTATAAACTCCTTGAGAGCAGAAACTGTCTTTTGCCTTTCTTTTTATCCCCGACACTTAGTACAATGCCCACCTAGCACATTGTAAGCTCTTAATAAATACCTATTAGCTGATTGAAATCTAAGTTATCACAAGATTGTGGATGCTTTCAGAGACAAATTCAAGATATTTAGATGGTTTAATCATTGGGTTATAAGAAGCCCCTGAAGATTTTTGAGTAAAGGGGTTACTTTGGAGAGATTGCTTGGACAATGGTGACTTAGAAATAGTTTGGAGATATAAATACAAAGGCCAGATGGTCCCTGAGCCTGTTGTTGCTTGCCTGAACTCAGGGACCATCAGTTTTGTGATTTAGTTGCAGCAGTCTTCATTCAGAAGGTGAGCAAAAGGATTGTTGTTATGGCAAGCTCAGGGTCCAGCTTGCTTGCTGGGCCTTAGCTTTGGAAAACAGGGTTTCTCCTAATAGTATCTTGACAGTGAAAGAATGGTGGTACCCTCAATAACAAAAGGAAATTTAGGAGTCAAAAGTTTAATTGGTAGGAAATGATGACCTCAATTTTTGGTTTGTTAAGTTTAAAGATCTAAGGCTTAACACAGTATTTAGATCATAGTTAACACTTAATAAGTGCTTTTTTTCTTTCAATCATCATATCAGTATTAGTAGGAATTAGATTATTGGGGCAAACAGTCACGGCCTTCACCTACATGCAGTAGCTGAACATTGCCTTGGGTAGGAGAGAGATTCCATGGCTAGGAAATAAAGAAATGGAGTTGTTTGAACTCCAAGGGCTAGGACTTTGTGTTTGAAATACAAAATTTTCTACCAATAAGATCCTAAAATGAAGACTCCAGTTTTATAATTCTTTAGAATGCTGGATAAATACATACATAATCTATATCACTAACCTGTAGGGAATTTAAGAAAAGGGTCCTAAAGCAGAATGTTATCATGGACAAGGAAATGGCTTTAGAATCAAGAGTCCAGAATCCCCTTGGTGACCTTGCTAATAATTAACTGAATAAACTTTGCAAAATGATTTCATTTTATTGGGACTTGGTTTTCTCATTTAAATAATGGATAGGTTCTCCAATATCCCTCTTGGTTTTGAATATGCTATGATTTGGACCATGCTTAAACTGAGAAGGGACAGCATCTGTCAGAAGCACTGAAAATTAAAAGCAAGCACTTGAAATAGATTTCTCATTACTCAAATTGTTTTTTTTTTTTTTTATCATGATGGCAGCCGAAATTCAGCAAATCATTTCATTGTCTCTACAATCATTCACAACCTGAAGTTTACCACCTCATCCACATAAGTGTTTGCTCTTCCAAATATGTCACCAAGGGCACAGGACTTATTTCTTTTATTTTTCTTTTCTTTTTTTTTTTTGGTGAGGCAATTGGGGTTAAGTGACTTGCCCAGGGTCACATAGCTAGTAAGTGTCAAGTGTCTGAGGCTGGATTTGAACTCAGGTTCTCCTGAATCCAGGGCCGATGCTTTATCCACTGCTCCACCTAGCTGCCCTACAGGACTTATTTCCACTAATGGTGGCTTTCCCCAAACAATTTGGAAAGCTCCCCTTTGGGAAGACTAATAATTATAAATGGAATGTCCAAAATGGAATGAGATACTTCATGAAGTGATGATTTGTACCCATTACTATAGATTTTGCAACAGAGGCTGGATGGTGAATTAGAAACATATATTCTGAGGGTTGAAAGAGACCTTAGAAATTTCATATTATTAGACCTAGCTTGACAGGAATCACCTTCGCAACACCCCAAACAAGTAGACATTTAAGCTACTGTTTATAATTGCAGGCATGAGGATTCACTATCTATCAAACAGCTTGTTCTATTATTGCCCAACTCTTTTTTGAAAGTTCTCCTCTCCCTCCACTCACCTTATAAGTTGAATGGATATTTCTTTTCTTGGTGCAGTGAATAGAGTACTGGACTGGAAGTCAGGAAGACCCATCTTCCTAAGTTCAAATCTGACCTTAGGTGTTTACTAGCTGTATGACCCTTTGAAAGTCATCTTACCCTATTTGCCACAGTTCCTCATCATTAAAATGAGCTGAAAAAGGAAATGGCAAATTACTCCAGTATTTTTGCCACGAAAACCCCAAATGGGAGTCATGAAGAGTCAGAAACAACTGAAATCAATATAACAACAACAATAAGACTTCTGTTCATTGGATGTCCCCTTCTCCTCAGATATTGTGACCTCTCTGGTACAGGCCTTTATCACCATTCATTTGGACACTGCTAACTTTTATAGTTTCTTTCTTTTTTTTTTTTGTTTTGGTGAGGCAGTTGGGGTTAAGTGACTTGCCTAGGGTCACACAGCTAGTAAGTGTAAAGTGTCTGAGGTTGGATTTGAACTCAGGTCCTCCTGAATCCAGGGCCAGTGCTCTATCCACTGTACCACCTAGCTGCCCCAACTTTTATAGTTTCTAATGGTTTCACACATGTATGTAGCTGGGATAAAACAATCTTATATGGGATAGTAGAACAAAGAATGTTGGTGCCCTGGACATGGAAAGTTACAGCTGGGAGGGGCTTTAGAACATAGAATGTTAGCACCCTAGATATAAAGTTTTACAGATTTTCTAGTTCAGGCCCCTTTTCTTACATTATGAGGAAACTGAGGGTCAAAGAGTCAAAATTACCTACCTACTGCAGAGTCCACAGATCTCCTGATTGCCAAATAGTCATGTTTTCTATGCTACTACCCAGTTTCTTTTCTCTCCAGGTTCTTCGGTAAGAATTCTCAATGTTTTAAAGATCCAAGTCATTTCCCTGTATTGGCTACAGTGATAAACTGGTTTCAGTGTAATCTAGCGTCAATGACCTATAAATTACCATTTGGATGTCTTACTACTTCATGGAATGGGTATGCATAGTTGGAGCACACCTTGGAATGGAATGCTTTTGTCATTTAGATGTGAACTGAACCCTGTCCCTGTACAAATACACATATACACACCCAATCTCCCCTCATATGTTAGTGAGAACTTAGTGAATACTCAATCAAATTTCTAGTCTTTGTTCTGTCACTGATGGAGACTCTGACCATTATTTTACCTGTCTACATTATCATTTCATAGACTGCTACATGCTTCCTCATCCCATCAGGAAAGAGCAGAGGGACGTAGCTGAAGAGGATAGAACCTTGAAATGAGGGTGGGAAAAGACTGGGTCAGAATACATTTGTTTTCACTTTCCTGGCTGTCTTGTGACAGGATCCTGAGGTAGATGGTTAGAATATCCTAAAGCACCCCAAAAATCCATGGGATGTTAGATCTAAAAAGAGACCTAAGAGATTATCTGGTTCAACCCTCTAATTTTATATTTGAAGACACTAAGGCCAAGGAGGGGAAAAAACTTACCAAAGTCACATTGCTTATTAGCAATACTTCATGCATATGTATAAGAAAGAAGTGGTTGGATGATATTCTCATCAACTTTCATAAATAAATATCACAAATACCTAGTGACAGATAATGGTCTACCCAATGCCTTGAATTTTCTTCTGATAATTGGTAGTTTCTCTCACAGAGATGTGGCTAGAAATATAACAACAATAAAAATGATTTCATTTCCAACCAGGAAAGCCTCAAAATACAGGAGAAGAGAAGCTTGATATTGAAGAATGGAAATTTCTTTGGGAATGCTTCAAAGAAACTCATTTGTTTAATAGCATTAAATGGGTTGTTTTAATTTATTACTTCCTTTTTCTTTATATATGGGCTGGGCAGCTAGGTGGCACAGTGGATAAAGTGCTGGTCTGGGATTCAGGAGGACCTGAGTTCAAATCTGACCTCAGACACTTGACACTTACTAGCTGTGTGACCTTGGGCAAGTCACTTAACCCTCATTGTCCCCCCCCCCTAAAAAAATTGATATATAGGCCAAAAATATGCATTCTCCTAGACCTCCGTATGCAGATACACATGCAGACTCACACATTAACATCCACATAGCTATGCATATACACACACACATATACACACATGGGTGCTGAGAGAGATATGTTTGGAAACTGCACTGTAAAAAGATAGGTTTATAATCTGTACTATATAATCTTACAAAGGGAAGGGCTGACATTTTTCAGTAATATGAGCATGTTGAGTTTATGTGAAACAGAAGATATATGTTCTTGACATGAAAGAATAAACATTAAAGAAAGTCATCTTCATTATTGAAATCACAACTATCAACCAATTCTTGGTATCTTTTACAATCCTATCTGAAATTGTTGACTGCCTCAGAAGTCAAAATCTGCAGGCAGATTTCGCTATTAACTAGAACAGTTGAATTCAAATGAAAGGATCACAGAAGTTAAAGCTAGAAGTGACCTTTGAGATAATTTACCTATACCCCATCATTTTACAAATGAGGAAATGGAACCACAGAACAGCTAATTAATTTGACCGAAGTCATACAAATAGTAAATAGTACGACTAGAATTCAGTACCAAGTCCTCTGATTTCAGAATGATAGCACCTTCTATTAAACCTCTTTCAATTTATAAGTTATTGTGTCTATTATGTACAAAGTCCCGTGATTAATACCAAATATATAAGGATTAAAAAATAATATAATGCTTGTGCTCAAGGAGCTTAATATCCAGTAGGGAATAAGATATGCATAAAACAATTATAATACTAGTTGGAAAGTGATTAAATAGATAGGAGTGGTCTAACAGGACATCCTGAGAAATTCAGAGATGGAGGGATTACTTCTAGCTGAGGGGATTAGGGAAGATTTCACTGGGGGAGGTAGTGCTTTGGTTGAACCTAGAAAGAGGGACAGGATGTCAATAGGCATATCCTTTGCTTGCTTCTGCCCTTGCTGGAATGTTGTTGTTGTTGTTGTTGTTGTCTAGTCGTGTGTGACTCTGTGACCACCTTTGGAGTTTTCTTGGCAGAGACACCAGAGGGGTTTGCCATTTCTTTCCCCATCTCATTCTACAAATGATGAAACTGAGGCAAACAGGGGTAAGTTACTTGCCCAGGATCACACAGCTAGTAATTATCTAAGACCAGACTTGAACTCATGAAGATGTCTTCTTGACACCAGGCCTGGTGTTCTAGCCACTATGCCATCTAGCTACCCTTAATAGAATATAATTTCCTTGAATGAAAGCATGGTTTCCTTCTTTGTATATGTATTTATAACAATAAACATAGTACCTGGAGTATAATGCTCAAAAAATGCTTGATTGATTGATGGATGATTGTTATAATTTGAGAGTGACCTGAAAATAATGTCAACGATAGTTCATGCCAACTTTCCTCCATTCTTCCAAATATTGCTTTGAATCATATAGTAACTAGAAGAGAGAAGACTGGAATGGAAGTCAGGTCATTGTATACAAATCTTGGTTATACCAAGAGCTTGCTATGTGATTTTGGGTGTCACCTTCTTCACTGAGCCTCAGTTTTCTTAAATAAAAAATATAGGTGACTTAAATGGATAATGTTTAAGGCTCTTTCTATCATCAACCAGTTATGAATGATATTGAAATTAAGAAAATATGATATCTAGATTTCCCCAGAGGACTCTGGAGCTACAATGATCATTGCAATCCAGGTAGAGAATTATTGTGGGGGCAGCCCTGGATTCAGGGGGACTTGAGTTCAAATCCAGTCTCAGACAATTGACACTTACTAGCTGTGTGACCCTGAGCAAGTCACTTAACCCACATTGCTCTGCTGAGAGAGAGAGAGAGAGAGAGAGAGAGAGAGAGAGAGAGAGAGAGAGAGAGAGAGAGGGAGAGGATGGGGGGGGGAGGGAGGGAGTTATTGTGTCAGATTTCCTAATAATGAAGATAACAATATGAACACTGAATATAAAAAAATTCCACGAGAGCAGTAATTGTGTCCTATCTTTGTATTCCTTAGCACACCAAGCCTCTAGTAGGTGATCAAAATACACATAGGCAGCTAAGTATTGGACTTTGAGACAGAAAGACCTAAGTTTAAATCTTGCTTCAGACTCTTACTTAATGGTGTCACCTTGGGTAAGTCGTTTGACCCCTCTCTGCCTGTTTTCTTTTCTGCATAATAGGAATAATAATTGTATCTTAAATCACAGGGCTATTTTGAAAGTCAAATTAGATAGCATATATGAAGTACCTTGGAAGGTTTAATATGCTTTATAAATACTGATTGTTGTTGATGATGATGATGAAGATGATGATGCCCCTGCCCCTACAAATTCTGGGGTTCCTTATGTCAACTCCTTTTTCCCTAGTGAATTGAATTCCCTGAGAGTGAAACTGGCAATGTCTACCTTGCATAGTTTTAGGGGTACTCCTCAAGAGTAGTGTCTTTCTAATGTCATTGGTTCAAGCCCCCATTCAAATGTAGCCAAAGAGGAAAGATAATCCATTCAGCCAGCCAGTGTCTTTTTGTATGTAAATCCAGTTCCAGCTCAGCGCCTAATTAAAAGGCACCATTTTGCTCCATTGTATGAGGACAGGAAACAGGCATAGAACACCTGTGCATGCTCCAAAATTCATTTAGGGAATCTAATCAGGAAGAACATGCTGTTTATACTTGTAAATACTAGTCTCTCATTGGCTAGTTTCCTGTTACATTTTTGTACACGCAGAATTATGAAAGAAGAAGTTATGTAAAGAGTTTCATTACAGTAATGTGTGAGCAGAAGAGATTAGTTGGTCTTGTGACAAGAGCAAAGCATAATGGATAGATAAAATTTATGCTATAATAGTATCATTTAACATTAAGTAAGACCAAGCGACAGAGGCACCAAATATGGTATGTGGGCATCCTGTGACTAAATTGTGGGGGGACATGGAATAGAGCTGCAAAGGATAGACAGAAATAAATGGATTATGGTATTCATAATTAGAAGAAACACCCACATTTATAAACTCAGAAATCCATTTGAATATTTAAATTGAGTACATAAGAAAAATGAATTCTATAAACTAAGAATAAAATGTGTGAGAATAAAATTAAAGACACAAACTCATGGCCATTCCTGGAAAGTCAATGGAGTTAGATTATATCTTTTGTGGCAGGCCATTCTACCAACCAGCCCAAAAAGACATTAGTCCTCTAGCATGGAGTCAGAGAGAGTGACAAAGAGCTCAGTATCACACTTTTTTATTAACCATAGAAGATAAAAGATGAAGGGAATAGTAAAAGTTCTCTCAACATCTTTCCTACATTACCCTACTTTCTGTTCAGCTAGGTTCCATTTAATTGCCTTTATTTCTGCTAATATCTCCATTATATCTTTGGCTCTGAGAGTCAGAGGTAATATTGTACCTTCTGTATCCTGAATTTTGTCAGATCTGAGGGTCTAGGTGGGCATTTTCCCTTTTTGAGACACAAATTAACCTAAATAATAGCAATTTTAATGCTATCCTTCATTTTTACATCATCTATTTTCTAAACATATCCTCCCTCAGCCTCCTCCATATTTGTCAAGATATTCCTTGTGACAAAAAAGAAAAAAAAGTTAAAAAAAGGGATTCAACAAAAATTGTCAATACATAAACCAAGATTGTATATGCAATGTTCTTCATTCACAGTCCCCAGCTTATGTAAATAATAGATTAGTGCATTTTCTCATCTATTATTTGTGGCCATGCTTGACCACTCTAAGTTCCTTCTGTTCTATTTCATTGTTATTTTTTCATTTGCTTCACTGTAGTCATTGTGTATATTGGCTTTCATGGTTTTGCTTCCATCACTCTATAGTTAATGTATCTCTTCTCAATGTTTTCTGAAAACAAGTGTTTTAATAATAATGATAATGGCAATAATATTAATAATTAACATTTATATATGATTCCTATGTGCCAGGCACTGTGGTAAGTGCTTCAAAATTATTTTCTCTCTTGATCCTCGCAATAACTCTGGGAGGTAGGTGTTATTATTACACACACACACACCCCCCATTTTACAGATGAGATAACTGAGGCAAAGAATGGTTAAGTAATTTGCCCAAGGTGACAAAAAATATAATGGTCAGAGACAAGATTTGAATTTAGATCTTTCTGACTCCAGGATGGGCACTTTATTCATTTCTTTATCGAATTTCCCCATTTCAGAGATCTATTCCTCTTAGTTGGAAAAAAAAAAAGCTACCTACTCTTCCATTGACAGATCTCCCCTGTTTTTCAAGACAAATTCTAGGTTGTGCTTGGGAAAATCTGGTTGAATTATTATGTTCCTATTTATAATTCCAAGTAACTGAAAATTGCCATGGTGTTAATTAAAAAGATATTAGGAGCATCTTAGAATGTTTCTCTTACCAAGCAAGAGAACTTGAATATGTGTACCCCTTAAGCCTTCTGTTAGCAGTCTCTTGAAGAATTAACATCTATTTTGACACTAAACTGAAACCATCTTACAAGTAAAAGAGAACCACCTGAGAATTTCACTTTCACATTCCAGTTCACACTAACCAGGCCAAAAAATCCCAAACAAACAAAAACAAGTTGCATTTCTAGACATGTTCAATCTTCTTGCAGCCCAATCTATCCAGTGGTAAAACATTCAAATGCAGATGTCACATCACACATAGAAAAATAAAATAAAACAAAATAAAACCAGGCACAGAGCCAGATTTTAAAGTCTTGCTGAATGATCTAAGCCTGATTTCAATACTTCCAAAGATGCATGATCTCCCTCTAACAACATGGATTGCAATCCTCTGATCCCTTTCCAAATACTCTTGGTAACATGCCATTCCTCCCCACCCAAATCATCCTGGTCTGACCACACTCCTGAGAATGTAACCTTTCACACATAGCTAGGCTGATCCTCACAAAGTGGTGTAGAAACAATTTGTCCCTGGGATGGTATGTAGGTGTTTCCAGGTTTGAATAACTTGATAGAACATTCACTCTATTAACAGAGTCTTCAAGAATCAAGATGTCCCTCCATGGACAAGGAGGCAAAAGAGGTGAGTTTTCTGCGTATAGTATCTCTGAAAATTCCAAGATAATCCATAGATGAAGACACCATTTGATGGCAACCATTACACAGTCTGTTCAGTGATCTCAGGCTGCTCACTACTGAAATTACATGCCTTTTAGATGAAACACTCTGAGATCAGAATGGAAGTATGTTTATTATACATAAATAGACTGAAGTACATAATAATGGTGTTCATGTAAAAGGGGATATGAAAGAAATGATTGTAAACATGTATGACTAACAAAGACTATAGGTCAAACATGTATCAAAAAAAGACAACAGAGGTTGCTACGTGGTATAGTTGAAAGAACACTGCACTTGGAGACAAAGGGCATAGGCACAAATCCATTGGTCTAATGAACAGACACTGTATGACCTGGGGACAGTTACTTAGTTCCTCTAGTCCTCACTTTCCTTACCTTTAGAAAGAAGGATTTGGACCAAGTGATGTTTAAAGTCCTCTCCAGTTCTAAATTCTGTTAGACTAGGTGGACAATGGAAGTGCCACATTGGTAACCCCTAATACAAGCAGAGGAAGACTTTGGGTGCTTTAGGAGGTCCTTGATAGACAGTTATCAATAAGCCTGGTACAAGAATGACATAGAATAAGAAGTCATAGAGGAAGATATAATTATGAATTTGGAGCTGGGAGAAACTTTAGAAGTCATTGGGTTTGATTCCTTCATTTTCTAGTTGAGGCACAGAGGAGTTAGGTGATTTGCTCAGTGTCACACAGTAGTGATTAACCTTTTGGAAGAAGTACCCAAGCTGAAATAGTCATCATAGCTTCATTTAAATATGTAGATAAACTACTGAGAAAATTTGGCAAAATTATCACTATTAAATTAAACATATTTTATGTAGTGTCTCAATCATCTGAACAATGTAGTAGAAGAATCCCTGGACATGGAAATTAGTCTTGGCTCTGCTTTTAGCTTCCTGTATGACATTGGGCAAATCATGCAACTTCTTTGGGCCTTGGATAACTTGAATAAAATGATGGGGCTGAAGCAAATGATTGATCTCTAAGACCACTTCCAACATGAAATTTTATGACTGGATTTTCATTAAGCACTAGCTTTGGTGTTCTAGGATTCTGCTTAAATAAGGAAGTAGTTAAAGGAACTGAAACATATGAGAACAAGAAAGGATTTAAGGGATCATCTAATCTAATCTAACCTTTAATTTTATAGATTAGAAAACTGAAGCACAGAGGAAAGTAAATAATTTAAGGAAGGTGACAAGCCCAAAGACACCCAGTTAATAAATGGCAGAAGGAAGAAATTACTTCAAATCCTATGCACTGTATCATATGCTATTAGGTTATTTAATTCAACTCCCTCATTTTACATGTGAGGAAATTTCAACCTATTTCACCATTGCTGTGTCAGTAATTGAATATCCCACCATATGAGGGAAAATTTTAGAATATTTCCCAATTGAAGCAATCCCAAATTACACATCTGCTCTAACCTGAGTTAAGAAATCAAAATATAATTGATGGATGAATGGTAAACTGATACAAGAGGAATGAATTTTAATTCTGTGCCCTTTGATAATAATACATAAGAATCATCAGAGGCTTAAAATAAAATCCTATTGGAGATCAAAAGGACCATAGAGATTATTTATTTTATTTTATTTTTTGGTATTTTTTGGACAGGGCAATGGGGGTTAAGCGACTTGCCCAGGGTCACACAGCTAGTAAGTGTCTGAGGTTGGATTTGAACTCAAGTCCTCCTGAATCCAAGGCCAGTGCTTTATCCACTGTGCCACCTATCTGCCATGACCATAGAGATTAAATAGCATTTATTTTACAGTTGAGGAAACTGAGATCCTAAAAGCACAAATGACTGGCCCAAGAATACACAATGACCTTTCAAAGAAGAAATCCACAGAGCCAGATACATGGAGTACTGGGGGTGTTGATGTTGGACTCACATTGTTATGCCTTGTGTCTGGCTTCCTTGTAGTAAAGGATATCTACTGTCTATAATTACTTAATTATGCTCATCTATTCTTGGCAACATACTAAAAGTCACGTCATTTATGATACAAATACAGTTAATTAGATAAGCAGGAAATTAGGAGCTCTACAAAGCCATTCACATTTACAATAATGAATTCAGCTGATTAAAAAGCCCTAACTGACTTGTTAGCTTTCTTCTTTATTGTTCAAGCACTAAACATTTATCTTAGAATTTCTCCTTTGCTTTCTAGAAACAGAATTCAAAAGGACTTCACATTGGAGGTAGGCAAAATGAGCACAGGATAATGTTTGGTCTAAAACCAGTACGGGATGTTACAGATAGAAAGTGCTGTGTAGTTCTCTGAATACAAGTGCACATGCATGCATGTGTGTGCACGAGTTGGCCCATGAACACACCACCCACAACCACAGCATTTTATAATTTGGTAAACTAAGGTGAAGGCAGAGTAAGTGACTTGTCCAGCATCAGACATCTAGGAAGCAGCAAAACAAAAATGTTTCAAATCTAGTTTTCCTGATTTCCAGAGCATTGGGTTTGGAATCAGAAAACCTCAAGACACATTTTATTTCTGCCACTTACCTTTCATGGGACCCTGGGCAATTTATTTATCTTATCTTGGGTCTAAGTTTTCATGTACATAAAATGAGGGGGTTGGACTAGATGACATCAAAGGTCTTTTCTAGCTCTAAGTCTAAGATATTTGATATTGAATAATAGATTTTGATTTGGAATCAGAAAAATCTGAATTTGAGGACTGGCTCCAACTAATTTTGTCTTCTTTGAGCCTTGGTTTCTTTATCTGAAATCTAGAGAGATTAAAATGCTGGTCCTATCCACCTTCTAGAGCTTCTGAGAAAAAAAAATCACATTTTTATGCTCTTAGAACACCATAAGAATGTGAAGTATTGTTATTACTATAGCAAACTGGGGGACATAATATGCTTCTTTATTCTCCTCTGCTGCTGAACCTAAATAACAGCTGTCTCTATACTCATTCCCTAGTCTTTCCTTTTAATATGGGTCTGAAAGAGGACTCTATCTTCTTCTCCTTCTTCTTCTTCTTCTTCTTCTTCTTCTTCTTCTTCTTCTTCTTCTTCTTCTTCTTCTTCTTCTCCTTCTCCTTCTTCTCCTTCTTCTTCTTCTTCTTCTTCTTCTTCTTCTTCTTCTTCTTCTTCTTCTTCTTCTTCTTCTTCTTCTTCTTCTTCTTCTTCTTCTTCTTCTTCTTCTTCTTCTTCATTTTTTTGAGGCAATCAGAGTTAAGTGATTTGCCCAAAGTCATACAGCAAGTAATTGTTTGAGGCCAGATTTGAACTCACTCGAGGCCCAATGCTCTATCCACTGTGTCACCTAGCTGCATTCCCCCCCATCTTTCTTTTCAAGTATAACCTTTTGTCCTCATTGAAATCTCCTTCCTCAATCCCTTGCATCATATTCTCTCAAATGAGCCCTCTTCAGTCTACTTTCTTCTGGCCAACTCAACAATGAATTTTGCAGAGGCAGCATAATGTAGTGGATAAGTGCCAGACTTGGAGTCACAAGACCTGGTTTCAAATCCTACCTCTGGTGTGAACTAGCTATGTAATATTATATACAAGACCCTTAACCTCTTTAGGCCTCAGTTTCCTCAACTATAAAATAGGGAAGAAGGACTAGCTGACCTTTAATGCCTCATCTAGCTCTATGATATTCTCCAACAACTCTAAACTAAAAAGGTACAAATCACTTAAAGATAAAGAAAGTTGTTGGTTGTATAGAAACGATCGAAAGAGGCTCACAAAAATCCTGATGCTTAGCTAGGTGCTGCTCCTCAGACTTCAAATTGCTCTTCCCATACCAGTGAACAGAGTATAATGCAAGTCACAATACTATGATAATAAGATGTGGTCTATGTCCATAGTAATAATAATAACTTCATAATTACATATAATCTTCCTCATAAGAAGTTTATAAAAGAGGTAGTGAAACTTGTACCTTAAAAAGCCATCTATGGGGGCAGTTAGGGTGGTGCAATGGATAAAGCATTGGCCCTGGATTCATGAGGACCTGAGTTCAAATCCGGCCTCAGACCCTTGACACTTACTAGCTTTGTGACCCTGGGCAAGTCATTTAACCCCAATTGCTTCACCAAAAAAAAAAAAGAAAGAAAAAACAAAAAATAATCCGTCTATGGGTGCAGAGTCAAGATGACAGAGCTTTCACCAAGATCCCTCCAAATACCTTCAAATAATGCCATAAGACAATTCCTCGAATAGCAGAACTCACAAAAGACAGGGTGAAATATTTTTCTAGACGAAGACAACTTAGAAGGTTGGCAGGAAAGGTCTGTTGTGCCAGGGCAAGAGTGAAGCTCAACCCAGTGCAGGCTGAGTCAGCACAGACCCATCCACAGCCATAGCAAACCAGGATCAAGCCTTGGGAGCCTCTTCATCATCAGTGGCAGCAAATGCTTCTGAAACTTAGCCCACACTTGTTAAGGGAGTTGAACAATTGGCTAGAAGGATATTGTAGGGATCTCTTTGCTAGTACTGAGGCAGGACTCTGCTGCTTTTCCCATACTCAGGTCCAGGTCATAGTCTTGGTTGGAGGTACCAGGTAGGGTAGGAGTACGAGAGCACACGAGCTTGTACCCACAGTGAAGCAGGATTCTGTTCATAGTTTCAGGGCAGAAAAGCAGACCTGTGATTATTTGCAGACAAGAGCAAAGGTCAGGAGAGTAGTAAACATACCTCTCCTTAAATCATACCAACTTGGAAGAACTAAAAGCTTACAAATTTCTAGAAGTATCTCTTAAAACAGCTGCACAAATGCCCTGAAGCTTAGAACAGTGTGCCCTCCACCCTGGAAGCAGTGCCCCACTTTAAGAAGGAGTTATAAGTCAAGAAATAGGCTGGGAGGGGGCAGCTATGTGGCATAGTGTATAGAACACCATCCCTGGATTCAGAAGGACCTGAATTCAAATCCAGTCTCAGATACTTGACACTTACTAGCTGCGTGATCCTGGGCAAGTCACTTAACCCTCATTTTCCTGCAAGATAAAAAAAAAATAGGCTGGGAAAATGATCAAACAGAAAAAAATGCTAATGATATAAAGTTTCTGTGGTGACAAGGAATATCAAAATACACCATCAGAAGAAGATAAAGTCAAAGCTCTTACATCCAAATCTTCCAAGAAAAACATGAATTGGTCCCAGGCCATAGAAGGACCCCCCAAAAAACTTTGAAAATAAAGTAAGAGAGGTAGAGAAAAAAATGGAAAATGAGTGATGGAAGAAAGTCATTAAAAAAGTCAATAGCTAGGTAAATGAGAAACACACACATACACACAAATACTGAAAAAATTAACAACTCAAAAAACAGACTAAGCCATACAAAAAGCCAATGAGGGGAAAATGCCTTGAAAAGCTAAATTGGAAAAATCGAAAAGGAGAAACAAAAACTCTCTAAAGAAAATAACTCCTTAAAAATTAGGATTGAGCAAATGGAAGCTAATGACTTTTTGAGAAATCAAGAAACAATAAAGCAAAACCAAAAGGATGAAAAAATAGAAGGTTATGTGAAATATCTCATTGGAAAAACAACTGATGTGAAAAATAGATCCAAGAGAGAAAATTTGAAAATCACTGAACTACCTGAAAGCCATGGTCAAAAAAAGAGCCTAGATATCATATTCCAAGAAATTTTTAGGGAAAATTGCCCTGATAGTCTAGAAGGAGAAGGTAAAATAGAAATTAAAAGAATCCTCCAATCACCTCCTGAAAGAAATCCTAAAATGAACTATCAGAAATATTATAGCCAAATTCCTGAGCTCCTAGGTCAAGGAGAAAATATTGCAATCAGACAGAAAGAAACAATCCAAGTAATGTGGAACCACAGTTAGGATAACACAACATTTAGCAGCTTCTACATTAAAGGATCAGAGGGCTTGGAATATTATATTCCTTTTTTTTTTTTTTTTAGTGAGGCAATTGGAATTAAGTGACTTGCCCAGGGTCACACAGCTAGTAAGTGTTAAGTGTCTGAGGGCAGATTTGAACTCAGGTACTCCTGACTCCAAGGCCAGTGCTTTATCCACTGTGCCACCTAGCTGCCTGGAAAATTATATTTCAAAAGGCAAAGGAACTGGGATTATAACCAAGAATCACGTACAAAGCAAAACCGTGCATAATCCTTCAGAGGGGAAAAATGGAAATTCAATGAAAGAGAGGACTTTCAGGCATTTGTGATGAAAAGATCCGAGCTTAATAGAAAATTTGCCTTTCAAATACAAGACTCTAGAGAAGCATAAAAACGTAAACAGGAAAAAGAAATTATAAGAGATATTAAAAGATTAAACTGTTTAACTTCCAACATGGGAATATGATACTTGTAATTCATAAGAACTTTCTCATTATTAGGGCAGCTGGATGGAGTATATTTAGACATAGGGCACAGCTGTGAGTTGAATATGAAGGGAAGATATCTTTTTTAAAAATAAAATTAAGGGGTGAGAGAGGAATGCACTGGGAGAAAGTGAAATAGAGAGGTGGAATGGAGTAAAGCATCTCATATAAAAGAAGCAAGAAAATGCTTATCCAGTAGAGTGGAAGATGGGGGAGGTTCTGGGGAGTGAGTGAACCTTACTTTCATCAGAATTGGCTCAAAGAAGGAATAATATACTCACTCAATTGGGTATAGTAATCTATCTTACCCTGCAGGAAAGTAGGAGGAGAAGGGCAGATTGGGGGAGGCAGCAGTTAGAAGCAAATCATCTTTGAGGAGGGAAAGAGTGAAAGGAGATAGAGAAAAGAGTAAATGGAATAGGGAAGGAGTAGGATGGAGGGAAATTCAGTTTGCAATAGTAACTGTGGGGGCAGCTAGATGGCACAATGAATAGAGTACCAGCCCTGGATTCAAGAGGACCTGAGTTCAAGTCTGGCCTCAGATACTTAACACTTACTAGCTGTGTGACCCTGGGTAAGTCACTTAACCCCAATTACCTAGCCAAAAAAAAAAAAGAAAAAAATAGTAACTGTGAAAAAAATTTTAAAGCATTTGTCTGGTAAAGGCCTCATTCTTCAAACACATAGAGAACTGAGTTAAAGTTGTTAAAATAAGACCCATTTCCTTTTTGATAAATGATCATAAGGTATGAATAGTATTCAGATCAAAGCTATCTATAGGTACATGAAAAAAATGCTCTAACTCACTATTGATTAGAAAGACCCAAGTGAAAATAATTCCGGGGGAATTCCTCATACCTATTAGATTGAATAATAGTACAGCAGAGGCGGGGCAGCTAGGTGGCACAGTGGATAAAACACCAGCCCTGGATTCAGGAGGACCTGAGTTCAAATCCAGCCTCAGACACTTGACACTTACTAGCTGTGTGACCCTGGGCAAGTCACTTAACCCTCATTGCCCTGCCAAAAAAAAAATAGTACAGCAGAGGAAAATGACAAATGTTGTAGAGGATTTGGATAAAATTACATATTAATGCATTGTTGGTGAAGCTGTAAACTGATTCAAACATTTTGTAGAACAATTTGGAACAATGGCCAAAAGGCTATAAAACCGTGCATACTCTTTGACCTAGTAATACCACTACTAGGTCAGCATCCAAAAAGAGACAAAAACCAAAAAGTTAAATGACCTATATGTACAAAAAATATTTATGGCAGCCTTTTTCTGGTGCAAAGAATTCAAAATTGAGGAGATACCCATCAATTGGGGAATGACTGAACAAATTGTGGGATGAGATTATGATGGAACACTCTTGTGCTATGAAAAATGATGAGTAGGATGCTATCAGAAAAACCTGGAAAGACTTACATGAGCTGATGCAACGTGAAATGTACTGCATACAAAATAACAGCAATATTGTATGATGATCAGCTGTGCATTCATTAGCTATTCTCAGCAATACAATTATACAAGACAACTCTGAACAACTTACAAAAAATGTGATCCATCTCTAGTGAAAGAACTGATGGTGTCTGAATCCATATTGAAGCATATTTTTCTTATTTCTTTTTTGTAAGTTTTTCATCTGTTTTCTTTCACAACCTAACTAATGTGGAAATGTTTTGCATGACTACTTATGTATAACTTATATTGAATTGCTTGGGTTCTGCAAGGGGGCAGGGAAGGAAGGAGGAAGAGAATTTGGAACACAAAGTTTAAAAATTGAATTTTAAAATTGTTTTTATATGTAATTGGGGGAAAATAAAATTCTAAATAAATGAAAAAATAAAATAAAAAAGCCATCTAGGTCCAAACCCTTTGTTAAACAGATGATTAAAACAAAAACCCAAACTAGTTAAGAGTTGAGGTAACAAGACCACACAAGTATTAAGTAGCAAACATAAAATTTGAACTCAGACCAATACTCTTTCCACTCTGACCAAGAAACATTTATTATGCATCTCTTTTATTATGTATCTGCAATTTGTATCTAATCTAAAAAAGGTGGGGAGAGCATCCATTGCCCTCAAGAAAGTTACAGAATACTGGGATGAAAGTGGGGGTAGACAAGCATTAAATACAATACATATACAAAATAATTTCAAGTGGTACACAGTGCTAATTGCTGTAGGGATAAAGGAAACAAGTCTCACAAGGAAGTGGCACAAGGACCATACTTTGAAGTGAGCTAAGGATGTTTATGAAGCAGAGGGTCTAGTCAAGGGGTGCCACTTGTGAATAAGATTAGAGGTGGGACAGAAATGAGAGGAAATAGGGGGTCACTAAAGATCTTTTTGTAAAGAGGTGACATCATCATTGTGTTAGACATCTAAGTTTGGCAAATGTGTGGACAATAGGCTGGGAAGAAGAGATTTGAAGCCAAGATGCCACTTAGGAGGTCATTGTAATAATCCAGATGAAAAGTGATAAGGATTTGAAGGAGGGTGGAGGCCATGTGAGTGGAAAGCAAGAGGAAGATGATGAGACTCTGATTGGTTGTTGTCCTTTATTCTTGAAGAGGACCAAAATGACATCATTAAGTTAGAGTCAAGTTACACTGTGGGGCAGCTAGGTGGTGCAGTGGATAAAGCAGTGGCCCTGGATTCAGGAGGACCTGAGTTCAAATCCGGCCTCAGATGCTTGACACTTACTAGCTGTGTGACCCTGGGAAAGTTACTTAACCCCCATTGTCCTGCCAAAAAAAAAATTATACTGTCTGACTGTGGCTGATAAGACTAATATGAGCTCAGAATACTCTACCACAGGTTGGGCACAAATAGTCTATGTTAATATTTGTGTTGGATTCTCTAAATTTGCACATCTCACACTTCTTTTGAGCTGCTTCAATCTGCTTTGCTCATCACCTTCTTCTGCTGGGTGATCCTGTGCCAGCATCTTCCATGTCATGCAATCAATTCCAAACTTCTTAAGAGAGACCTTGAGATGGTCTATATTTATATATATATATATTTATATATATATAAAAAACTTTTTTCTGGCCACAACGTGAGCACTTGCCCTGTGTGAGTTCTTCACAAAATAGTCTTTTAGGCAATCATATATTTGGAATTCAAACAACATGGCCAGCCCATCAAAATTGCACTCTCTGAAGTTGATAAGACTCTAAAAAGAAGATGGAGAAAAAAAAAGTCAAGCATTCTTTCCAGGTTTTGAAGATGAGTGACTAGAAAGATGATTATTACATCAACAGAAAAAGGAGTATTTAGAGGAATGGATTTGAAGGAAAATGTAATCAGTTCTATTTTAAACATGTTCAGTTTGAGATGCCTTCAGAATATCCAAATGGAGATATAATCAGCAAGTATTGGTTATATACTACACTGTTTCAGGAGAAAGATTGGAGCTAGATATACAAATGTGAAAGTCATCAGCATTTGAGATAATTCAATTCATGGGAGTCAATGAAGTCACCAATGGAGAGAGATAAGGACACAAAGTCCTTATTATAGAACCATAGGCTTGATGGGTCCCCACATTTAGTGGACAGAAGGAGAACGACCCAGATCCATCAATGCTGGAAACTAATGGACAAATTAGAGAATGAGGAGTAGAGCCAAGAGTGAGTAGTGTCATGGAAGCTAAAGAAAAAGAGAGTATTCAGGAAGATGGATAGTATCAACAACTACAAAGAGATCAAGTAGAGATGATGACTGAAAGCAAGTCATTGGACTTAACATGTAAGCAATGATTATCCAGCTAGTCCAATTCTTATAGAATTTAAAGTGTGGTATGGGTGTTGGGGGGTGGGAATCAATAGCCAAGAAAGACTCCAGAGAGCTTCTTGGTTGTAGCAGGCTTTTGTTGTAACTGTTGTTTGTTTTTACATGGGACCCTAATTGCTGGCCTTCTCAAAGAGGCACTCAGGATATCCAGGGCACCCTTCACATCAGTCTTCAGCCTGGTTGTGTGCTACTTGAGTCCAGTCAAAAGAGCTCAATTAAGATAACATCTGTTGTGACCGAAAGAGTCAATCTATATTCATTGCTCTGAACAGAGGTAACTGAACTTAATACCCTCCCAATGGGATGGATGATGTGTCTAGCTTCCATTCCTGAGCCTGCTGAACATAAGGAGGTAGTTGGTAAGTTTTCACTGAGCTGGCTTGATTTGAATTATATTCAAATTTTTTTGTTTGGTTTTATTTAAACAGAATACCAGAGCTTACATTAATGGTACCATGCCTTCTAAAAGAAGATGGTATTTGGTGATGTGGATAAAGCTAATGCATATGAAATGGTGGCTGAATTTGCTCGATATGCCTTTTCTCTCTTTGCAATCCAGGAAGTCATGCCTCTGACAAAAGGTCTTTGAGATAATGAGAAAGGAATCATAAAATAAACACTTTGTGGGGGTAAAGTTCATTGTTACAATAACATCATCATGATCTCCACACACCTGACCATACTTGGTGATGCCAGGAACTTAATACAAAAGCTGGTGATGAGTGACCCACTGAGACAATGGGTGTGCCAACTTTCCAGGTGCTAGCAGTTTCATTTGATTTTTTGTGGCTCATCAATCTCCAGAACTCACCTGGAAATCTCTCAGGAAGTGCCTTTCCTGATTACTTCAATTCTATCCAGCATGAAATCCAGCTCATAACTTTATACAAACATTATGTGATGGAAATTTGCAAGGAGGAAAAAAAATAGTTTATGAAAAGAAAGCTAAATTCAAGTTTCAATTAAATGTTGAATATTTCTTGTTTTGCTAGGAAGGCTATGTTACTATTAGGAAATAGAAATGTTAGATCCCCAATATTCATTGGTAAACTGAATCATAGAATTTTAGATCTGGGTAGGAGCTTAGAGAGCATCTAAGAATTTTTATTTTTAAAAAAAAACACAGTGACTTTGGACACCACATAGTTCTACGAGTGTTCTTCAGTGGGAAAAGCTCTTAATTATGAATCTAAACCCCAGTTCTATTAGTTATTACCTGTGTGACTTTGGACATGTCTCTTCAGGTGTCTCAGTCTCAGTTCCCTCATCTATAGAATGCATGGGTTGAATTTCTGTCAATCATTGATATCTTTACCATGGAATCTGAGAAATAAAAAAGGACCACAATGATAAGTCTGCATGAGTAAGCTGGTGTTCAGTGACTGCCAAGTAGCCTTGACTCAGGACCAAGTTCTGTAATGGATGTCCAAAAACTTTATCTTATAAGGAAACTGAGACCATAGGATGTTAAATTATTTTCTCAAGGTCTTCTACATAGTAAATGATAGAAAAGTTATTCAAACTCTCATCTTCTGATTCAAAATCCAGGAATTTTTTCTTATACCATTTTCTCTCCCCAATTTATTAGAGATAGGAATTATATCTGTGGTTTCACAGACAACTCCCTTGTCCTAATGCAGGTCAACACCTTTCCTGCAATTTATGTATTAGAGAACCCAGGGGGTTCTCTGTCACCCCTCTGACTGAGTTCCCCCTCCTCAGGCTTGGGCCGTGGTCACTGAAGAAACAAGTCTCCTAGGAAACTTTGTGGTCAAAGCTTGAATTCCAGAGACAATGCTTGGCTGGAATCCCATGGTCCGAGAGAATCAGGTGTACAAACTTTACTCTGCCTAAGCCTGGAACAAGTACTGCTGGGTCAAGGCTGAAAGGTTGAAAAATTATTATTCTTACTCTCTTAGAATTATTCTTGCAGAAACTTTATTTGATTTCTTTGTGTTTTTTTGCCTTAAATACTCAGCTGTCCCAATAATAAAGTGCACATAGTTATTCATGCATAATGTGGTGCTGATGTGTCCTCAGCCTCTGTCAAGGGAATTGAACCCATGACCCCAACATTTATGGTCTTAAGGAGTTGCCTCCAGTACTGAATAACTAACCAACTTGCTCAGATTTACATAGCTTCTTCAAAGGCATCACTTGAACCCAGTTCTTACTGAATTTAAAGCTATCTTTCTCTCCAATAAGCAGCTAGGTGGTAAAGTAGATAGAGCATTGGCCTAGAGTCAGGAAAATGTATCTTCAAGTTCGAATCTAACCTCAGAAACTCACTACCTGTATGACACTGGGAAAATTACTTATTTGCCTCCGTTTCTTCATCTGTAAAATGTGCTAGAGAAGAAAATGGCAAATCACTCCAGTATCTTTGCTAAGAAAACCCCAAATGGGGTCATGAAGAGTTGGATACAAATGAAACAACTGAACCACAAAATGTTTCTGAATATATGTAAATTAAAATCACATATATAGAGAGAAAATTAGAATCTCATAAATTTGAGTATGTCCACACACACACACACACACACACACACACACACACACACACACACACACACACACACACACTTCTTTCAAGTCACCAGAGCAAGATACATCAGAATCAAGTTTCAGGTTTCTTTTGAGCTACTAGTATGCCCTTTAGAAGTTACATTCTGGGGCAGCTAGGTGGCTCAGTGGAAATAGCACCGGCCCTGGATTCAGGAGGACTTGAGTTCAAATCCAGCCTCAGACACTTAACAGTTACTAGCTGTGTGACTCTGGGCAAGTCACTTAACCCCAATTGCCTCACCAAAAAAAAAAAAAAAAGAAGTTACATTCTAACACTTTAACCGACTCTTCCTTCTCCCTCCATTTCTCTCTGCCTTCCTTGACATTTTGTTATTTCCTTTTGACTTCAAGAACTGATACTGCTTGGTCTTCTTACAATAATCTTTTTTGGTGATTTAGATAGTATTTTGTTTGTGTGTTTGTATTTAGAAAAAAAAAATGAATTAGATCATATTTTTTTTCTTTTTTTGGAGGCAATCAGGGTTAAGTGACTGTCCTAGGGTCACACAGCTAGAAAGTGTTATTGGTTGAATTTGAACTGAAGTTCTCTCAACACCAAGCGCAGTGCTCTATCTACTGTCTCCTAGCTGCCCCCTAGATTATAATTTCACAAAATGTGGGACACAAAACTAACTCAAGGGGATGCTTAAAAATAGCCACAATTATCAGACATTTCCATCAATATTCCCCACACAAATATATCCATATTTTGAGTTTGAATCAAAGTGAACAAAATAAGTTGATCAATGTAAATTATCCCCAAATGGTACAAAGAGGTGGTCAGAAACTGAGTGAATCCTCTGTAGTCCTGGATGGTGGGTGGGTCGAGAACCTTCTTTATCTCCTTCATTCCTGACATAGAATCATAAATTTGGTACTGGAAAGGAGCTTTGCAAGTCTCTCATTTACAAATGAGACTGAGACTTAGAGAGGCTAAATGACTTGTCCTCCTCTTCCTCTTACTTCACTCAGATTCTTTCCCCCACTGTGTCCACCTTTGCCCTCAGCTAACATGGCAAGTTGGTGTCCAAAGTCAGTCCACTTGCCAACATATACTCTGAGTGACCCCCCTTCCCCCATATTTTAACCTTGCTCAACTTTTGGGTACTGTGCTTAGCCAGACTTCAAGAGAGGGTCAGGTTGCTTTGAGGATTATAACTATCACCTAAACACCTGTAAACTAATCCCATCACTTAAAGACTATGCAGACTAATCTCTATACCTATAGTCTAATCCTATCACTTGAGAACACTCTCATGCAATGGAGTCTAATCACATTACCTGCAGACTAATTTCATCATTTGAGACCTGCCATTTTCCACTGCTACAGTAATGAGGAAGGAGTTGAGATGATTCTTATCCCACCTACTCTTTTTTGTTTTGTTTTGTTTTGTTTTGGGGGGGGTTGCAGGGCAATGAGGGTTAAGTGACTTTCTTAGGGTCACACAGCTAGTAAGAGTCAAGTGTCTGAGGCTGGATTTGAACTCAGGTCCTCCTGAATCCAAGGCCAGTGCTTTATCCACTGCATCACCTAGGTGCCCCCAGGATTGTCTTATACATATATGTTAAGTGGTCTACTACTGTCTATATTAATGGACTGGAGCTTGGATTTGGCAGTCAGCCCCACTCCAATTGTTTAATGATTGATGTCTTTTGTGTGTCAATAAACTCATTTTGTCTTATTTCTTGAGTTTGCCTTTATTTAACCAGGGTGAGGCCAAGACCAGAATTTTCTTCCTTTTTTTTTTTTTGCAGGGCAATGGGGGTTAAGTGACTTGCCCAGGGTCACACAGCTAGTAAGTGTCAAGTGTCTGAGGCTGGATTTGAACTCAGGTACTCCTGAATCCAGGGCTCGTGCTTTATCCACTGCGCCACCTAGCCACCCCCAGCACCACCTAGCCACCCCCCAGAATTTTATTTTAACAGTGGCCTGTCTTTTTAATTAATTAATTAATTAATTAATTAATTAATTAATTAATTAATTAAAGTTTTCAACCTTTGTTTAGAAAAGATTTACAATTTCAAATTTTTCTCCCTCCTCCCCTCTCCCCTAGACAGCAGGTAATCTGATATATAACATTAAACATATTTCTGCATTAGTCATGTTATATAAGAAGAATCAGAGCAAGAAGGAAAAACCTCAAAAAAGAAAAACAACAGCACCAAAAATAAAAGAAATAGTATGGTCCAATCAGCATCCATATTCCACAGTTCCTTTTTTATTTTCTGAATTTTGAGAGCCTTTTCCATCATGAGTCCTTTGGAACTTTCTTGTACCATTGGATTGGTAAGAAGAATCTAGTCTATCACAGTTGATCAACACACAATGTTGATGATACTGTGCATTTCTCCTGTTTCTGCTCATCTCACTTATCATCAGCCCATGCAAAACCCTCCAGGTTTCTCTGAACTCCTCCTGCTCATTGTTTCTCACAGCACAATAGTATTCCATTACATTCATATACCACAACTTGTCCAGCCATTCCCCAATTGATGGGCATCCCCTCAACTTCCAATTCCTTGCTACCATGTAAAGACCAGCGGTAAATATTTTTGTACATGTGGTTCCCTTTCCCCTTTCCATGATCTTTTTGGGAAAAAGAACCAAAAGTGGTATTGCTGGGTCAAAGGGTATGCACAGCTTTATAGCCCTTTGGGCATAATTCCAAATTGCTCTCCAGAATGGTTGGATCAGTTCACAGCTCTATCAACAATGCATTATGGTTCCAATTTTTCCACAGCTTCTCCAACATTTATTATTTTCCTTTTTTGTCATTTTAGTCAATCTGATGGGTGTCAGGTGGTACTTCAGAGTTGTTTTAATTTGCATCTCTCTAATCAATAGTGATTTAGAGCATTTTTTCATATGGGAATAGATAGCTTTGGTTTCTTCATCAGAAAACTGCCTGTTCATATTCTTTGACGATTTCTCAATTGGGGAATGACTTGGATTCTTATAAATTTGATTTAGTTCCCTATATATTTTAGAAATGAGGCCTTTATCAGAAGTACTGGCCATAAAAATTGTTTCCCAGCTTTCTGCCTCCCATCTAATTTTGGATGCATTGCTTCTGTTTGTACAAAACCTTTTTTAATTTAATGTAATCAAAAGCATCCATTTTTGCATTTCATAATATTCTCTATCTCTTGTTTGGTCATAAACTATTCTCCTTTCCAAAGATCTGAAAGGTAGACTATTCCTTCCTCTCCTAATTTACCTATGGTATCACCTTTTATGTCTAAATAATGTACCCATTTTGACTTTATTTTAGTATAAGGTGTAAGATGTTGGTCTATGCCTAATTTCTGCCATACTATCTTCCAGTTTTCCCAGCAGATTTTGTCAAATACTGAGTTCCTATCCCAGAAGCTGGAGTCTTTAGGTTTATCAAACACTACATTACTAATGTAATTTACTACTGTGTGTCCTATGCCTAGCCAGTTCCATTGATCCTCCACTCTATTTCTTAGCCAGTACCAGATAGTTTTGATGACTGCCGCTTTATAGTAAAGCTCCAGATTTGGTACAGCTAACCCACCTTCCTGTGCATTTTTTTTTCATTATTTCCCTTGATATTCTTGACTTTTTGTTTTTCCAGATGAATTTTGTTATTATTTTTTCTAGCTCTATAAAATATTTTTAGGTAGTCTGATTGGTATGGCACTGAATAAGTAAATTAATTTAGGTAGAATTGTAATTTTTACTATATTAGCTCTGCCTATCCATGAGCAATTGGGCTATCTCTTGTTAATACAAACTTCTCTATAAGCACAAATGATCACATTCAGTCCTGTTGGTGTAGTAGAGAGAGCACTGAGCTTGAAGTCAGGAAGACCTGATTTCAAATATGGAGTCAAACACTTAGTATGATCCTTGGCAAGTTACATAGCCCTATTTGCCTCAGTTTTCTCATCTGTAAAATGAACTAGAGAAAGAAATGGCAAACTACTCCAGTATTTCTTCCAAGGAAAACCCAAATAGGGTCAGAATTGGACACAAGTGAACAACAACATTACTTTCACTAGTTTTCGATCTCCCCCTATCTACTGCCTGTTTTCCTACTGCCTACAAATTTGTCCATGTCTCTCATATCCTCAAAAACTCTCATTTGTAACAAACAAACAACCAAACTAACAAAAACTACCCTCTCATTTGTTATGTACATTCTTACTAGCTATCTTCCTATATTTCTCTTTTCTTTTATGGTAAATTCCCGGAGAAGGCCATCTTCAATCTTTGACTAGTCCTTTTCTTCTCATCTTCTGAACTCTTTAAAATCTAGATTCTAACCTCATTATTAGATTGAAGCTTCTCTTCCCAAAATTCCAACAACCTTTTAATTGCCAAATCTAATTTTTTTTTCAATTCTCATTCTTTTTTACTTTTCTATAACCTTTGGCACTGTTGATCATTTTCTTCTTCCTTGATATTCTCTTCTTTCTAGGATTTTATGACACTATTCTATGAGCCTATGATCTTACATTGATAGAACCCATAAGTACTGATCTAGAGTAAATAGGGGTCCAAATGGTCAGGGAAATTTAGGAGTAAAAATGGAATTATTTTCATGCTGTCAAATTTCCATGTACGATAGACTTCCCTGAAATGGAAAATTATTTTAAATGTTATATGTATATGTATATACATATGTGTATGTATATATATATATATATATATATATATATATATATATATATATATATATATATCCCAATTTTAAATATTTTATTGGGATTTTTGACACGTCAATCTCCCTCTTCTCTTTTTCTCTTTGATTTTACATGACAGTTCTGTATGTTGGTTCTCATTCGATATTTCTGACTATTCCTTTTCAGTCTTCTTTACTAGATATTCATCTTGGTCATGTCTATTTTTGTATTTATTTAATATTTTATTTTCCCCCAATTACATGTAAAAACAACTTTTACCATTCATTTAAAAAAAAAATTTGAGTTACAAATATACTTCTCACCTCCCTTCTCTTCCCTCCTCATTGAGAAGGTAAGCAATTTGATACAGGTTATATATGTGTAGTCATGCAAAACTTATTTCCATATTAGTAATGCTGTGGAAAAAAAAGACAAAAATAATATAAAATAAATATATGCTTCAATGTACATTCAGCCTCCTTCAGTTTTTTTCTCTAGAAATGATAGTATTTTTCATCATGTCATTCAGAAATAATTCACACTTGATCATCATACAATATTGCTATTACTGTATACAACATTCTCCTGGTTCTACTTATTCACTTTGCATCAGTTTATGTAAGTCTTTACAGTTTTTCTGAGAACATTCTGCTTGTCATTTCTTATACAATAGTATTCCATCAGAATCAAATAATACACTTAATTCAGCTATTCCCCAATTGATGCACGTCCCCTCAAAAAATTTCTAAATCTTACTACCTCTAAAAGAGCTGCTATAAATATTCTTGTACATAGTTGTACATATTGGTCCTTTTCTTTTCCTTTTCTTTCTTTTCTTTTTTTTTTTTTTTTGTTTCTTAGGGATACAGACCTAGTAGTGGTATTTGTGGGTATAGCCATTTGGGCATAATACCAAATTGTTCTCCAGAATGATTGAATCTGTCCATAACTCCATTAGTACATTAGTGTCTCAATTTCCCCACACCCCTTTTCTGTCATATTAGACAATCTGATAGGTGTGGTATGGTACTTCAGGGTTGTTTTAATTTGCATTTCTCTATTCTATAGTAATTTGGAGCCCATTTTTAAAAAAAATATGGCTATAGATAGCTTTGATCACTTTGTCTGAAAATTGCTTGTTCACATCCTTTGCCGATTTGTCAATTGGAAAATGGCTCATTTTTACATATTTGACTCAATTCTCTATATAATTGAGACATTAGGCTTTCATTAGAGAAATTTACTGTATTTTTTTTTTTTTACAGTTATGGTTACTAACTGTATTTTTTTGTGGGGCAATGAGGGTTAAGTGACTTGCCCAGGGTCACACAGCTGGTAAGTGTCAAGTGTTTGAGGCCTGATTTGAATTTAGGTCCTCCTGAATCCAGGGCCTATGCTTTATCCATTGTGCCACCTAGCTGCCCCTACTAACTATATTTCTCTCCATCCTATCTTCCACCTGTTTTTCCTACTCTCTCTCTCTCTCTCTCTCTCTCTCTCTCTCTCTCTCTCTCTCTCTCTCTCTCTCTCTCTCTCTCTCTCTCTCCTTTCACCCTATCTTTAAAAATGTTTTTCTTCTGACGACTGCCTCATCTAACCCATCCTCCCTTCTGTTGGTTCCTACTTCTTTTATCCCATTCTTCTCCTACTTTCCTATGGGGCAAAGCATATTACTGAGTGTGTATGGTATTTCCTCTTTGAATCAAATTCATTGAGAGCAAAAGCTTTTTTGTACCTTTTTTATGAGAGGTAATTTACTCCAGTCTATTTCTTGCTTTCCCCTTCTCTCAGTACATTACTTTTTCTTACCACTTAACTTTTTTTTACATAATCATCCTATCATATTCAACTTATACTCAGGCCCTCTGTCTGTATATACTCCATCTAACTGCTCTAATAAAAATAAAGTTCTTAGGAGTTATAATTATCATCTTCCTATGTAGAAATTTAATCAGTTTAAACTTATTGAATCCCTTATGTTTTCTCTTTCCTTTTCACTTTTTTATGCTTCTCTCAAGTCTCCTATTTGAAAGTCAAATTTTCTATTCAGCTCTGTTTTTTTTCATCAAGAATGTTTTAAAGTCCTCTATTTCATTAAAAATCCATTTCCCCCATAAAAGATTACACTCAGTTTTGCTGTGTAGGTAATTCTTGGTTGTAATCCTAGTTCATTTTCCTTCTGGAATATCATATTCCAAGCTCTCTGATCCAATAGATAAGAAGCTGCCAGGTCTTGTGTTATCCTGACTGTGGCTCCATGGTACTTGAATTATTTCTTTCTGGCTGCTTGCAATATTTTCTCCTTGATATTGGAGTTCTGTCATTTGGCTATAATATTCCTGGGAAATTTAAGATTGGGATCTTTTTCTGGAGGTAATTGGTGGCTTCTTTCAATTTTTATTTTGTCCTCTGGTTCTAAAATATCAGGGTACTTTTTCTTCATATTTTCTTGAAAGATGATGTCTAGACACTTTTTTCATCATAACTTTTGGAGAGTCCATTAATTCTTAAATTATCTCCACTCAATTTATTGTCCAGATCATTTCCTCCAATGTGATATTTCACATTGTCTTTTTAAATTTTTTCTTTCAATTGGTTTTATTTCATTTCTAATTGATTTCTCATGGAGGCATTAGCTTCCCCTTGCCCAATTCTAATTTCCAAGGAATTTTTTTTTTCAGTAAGCTTTTGTATCTCATTTTCCATTTATCCAATTCTACTTTATTTTTGCAGGGCAATGAGGGTTAAGTGACTTTCCCAGGGTCATTCAGCTAGTGAGTGTCAAATGTCTGAGGCCAAATTTGAACTCAGGTCCTCCCAAATCCAGGACTAGTACTTTATCCACTGTGCCAACTAGCTGTCCCCTCCAATTCTATTTTTAAGGAGTTCTTTTTTTTTTTCAGGGAAATGAGGGTTAAGTGCCAAGTAAGTGCCAAGTGTCTGAGGACAGATTTGAACTCAGATCCTCCTGAATCCACTGCACCACCTAGCTGCCCCAAGGAGTGCTTTTCTTCAGTGAATTTTTGTACATCTTTTTCCATGTAGTCAATTTTGCTTTGTAAGGCATTCTTTTCATTAGACCTCTTTTACAATTTAATCTATTCTGTCTTTGAAGGTGTTATTTTCTTCAGTATTTTTGCGTCTCCTTTGCCAAGCTATTGAGTCTTTTATTTTTCATGATTTTATTACATCACTATCATTATTTATCCCAATTTTTCTTCTCCCTCTTTTATTTGATTTTTAATATCGTTTTTGAGTTCTTGCAGGAATTTTTCTGGGCCTGTGACCAATTGATATTTTTCTTTGAGGCTTTGGATATCAAATGGTTTTAATTGTGTCATTTTCTTCTGAGTTTGTGTTTTGATATGTGCTGTCACCATAGTAGCTTTCTGTAGTCAATATGGTTTTTTGATGTTTGCTTATTTTTCCTGCCCATTTTTTTTTAACTTTTAACTTTATATTACAGTTGGTTCCCATTCCCAGGGTGGAGGGGGTCACTATCTCAAGCTTCAGGGTATTTCGTACAGCTAGCTCTGGGGATCTGCAAGTGTTCAGTTCTTTCAGGGTGGTATGATATAAAGAGAGATGTGTGCTCTGGTATGTGAGTTCCTACAAGCTGAGACCAAAGCCCCAACTCTGCTATGGCCACAAGTCTAGTGTTCTAGTATTCCTCCTCACCTTAGGACTGAGATCCAAGACTGCAAGCTTGATCCAAGTGTCAGGAATGCAACAGTCTTGTCCCCAATGCCGGCAAAATGACCCTTGTAATCTCTTCCTTACTACTTGTCAGACCCCTATCCCATCTGTAGCCTGAGAGCTCCAGAAATAGCCACTAGCATTGTCGATTCAGTTACTTACAAGTCCTGCTGGTGGTTTGCTGGGCTGCCCCCTGCACTGGCACAGAATATAGCCCATTCTACAACACAAAGTGTTGTAGACCTTTACTGAAGATCTTCTAAGTTGTCTTAGGATGGAAAATTGTTTCACCCCATCCTTTTGTGGGTTCTGCCACAGCAGAATTTATTTTGAGGTGTTATTTAGAGCTGTTTAGAAAGGGATTGGAAAAAGCTCAGGAAAATCTTTGTTTTTTTCTGCCATCTTCACTCCATCCATGGTCATACCTATTAATGATGGATCTCCTCCAGGGCTCTGCCCTAGGCCATCTTCTGTTATTCCTCTATATTATTTCATTTGAAGATCTCATTTAACTAATCTATGCTGGTGATTCCCACATCTATTTATCTAGCCCTAAGCTCTCTCTTGACCTTCAGTTTTCTCTCCAGTCTTATTGGACACCTCAGACTGGATTGCCTATAGTTAGCTTAAGGTCAATGTTTCTAAAACAACTCATTATCTTCCCCTCAAAAAACAAAAAAGAAAAAAACAAACAAACCTCCCTTCATAAATTCTGTATTACTGTTGAGCAATATATCCTTTGTTTTAAAGTATTTTATCATCCTTAGCATTTCTGCCACAAGTCTCTCTCCATTTCAGTCCATTTGTCACTCAGCTGCCAAAGTGCTCTTCCTAAAGTACAGATATGACAATGTCACTGGAAGCCCCCTACCACCCTACTCAAAAAATTCTAGTGGGAGGATCAAATATAAAGTTCTCTGTTCAGTATTTAAAGCTCTTCATAAACTGATACCTTTTTTATACTTCTAGTCTTCTTATACCTTTTCCCACTCCCCAAATATACTATGACCCACTGACACTGGCTTCCTTGATGTTCTGCACACAAAATACTCCTTTTCCTGACCAGTAGAATTTTCACTGGCTATCCCCTTGTACTTGGAATCCTTTCCCTCTTCATTTCCACATCTTGACTTCCTTGGCTTCCATCAAGCCCTAACTAGATTCTTACCTTATTCTAAATGCCTTTGCTGATGCCCCCCAATGCTAGTACTTTCTTTCTGTTGATTATCTCCAATTTATCCTGTATATATCTTATTTGTAGGTAGTCACTTGCATATTATCTCTCCCATTAGACTGTGAGCTCCTGCAAGCTGAGGGTCTGTCATTTGCATCTCTTTGTATCAGTGCCTTGCACAGGCTAGGTTTTTAATATATGCTTGTTGAATTGATTTAACTCTGAGTCTCCCTTTACTCTTATGTAAAATGTGGATAATAGTACTTTCATTTCCCACCTCAGACATTTATTTTGAGGAAAGTGTTTCATAAGCCCCAAACTTCCATATTATTTTGATAACTGTAATGAGTGTCATAATCACGTGAGGAAGATAAGACCTTAATAAATATGATATAAGGTAGCATATGATGGGACAAAGGAGAGATCTGGAAAAAGAGATCTAATAAACTTTCAGCAGGTGCAAATTATTTTTTTAATATTGGGGATGGCTTAATGAAGGAAGTGACAGTCTAGGATAAAGATGAAGCAAGTGAAAGATTCAATTAGGGTTCCTCAAAATGACCCAATTTTTTTTCTCATATAAAAGCATTACAACTTTATTTACACTTAAGTATAACTGACTTAAAGCAGAAAAAAGGGTTACCCTCCCCCGCGAGTATTTTTTACTATGCAGCTAATTGCTTAAGTTAAAGCAGTGAAGTACTGACTGTAGAATTTCAGGCCTCATCCAGAAATGAGAGAGAGTCCAGGGTGGGAGGTGAACAACCAGACTAGCATTCTTCCATGGCACTGGTAACCTCCTGTTTTCCATTATGAAAGAGCTCTTCTTGTTCGAGGTTAAGACTCTTCCATCCTCTCTAGTCAACACTGCTCTATATCCATTGGATTCCTCCTTTTTGTATTCATTGATATTCCTGATTTTCTCTCCTTTATCCTTCTGTTTCTTTTTCTGCTTCTACCTCAAGTGGATTGGATTGCATACTTCTGAACACTCACTGCTAAATGCTAAGATTAATATTCCTGGAGAAATATAACAGATGGTTGAGACACATGCTGATTGCCACTTTTCATGTGCCACTTTAGGGATATGTTTAGAGGTGAGAGAGATAGAGAGTTTCACTGGTTATATTGAAGATTTCCCAGAAGATAATAGGAAAGGATTCCAAATCCAGACCTGAAGATGAATACACTAGGTGGTTAATGATTACCCCTCCTCTACTACTTTTTTGTTTTGTTTTGTTTTTGTTTTTGGTGGGGCAATGAGGGTTAAGTGACTTGCCCAGGGTCACACAGCTAGTAAGTGTCAAGAGTCTGAGGCTGGATTTGAACTCAGGTCCTCCTGAATCCAGGGCCGGGGCTTTATCCACTGCGCCACCTAGCTGCCCCCTCCTCTACTACTTTTAAAGAAACTAAGAATAAAGTGATACCTGTAAGGGGAGAAAGACACTTGGGGAAGGGCATTTGCACACATCCTAATTAGTTATGGGGGGAAATCCAAAGTTATCAAATGTTTTCTTCAGATAAACTCTCCCAAGTTTCACTCTTTAATAGATTCCACCCTCCTTTCAACCTGCTATAGCATTTTTCTTCATTTTTAAATCTTTCTAATTCGATATATCTATATCATATATGTATTGTGTATATCTATATGTATGCATATATGTATATGTATGTATATATATGTGGGGTATAATATATGTAAGTATATACATATGTGATATACCTAGAAACAATATGTGTGTACACATACATGTTTATCTATATGCTTGTGCATTTATGTATAGACATATGTGATTTTGGTTTTATGTATATATACATGTGTGTGACTTTGTCTTACTCATAGGATTGAGGTCATAATTATAATCATAAACATAATCAGAGATGAGAGATGAGGAAATGTTAGAAAAACTAAAAAACCTAAACATATATTTCATACATTATTTCATAGACAACTTTTTGGAATTAGAATAATAGAATAATAACTAATAATAATAGCAATGATGCTGGTATTTATACATCTTTTAAATAATAATAATATTACACACATATAATCTTGTTTTTTCTACCCAACAAGCTTGTATGGTAATGCAAGTATTAGTATTCCCATTTCACTGATGGAAAAGCTGAGTTAGAGGATCAACAACTTGCATAATATCTCACAGGTGATAATTACAAGAAAAAGGACTCAAAGCTAGGTTTTCTGATTCATGTTAAATATTTTTCTTTTCCCCATTGTTTTATATATGTGAAACTTTAAAAGTTCAAGAGACATAACTTTTGGGTAATTAGTTATTTTAATCATATACTAGTATTTTATTAATAAAAGAGGTCATTTTTGTTGTTTATCCCTTGTTCTTGAAGAGGAGCATGACATAGTGGTGATGTCATGACCTGCACTGAATAGGTTGGCTAAGCAATGTCACCAACTTCACTCTCTCCTCTAAAGCCATCTGAGTCCAGACATGGTTTTACTGAGATAGAATGTTCCTGGTCAGAAAAAAAAGCTCCCTCTACCAATGCAGAATAGAAATTTTGCTAAATATTATAATCTCAATGCCTGGGAATACTGACAGAGTAGCTGACTTTTCCAGGCCCACACAACCAGAATGTGAGTGGCAATAGCTGGACTTGAAAAAGGTTTTCCTGACTCCAAGAAAATCCTTCTGTCCTCCATGTCATTATATGTCTATACTCATCCACAAATCCGTTGTGTGGGGGGTACTGATTCTCATCCAGTGTGATTGCTCTCCCTTACAGCTTTATGCAAGTTGTAATGTGATGAGCATGACACTTGTGCCTTCTTCCAAAATATTAATACAAATGTTGGGAGAAAGTAGCTCCAAGGACAGATCCCTAGAAACCTTCCTCCAAATTGGACATCAAGCCATTAATGCCTGCTCCAGATCCATCCATACAACCATTCAACAGAATCAATCTACTTATAGTTTTGTCTAAATCATGTCATTCCAATCAGTTCCACAAGAATTGCATGAGAAAAAATAGAAAGAAACCAATGTGGATCAGAGATTTCATCAAACTGCTTAAGATTTTAAAGACATGCCTGTGAGAAATGGAAATAAGGACATATAGCAAAGTATAAACATGCAAAAGCATGGCATGGAGCCATATGAATAGTATCAGAAAATTCCCAAAGCTTAAAGTCATCTTAGGTCAAATCATCACATGCTTCAGTCTCAGTGAATCACAGAATTTGAGTTGAAATGACCTTTGTAGATAGCTACTCATTCATATAACAAAAGGAAACTCTATTACTACATAGCATACTACATAGGTGATCATCCTACCTCTGCTAAAAGACTTTCAGTAAGGGGGAACCCATTATTTCCCAAAACAGTCCATTCCACTGAAATTCTCATTTCCTCAATACTCCCTGTCCCTGAGAATCCTTGTTCCCTTTGAAGATGGGAGAGAGTGGAAAGTCAAGAGTTCTTCACAGATCCTCCATTTAAGAAGAGCAGCCTTCTCATCATTTTCTACTGAGTTGCCCTCTTCTAGATTGCATCATCATCTCAAGTTAGGCACCCTCTCCTTTAACCACATTAATGGAAATGTTAATGACTACATTTTAGTATAGCCATTCAATCAGCTCAAATTCAACTTTGTATATTTTTAGTAGCTTTCTCCATTTCTTTCCCAAGTATAGCAACACAAACGTTGATAAAATATAGAACCACTTTATCTCTATCCTAGCACTGTAGTAAGTCTTTCAAAAAAGGAAGTAATTTAATCTGGAATGGCATTTTCCTCTCTTGGTTACACTTCTGACACTCTTCAGACTTTGCCACCATGACTCACCCCCTTTTTCACCCTGAAACATCCCTCTGCCATGCCAGCCCCTCTTTTTTAATTGGTAAGTTTCTTCTAAGTTCTCCCTTTTATGGACAAGTCCAGGATGGCCATGCTTCATTCAATTTCTACTTATTTTTTTCTGAATCTACCAATGGACTTTGCCATCATGGGCAGGTGTGGGTATCTTCTACTCATTCTACCTTATTTTTAGCTTCCTTTTATGTGATGTACTACTCTATTAATTAGAATGTAAGTTTCCTCAAGACAGGGACTGTCTTTTTGCTTGTTTTTGTTTATATTCCCAGTGCTTAGCACTGTACCTGGCATATACTAAGTTTTTAATAAATGCATGTTGCTTCTCTTCATATTTTTGATGAAGCTGTGCTTACTCTTGAGACTATTGGTCCTAAAGATTTTCTAAGCATCTATTTTCCCAGGAATTAACCAATTTCATGTACAATTCAATGTACTATGTAATTTAGTATTATATTCCATTTTTAGATGCCACAAACTCCATTCTCTTCCTTTTTGAAAAATGAGACAGTATTTACTCTCTCTAGTCAATGTTCTCATATTGTGTCCATTCACCATATCCTTTCACATATTACTGACAATGTTCCTGCAATTACAATTGTTGGTTCTCTCAGTAACAAAAGATATAATTCATCTGGGTCAGTTTATGAGTTTTTCAAGGGTGCTCTCTGAGTATCTCCTTATTTTTCCTAGGTATCAACTCTATATAAAACATTTTTCTTCGGTCTTTTCTGAACCAGAGGTCATTTTTCTAGGCAAAGATAATGGAGCAAAACAAAATTAAAATTATAAAGCTTTACCTGCATTCCATTTGCCAATCGAAGCAGTAATTCTGTCCTTTTCGATCACCTCGCCCCTTTCCCCATATATATGTGTATGTATGTGTATTGTGTAGGTATATATACATATATAGGGGGAAATGCACACATATACATATGTCTATGCATAGGGATATATATATATATGTATAATAAAATATAATTTCTAAAAAAGAATACTTACTGTACATATACATACACATGCAAATAGACACACTCATGTGTGTGTATATGTGTGTACATGTATGCGTGTGTATATATACATATATACATTTGTGTGTATTTTTGTATTATGTATATATAGAGAGATGTATACACATACATATATGTGAGTGTGTGTATTTGCATGTGTATGTATATGGACAGTAAATATACTGTTTTAGAAATTATATTTTTATTACACATACACACACACACACACACACACACATATATATATATATATATATCCATATCCATACACATATACATATAAGTGCATATACACATGCATACATATATACATATAAGTACATATATTCACATTGTGTCAAGATAACGAAATGTGGTAGGTAAGGGGATTTAGCAGATACTCAAAGGCCCACCTGGAGATTAATCTAAACTGATTGAATTAAGTGAGAGGGATTGACTGCTGATTAGCCTACTTCCAGTTAACTAGATTGCAAGCACATCTGGCTGGCCCTTAAGAGGGTATTGTTCTCAGAAGCTAAAAACATTGAACTTAACTCTCAATCACCTTAAAGTCCAATGAACCAATGGATTTGAATGACACTAGCCAATCAGCTTGAAGAACTTCCCATTTCTGGGAGGAGAACACAAAGTAGGAAGCAGACACTGGCTGAGGGTTGATTTCCTCTTTTGGTTTGAGACATCGGTTTAGTGGCAGGACTTCAAGTGGGAGGTTTAGGAAGGCTAGGATTTCCATGCTATAAGAAATCTGTTCTCAATCTTTCTCTCTCTTTATTATATCTTTTAATAAACCCTTAAAAAGCCTAAACTCATTTATCAGTGTTTTTAGCTACTGTCCCCTTAAAACTGGCGAGACAGATTAGAACCCACATTTAGAATTTTAAAATATACGCCATATATGATATCCCTTATATATACACACATAACACACATGTATACACACATATATAAACATGCATGTACACACTATACATTTATATACACATAATACACACCTTTGTATATATGCACAAACATATGTGTATCTTGATATACATTTGCATGCACACACACACACACACACACATATATATATATATATGGGGTATGTATAATACACTCACATATGTATATGTGTTTGCATATATGTATATATGTGCATATATAACTTACCATATATATGTGTCTGTATATGTATGTGTATGTGTGTATCTATGATGTTATATGTGTGTATATATGTATATGTGTGCATACATATACACATTTCATCATTAGCATTCCTATCACTCTCAGCTCATTCTGCATTTTAGTACTCTTAAAACTATCTTTACAAGGCATATTCTTATCTTCATCATCTTTTACCTGACTTTGCTTTCATCTTCTATACCTATCTTTTAAAAAACCTTTGTGTATTTTTAAATAGATATTTGGGAATCACATTTTTTCTATTGCCTCTTTTCTTATATTTTATCTACTGTAAACTCCTGAATAACTCAGCTGCTACTCTTTCTTCACTTTGGCTACTACTTATGGTACATAAATTGGTCTATATATCACTGTATATATGTATGTATATTATATATACATACATATATACACATGTTTGTATGTATTTGTGTATCATCTATATGTGTGTGTATGTGTGTGTGTGTGTATATATATATATATATATATATATAAAATGAGGTTTATATAGACATATACTTAATGTTGATTATATTTTTGCTTATATTTATTTATATTCCTGTGCTTAGCAAAGTGTCTGGCATAAAGTAAGTCCTTATTAAATGAATGCTGCCTGCCTATTCTTCTTCTTCTTCTTCTTCTTCTTTTTATTTGGTGGGGTAATGAGGGTTAAGTGAGTTGCCCAGGGTAACACAGCTAGTAGGTGTCAAGTATCTGAGGCCAGATTTGAAATCAGATGCTCCTGAATCTAGGCCCGATGCTTTATCCACTGTGCCACCTAGCTGCCCTCCATTGGTAGCCTATTCATTTTTTTTTTTAAGATTTGATCAGTATTTGCTTTCTCTTTGACCCAGAAACAGAAGTCTGATTGAAATCTGATTCTCTATGGTCAGAAGCTTGGTGTGCCTGTGCCCCTCCTGCACTGGGCCATCACCACTCCATTCAGCCCACTGGTTCAGAACCAGGGCGCTTCATCCCAATTCCAGCAGAGACTACAGCCACTTCACCCAGGGGTACCCGCAAACACCCTCACTAGTCCAGGAGTGGAGCTTCAGAAGAAGCCACTAGTGCTGAAGACTCCAAGGTATGCTGTTCCTGGCTGGATCTGGACCATGTACTGAGTTGCTTAGCCCAATCAGTAGGTGATCACAATTGCCCTCTTTTGCTGAAAAATAGTCTCACTCTGTTCTTATGTGTATTAGGCTGCTCTGTATTTTGGTTTTGTTTTTTAATTTTTATGGCATTATTTGGGAGTGAATGGATGGGTTTATCTGGAGCTTGTGGGAGTCACAACCTCTCCTCTGCCATCTTGGCTCTGCCCCTTGCCTGCCTATTCTTGATGAAGCTGTACTTACTCTTTGAGAGTAAGGCTTCTATTTTTTCTAACCAATTATTTTTTACTTTATATAATCAAGTTTTACATACAAAGGTTATGTATACATATATATTATTGTACATCATATAAGTTATATGTAATATATAATATATGGTTAGATCTGTGTGTATGATATATGTATATTTGTGTGTGTGTGTGTGTGTGTGTGTGTGTGTGTGTGTGTGTGTGTGTGTATGATCAGCAAAATGAGCTGCAAACCACAACCAGGATCTTTCCCAAGAAAACCCCAAATGGGGTCATGAGGAGTCAGACATGACTGAACAAGAACAAAATAATAACATTAAACAAAAATTCTATGAGTAACTTATTCAAATACTAGTAAAAGTCTCAGATGTATATGATGTGGTAAAATATTCAAAGTGCTTTATTTATCTTGATACATTGTATATTCACAATGAAACCATAAGGTCCATGGTATCATTATTCCCAATTTATGGACAGGGAAATAGGCTGAGAGATTGTGAAAGTGTGAGCCAACATTAGAATGTAGGAGACTTTAAGTCCAGTGCTCTATTTGTTTAGCCACACTGTCTTAATCATATCCCATAACCTGGGTAATTTACATTTTTATGCATGTTTTCACTATTGTGGCCATGTCATAGAATTTTTTTTAATTTGGATCTGTCATTCTATTGGTATAGAGAACCCCTAGTATAGAAACTTCCTCTATCAATGCAAATCAGCAAGTATTCTGCAACTGTTAATCATGGAAAATTGTGTGAGGACAATAAGAGCATAAGCAATTTTCCCTGTGACACACAACCACTGTATGTCTGCCAGAGTAGGAACTAGACCTAGATGTTCCTGCCCCTGAAGCAGTCTTCCTCTATCCATTAAGACAATGTTTCTTCTTGTGCAGAAAACTGTTCTTTAAAATACATCCAAGCTTGGACAGTAAGTATCCTTTTTTAGAAATTACATGTGGTCTAGAAGTCAGGAGACCTAGGTTGCCCCTTAGGTAAATCCCTTCACTCTTCTTGGTCTCTGTTTCCTCATTTGTAAACTAGACACCAGTTATTCCTGCCTTACCTTCCTCGCAGGGTTGTTATGAGAATCTATAATAATGAGAATCACAGAATTTTGGATTTATAAAATTAAAAAAAATACCTGTAGAAATCATCTAGTTCAACCCATAGCTGAAGAAGAATCCCTACTATGATATACCTGATAAATAGCCATCCAACTTTTCACTGAAAACTTCCTATGAAGGGGAAACCACTATCTCACAGGCAGCCAATTCCACGTATGGATAGTGTGAATAATCAGGAAGTTTTGCTAGCCAAAGTTAGTCACTCTTTGGGTTTAAAAATGACAACAGAAGCTCCTTTATTTATTAATTTTTTTTTTATCACTAAGCAGCTTTGTTACATTACTTCATAGTATCCTGTTCTATTTGCAGTGACTTATATAATGAGTGCTTAACAAATACTTGGTGAATGAACGGACTTACAGAAGGAAAGCAAGTCTGCCATGGGAGAACAATGCTAAAAAAAATTTCACAAACTTTCTCTATTTGGACATAGGGTTGGCTCTTATGGATCCCTAATCTTTCCATGTACAGCGTTCTCTTGTGCAAAAGAAAGAAAGAAAAAAAAGATAAAGTATTCTTGTATTTCCAAATAATTTTCTTCATCTTCCTCATACTGTCCTAAAAACAAGAAACACCAGTGACTGAGTTTTGAATACTTTCAGGCACTCTGTTTTCTTTAAAGAAAATATAGCCTTAGAAGCCAAAAAATATTAGGACTCTGCTTGCCTCTTTGTAGGTACAGATTATACTTAATAGAATGAATTAGTGAAAGAAAGAAACCTGTCTTTGAGCTATGTACACCATTTCTCTATAACTACTGATTTTTAAAAAATCAGTTTTGTAGCTCATAAATGCCTCCCTCCAGTAACTTCTGGATTCACCACGGTAAATATTGCTTTAAAAACATTAGTAAATTGGACTTCTCTATTCTTTGACATCTCACCAATATTTTTGAAAGCATCTCTACTTTCCTCTTTCCTCTCTCAAAGGTGAAGGTGACCAATTCTCCATGGGGGAAAATATGAATAATAAAAGTGATCTTCAGAGACCCTCCATCATTTTTTTTTTTTAAATATTGGTGGCGCATCCTTATTTAACTCCCACTTGGCAATTCATCACACCTTAAGGCTGCTCAGAATCCAGTATGTTCCAGAATCCTAACTGACCCAGAGTTCTTCAATTTATAGGCCAAAGGATTTAGAGTATTAGAGAACCTGAGAGCTTACCTATCTCTTGCAGAGATCGATTCTGAGCATCAGAGTGAATGCCTCCCACCTCACCTAAATAGCTTATAGTCCTCATTTCCTTGAAAGCTCAGTTGAAATGTTACCTCTTCCATGAGGCCTTCCTCAGAGGGCCTCAGCTGTTAATATCCCCTCCTCCCAGTTACTTTGTTTTTGTAGTTTGTTTGGGTTTTTTGTGGGGCAATGGGGGTTAAGTGACTTGCCCAGGGTCACACAGCTAGTGTCAAGTGTCTGAGGCCAGATTTGAACTCAGGTCCTCCTGAATCCAGGGCCAGTGCTTTATCCACAGTGCCACCCTGCCCCTCTCCCAGTTACTTTGTACATATTTTATATTTTATTTCTTATGCATTGTCTTGCTTTTGTATTTGAATCATCCATGCCTAACAGTGTAGACAAAGAACCATAATAAATGCTTATTGATTGATTTTTCTCTTTCATTTATTATCTTAAGAATCCAATCCAATTCATTAATATTCATCATGTATACTATGTACAAGGCCTATATAGTACTAAGCAAAGATACAATGCTTCCTCTCAAGTAATTTATAGTTCAGTACAAGGAAAGACAAGCACACAAATAATTAGGGTATTGAGTGAGAAGATGCTAATCCCACAATGATAAGATCCCCACCCCTTATACAGACAAGCTGTCTTACCAATATGCCTTGTGTTTTCCCACCTTACTGCCTAGTCTGTTGTTATCTGCAATAACAGCTCTGACTCATCAGACTGACTGAGGAGACATGACTAAGTTCAAAGTCTAAAAACTGAAAGATGGCTCCAGAGCTCAGAAAATGAATAACATAGTGCCCAAGGCTGCCAAACTCAGAAATTACCTCCTCTAATTCCTTTATGGAGAGCTCCCTATTGCCTTGTGACTTCACATGTAGACCCATGGCTAAATCCTTCTCAGAGGTGATTGTTGCCTCCTAGTGGACTCTCTTCTGGCTAAATTGATAAGGCTGCCTCATGTTCCTGAGGAAATGACTTTATCTTTTTAAAAAAATATATTTTATCTTAAATCCCAAGGTTACATATTATAAGTCTTGTGCCTCTGACTTTATGAGGCAGTTAGTAAATTCTCACTTCATACCTATATATACTGAAGACTGACCAGAAGGCTGGTCAACTTTCTCACTTAGGGGCATCTTAGGTGGTATCAGACAGCCATGTCATGCCATCTTCCTGACCTTAAATGTCTTCCTTCTTCTTTTGGCCACTTGAAATTCTCACCCTTAAGTCTCCAGCTCAAGTCACCCCTCTAGAGGGTCTTTCCTTGTTCTTCCAGGGATTAAGTGTCACTCCCCTGAGTTCAACACCCTGAATAGTTAGACTATTCATTAGGAAATTCATCAAGGACCATGCTGCGGCATCTCTTGGACTATTGACTTCTGATTTGTTAACATTAGACAGAATGGAATGCAAAGCTCAGGACTTGGCTGATGTTTCTGATTTTGCTCTAATCTGGCCACAGCTAAATATCACTGCTTGTTATTGGTACTAACCTTTTCCCAAATTTATGCCTTGTTTCCCTAACTGGATTATAAGCAAGGGCTATGCTGAAACCAGCTTGATGTCACTCATGAAAGCCAAATGTTCCATTTTTACCTCATTTCCCTTCAGAATCTGTGTGTTTACATTTTGAAAACAGGAATTCAGGGCTTGATCATCTAGACTTAATTAAGTGATAAAGAAAATGTTAATAATGCAGAATAAACAAAAAGATATTGTCATTTGGGGCTGGGGGGTGATTGCTTATTAAATATTTATTGATATACCCATGGTTATGAGCTACTGAAGGGCAAAAATAAAATTTCACACAACTTGGACTACCCCATAACCCTAGCAAAATGCCTGTACTCAGTAGGTGGTAATGGTATCTTTGTGGATTGACTGATAAGTTAGTGAAAGATCTCATAACTGGCTGAGTTGGACATCTAAGGGTAGAGGAGCTAACATATCTGCAAATATAGCATAATTCAAAAAGAGTAAAATGATATTCACTTCTTAAATCATACGTCCAGTTACACAAATAGGGTCTTGTGAGAAAATACTGATGCTAATTATCATTTTCAGCCAATCAATAACCAAGTATTTATTAAGCATATACCATGTTCCATTCACTGTACTAATAACTGAAGATATGAAGAGGGATTTAAAAAACAAATGAACAAAAACATAAAAACAAAACGAAAAAAACTTTTTCCAGATTCTCAAGAAGCTCACAGTCTAGTGAGGGAGACAAAACACAAACTACATACAAATAAGATATACACATAATACTTTGGAAATTATCAGTGGAAGGAAGGTATTAACCTTAAAAGTATTTAAGAAAAACATTGAAAATGATGTGATTTGAATTGGGACTTGAAGAAAGTCAGGGCAGAGATGAGGAGAGATAATATTCCAGACATGGGAGACAGTCAGTGAAAATGTTCAAAGTTGGGAGATGAAGTATCGTATTCTAGGAATAGCAAGGAGGCCAATGTGACTGGATGACGGGGTCTATGGTAAGGTTGGAGTGAGGTGTAAGAATACTGGAAAAATAGAAGGAACCCAGCTTATAAAGGACTGGATGTGTGAGTCTGGGCAAGTCACTTCACCTCTGTTTGCCTCAGAGGGTGACAGAGAGACAGATAGAATCCCTGAGATTTATAAGATCATAAATGGTATGAATAAAGGAAAACAGATTCTGGGATTCTCTTTTTTCTTAGGCTTATCCCCATCATTTATTTGCTGCCATGATGACAGACACCACGTTTTCCTACAACTATCCATTGGAATCAACTTCTAGAAGCAAGATTAGTTTCCTGGTTTCTGAATACTTTCCTTCTCCAATCTATATAGCACAGTACTATCAGATTAATTTCCTAAACATCAACTTAATTATTAGATCAGTGCATCTATCTGCAACAAGGACAAGCAGATGGACAATGAGTTGGACTCAGAATTAAATAGGAGGAAGAAAGCAGCTTGGATTGCATTTGGGGAATTGTGCCATGCTTCTAATGATCACAAGCTGCTTCCCAGTTGCATAGACCCATATTTTCAACACAAATATTCTTCCAAAAGTGCTGTATGTTTTCAAATCTCCAAAGAATCAATGCTATAGGTAAATTAAAGGGCAATGGGGAGAAACATAATCAACATGGGCAACCTGCAGCATATTTATATCAATGAATTTTGCAATATGAATATTACCAAGAAATATATATATATATATATATATATATATATATATATATATATATATATATATATATACACATACATATACACACACACACACACACACACACACACACATATATATATAATAAAAGGAGATTGGTCAGTGATAAGACAAGAAGAAGGGACAACAAGGGCAGAGCCAAGATGGCGGAGAGGAAGCAGCAAGCTGCCTGAGCTCTCCTGTTCCCTCAAAAAGAACATTAAATCAAGCCTCTGGATGGATTCTGAAACTACAGAACTTGCAAAGAGACAGAGAGACACCGTCTTCCAACCAGAGATAATTTAGAAGACTTCAGGAAAAGGTTGGTCTGACTCGGGCCAAAGGGAGGCCCAGTGCAGGGCAGCAACCCAGCGCTGAGGGGGTCAGGGCAAGTCAGCAGGAGCTGCAGGCCACAGACAAACAACTGAGGCCCCTGGAACCTGGCTCAAAAATCTGGTGGCCAAGAAGGACAGTGGAAAAATCTACCTGCGCTAGCCGGTAGGGCAGGTTGCTGGCCATGGGGTCAGCAGGACAGACGGGATTGGGCGTCTGGCCAAGCACACACAGACAGGAAGTGCAGGGGGCGAACTACACACACTATAAAGGCCTCTGAATAAAAAGCTGGTCACACAACACCTATTTCCCTACACAAGAAGCCCAAAACAGGGACTCTGGTGCCCCCGGAGCAGATTTCAACTTAAAAAATAAATAAATAAGCTGCAATAATGAGTAAGAAGCAAAAAAGAGCTCTCTCCATTGAGAGTTTCTGTATTAATAGGGAAGATGCCAATACAAACTCAGATGAAGATAATACCCTCAAATTGCCTACATCTGAAGCCGCATGAGGGAAGGTGAATTGTTCTCAAGAACAAAAAGCCTTCCTGGAAGAACTCAAAAAGGACTTTAAAAATCAATTGAGAGAGGTAGAAGAAAAAATGGGGAGAGAAATGAAAGCAAAAGAAGAAAACTATGAAAAAAGAATCAGCAACTTGGAAAACGAAGCACAAAGATTGACTGGCCAAATGGAAAAAAAGGTGCATAATCTTACTGAAGAAAACAATGCCTTAAAAATTAAAATGGGACAGTTGGAAGATAAGGAATCCATGAGACACCAGGAATCAGTCAAGCAGAATCAAAAGAACGAAAAAATAGAAGAAAATGTGAAATACCTCATTGGAAAGACAACTGATCTAGAAAACAGATCCAGGAGAGACAATTTGAGAATCATTGGACTGCCTGAAAGCCATGGCCAGAAAAAGAATCTAGACACCATATTCCAGGAAATTATTAAGGAGAACTGCCCTGATATCATAGAATCAGAGGATAAAATCATCATTGAAAGAATCTACCGATCACCTCCTGAAAGAGACCCTAAAAGGAAAACTCCAAGGAATATTGTAGCCAAATTCCAGAATTATCAGGTGAAGGAGAAAATACTCCAAGCAGCCAGAAAGAAGCAATTTAAATATGATGGAGCAATAGTCAGGATTGCTCAGGACCTGGCAGCTTCAACATTAAAGGACCGCAAGGCTTGGAATATGATATTACAGAAGGCAAAGGAGCTTGGATTGCAGCCAAAAATCTATTACCCAGCAAAAAAGTTCATTCTCTTTCAGGGGAAAAGATGGACATTTAATGACATTGGGGACTTTCAATCTTTCCTGGTGAAAAGACCAGAACTGAATAGAAAATTTGATCTCAACCTACTCAAGAGAAGTTTAAAAAGGTAAACAGGGAAAAAAAAAAGGTTACCCTATTAGGTTAAACTGTTTATATCCCTACACAGGAAGATAATACTCATAACTCTTCAGAATTGTAAATGTATTTGGGCAGAGAGAAGGAGTTTAGACAGAGGGTATAAATATAAATTGTCTTTGATGTGATGATACAAAAAAAAAATTACGGGATTAAAAAGGGAGTCTATGGGAGGAGAGGAAAGGGGAGGTGGAATGGGATGAATTATATCATATGAAGAGGTGTAAAAAAACTATTACAATAGAGGGAAAGAAAGGAAGGGTGAACATTGTTTCAACCCTACTCTCATTAGATTTGATTCAAAGAGGGAATAACATATACGTTCATTGGGATAAAGAAACTTAGCTCATTCTTTAGGGAAGCAAAAGGGGAAGGGAAAGGGGGGGACTGATAGAAGGGAGGACAAAAGCAAGGGAGAAAAGGGTAAAGAAAAGAGAGGGGGGGGTGATAAAAAGGGAGGGCAGATCGGGGGAGGCAGGGGTAAGAAGTAAAACATCGGTGAGAAGGAATAGGGTGAAAGAAGGGGGGAAAAGTACAAAGGGGTTAAATAGAATGGAGGGGAATAGACAGTCAGTAATAATAACTGTGAATGTGAATGGGATGAACTCTGATATAAAACGGAAGTGAATTGCAGAGTGGATTAAAAACCAGAATCCTACCATATGCTGTTTACAAGAAAGACATTTGAAGCAGAGAGATACACACAGAGTAAAGGTAAAAGGATGGAGAAGAATATATTATGCTTCAGCTAAAGTAAAAAAAGCAGGGGTAGCAATCCTTATCTCAGACAAAGTGCAGGCAAAGATAGATCTCATTAAAAGAGATAAGGAAAGAAATTACATCTTGCTTAAAGGTACTATAGATAATGAAGTAATATCAATATTAAATATGTATGTGTCAAGTGGTATAGCATCCAAGTTCTCAGAGGAGAAGTTAAATTGGTTACAAGAGGAATTAGACAGTGATACTATACTAGTGGGGGATCTGAATCTCCCGCTCTCAGAATTAGATAAATCTAGCCAAAAAATAAATAAGAAGGAAGTGAAAGAGGTGAATAGATTACTAGAAAAGTTAGACATGATAGATGTCTGGAAAAAATTGAATGGGGATAGAAAGGAATATACCTTTTCTCAGCAGTACATGGCACATTTTCAAAAATTGACCATGTATTAGGGCACAAAAACATCATAGTCAAATGTAGAAAGACAGAAGTCATAAATGCATCCTTCTCAGATCATGATACAAAAAAAAAAAAAAATTACATGTAAGAAAGAGCCAGGGAAAAGTAGAATGAAAATCAATTGGAAACTAAATAATTTCATTCTAAAGAATGAATGGGCCAAACAACAAATCATAGAAACAATGAATAACTATATCCAAGACAATGACAATAATGAGACAACATACCAAAATCTATGGGATGCAGCCAAAGCAGTGCTTAGGGGAAAATTTATAGCTCTAAATGCTTACATAAATAAAAAAGAGAAAGAGGAGATTAATGAATTGGGCATGCAGCTTAAAAAGCTAGGAAAAGAACAAATTAGAAATCCCCAATTAGATACTAAATTAGAGATCCTGAAAATTAAAGGAGAAATTAATAAGATTGAAAGCAAAAAAAACTATAGAATTAATCAATAAAACTAAGATCTGGTTTTATGAAAAAACCAATAAAATATTGGTTAATTTGATTAAAAAAAAGAAAGAAGAAAACCAAATTACCAGTATCAAAAATGAAAAGGGTGATGTTACCACCAATGAAGTGGAAATTAAATAAATAATTAGAAATTATTTTGCCCAACTGTATGCCAATAAATTTGACAATCTAAATGAAATGGATGAATATTTACAAAAATACAAACTGCCCAGGTTAATTGAAGAGGAAAGAAAATTCTTAAATAAACCCATATTAGAAATAGAAATTGAACAAGCCATTAATGAACTCCCTAAGAAAAAATCCCCAGGGCCAGGTGGGTTTACGAGTGAATTTTACCAAACATTTAAAGAATAATTAATTCCAATATTATACAAATTATTTGGAAAAATAGGTGAAGAAGGAGTTCTACCAAATTCATTTTATGACACAAATATGGTGGTGATACCAAAACCAGGCAAAGCAAAAACAGAGAAAGAATATTATAGACCAATTTCCTTAATGAATATTGATGCTAAAATCTTAAATAAGATATTAGCAAGGAGATTACAGCAAGTGATCACCAAGATAATACACTATGACCAGGTGGGATTTATCCCAGGAATTCAGGGCTGGTTCAACATTAGGAAAACTATTAACATAATCAACCACATCAATAAGAAAACCAACCAAAATCATATGATTATCTCAATAGATGCAGAGAAAGCTTTTGACAAAATATAACACCCATTCCTAATAAAAACACTAGAGAGTTTAGGAATAGGTGGAGCTTTCCTTAAAATAATAAACAGTATCTACCCAAAGCCATCAGCAAGTATTATATGCAATGGAGATAAATTAGAGGCCTTCCCAATAAGATCAGGGGTGAAACAGGGTTGTCCATTATCACCCCTATTATTTAATATTGTCCAAAAATGTTAGCTTTAGCAATCAGAGAAGAAAAAGGGATTAAAGGAATTGCAGATGATATGATGGTATACTTAAAGAATCCTAGAGAATCAACTCAAAAATTACTTGAAACAATTAACAACTTTAGCAATGTAGCAGGATATAAAATAAATCCACATAAATCATCAGCATTTCTATACAGGACCAACAAAGTCCAGCAGCAAGAGATAGAAAGAGAAATTCCATTTAAAGTAACAGTAGATAATATAAAATACTTGGGAGTCTACTTGCCAAGACAAACCCAGGAACTCTATGAACACAACTACCAAACACTCTTCACACAAATCAAATCAGATCTAAATAATTGTAAAAGTATCAATTGCTCATGGATAGGCAGAGCTAATATAGTAAAAATGACAATACTACCTAAATTAATTTACTTATTCAATGCCATACCAATCCAACTACCTAAAAATTATTTTATAGAGCTAGAAAAAATAATAACAAAATTCATCTGGAAAAACAAAAAATCAAGAATATCCAGGGAAATAATGAAAAAAAATTCACAGGAAGGTGGGTTAGCGGTACCAAACCTGGAGCTTTATTATAAAGCAGCAGTCATCCAAACTATCTGGTACTGGCTAAGAAATACAGTGGAGGATCAATGGAATAGGCTAGTCACAGGAAATGCAATAGTAAATGACACTAGTAATGTAGTGTTTGATAAACCCAAAGACTCCAGCTTCTGGGATAGAAACTCAGTATTTGTCAAAAACTGCTGGGAAAACTGGAAGATGGTATGGCAGAAATTAGGCATAGACCAACATCTTACACCTTATACTAAAATAAGGTCAAAATGGATACACGATTTAGACATAAGAGGTGATACCATAGGTAAATTTGGAGAGAAAGGAATAGTCTACCTATCAGATCTTTTGAAAGGAAAACAGTTTATGACCAAACAAGAGATAGAGTATATTATAAAATGCAAAATGGATGATTTTGATTACATTAAATTTAAAAAAATTGTAAAAAACAGAAGCAATGCATCCAAAATTAGAAGGGAGGCAGAAATCTGGGAAACAATTTTTATGGCCAGGACTTCTGATAAAGGCCTCATTTCTAAAATATATAGGGAACTAAATCAAATTTATAAGAATCCAAGTCATTCCCCAATTGAGAAATTGTCAAAGAATATGAACAGGCAGTTTTCTGATGAAGAAACCAAAGCTATCTATTCCCATATGAAAAAATGCTCTAAATCTCTAATGATTAGAGAGATGCAAATTAAAACAACTCTGAGGTACCACCTGACACCTATCAGATTGGCTAAAATGATGAAAAAGGAAAATAATAAATGTTGGAGAAGCTGTGGGAAAATTAGAACACTAATTCATTGTTGGTGGAGCTGTGAACTGATCCAACCATTCTGGAGAGCAATTTGGAATTATGCCCAAAGGGCTATAAACCTGTGCATACCCTTTGACCCAGCAATACCACTTTTAGGTCTTTTTCCCAAAGAAATCATGGAAAGGGGAAAGGGACCCACATGTACAAAAATATTTATCGCTGGTCTTTACATGGTAGCAAGGAATTGGAAGTTGAGGGGATGCCCATCAATTGGGGAATGGCTGGACAAGTTGTGGTATATGAATACAATGGAATACTATTGTGCTGTAAGAAATGATGAGCAGGAGTTCAGAGAAACCTGCAGGGTCTTGCATGGGTTGATGATGAGTGAGATGAGCAGAACCAGAAGAACATTGTACACAGTATAATCAACATTGTGTGTTGATCTACTGTGATGGACTATATTCTTCTCACCAGTGCAATGGTACAGAAGAGTTCCAGGGATCTCATGATAGAAGAGGATCTCCAAATCCAGGAAAAAAAAAAAAAGAACTGTGGAGTAGATGCTGAATGAACCATACTATTTCTTTTATTTTTGGTGCTGATGTTTTTCTATTTTGAGGTTTGTTGCCATTGCTCTGATTGTTCTCTTATAACATGACTATTGCAGAAATATGTTTAATGTTATTATGTATATGTATATAGATACATATATAAACTATATCAGATTTCTTGCTGTCTAGGGGAGAGGGGAGGGAGGGGAGAGAGGGAGAAAAACCCAAAATTGGAAAGCTTGTATAAACAAAAGTTGAGAACTATCTTTACATGTAACGGGAAAAATTAAAATAGTTTATTAATTAAAAAAGAAGAAGAAGAAGAAGGGACAACAGATCCCTGTCCAGTGGGCTTCAATGAAACCCACTAAATTTGAAAAGATGAAGGGAATATAATACCAGTATATTTTGTAGATCCTCTGTTGACTATCTTTGGAAGAACATAGATATCAATTGTATAGGAAATGGATGAGTTCCTGATTCAAAAACAGAGAGAAGGAGTACTCACAATGAGGAAATCACAGATATATTAGCATACATGTGGATCCCAATTATTGCAAATAATAAATCCTATAAAGAAGTTGCTTTATATGAATTGGCAGTACATATTTCCACTAGGCTGGAACTAATGATTATATTTTACATAATTAAAACTTTGAATAGCGGGAATTTATAACTTTATGGAATTCATTATTCTCACTGATGATGTAGCTACATCATGGTATTCATGATTAAAATGAAATTTAAAAAAAAAAGATCAAGTGCCTTATTCCTGGGCATACTACTAGTATACTACCTGAGATCAGAACAGAGATCCCATAACTCTAAGTCCATAGATGTTTATATTATAACACGAAGACATTTATGTTACTATCTTGCTTGAAAAACTTCAATGGCTCCCTATTTACTGTCAAATTTAATATAATTTTTTTCTTTTTTGTTTTGTTTCTCGTTTTTATCTCACATTTAAGGTAGTCCACAATCTGTACATACCTTGCTATTCCATTGCCAATACTTCACATCCTCAATCATCCAGTTAAAAATGGATTATTTCTTTTTTTCTGGGCATTTCAAGTGGTTTTATTTCTGTGTGCTTTTGTTCTTTTGATCCTGTCTACCCAAAATATTATCCCCATAATATGACCACAAATTTACTACTGATCCTTGAGGAAAGACCTGGGTCATTTTTTTTTTTGGTCAATGAATTGGATAATAATACAGATAATGCACTTATCAAATATATTGATGACACAAAGCTGGTAGGAATAGTTAATATACTTGATTTCAGGTCACAACAGGCCAGAATCACAAGCCAAATCAAAAATCAAGCTTAATACCTAGAAATTTAGACTTATATTTCAATTCAAAGAATGAATTACACAAATGAAATGTGAAAGAAGTACAGTCAGATAGCAGCTCCTCTGAGGGTAGAGGGGGAAGCATCTGAGGGACATAGAGGTTGAAGGCCTGTAGATAGATTTGTAGAATATCATCATTCTACCCTCTGTGGGCCTATTATTGGACACTGTTATTCTTCTGCTTCTCACTATTGGGTATGATATCCCTAGGTGGCACAACGGATAGAGTGCTAGGCATAGAGTCAGGACGACCTGTGTTCAAATATAACCTCAAACACTTACTAGATGTGTGACCTTGGATAAGTCATTTGACCTCTGCCTGCCTCAGTTCCCTCATCTCTATAATAGGGATAATAATAGAACCTACCTCCCAGGGTTTTTGTGATACTCAAATGAGATAATTATAAAGTGCTTAGTACAGTGTCTTGTATTTCATAAGTACTATGTAAATGTTAGCTGTTGCTATTACTGTCATTATGATTATTACATATATTCTCTTGGGGTGTTCTCTGAGTTGAATATGTTTGTTACTTTTCTGTTCTCATGCTTGCTGCTGAGCATTGCTCCTTGGTATAATCTTCTGGATTACACCTCTTCAGTGTAATTCAATGTCATGATAACAGTACTGAAATTGAAGTAGAAACCCAGAGTTTAAATTCTGGCTCTGATTCTTACTACTTCTGCATATGTAACTTCCGGTTATTCAGCCTCTGTTTCCTTATCTATAACATACATGAGGCATGGATTAGATCAGTGGTGTCAAACTCAAAAAGAAAGGATCCCTGCAGGCTGTATACTGACTTGGAAAACCACAAATTAATATTCTATATATTGTATTTTTGTTAAGTCTTTCAAAATTACATTTTAATCTGGGTATGTCATTTGAAAATATATGGGGATGCCTGTCTCTGTTCTAAATTTTAGGGAACTTATTTGGGGTTTCTAATATATTGCTACTTATAAATTAGAGGCTATTGAAACAGTTTTGGACATTAAGCATTTATTAAAGCATATTAAATGTTAGTGAAGAGAGAGAACACATTGCTCAGAATTAGAGTTCAGAAGCCCTACATACCTAGATAGAAAAGAGAGAGAGTAGGACCATGTGGCTGCCTCCTTCAGCATCCCAGACCCAGAATAAAATTCCAGGATGGGGAGAGGAACTGTGAGAAGAGCAGGGGAGAGAAGAGAGGAGACCCCCACCCCCTTGCCCCAAGGGTTTTAGTCCTCTTTCAGGTAGAGTTAATTAGCCAGTCTATTCATTGACATGATTTGGGGGGGTTGAATACTTCCTTTAAGTAGTCAGGAAGGTCAATCTACATTTCTTTTCTAATTTTCCTGACTCTGGGTTGGCCTTAAAAGAGGTCAGGTGGGGCAGCTAGGTGGTGCAGTAGATAGAGCACCAGCCCTGGATTCAGGAGGACCTGAGTTCAAATCTGACCTCAGACACTTTACACTTACTAGCTATGTGACCCTAGGCAAGTCACTTAACCCCACTTGCTTCACCGAAGAAGAAGAAGGAGGAGGAGGAGGAGGAGGAGGAATAAGGAAGAAGGAAGAAAGAAAAGAGGTCAGGCAAGACTCTGGGCCCCCCAAAATCCTTTATTTTTTCACATGGGCCTGGATTCATTCAGGAGTTTTACAGGCCCTGAGTTTGACACCTCTGGACTAGAAGATCTCTAAATTAATTTCCAATTCTAAAACTATTATCATAGTATTTTTAGTATATCTTATATGACGGACATCTAAGTTCCAATATGCCAGAGCATAGTGGCTAGAAAGTTTCTTCTCCTTGATAATGGAAAGAAATTAGTTCCATGGTCAAAGCTCAAAGCTATAAAACACTGTACCAAGATTACAAAATCAGAGAATATAATGCCAAGGTGATTTTTTTAATCCCTGTGCCTAAGGCAGAAAGTTCAATCCTTCATCCCAGACAATTATCTGATTTCATGTCAGAAATTACCATGACATTCTCTGGTTTAATAAGGAAAATTTGCAGACTATATGACATCTATATAACATCCATGGCAGAATAACTATAATGTTAAGGAGATACCATATGAAGATCAGTCACAGAATTATATGTTTTAATTCTAGAGAGAGAGAGAGCACTAAGAGGAAACAGGAATCTGAGTATTTGAAGGTACATCATATGCATGATACATTAAACCTCCTCTTTTTGGAACGAAGAGACAGAACTAAGAGAAGTAGCTAGTGTTTTAGATTTGCAGAGTTAATTTCAGTGTTAGGGAAGGCTTACTAACTATTCATCCAAAGGTAGAATAAGAAAAAGCTGGTTTGGTGAATATTGCCGATTTTTGGTAGTCCTCATGTAAAGGCTGGAAGTCCATTTGTTGTAGGATGTATTTGATTCAAGCTAGTCTGGTACTTTGGGTTTAGAAACAAAGCAAAAAGAGACCCACATGAATCATTTAACAGTTTTTTTAAATAAAGTTTACTTGGCCCTACGATGGATACCGCATTGATTCAGTTGAGCGCATTCTCCTTATCTCTGTTATTCCTTCCAGTATAGCAGTTAAGTCGAAAGAAAAGCCACTCCAGGGGGCAGCTAGGTGGCACAGTGGATAGAGCACCAGCCCTGGAGTCAGGAGTAACTGAGTTGAGTTCAAATCTGGCCTCAGACACTTAACACTTACTAGCTGTGTGACCCCTGGCAAGTCGCTTAACCCCAATTGCCTCACTAAAAAAAAAAAAAAAAAGCCACTCCTGCCTCCTCATGCATTGGTTTTTGAATTTTGACCACTGGGCAACTATAATAATGGCTAACAACTTAGTCCTCTGAGTCAATAAACTCCCAACAATAACTTCAATATCTTTTAAGAAAAAACAACAATAACTAGGCCAGCTTACATTGCAGATGTTGCCATTTTCACATCATTTATCAATGACATTTTAAATTATATTCCTTTCCAGGTATAGATTACTCTAGAAAAATCAGAGGATCATAGAAATAGAGTTAGAAGGTACCTTAGCAGTTCCAATACCCTCCAAGAATCAGAGAAGTTAACTGACTTGTACAAGGCGTAAGTACTAGAGCTGGAATTTGAAATTGGCTCCTCTGATGCCAAATACAGCAATGGATTCCACTATGCTACAATGGTCACCATGGTATCTTCCAAAACCATTATTCACTTACATGGTAAAACCTTCTTTTATCCTTTGATTCTGAAAAGACCTCTGGACATTCTATGTTTATATAAAGACTCAATTTTCTAGTGTTTAAAACTTATATAGTGCTGTCCTCACCACCATGATATGAGCTTAGTTCAAGCATTATCACAGCAATTTTAAAGATGAGGAAACAGAGCCTGAAAAAGGTTAAGTGGCTTGCCCACAGGAATGGAAGCTTCTCTTAAATCTGTTTTGCAATCTCTATGGGTATCTTTTATTGCAGATGCCACCCACTGTCTTTAATTTGTCATTGTCTGTATATCCCATATTCCTCTACTTACTTTAAGCTTCTTAATAGTAATGACTGCATCTAATATATCTATATACCTCAGAAACAATAGGCATTTAGCTCTGGTGAATAGGTGAAATATATGTTGAGATAAGAGACTAGGAAAAGAGTTTCAATGATATTCGCTCTGTAAGATCAACTTTTCCAATTTAAAAAAACTTGAGAAGAAAATGGAACCAACCATCCATATGGAGCAGAATAGCACTAAGTATGAAACATTCTGAATATAAATGCTTCCAAAAAGAAAAAGATGATGGGGAGCAGTCAGAAACCACAAGCTGTGAACCACCAGTTTGCTCCTTACACACAAGATCAGCAGAAAAATAGGAAAACCTGCTAGTCTCAGATTGGCTTTCTCTCTCACTTGAAAATGCAAAGAGAGAGAGAGAGAGAGAGAGAGATTTTCTTTAGAAAGAGAATTGCACAATGCATCATTAGAATTAAAGGCAATTTAATGCAGTAGAAATAGTGATAGATTGGGAGGACTTAGATTCAAATCTTGACTCTAATATTCCCTACATTTAGGGGGCAGGTAGGTGGCACAGTGGAAAAAACACTGGCCCTGGATGCAGGAGGACCTGAGTTCAAATCAAAACAAAAACACTTGACATTTACTAGCTGTGTGACCTTGGGCGAGTCACTTAACTCTCATTGCCCTGCAATAAATAAATAAACAAACAAACAAATAAGCAAATAAATGAATAAGGGAATGAACAAACAAATAAATAAAAGTGAATGAATGAAGAAGTATGAATAAATAAATAAAAATTCCCTACCTTTGTGAAGATGTGTGAAATTTTAGTTTCCTCATATGTAAAATGCAGATAATGGATTAGATGGTGATTGAGGCCCCTTCCAATTTCCAATCTATGAGCTTATGGGGTGGGTGGGAAAAACATGTTTCTGTATTGTCCAAGGACCAGGCTAATTAATTTCAGAGCTTTTTACCAGCAAGTTTGAATCAAAGACTTAAAGTTCAATCTCTTCATTTTCCAGAGGAGAAAACTGAGCCCTAAGGAAGGGAAAATGACTGGCTACAGAAGTCTTATGGATCTGATCCAGGATTTGAACTCAGGTCTTTTGACTAGGACTCTTTTTTGGCTATGCTATGCTTAGAGATCATCTTGAATTGCTGTTTGTCCTTCGTTCTCCAAGAGGACCATGACATACTGTGTTTGAGGGGAGGGTGGGGGTCATTACTTGTAGTGAATTGGATTTAAGTGAGGCAGCACTCTGCAAAATCACCAGTCTTAGTCTCTCTACTCATGCACTCTGGGTGCACTGGCAAGATATATATCAGGATGACTAGAGATGGCCCCAATGTCTTTCACAGGTCTCAATTTGCCTGAGGCAACACCCACTAAAGGATTAAGGCTAAGTAAGAAATGAGGCAAAAAAAAAAATAAAAGGTCTCTTTTACTTAGTCAGGAAAGGGAAATAAACAGACAAACAAACAGATAAATGAATGAATGAATAAATAAATATATAAACAAATGAACAAATAAATACATGGACAAACAAATAAGCAAACAAAAGAAACAGAGAATGGGAGAGAGAGAGAGAGAGAGAGAGGAGAGGGATGGGGGAAGAGAGGGAGACCCTCAGGGTTTCTGGCCAAAATAGAAACAATTGTTATCAAGCCCACTCCGAGCCCTAAAGAGGTCAAACAATGGCCGAATGAGGCCTGGGCTGAGACTGTTGTTGGCCAATCAATGAGAGCTAAAGTTATTTGGGTTTAAGGAGTGGTCCTAAAGAGAAATCTAGCTTGTAAATCCCAAGATATCTTGTGAGGTTTTGGCAAACAAACATATTCTTTTGGGCAGGGAAGTCACAGGTAAGGGTATGATTCCCTCTATGGAGAAAGGGAAAGGAGGAGAAGGAGGAGGAAACTGCATTGCCCAACTGGGCCGGGAATGAGGAAAGAGCAAAGGCTTGAAGTAGTTGAGATAAAAATCTGAGATGAGTAGAAAGAGGTAAGGAGGAAATTGGAAAAACAAAACAAAAGCTGGCCTGAATCTGACCATATATCCAAGAAAACCTATGGCTCCAGAACTACCTACAGTTAGCTACATGTTGGGAGATTGGATTGAGATGATCAATGGTTCTTGAAAGTGTTTTGTTCACATCACCACATTATTTTTTGTCATAAGGAATAGAGGCATACTATCAGAGAACAGAGAGACTGCACACATGTAATTATAAGTGTAAGCTCCTTATAATCCACAGTATACCTAACCAACATCAGGACAGTGAGAATTTAGAGTAGAGGTTGATTCTCTCTTCCAAGGGCCAGTGTTTTAGAAAATCAGGGAAAAAAACTGCAGCAATGGAAGTGTTCCTGGAAGGAGTCATACCCCCAATTTTTTATTTCTCTTCAGTATTTGAAGGATCTAAGTTACTTCTTCCATCAATTCAGATCACAAATAGTCTTTGCTTTTGTAGCTGATCTTTGTATATTTCTGTTGTTGAAAAATGTATATATATATATATATATATCAGCCAACCTGATGATGAGCTTCTCTGAATTTAACAAGGCTCACATTCAAAGAACATAGCCCATCGTTGTGCCAGGACCTTACAGAGATCTGTTTATCTGCTCTTTTTGTTTTGTTTTGTTTTGTTTTGGGCAATGAGGGTTAAGTGACTTTCCCAGGGTCACACAGCTGGTAAGTGTCAAGTGTCTGAGGTTGGATTTGAACTCAGGTCCTCCTGAATCCAGGGCTGGTGCTTTATCCACTGCTCCACCTAGCTACCCCTATCTGCTCTTTTAAAAAGCCAATAGCTACCTTCCTGCCATTATAAGGGATAAATGTAGGACATTAGTGCACATTATTTTGGATGATAACTTAATTCACAATAAAAGAATAAAAAAGCACATCTGGGCTACCTATAACCAATAAAAATGCAGGAAAAAACAAAAAGAAAACAAATATGACAGAGAATCTTGCTTAATAAATGCTTGAGGGCTTTTCATTCATTCCTTAAATCACTCAAGGAACATTTAATGATGTCTTCTATGTGCTTGATTCTGAGATTCTCATTCCATATGTTCTAGGACATAGAACAATTTTGATGTCATGTGCTTAATAACTATTTCTGGAATTTAATTGATTGATCAATTAATACATGCAAGATTAATCTTGGATTTGACTTAGCATAGCATGTCTGAGAATTCATATATTTTCTCATTCATGAAGCAAATTCCGAAGAAATTCTTTACATTATCTGCAATCTCATTACACAAAGCAGCAACAAAAATGCAAAAATCACATTGGTTGAATTTAAATCCAAAGTTAACTATTTTGAAAGATGCCCTTTAAAATCAGATAACCCAACTTAGCATATCATAGAAAAAACTTTGGGTTACCAGAGACTCATTGAAGAGCCTGAAATATACAACACATGTACAACCTGGAAGAGTTATGATCTCTGAATATGGTATATTCCCCTCGTTCCAGTTAGCCTGCTTCAGACATGTTGCCCAGGTAACTAAAAATTCTCCCATTGTTGAAACTGGCACATCTGGTTTTTATATAAGGAAAGCAACATGACACAAGCCATGCCTTCTCTTAATTTCAGGGACTCTGCTTCCAACTGTGTTGTCTTTGGGCAAATCACTTCCCCTCCCTGGGCCTCAGCTCTATCTTTCATAGAATGAAGGAAAGGGGCCAGATGAAATCTAAGATTCACCTCTGGTCATGAGGTTTGATGACTGACAGTCACCCTTAGTGCCCTAGATAGGATCTGAGCAATGAACTGGAGTTGCACGTGGGTGATGGCTAATGTCTTGCATCTATTGTGCTTAACTTCTGCAGCTCAGGCTTTGTTGTTGTTTTTAAGAATTCTTTAACATAAGATTATGTAAACATTATATCAATTCCCCAGTATTTTTCCTTACCCTGGTCCACCTTGTATCACCATCTTTCCACCTACCCACTCAATCTCTAGACAAGAAATTCTGCTAACCACTCCCCATTGATATATCATTGTGATGGTAAAGGATGGCATGAAGGTATCACAATAGAGTTGATAGACAAAAGAAGAATCAGTGTGATGTTCTTGAAAGAACACCGGACATGGGTTCAAGGCCTCATTTCACCAAAAACTAGATGTGTGACTTTAAGTTCCTTTAATTTTTTAAACTTTAATATTCCCATATTACTTGAATTATTTACCTTGTTAAAGGGATAAAATGAAATAACAGGTGTAAGAGTACTAGGTAAATATCAATTATAAAGTTATTTTATAACTAAACAAGCCTAACAACAGAGAATCTGGTGAATTTAATTAAAGAACAAAGAAGTGAACCAGGCATTTGTTTGAGGTCATAATATTTAGAACCTTAGAGATCATTTAAACTAGTTCCTTGTTTTATAGGTAAGGAAACTGAGGCCAAGAAAAACTAAATGATTTGACCAATGTCACATAAATAGTTGAGGAACTGAGACAGGCTTTGAAACCAGGTCTTATAACTTCACAGCTAATACCCATTTTAATACAGCACAAGCCATTACTATAAACTAAGTTATGCCCAAGTGTCAGATGAATCAGTTTCCAAGACTAGTTCATCTTATGCACATAACATATCAGGTAACTATCCTTTACTCTTTACTCACAAAGCCTCTACTCTCTCTCCTCTCTAATTTACCCTCTGCACAGCTGCCAAATCAATATTACTAAAGCAAATGGTTGACTATATCATTCCTTTGCCTAAGGAATTCCAGTGGTTTCCTCTTTCATATAGGCTAAAATGCCTCAAGTTGACATTTAATGTCCTTTAAAACCTTGCCCCAGTCTGTCTTTCCATATTGATTCCATATTTCTCTTTTGAGTAACTGACCTTATTGTAAGTTCCTCTGGATAGCATTCTATCATCTGCCTCCTTGCTTTCTTAAAGGTTGACCCCAATATCTGGAATGCACCCTTTTCTTACCTTTCTGAGTGTAACTACAAATTTCCTTCAAAACCTAGCTTAAGTGCCAACTCCTAAAAGAAGCTTCTCCTCATCTATCCCCTTCCTAATGCACAGTTTCTTCCCCTCCAAGATATTACTTTGCATGTTTTATAATTTAATTTTGCATATATGTCATCCCTGCCAAAAAAATGTCAGCCCCTTGAGAGATAGGGCTATTTGGTCACATGGTACACACTTAATAAATATTTATTGAATAAATGAATGCTTGCATGAATATGTATCTAATTTTAATGTTCAGCTGACTAATATCTTGTATATAATGTATGCTTAGTTGTCCTAATATAGATAATTAGTTATAGAATGGCATTGTCACTGTATATACCACATATTGAAAGATAGGATTCAAGCCACCATTTTTATATCTAACTTCTCCTTTCCATTCCCACTGTCATCTCTCAAATTGAGACCCTCATGTGACAATATGTGAGAGTCAACTAGATGGTGTCATGGAGAGAATGTTGGATTTGAAGTCAGAAACACCTGAACTAAAATTCTGCCTCAGACACTATGTGACCCTATTCAAGTAATATAGTATCTCTCTGCCTCAGTTTCCTCATCTATAAAATATAGATAATAATCACACCTCCCTCATACAGTCATTAGGAGGATCAAGTAAGATAAAATATGTAAAGCATTTTAAAATTCTTAAAGTATAAAAACAGTAGCTATTACTATTTTCAATTAATCTTCCTCCCTCCATTTACTCCCTCTATGGTGCATCTGATGCATCAATGTCACTACTTTGACTATTTTACCTCCTTCCCTCAAAAACTCTCAGTGACTTCCCATTGTCTACCCAAAAAATTAAACTCCTTGATTAGCAACTCTCTGCCATCTGCCTTTGTATATTTAATTTCAAATTACTTTTCTGCTATAACCTCATGATGAAATTAACCAAACTGGTTGCCTTGCCATTCCTTGAATTTATATTTCCTGACTCCATGCCTTTGTACAATTCATTTAACCAGAGATGACCTTCTTCAACCATATTCACACATTGAAATTCTACTCCTTCAGTTTCCTGAATAAACACCAGCTCCTCAGTAAAATCTTGTCTTATCCTTGAGCTACAAATGAGTGTTACTATGATACACAAAAAGAAAAAAAAAACAAGAAAGCAAACAGACAAACAAAAACAGTCTTATGGAACTGTACTTATATTGTGTGGGTCACAGAATTCCCATCTGCAACAAAAATCATGGAGACAGCTCCAAGCATGATCAATTAATTTATTATGAAGTCTAATGGTTTTGCATATTCTAGGACCCCTCTGCTTGAGGAAAAATTATTTTAATAGCTATTGAGGGAGCACTAAAAACAGAATAAGGTGACATAATTCAATGTCTGGTCGATTCCAGAAGTGGGAAAAACCTATGGTTGGCTAAGGGAAGTGTCAATCAATCAGCAAAGTTTAGTCCTCGGGCTTTTCATAGGTCATTAGCAACAGATCACTAACTATTGGCTGAAACTGTAGGTCAACTTGGTTTGGGTTTTCCCAAGGTCATAATACCCTGTCACCAACATTTCAGGGCCTTCCACAGGTCATAAGATATTAGTGTTTGACCATCAGTATCCTAAGAGCCAAGGAAGTTGTGAATGGTTCATTCACAAGGATAAAGAAGCAAATGAACCTTATTTCAAGTACTACGCTTAGAAAAATGTACCTTATTTCAAACACTGCACTTGGAGTAGAGGTGGGGGGAGATAATACAGCAGTTAAATCCTTGTAACAGACCTAACTATTATAGCTGATAAATTAAATACAATTAATATAATCATCAATAAATGGTGGATTAATTAATCATAACTCTTATCCTAAAAGCATTAATTAACATAACTAATGCAAACTCATTCTTACTCAGGATTCACTAATATAATCACCAATACCCATTAAATCACATTGAACTGAATAAATGCTGATTAAATTGAGTAGGGGTATCAAAATTATCTTCACAATTGCCTTGTAAAATAGTTTTCTGCCTTGCTGTTTTATAGCCACTATTTATTCTAAGTCCTTGCATGTCAGATATCTTACAGATCTTTTAAATCTTTGTATTTTCCAGAATCTAGTATACAGCAATAATAATGTCATTTTATGTTTCTTTCTAGATTTTTGATGCAGTTTATAAATATAACCTCATTTGATCTTTGAAACAGCCCTATGCAATATGTAATTCAAGTAGTATAATTTACATTTTAAAAATAAAGAAGCACAAAGCTGAGTCTGCTGATTCCAAACCTGTTCTTTTCACTGTACTAGAATGGTCTTCTCAAAGGGAAATGCCCAATGATTTCATGTTGAATGGATGAATGAATGGAAGGATAAATTTATATATATATATATATATATATATATATATATATATACACACACACACACACACACACACACACACACACACACACACACATATGTCTTGAATCCCAGTGTGCCACATATAAAGTTTGAGAGATGTAATTTCTGGGTAATTATTATTTTGTTAATCATTGCTATTAGAGAATTAATAAAAGAGGTCAGTGGCACTCTCAAATGCCAAAGACCCCTCATCGAACCCACTCAACACTTAGACACCGAGTAAGAGTGGGTGTTGCTGAGGGTGGCAATCAACTCTGATTGCTTAATAAGTAATGAGAAAATGAATATTATAATGAGAGGTGGATCTATTCTAATGAAGGGCTGGGGGACATGACTGACCATTGCTCTCTCTTCTAGAATTCTCCTAGCCTAAATAAGATAATGTAGGTGGGATAAATTTTTAGGAAATTTCTAAGAGGGGGAATGAATGGACCAGTCTAAATCTCACATATAAAAAAGACCATCAGGGGCATCCATATTTCTAGGACACTTATCTTCTCCTATCTGCCATTCTGCTTGAGCTCCCCACAAACCTGCCTGAATGTTTATTGGCTTTTGTCCTAGTTTTCCATAGCATCCAATCTGCATTTGTGGATGCCCCTTGTTTAGTAGTCTCAGCAATTGCCTTTTTATCTGTCCCAATCCCATTCCCACAGTTTGGCAATTCTTTTGGAAATACCAAAAACATGGACAGTGAGCTATGCCATTCCTTGGACTGTGTTGAAAGGAGACCGTTTCTAGATTCAATTCTTCTGATGCCTTTCTTGTGATTTGAGGTCATGTAAAATTAATTACATTCACTCCCTAATCACTCTTTTAGGAATTATGGAGTATAGAATGGGAATTATACAGCCCAAATCGGAAAACCATAAAGGTTTGAAAACATATTGAGAGGTGATGTAGATTGTCCTCTTGTTTTAAGGTGGAATGAATCTCAAGACATCTTGAAAAAAATGTTTGACTCTTTCTTGTACCTCTATGGCAGGCTATTTCCTATATCATCCCCATGGCTGACTGCTTCCTGTACCTTTGCAGTTAACTTTTTCTTTTCTCTCTACGAGTGACTTTTTTCTATATCATCTTCATAGCTGACTTTTTTTTGTGTGTCATCTTCATGGTTGACTGTTTCCTGTAACATCTCCATGACTGACCGTTTCCTATGTCTCCTGGCTGTTTCCCATATAATTTCTAAGGCTGGTTGTTTTCTGCATCATCCTCATGGCTTATTGCTTCCTGTATCTTCATGGTTGGTTCTTTCTTCTATCTCCATGGCTAATAGTTTCCTGTATCTCCACACAGCTGCCTCACTGAACTACAAGCAGGCCAAATTGATTCATCTTAGTTTTCAATCTATTTATTCCCTAAAGCCAAATAGCTTTGTCTATGTGGATCTTTTGGAATCCAAAATAATTTGGATCATCTGTATCTGATCCATATTAGTTTTGATCAGTCCTTAGCTGGTAGTTAAAAAACTGGGATAACTAAAAACAAGAGAAAATGAACAAAAATACAAAAGCAAAAACACCTCTTTTCCCTAGTCTGGGCCACTACACTCATCCCTTACTCCAACCTATTCCAAGATACAGGATGCTAAGGTTTGCTACAAATTCTGTCATCCTAAATTGGGGCCTGTCTGATAAAGAAAAAACAAACATTTATTAAGATCCCTTGTATTTAACTATCCTGGACACAAGAGGAAATTCAAAGCTTAAAATTTACAAAGCATGTCCCTTATGACAATCCTTAGGGTACATGGTTAGATTGTCATTACCCCCATTTTAAAGATGAGGAAGGTAAGATTTGAGGAAATGAAATGATTTTCCCATGATCCCAGAGCTCCTGACTCCAATTCTGGTATATTTTCCACTATATCACAGGGAAAAACACTTCAAGGGCCCATTATGTCAACTACTCATCCAGAAAACTTCCACCAATGTATGGATAGCAGTGCTTCAAATAACAAGCTGACGAGGTGAGATCCCTCTCACATTCTTATTTCATTAACATTATTATGATTTTATTCTATTTTTCCCCATGGGATCCAAATAGAAATGGGCAAGTATCTATTCTGCCATAATAATTTATATTCAAAGTTCTCCAAACTATTGCACAGATGTAAAAAATAACTGCTCTTATAGTTTATTAAAAGCATTAGGATGTTAGCTCATCCTCCATAGGCTTACTGTTAATATCCTCAGAATAACACCATAAGAAGATAGGGCAACAGGAACAATATGTAGTTCCTCCTGTTCCTGAATGATTTTGATCTCATCTGATAGGTCTCTATACTTTGAAAGCTTTGTGTTCCATGCAAGAGTTTGTTGGTGCAGCTCCAACTGGTTTGCAGGAGCTGATACATTTTCAGTGTGATCAGAAATCAGACCAGGGCTTGATTTATTATTATTATTATTATGTTGGTTACCTAGACAAGAGAAAATTATGGAGAAACTGTTAATAATGATTGTTAAACTGAAAAGCAGTTTAACTGGTAAGAAATGGAGATAAGGGGCAGCTAGGTGGCGCAGTGGATAGAGCACCGGCCCTGGAGTCAGGAGTACCTGGGTTCAGATCGGGCCTCAGACACTTAACACTTACTAGCTATGTGACCCTGGGCAAGTCACTTGACCCCAATTGCCTCACTTTAAAAAAAAAAAAAAAAGAAATGGAGATAAGACTGTGCTGGGCCCCTTCATTAAGTGAATGCCCTGGAGCCCATGACTTTGCCCTTCACTCAGAATGTCCCATCAGAAGGGCACATATATGCATGTATATGTGTGTATGTATGTGTGTGTATGTGTGTATATTTATATGTGTCATGATATATACTTTGACCAGAATCATATATCATAGCAGATTGAAGTAGAAGCAGATATGTCTTCTCTTAAGCCAGACATAAAAGAGATGTGCAAAAATATGAAAAATAATAGCATTTCCCCCTTTTTTTCTAAAATATGGTTGTTTTAATGAAAATATGTTAATATAAATAAATGTTTTACAAAAAACCAGTTTTAATATCTTGATGTGGTAAATATCAGTAGATATAACTTACATAAACCAAAATGTTTTGGTGATCACAATAACTTTTAAATCATTTAAATTTAAATGATTTTGAAGAAGATATGTTTTTTAAAAAGTCCTGAGACCTAAGAGTTTGAGAACTACTGTCTTAAAGCATCATTCCCAGAGGGGAATTGTGGGAAACACACTGAACTTGAAGGGTTGGGATCTAGTCTCAGCTCTGACATTGTTTACCTGTGGCACTGATGGAATCACTTTGCATCTCTAAGCCTGTTGTATCAACTGTACCTGTGGTCGTTGTAGAGAGCACCTGATGGTTCTCTCTTGATGTGAATTATTCTCATTTGAGTTTTCTTTGTCTCACTTGTCTGCCTCCCTTTGCAACCACATCACCCACAATTGAAATGCATGATACTAACACAATCAATGCACCATCTGGAAAAGTTATAGTGTGAGTAAACAAGGACTAAGGTGAGGTTCCAGATGAAAGTATTCCCAAACTGTTTTCTGAAATTTTCCCAACCATCAGCACCGAGGTATAAGGTTCCTCTTGAGCCCTTTCTGTAATTGTTTTAAGAATCTTCCTCCTGTCTCAGCAACTGTTTCAAGGGAGATAGTCCAAAGGAGAAGCACTGTCATTATTCTCACCTCCAATTTTCCTCACAGGGAGGTTAGGGCAGAGGTGAAAGGGACATTCAAGGGGACTCAAATTAAATATAAGAATCATCAACATAAAAAGTCACTTTTTTGAGAATTAATTTAAAACTTAGCAAGGGTTTTCCTCACAATGAGCCTGTGAGTTAAGAAGAAAAGTGATAATATGCCCATTTTACACAATGAGAAAACTGAGTCTCAGAAAATTTAAGTGACTTGACCAAGTTGCATAGCTTTTCAGCATCAGAGTATTGCTTTAAACACAGGTCTTTGTGGTTTATTGGGAAGAGTAAAGGCATTGCATTCAGAAGTGGATTGATAGACTCACCTCTGAAAATTATTGACTGTGGGACCCACACAGATAGGTTAACTTCTATGGGCTTCAACTTTATCATCTGTAAAATGAGACAGTGGGACTAGGTGATATATTTCTAAAGTCCCTCCTAATGCTTTAAATAATACATTCTTATTTAATGGAACAAAAAAGCAAAAACAAAAATCTAGTACTTATTATATATATGTGTATATATATATATATATACATATCTATGTATATGTATATATGTATATGTGTGTGTACATATATATATATTATAATATTACCTCTTGTGAATTAAGTAGTATGGTGAATGTCAAGAAAGAACTCAGGGCTTAGACCTAGGAGACTTAGGTTGGATCTCAAAGTTGCTCATCCAGCTTTGCGACCCTTTTAGTCGTCTAAACTCCAATTTCCTCATGTGCCCAATGGGGGAAATGCTTATACTATAAACCCTACAGGATCGTTATGAGGAAAGTGCTTCATAAACCTTAAAATATTATTGAAATGTAAGCTGTATTTGGAGCACACACACACACACACACACACACACACACACACACACACACACACACACACACACCCTTACTTTTATAGTTCTGACTCAAATCTCTGTGCTCCATCTTTCCAATGAGATAGCCAGTGCCCTATGGTCCTCTTTGTCTGGCTGAACTCCTCCCAATGCCATGGGTCTGCCCTTTCCATAAACTTTCCCCTCCTTTTGGAATCTTATCTATTTAATGGTCCATGCCCTCAGGGCTTTTTTCAATGACTATCTTCTTAATCCGATAAACAACTTCACCCTAAATTTGTGACAATCTTCATCATGATCAGACAAGATTTAGAAGGTACAACAACAATTTTTGGACCCTACACACATCACCCAGGACTCTTCACCCCCTCTCCTGCCCGAAGCCTGCAAGCCTATGAGGTACAGAGACCCAGAGACTTGTTGCTTCAATCAAAGAACCAAAGAACTATACCTCAGTTTGCCTAAGTATGCAATACAATCAATAATAATAATAATAAAGATAATAATAAAATAATGATGATGGTAGCAACAAACATAAATATTATAATTACTATGTTCCAGGTACTGTGCTAAGCACTTTATAATTATTATCACATTTGATCCCCACAATAACATTCATTTTACTGATAAAGAAATTGAGGTAAAAAGAGGGTAAGTGATTTGCTCAGAATCACACAGCTAAGAAGAGTCTGCATACAGATTTGAACTTAGGTTTTCCTGACTTATATGCCTACGTATATAAGCAACTGATTTAAATTAATAATAAGAGTCATTCCCCAATGGATGAAAGATAATAAGGATATGAACAGATAGTTCTCAAGGAAAGAAACCTGGGCTATCGATAGTTATATGAAAAAAAATTCTTCAAATCCCTACTAATTTAAGAAATGGAAATTACTGTAAATCTGAATTTCTACCACATATCGATCAGATTGGCAAAACAAAAAAAAAAAGGAAAATGTTGGTGTGGTTGTGAGAAACATGTACAATGATGTGCTATTGGTGAATATGTTCATAGGCACAATAATATGGGATGATAATCTGGAATTATATACAAAATGTTATTAAACAATACCTGTGTTTTAGCCCAGCTATACAACTGTTAGATTTATTCCCCAAAGAGACTTTTTAAATGGAAAAATGTCCTATATGTACAAAAATATTTATAGCAGCCCTTTTTTGTGGTAGTATAAACCAAGCAACAAAAGGGATACCCATTAATTAAGGAATGTTTAAATAAACTGTGGTCTATAAATATGATACAATATTATTTTGTTTTAAGAAATGAGGAAATAGATTATTTCAGAAACCTGGAAAGACTTATATGAAGTGATCTAGATTAAAGTAAGTAGAATCAGAAGAAGAATTTAAACTTGAACATCAGTATTTTGTAAAAGAACTATTTTGAAGACTTAAAAATTGAGGAAGATCCAAATGAGCAGAACCCAGAATAATTTATGCACTACTGAAAACATAGTAAAGGCAACAGCTTTGAAAGGTATAAGAATTACGGTCAATATAATGACCAATGACCATCCATAATTCCAGAGGAACAGGGAAGAAATATTCTATCTACATCGTGGCCAAGAGCTAATGGGTCTTATTATGTATGTATGTACACACACATATGTAATATATGTGTATGTGGATATGAACAGAAAGTTTTCAAAGACAATTATATGACTATATCCTTAAATGAAAATATAGATAGATTAAAAGGGATTTGTACATATAAAGATACATGTGTGCATGCATGCATACATACATGTAGATGTACACACATATATGTTAACGCACTTACAACCCCACAAAATACATTGTCACACATTTGCATGTGTTTACATGTATATATTGTACACACCCATGCATACATATTTAGATACATACAAAGTACAAGCACATATACATACATATGCATGCATATGCACTTTGCATCTTCTGCTCTGACTTCAGCTCCATAGAACAAAGTGCTTCTCCCAGGTTAAGCTCATCACTTTTAATTGCATAACAACTATCTACTAATCAGGTATTGATTAACACCACCTCCCTCAGCCTCCTCTCTTCACTGATTGGAGAGCTGGAGGGCAGAAAACCAAAATCCTACCAATACTTTCCTTTCCAAAGGATAGATATTGAATCTCAGATCATTCCATGTTGCAACTACTACTATGCCTAGTTTGAACTCCATAAAACAAGATATCGCTATGCTGAGTATTCTCCTATTCCCCCACTTTTTGCTTGGCACTGTGATAAAATAATGGGATTTGGCAGATGCCCAGGGGCCCCACCTGAAGATTGATTTAGAATTGTTTGAATTAGTGAGACTGAGAAATTGACTGAGTACCTACTTAAGGATGATTGGATGGAGACCACACCTGGCTGGCCCTGAGTGACGTGTTGTTCTCAGAGGCTGTAGACTACGAACATCAGCAGGAGACTACTCTCAACCAAATAGATTGAAGGATCTCTCCTTTTAGGGAGAGAGAGGAACTAGGGAGCAGAGGTTAGCTCACTGGATCTCTCACTGGAGGAACTGGCATGGCAGGAGATGGGAGAAAAAGGAGGGCCCGCCTTGTTGTCCAGGACTTTGGTGTAGTGGGGGACTTCACATGGGCTGCTAGGAAAGGAAGTTGTTTTTTTTCTCTCTGGCAATACCAAACAGATCTAAAATAAGATTTTCCTTGCTATAAGAAATCTGTTCTTAATCTCTCTCTCTCTCTTCACTAATTTCTAATACACTTTAATAAATACCTAAAAGCCTAAACTCTTGCTGAATTTATCAGTGATTTTAGCCAGCTTCCCCCCACCCCCCAAAAAAAAAAAACAACTGGAGGGGCAGATTAGAACCCACATTTAGATTTTAAACATCACAGCACATAATAGGCACTTAAATGTTTATTGTATTGGATACATGTTTGTATCTGTATACATGTATATATATATTTATGTTTATAACATGAGAAAATTTGTTTTGTTTGACTACATATTTTTTACAAGGAACTTGTTTTTCTTTTCTCTTTTACAATGGAGAAAGGAAAGAAAATTGATTTTGGTTAATTAAGAAACAAATTTTAAAAACACAGAGATTGGGGGGTACCACAGCTGTGGAATGTTGCATGCCCTTTCGGAGGAGGTCACTGTATGGTTAATTTTGCTTAATTGATTTATTTTGTCACAAGAGACCTCTCACAGAGTAGAAGTAATACATAAATATTTCTAACATAAAACCAAAACACATCAATAAAGGGTTTTTTTAAGTTTCTTTTTAAAAAATACTTTAAAATTCTTATTGATTGTCAAGGAGCATATGAGCCAGCCGTCTCAATATGACCATGCTACTTTTAGACAAATTGCAGACAAACAGCTAAGCTAGGAATTATGGAGGTCATAGACATAAAGTGATCCACAGTCCCAAGCATAGAAGTGGTATCAATTAAAGCCAGGATGGAAGAGAGTAGAGATGGAGTGGGAAACAGGTGAGCACCAAGGAGATGCTGCTTATTCAAGAAAGATACTCCAGTTTTTTCAGTAAGTGCTTTTGTGTGGATTTATGGGGATTGATGCTGAACCTAGGAAGTTGGGAAGAAGTTAGTGAAAGGGAGCTATTTCTCTTGCCTTTTCTGCTTTGCTATTATTTCTTTTAAAAAAATATGTTCTTTGTTTAATGTTTTTTTTTTCTCAGAACATTTTAGAATTATTTGTATTATTTTCAATTGTTCCTCCATAGGAAAAAAAATTAATATATTTAAAGTGACAAGAATGTTTCTCTCTCTCCCTATGCTCTTGTTTTGGTCTGGAATTGCCAGCAGACATTTTAGACTTAAGAAAAGGTCACCTTGACAACCTGTATAATGGCATCCTTGTCAGTGCCAAATGTCAGCAACTCTGCTGGTTTCCCACTTCTCAGGATTCTGGCAACCACCAACCAAGTGATGATGATGCTAGGTTCACCCACTATGGCAGCAGCCACAGCCTTTCCTATGCTACCCTCACAGTAATGGTTTTACACAGTCAGGATGTGGCCATGGGTTTCACAGGCACTGTCAAGGATGTTTCTTATCCAGTGACTTGATGGTAATTGGATGTTGATCTTTTCTTTCTTCAGATGTTCTGCAGCTGCCAAGGTTTCATGGAGGGTCACTGCAGCTGCAATCACAGTCACCTGGTCATCCTTGCTCTTCAGGACCACCTTAGCCTGGCCAACCTGGAAGTTTTCATGGTTGTAAATGATGTCATTTTCTTGGGAGCTAGTCCTTATGAAATAGCTGCCCTTCGTGTTGGCAGCTAACTACTGCTTTCTCAGTAGCCACAACATCACTCAGGTAAAAGACTGTCCAATTAGGAACAGTCCAGAACATGGGAAGGCTTTCAAGTGACATAGGAGAAGGACAATCTTCCTGGATGGATACTCTGCCATGTGAGCCACAGAAGTTGGTGATACTCTCAGAAATGGCTGCCATATGGATTTGGTGAAGAAGATAGCAAACATACTGCAGAAAGGCACAGTCCTGTCCCATGTGGTGCATCCCACAACAATGTTTGCCATGTTCTGTTCTGCCATGAAATACTCACTGAAGTGATTGGAATGCTCCTTCTTGAAGAGTTCTGAAAAGGCAGAATTCTTGGTATCCCCAACCAGGGAAATCACATGGATGCTGGCATGCCTCATTGTGGCCAGGGCCATGATGACATAGGCTTGGTGGGTGGCCAGCTTGTCTCCAATTCTGTCATTTGGAGGACATGTTCACTGTAGGGGCATCCTCTTTGGGGAAGGCAGCTAGAATCTTTTTCTTGCTTTGCATTTGGCCATAGACTTCTTAAATGACCTGTTCTGCCATGTTTTTTTTTTGTTTGTTTTTGTTTTTGTTTTTAGTGAGGCAATTGGGGCTAAGTGACTTGCCCAGGGTCACACAGCTAGTAAGTGTTAAGTGTCTGAGGCCGGATTTGAACTCAGGTCCTTCTGACTCCAGGGCCGGTGCTCTATCCACTGCGCCACCTAGCTGCCCCAGTTCTGCCATGTTTTTGGCAAGGGGCTTCTCATGCCAAGATTCCTTATCTTCCACACCCAAGCTTCCTCTGCCCTTATATGTCTTTGCAATGGCAGCTGGTGGCTTATGTTTGCCCTAGTGGAAGACATTGTTTAAAGTTTAAAATAGACATAAAGAACATGCGCTTAATGAAGAAAATGAATCCATTTTTTAAATAAATTAGAAAATTAAAAAAATACCAACAAACAGAAGTTTGATGGAAAGCGAAGCAGGGTTTTAATTCATGACTTGAATGACATAGAAAATAAGGGAATTATTGGCTAAGTAGATATAAGTAAGAAATAGAAAAGGATTTAGTCAGTTTAGAAAAAATCCAAAACTAGGTAAAGGTGACAGATGGGAGGGGGTAGGGCCTGAGGGTGAGGGAAAGAGAGTGAGTAGGAATAGATTTTCTTTAAAATAGATTAACCAAAAATAAGCAGAAAGTACTGTCTTTCAAAGGAAAAAGAAATCCTAATTCAGAAAAAAAATAACATTAGAGACAAATGTTGAGAGATAAAATACTCATCCTCAAAACTTTAAATGTTAATGGATTAAACAATCCAATAAAATGAAAAAAAAATTGGTAGACTAGATATGAAAACAAATCCCCATAGTATGTTACTTAAAAGAAACATAACTAAAAAGAAAAGATAAACAGAATAGAAACAAGAAATTTGAACAAAATTTACTTTTCATTTACTGCAAAAATCATGAGATATAATCAAGCTATCAGATAAATCAAAACCAAAAATTTAAAACACAAAGATAAATAAGGAAGTTATATTATGTTAAAAGGAACTCCCGATAAACTCATATCAACATTAAACTTATATGGGGCAAATGACATAGTCCTAATAACTAAATCAGGTAATGATAAAGTAGAACTATAGACCAATATTATTAATACATTTAGATTAAAAATTTTAAATAAAATCTTGTCAAACGCGCTAAAGCAATTCACCAAAGAAACCACTCCTAATGAATCAAATTTATACCAGTAATGAAAAGATGATGCAATATTAGTTAAACAACAATCACCGTTTTGTTTAGTTGTTTTTCAATCTTGTTCAATGCTTTGTGACCCCATTTGGGGTTTTGTTGGTATTTTCTTCTCCAGCTCATTTTATAGATGAAGAAAATGAGGCAAATGGGGTTGACTGACTTGCCCAGGGTCACATAGCTATAAGTGTCTGAGGACAGATTTGAACTCAAGAAGTTGAGTCTTTCTGACTTCAGGCCCAGCTCTCTATTGACTGGGCCACCTAGGTGCTCCACAATCAACATAATTAATCATATGAAAAACAAATACATCCCAAATGAAAATCTCAATGAATGAAAAAGAAAATGGACAAAATACAACATTTATTATTCTAAGAAACCCTACAATGAAGAGTCATACAGGAACTTTTTTAATTTCATAAAGAGTATTCATGTAAAAAAACAAGCATCAGATGCAATATGGATAAAGTAAAAAATTTTCCAGTAAATTCAGGAGTAAAACCAGGTTGGCTACTCCTCTCAGTGCTATTTGATATCATTTTAGAAATACTAGCAATAAGGCAAGATAAATAAGTTAAAGGCATAAAGATGGATTAAAAGGACATATAATTATCTGTATTTAATGATAATAAAATGACTTAGAAAATTCTAAAGAAGTTGGGTGTGGTGACACATATTTATTTTCCTAACTACCAAGGAAGCTGAAGTTTGTGGATATTTTGAATTTAAGAATTCTGAGATTCAGTATTCTAAACCAAACTGGGGATCTGAACTAATTCTGGATCCAATATGATGATTCCCCAAAAAGTGTGTATGGGGGGGTCACCAGGCCACTGAAGGAGAAGTGAATTTACCCAGTTAGGAAATAAAGCTGGTAAAATCTACCCTGTTGATTATTAATGGGATAAAGCCTGTGAGTAGCCCCTGAATGCCTAGTCCCAGCATGAGAGGAAGATTGAGTTTATTTTTTTTAATCCTAAGGAATTAGCAAAGATTTTAGCAAATTAGCAAAGTTGCAGACAAAATAAATTCTCCAAAAATCAACAGTATTTCTATAGAAGAGTAAAAAAATTCATGAAGCAAAAATGAATGAAATTTCATTCAAATTGTCTGCACAAAATATTTTTTGGGTCATTCTACCAAAGAACTGAAAATATTTATGCAGGTTAAATTATAAAGTGTTCCATAAGGAAATAAAGAATAACCTAAAATGCTGGAGTGATATTCAATGTTCATGCTTTGGCCATGCCTACACAATAAACATAATAATATTACCCAAAAGGATACTTTACAATAATAATAATTAAACTTATTTGGAAAATTGACATTTCTAAGGTATCAAGGGAAATAATGGGGGGGGGGGAAGTATGAATGAAGAGAGAATACCACTTTAAATTCTCAGACTATGTTTATAGTAGTCATCAAAGCCTTTTAGTATAAATAAAAGACAGAGAAGCAGATAAATGGAACAGATTAGACAGAATTAGAAACAATAGAACTCAATAACTTGGCATTTAATAAGCTGGAAAACATGTTACTTAGAAAATAACCCCCTATTTAATAAATACCAGGAAACTGAGAGGCATATTGGTAGAAATTAAGCTTAGACAAATATTTCACATTATATTCCATAATAAATTCAAAATTGAACCATGATCTTGATATTAAAGATGATACCATTAAAAAATGAAAAGTAACAAAATATATGCCTTTCACAGCTATGGGTAAATAGAAAAATTCAAAACTAAACAAGGGGTAGTAGCAATTACACAATATTTAATTATACAAAATTAAAAACTTCTGCACAAGCAAAATTAATTCATCTAGGATGAGTATAGTCAAATGGAGGGAAGAAATCACTTTATTAAATTTCTCAGAATAGGAATTGGTAACCAAGATATTATGAAAACAGTAGTCATTCTCAAATAGAAAAGTGGTCCAAAAATATTAAGAAATATTTCTCAAAATAATTACAATCTATTAGCAGCCGTATTAAAAAATTCTGAATTGCTAATAAGAGAAATGCATATCATAAAAGGAGGTTTATTTATTGGTTTCACCTCAGGAAATTGGCCAGATTGTAAAAAAAATCAAAGTTAAAGAGATTGTGGGCGCATAGCCACATTAGTAGTGCATGTCTGGTACAGTTGTGAATCAACAGAACATTCTGGAAAATAAATTGGAATTATACAAGCAAAACAATTAAAATATCCATACCCTTTAATCCAGAGTTTCCACTACTAACTACATGTCCCAAGGAAGGAAGTGATAAAAAGAAATTTCTGGGGAGAGGAGAAAAAGGAGGAGGAGGAGAACTGAAATCCAAAGAGCTGCTCATTGATTGAGGAATAACCAAACAAATTGTAGTACATGAATATAATGGAATAACTGTGATCTAGAAGAAAAGTATGATAAATACAGAGAAGCCTGGAAAGACTTATAGAAATTAATGCACACTGGGGCAGCTAGATGGCGCAGTGGATAAGGCACCGGCCCTGGATTCAGGAGTACCTGAGTTCAAATCCGGCCTCAGACACTTAACACTTACTAGCTGTGTGACCCTGGGCAAGTCACTTAACCCCAACTGCCTCACCAAAAAACAAAAAAAAAACAAACAAAAAAAGAAATTAATGCACACTAAAGAAAGCAAAACCAAAGTGCATGGAGGAAGGATAGATAGGTAGTAGGTATTATATACATATGTGTATATATAATAACTTCAGCAGTGTAAATGTAAATAAAAATAAAATAAAATAAGCAAATAAAAACCCATTAAAAGTAAATGTTAGGGGCAGCTAGGTGGTGCAGTAGATAGAGCACCGGCCCTGGAGTCAGGAGTACCTGAGTTCAAATCTGGCCTCAAACACTTAACACTTACTACCTGTGTGACCTTGGGCAAGTCACTTAACCCCAATTGCGTCACTAAAAAAAAAGAAAAAAAAAGGAAAAAAAAAGTAAACATTGCAAAAATTACAAAGAACTATCATGCCTCTAAGGAAGAGATATGAGAGGATACCTCTTCCTTTTCAGATGTGCAATGTCCACTATTGTGAAATACTGCATGTATTTTCAGACTTTTTCTAATATATTAATTGTTTTTTTTTTATTATTTGCCCTTCTTTTTTCTCTTTAAAATATTTTTATTATATGAGATGGCTTTCTGGGAGAGCAGGGGTGAGGAATACAAGAAGAAATTTAGTGGATATAAAAACAAAACAAAGTTATCAATATAAATTTCTTTTTTTAATAAAGATTTTTAGTTGTAGCTTTGATTTCAAGTAAAAATGTAGAGGGGTAGGCCAACTCTAACATCCTTTGTAGTTCTAACATTCTATGTTCTCAGTTTGCTTACATTTCTAATATTTTTCATCTCTCTTTTAACATTTTAAGTTCATTCAAACATTTTATTTCTAAGACCAATTCTGGCTCTAACAGCCAATAATTCTTATAATCGGTAAACTGAAGACCTTTATTTTTATTTTTTGTTTTCTAAAGCACCAATAGCAGAGTTCCTTCTCAGAGACATAGACTGTTATTTCTCTCCTATGTTTTGCACTGGAGCTCCATGGAAGGAGAATATTGCCAGTGCTACTACTCAATAAACATTATTTGAATGACTGGCCAAATGAATATGAAGTAGAAATTTTATTTACCTCAGTAAATCCCTCTGATTTGTGGCTTGCCTTTTACTATTAATTTTCCCAATTCATGCTATCCCTAAATCAATGAAATGTATGCATGAAATTTGCATATTTAATAATTAACCTACTTTTCTCTTTCTTCTACTTCCACTTAACAAAAATATTTTGGAAGGGAGTGGCAGGGGCTGTTGAATCTGCACACATGCTTATCTCATCAAAGATTGGTCTCCACCTCTTTACATAAAACTAAAGGCACTTATTAAGCCCTAGGTCAATTTTAACCTGGTTAAGGTCTTTCTTAATTACCCCTGAAAGAGTTATACAGAGATGACTTAGCTGCTTACATCTGCTGTATAACCACAAGACTATGTATTTCCTAGCATTTTCCTCCAGGAAACAATCAGAAAGATCTGAACTTCCAGACATGTTTCTCTAACTTATCCTTGGAAAAGTGATCATGATGTCTAAGTGGTTTTCTCCATTTGGGATTCCTGTATTTTGTTAGCCCTCTAAGAATACCTCTCTGATATATTTCGTTATGTATTATTATGATGGTCTTTATATCTTTTAGTTACCTGTGATTCTTACTTCTCCCTATGCCCTTTTCTTTCACTCTTCTCAGTAGAAGTAGAAGGGAACACAAAGAAGGAAGGAAAGAATTGAGGGAGAGAGGGAGGATGGGATAGAAGAAGGGAGAGGAGGAGGGAGAAAGGAAGAAAAAGAGAAAGAGAAAGGAAGGGAGAGGAAGGAAGGAAGCAAGCAAGCAAGGAAGGGAGGGAGGGAGGGAGGGAGGAAAGAAGGAAGAGAATCATTTTTAGATCTAATGAGGGAAGACAACACATAAAAGGGGATTGAAAAAGGGAATGGATAACTTGGAGGGGAGATATCTAGGAAGGAGGTCTGGGAGAAGAGGAAAGAAGAAAGCACAGCTGTACTTCCTCAAAATTGAAGTTGTGGGAGGAGTTCACCAATCAAAAGAGAGGACCACAGAAGCAGATGGATCTTCCAAGAAGAGAAATAAACAGAAAACTGGAATGTTTTCCAGAGTGAGGAGTGTGGGACATGTTGGAGAAGGAGCAAAGGAAAGAAGTAGAGATTTTGTGGTACTTTAAATGAACCTAAGCTACTCTGCCTGAAAAGCTTATCCCAATGTTCTCCTTGATGCTGTGAATCAGAACAGTATGTATCTAAACTGATTAAATCATAAATATATTAAAGTATACTTATCTATTTGTATGCTATATCCCCATAGGAGCTGCAGGGTCACAGGATATCAGAGTAGGCAAAAGCAATATTTAAGTACCTACTATGTGTTAGCCACTGTGATAAGAGCTGGAAATACAGAAATAGGCAAAAGACAGTGCCTGCCCTCAAGGAGCTTACAGTCCAATAGGGGAGACAACATACAAACAAATGCATACAAAACAAGCTACATGCAGGATAAATAGGAAATAATTAAAAGAAGGTTCTGGAGTTAAGAAGAATCAGGAAGTTTTCCTTTAGAAGGTGAGATTTTCATTGGGACTTAAAGGAAGTCTGGAAGGTAATTAGTTAGAGGAGAGGAAGGAAAACTTTCCCAGTATGGGGGAGGGGGGTTAGGTCTTTCTCACTACAACATGTTTTCTGCAAATGGAGAACTGATCATGAGAAGCTTTGCTCTAAGATGATGCTTTTCTTTCTTTTTTTTTCTTTATATTTTTGACCTGTGGCCAACAATGGGATGGATAAAAATGATACCATTTTCAATTTTGTTCTCCCTTCTACTTTTATAGTGATGAGGAGCAGTAAAGGAGTATGGTAGTGAGAAGCACAGTTAACTAAAAGATATAATAATATAAAATAAAATACCTTGGAGAGGTGGCCTTGGAGGATTAATAAAGTATAATGTGAGTTCTTGTGGAAAATTGCTTGGATAATGTAGTCACTTATCCCATGATCAATTCCAGGATCAAGTAAAAACTCAGAACTTTCAAATAATTTCCTGATTTATTAGATTATGGGAAAATATTAAGAAATATATTCTTATCTCCTTCCATCGTGAATCTCAACAGTTGCTAAGTGATTTCTTGACAATCTTCCATGTAGACATCCAATGCTCTAGCATTTTCACCATACTAGGGTCTGTTTTATATCTTTTCAATATATAAAAAAAGCACCTAAATGAGTTTTGAAATTCGACTACCTCTGAAGAACTAATAAGGAACATCACTCAGAGTATAATCAAAAGACATATAGTAGGTGTGAACAGGCAGATCTACAAAACCAGTAGGGAACTCTGAAGAACAGAGGAAAAAAGCATGCTTGTAGAAGGAATTATGTCAGGAACAAAAAGTATGTTGGTCTTGGGGCTAAAGCTTGGGGTGATAGATGCCAGAGTGCCCCCAATGCTTCTTACACAAGAGCAAGAGAAAGCAAGAAAGGTGTCTGTGATGTTGGATGGAAATTCTGTGGCAAACATTTGAGAGAATGGATAAACGTTGCACAGAAAGGACAGGCATGGAGGCTTTGTGGTCCACATTGTTCACCATAATGTAAGAAATAAGGTAAATTAAGAATTTAAGAGTAATTATTAAATGAAGGTAAAAATAACTATTAAATTAAGGTAAATTAAGAATTTAAGCATTCACAGATATATTTGAGTATGTACTTATGAATGTCATGAATATGAAATTGTCATAGATTTCACAATAGTCAATAGCAGTAATATTAATGTTAACTTATTTGGGGGGATAATTTTGTTCAATAATTATTGAATCCATAATGATTTCCCTTTTTTATATCATGGACTTCCTGTCACAAGTTTTTTGTCCCGCAGATTACACATAATAATAGTAATAATAGTATCAACAGGTAACACATAAGTTCTTTAAGGTTGGCCAAATGCTTTACAAACATCATCTCATTTGATCCTCATAACAACATTGTTTGATGGTTCTTTTTTGTTCCCATTTTACAGATGAAGAAACTGAAACTTAAAGAGGTCAAATGATTTGCCCAGGGTCACATGGTTATCAAGGGTCTGAAGCCAGATTTGAACTCTGGTCTTCCTGATTCCAGATCTCTATCCACTGAAAAAAATCTTGTGCAAGCTAGATTGTAAGCAGGAGAAGAAAATTATTTCTTCTAAATCCTCTAGCACTTAAGACATTTTGTGTACCCTCCCATATAGAGGGAACATGGATGGGACAGCTAGGTGACACAGAGCGCCAAGCCTGTAGTCAGGAATACCCCTCTTCCTGAGTTCAAATATGCACTCAGACACTTAATAGCTGTTTGATCCTGGGCAAGTCACTTAACCCTGTTTAGCTCAATTTTCTCATCTATAAAATGAGTTGGAGAAAGAAACAGCAAACTACTCCAGGATCTTTGCAAGAAAATTCCAAATGGGGTCGCCAAGATTCAGACATAATAGTAACAAAAGAATAACAACAAATGGAAATTAGAAGACTGACTCTGACACTTTCTATTGATGTTATCCAAATCTAATGGCCTTTTTTCAATCCTTATTCTCCTTGACCTCTCTGCAACTTTTGACGCTGTTGTTCACTCTCCTTTACACTTCCTTCCCTCTAGGTTTTCAGAACACCACTGTCTCCTGGTTCTCTTCCTACCTATCTGCCCACTCTTCTGTTTTCCCTGCTGGATCTTCTGCCATGTTATCGCCTCTAACCATAGGTTTCTGTGCTGAGCCCTCTTCTCTTCTCCCTCTGCACTACTTCTCTTGGTGATCTCATCAACTCCTGTGGATTTAATTATCATCTCTGCTGACAATTCTCATATCTACCTATCCAATCCCAACCACTGTTCTCACCACCAGCCTCACATCTCCACCTGCCTTTCAGACATCTCAAACTAGGTATCCAGTAGACAAACTAAACAAGTCCAAACTTGAACTCATCATCTTTCCCCCTCAATCCTCCCTTTCCTATTATTATAAAGGTCAGCACCATCCTCCTAGTCCCTCAGGCTCACAACTTAGATTTCATCCTGGACTCCACACTCTCACTACCGGCCACCCCCATATACAAGCTGTTGCCAAGGCCTGTGTATTTCACCTTTGCAGCATCTCTCCAATATGTCCAATTCTCTCTTCTGACACTGCTACCACTCTACTACAGGTCCTTATCACCTCAAACTTTGAATATTCCAATAGTCAGATGGGGCATCTGCCTGCCTTAAGTCTCTCCCTACTCTAATCCATCCTCCAATTAGCCACTAAAGTGATTTTCCTAAAGTAAAACTTCTTAAACTGTGCGTCGTGACCCCATGTGGGGGTCACATAACTGAATGTGAGGGGCATGAAAAATTTGGCAACAGTAAAAGTTTATGTATACCTATTTTATATACCAATATACCTAGGGTCATGGAAAATTTTCTTGGCCAAAAAGGGGTCATGAATAGAAAAAGTTTAAGAAGCCCTGTCCTAAAATACAGGTCCAACTATGTCAGTCCCTACTCCAGTGGCTCCTTATAACCTTCAGCACCCAAACCAAAATTCTCTGTTTAGTATTCAAAGCACGTTATAACCTAGCCCCGTCCTACCTCTCCTGTCTTCTTGCACTTTACTCCCCATCACATACTCTTAGATCCAGTCATATTGGCCTTTTCCCGTTCCACAAACAAGACACTCCATCTTTTGGATCCAGTCATTTTCTCTTACAGTTCCCTTTGCCTGGAACTCCCTCTCTCCACAGTTCCACCTACTAACTTCCCCAGCTTCCTTTAAGTACAGCTAAAATCATATCCTTTACTGGAAGCCTTCCCCAACTCCTCTTAATTGTAGTACCTTCCCTTTCTTATTATTTTTGCTATTCATCATGCACAGTCATCCCTTCCACATTGCAAGGGTTAGGGACTCATTGCCCCCTGTGATCTGAAAAATATGAATAATTTTTTTGTACCAGAGAAGTCTGAATTACTATGGTATTAAAGATAGGATATTTTGACATTATACAATACTATACACATATTTTATGCATTTCTGAGTTTCTAAACTTCTGTGTCCTCTGCTGGCTGTCACGTCATCTGTGGCTTCTACAAAACTCCCCCCAAAAATCCCATTTAATTTCTTATGCTGTCCCATAATTTATGGAAACTGCAATGGGGAAAATCACAATATGGAAGGGATAACCATATATAGCTTGTTTGTATTTATTAGTTTGCTTATTGTCTCATCTATTAGATTTTAATCTCCTTGAGGGCAGGGACTATCTTTTGCCTCTTTTATTATCCCCAGTGCTACAGTGCCTGGCACATAGTAGGTTATTAATAACTATTTATTATTGGTTATTAATGTGACATTGGGCAAAACTTCTCACCTCTCTGTGCCTCAGTTTTCTCTTCCCGATGTTAACACTGCTTCTATGTCAGAGCATTGATCTACTGGGACAGCTTCATTTATCCATTTTACCTCCTGAGATTTGTAGTTCAAGAGATTTGTAATTCCTGAAGAAAGCATGATGGAGGACATTAGTTTTAGACAGGGGAATATGTAATATGGAAAGTGAAAGAAAAGGACCCTAGATGATATGATGGTCCATCTATGTTATTCTAGTCTCCTGTCACTATGGTCTCTGAATATAGGAATGATGTATGTACTATGTGGGTACATCCTCTGGAACATTTTTTGTACCCTATTTCTGTGAGCCTACTCCCAAGTTTTGTATCCTAGAAAATGACAAAACCTAAATCCCTGGAGTTTTTATCCTGCTGTATTGTTTGTTGATGAATGGTCTTATTGATAGACACATACACATCCAATTTATTTAATCATATTATTATTTTATTATTTTACATGTAAAGATAGTTTCATCATTTGTTTTCATAGAACTTCTACATCCAAATTTTTCTCCCCTCTCTCTTCCCTCCCCCCTCCAAGATGGAAAGCAATATGATATAGGTTATATATGTACAATCACATTAAACATATTTCTGCATTAGTCATATTGTGAAAGAAGAAGCAGAACACAAGGGAAAAGCCTCAAAAAAGAAAAAAATGGCCAAAAAGTAGAAACAGTATGGTTTAATCCACATTCAGAATCCCAGAATTCTTTTTTCTGGATGTGGAGAACATTTTCTATCATGAGTTCTTTGAAATTGTTTTGGATCATTGCACTGCTGAGAAGAGCCAAGTCTATCATAATTGGTTATCTCATAATGTTGCTATCACTGTGTACAATGTTCTCCTTGTTCTGTTCATCTTGCTCAGCATCAGTCCACTCAGGTCCTTCCAGGTTTCTTTAAAATCTGCCTAATCATAGTTTCTTACAGCACAATAGTATTCCATTACATTCATATACCACAACTCATTTAGCTTTTCCCCAATTGATGGGTACTCACCTGATTTCCAATTCTTTGCCACCACAAAGACAGTTGCTATAAATGTTTGTGTACATGTTGGTCCTTTTCCCTCTTCTATGATTTCTTTGGGATAAAGCCCTAGCAGTGGTATTACTGGGTCCAAGGGTATGTACAGTCCCATAGCCCTTTGGACATAGTTTCAAATTGCTCTCCAGAATGGTTGGATCAGTTCACAGCTCCACCAACAATGCATTAGTGTTCCAATTTTTCCACAGATTTTCCAACATTTATTATTTTACTTTTTTGTCATATTAGCCAATCTGATAGGTGTGAGGTGGTACCTCAGAGTTGTTTTGATTTGCATTTCTCTAATCATTAGTGATTTAGAGCATTTTTTCATATGGCAATAGATAGCTTTGATTTCTTCATCTGAAAATTGCCTGTTCATATTCTTTGACCATTTCTCGATTAGGAAATGACTTGAATTCCTATAAATTTAATTTAGTTCCCTATATACTTTAGAAATGAGGCCTTTCTCAGGAATATTGGCTACAAAAATTGTTTCCCAGATTTCTGCCTTCCTTCTAATTTTGGCTGCATTGCTTCTGTTTGTACAAAAATGTTTTAATTTAATGTAATCGAAATCATCCATTTTGCATTTCATAACATTCTCTATCTCTTATTTGGACATAAATTGTTTTACTCTCCATAGATCTGACAGGTAAACTCCTTCTCCTAATTTACCTATGGTATCTTCCTTTATGTCAAAATCATGTACCCATTTTGACCTTATTTTGGTATATGCTGTAACATGTTGGTCTATGCCTAGTTTCTGCCATACTATCTTCCAGTTTTCCCAGCAGTTTTTGTCAAATACTGAGTTTCTATCCCAGAAGCTTGTTTCTTTGGGTTTACCAAACAGTATGTTACTATAGTAATTTACTACATACACATATAATCTGTGATGTTCAAAATCTAAATTGTGTCATCGCCTTACATTAGAAGCTTTCACACCAGTCTTTGGGCATTAAACATTTATTAAAGCATACAGGTATTCATGTAGAGTTCAGAAAACTAAGAAAAGGCCTATCTAGCTTAGAGTTCCGCCTGGTCTGGTTCTTCCTCAAGTCCTCCACCATGAGCCTGCTTCGATCACAAAGTCTCCAGAAAATGGATTGTGGAAGCTTTTTATAGGTCCAGAGCATGGGTGGTCCTTACTCACTGTTTCAAGCTGAATTGGTTAACGTCATCCAAGTCCATTGGTCACTGGATTAAGGGCTATCCAGGTGTGATTACAATCTAGTTAACTTGGAGTAAGCTAATCAGCAGTAAATCACTCTCACTTAATTCAATCAGTTTAGATTAATCTCCAGGTGGGCCTTTGAGTACCTGACAAATCCCATTATTTTATCACAAATCTTAGATGAGGGAACCAGAAAACAGCCATGAACATGCTATTGCACCAGGCTATCTTCCTTATACTCATATGTCTCTGGGTGTTACTAAAATGTCAAATATAGGTAGGGTGTTCTACCTATAGGTTCCATGCTTACTTTATTTTAAGCAGTAGTTAATGAGGAATTGTTGTAATCTTCATGTTTACTTGAATCTGACTACCATGTTGACCAAAAACAGACTTCATATTGTATATTCAGAATACAAGACTCATGGGGATAGCTAGGTGAGGCAGTGGATAAAGCATCTGTCCTGGATTCAGGAGGACCTGAGTTCAAACCCAGCCTCAGAAACTTGACACCTACTAGTTTTGTGACCCTGGGCAAGTCACTCAACCCTCATTGACCCACAAAAAAATAGAAGACTCATAAACTTGGAAGCAATGCAAGGGAATAGCAATGACTTAGAGTCAGGAGACAATGTGGAACTAAAGTTCTACAACTTTCCACCTGTTCATCCTCAGATAGTTAATCTCTTGGAGTCTCAGTTTTTCTCATCTGTAAAATGGGGATATATCAATATTATTTCATTATTTCCCACATTTGCTTTGTGCCCCCAAAAATGTTTTCTAAGGCTTAAAAAGCTCCCCAAATGAGTTATCATTATTATCAGCATGATTTAAGGATGAGGCTCCTGTCACTTTGTCTCTGTACCTGTTCCCCCCCCCCCTTTCTGGAATGCTCTGCCTCATCACCTGTACCTCTTTAGTTTCCTTAGCTTTATTTAAAAAATCAGCTCAAATCTCATCTTCTACTGATTTCCCTTCCAGGTTACTTCCATATACTCTAAATATAGCTTTATATGCATAGATGTTTACATGTTCCTTTTGAGCAAGAACTATGGTTTTCTATTTTATTTATTTGGTTTTGCCATTCTTTGTATTCCCAGGATCAACAAAGTACCTGGCACATAGTAAATGTATTGACTAACTGATAAATCCTAGGTTTTTTGTTTTGTTTTGATTTGGTTTTGTGGGGCAGTGAAGGTTAAATGACTGGCCCAGGGTCACACAACTAGCAAGTGGCAAGTGTCTGAGGCTGGATTTGAACTCAGGTCCTCCTTTATTCCCTGTACCACCTGTGTCCCCCAAAATCCTAATTAACTACCTTCCTGGATGACCTTAAAGATTGCTTATTCTTACTCCCTTATTTGACAGAGAGGTGGCAATAGTGCTATAGTGCATAAAAGTAAACAGAAAAATTGTACTTGAGGGATAATTATAGGAAGGTAACCAAAATGTGCCCTATCCAGTCCAGTTCCCAAAAAACCTAAAGTGTGTTGCATTAATGAAATGAGTGTCCTTTTTGCCTCAAGTCAGTGCCATGGCTAGAAATAAATGAAGTATGATTTGAGAGAGCATTAGCACATCATAGCAGAATGGAAACCCAGCCATCCTACTTAGCATTAGCTTGTTCCACAACTCACTACTTTCTTTTTCTTTCCTCTCTGGGTTTTAACAGATGGTAGAATTTCTATGCCACTTTTCCTCTTGCTTGTTGCCAGTACAAATTATTTTCTTGCTTGAGCCACACAAAGGTTGAGTATGCTCTTATGCAACTGAGCAAAATTACCCTATTTCTCTGTATTTTATTGTTTCATTTTGTTTTTAGAAAAATACACCATCAGTTGTATTCCATGTAGGATTTTGTTAATTATATACTTTTTCCTCAAAAGGTGATGGCCTAGAACTTTCCAACACTCCTTAGTCTTTCAAATAAATAGATATTAACATTTTGTTTCTTTGCACAGTGTCCCCAATTCCCTGAAGTTTTGCCTCCTTGAATGCTAAAAACCCAATCCTGTGGCAGCCTGGGAATTCCTTTGTTCACTTTCAGAATTTGTACAGCCTTCAAAGCTTGCTGACAAATTGGCCCATCAGTCTCCTGTTTTTGGTCCCTATTAGCTAGACATGAATCGCTAGTGCACCCTCTCTACTAATGGGAGTCTCAGTTTTCTGGAGCGTAAAGTTAATCTTGGCATAATTAAAATACTGCTTTGTTTATGGGTATTTGGCCCTGTTGGCAAAGCCCATAAATATCTGGGTAGCTGGTGGTCCTGGACCATTGCTCCTTGGACTTTCTGCTTCTGCTCTGATTATCATAATGGTCTGATCAGGAGTCATTTTGTGAAATCCCTAACAGGTGCTAAAATCATCCCCTAGCTGAACATCTAGCTCCCAAGGGGGAAACTAGAACCAGCTAGTAGAAACAGAAACCAGAATGTAGGGTGTAGAAAGAAAGTAGGATCTGGGTTCAGAAGGATGAATTTGACTCTCAGCTTTGTTGTTCACTGTTTGACCTTGAGCAAATCAATTCACAGAACCTCAGAAATGGGAAGAAAAGGTCATCTAAGTACAAACTATTCCTCATTTGGAAAACTCTAAAATTGTTGGAAAGTTTTTCCTTTTATCTATATGAAATTACTCTGACTTCAGTTTCCAACCACTGCTCCTTCTTTTACTTTTTGGGAACAGATCGAAATCTCTCTGAAGCTCAGTTTTAACATTTGTCTAATAGCAATATTACACTAAATAAGCATTGGTGTCCCTTTCAGGGCTAATATTTTATTATCATATGATCCCACAATCCTAGGATGAAAGGAAGAAAATTTTGACCGAATATAAAAGTTTACTAACAATTGTAAATCTTTGACGATGTAATGGACAATGTAATTATGCTACAAGGGCTTCCCCATGCCTTGAATGGAGGAATTCGAGTAGACATGACATATAATACTGTTCAAGTTGGGATTGGACTACATAATATCTGAGGTTCCTCAGAACTCAGAATTTCAATGTTTCTCTGAGAATCCTCATAGAGTTGGTTTACAGTGTTTTATATCTGTTCAATAGAATCAATTTGAGACAATGCTCTATTTCATTATTGTCTTTCCAAATGGCCTTGGCTTGCCAAAATGACTCTCAAAGAGATTTCTTTCCTTTATGCAGGTTGTGAGATCCTCAAGGAGATATTCTCACAATGGAAGGGAAGATTTTCTCTGGACAACCCCAAGGAAGAATTGTAGTTATCACCCCAGCAATTTTAAAGACTCCCTTTGAAATTTAGCAGAGACTCATAAATTGTTTTCACAGTGTTTTCAGACCAGCTGTTAGCCCTGTTTGCTGACTCCCTGAATTATTAGGCAGTGCTCCGTCACCCTGTTCATCATGGGGTTTTAGGATTGCCGGGTTTGGCAAGAAATTTTGCTTCTTCAAGGAATATCCCATTCTGCAAATCAGAGTTTAATACCAACTGAATCCCATCCGTCATGACTAAAGTCTGCCTTACACAGCATGAATTACATTATTACATTCATTTGCAGCCATAAGTCTCTGGAATGGCTGAGTTGTTTTTACCATTTGCTCAGTTTAAGGAAGCAGGGCAATCTTTCACTGTGAGTTTTCAATTCATAGACTAAAATGGCCTGTTTCTTTTTCCACCAGTGTATAAGTGCATATGAAAATGCCTTAGGAAAATGAGCTATTTGACCTTGGGCAGGATCTGCCTTTCATTGGTGGCTCTTCAAGTTAAGCAACCATGTGCCTTCAAGCCATCTGTGTCCCCTCTTTGAAACTCAGGGACCTCCTCTGTAAAATGAGGCAAACTAAATACTTCTCTAGTATTTTATAATGATCTATGCTCTATTTTCTAGCATTCTACATTTCCTTCAAGTTCTAACATTCTAGGGTAAATCCTCTGAAGTTGCTTGCAGCTCTAAGATTCTTGATTCTAACAGGCTATGTTTTGAGGTCCACTACAGGTCCAACATGTTATGTTCTCAAGTCGCATCTAGCTCTAATATTCCATGTTCTTTGTTATAGCATACTATGTTCTAGGGTCTCTTCCACATTTAACATTCTCTAGTCTGTGTTCTAACATGATAGGTTCCCTTTCAACTTGAATATTCCACGATATTGTAAGTATTTGGCAATAGACTAATGTACACCATTAGCCTGAGGGGATAGCCAAAATTCAGTGTTTAATGGAAATGAATGTTTGAACACTCTGTGATTTTATTAGTATACCTTACACTGATTATTATGGCCTCATGCTGATGCAAAATCTAACCCATGTCTCCCTAAATTGATGGTCTTCCAAAGCCATTATGGCCTAAAATTTCAAGACCCTGAAGCCAACCTAGTGAGGGGACCTCTCCAAATGTGCTGGTTCAATCATCTATCAGACAATGGACATCTAGGGCCTTTATCATTTGACATGATCTGCTAGTACCTGACTTTGTAGGCATTAACTTTGAGAATCTGAGGTCACCTTCACCTATCTCTTTCTATATGCAAAACATCAATTTAATTGGAAAAGTCACAATTGTGGGGTTAATGATGCATTTGAATATCAAGTGGGTCTTTTTGTTCATATTTCTGGAGTCAATAATACTTGTCCATGATAGACTAAGGCCTCTGCCTCCTCTTTCCCCAGAAAGTATCTATGTCAACTCATTCTGAGTCACTTGTCAAGAAAGTCAAGTTGCAGTTACTTATACTATTCCTAAGACTTTATCCTGGCTCCCAGTCAAACTTTGAAGCTAGTGTTTCTCAAAAGTTTCTTTCCCCTTTATGACAACACTGCAAACAAAGTTTTTAAAGGCACCTAAGATAATGAACCATATACAAGCACAGTTGTACAAGGCATTACTCTGCTAATTAATAGTGGCCTCAATTGGGTGAGTTCAGTAGGAAAATAAATTACAGATATTCAGGTGTCTGGTGCTTACTGCCATTAAACTTAACTACCCTGTTTGTACATCTTTATTGCTCTTCTTTTATAAAGACCATAAAAACATACTTCAGTTGGTGGCCGGGAGAAAGCTGCCTTTTTCAGATTTCTAATGTTTCCAAATAAAATACGTTCAAGTACTCCTGGCCATCTGGCTGCAGAAGGTTGTTTAGAGAATTTCTTTTTCGCATAAATTCTATTTTCCAATTTCTTTTTGCAGGATTAGATTTTGAAAGTACTCTGCCCCTTTGGCAATAAATATGTTGATTCTGACCATTCACTTGGTGATATTTCCAATTACCATGATCTGTAAGATGTATACAAATTCCTTGGCAGGAATTATTATTTTCCTCATAGACCAACAGAAGCTGCTGAGTCAGCATAGGAACACTGCCCTTGACATTTCTGACCAGGGATGCAGCTCCAGAAGACTCTGCAACAGCTCATTCTCACTTTCCCTCACATGCTGAAATTTGGTCTAGGATGTTTTCATCCCAAAGATAGAGGAATCTTGTACCTTTTTTTTTTCTTAAATCAATTCAGTTAAAATTAGTTTCTATCAGATTTTCATGTTGTGGACAGTCTCCTATTTATGTGGTAGCATCCCCTATAATCAGACTGCAGCACAGATGATTAAAATGCAGATTGCAAGTACAACATGACAGAGAGATGCTAAATAGAAATGTGTGGTAAAGGATGTTGTTTTAAGGTGTACAAGTTTTAAAAGGGGGGCATCTTTTACCTACTCAAGTAAGAGAGGAGAAGCAGTCTCAAAAATAGAAGAATTCTTAGAAATAATCTAGAACAACTCACAGTTTAGCAGATCAATCGAGACAATATACGTACAGCCCTTTGTGATACCTTAAAGCACTATATAAATGCTAGTTGTTAGTAGAAATCACCTCTACCACATCCCTAAAAAGAGGTTATCTAACAAACTATGATTCCAGAGGACTAATGATAAAGCATGCTACCTACCTCCTAGAAGAGAGGTGACAGACTCTGAGTGTGGAATGAAACATATTTTTTGGACATGGCCAATATAGGATATTTTTATTTTTTTTCTCAATTATACATATTAATTATAAGCATTTTGTCTTTCATTTCTTTTTTTCCTCATTGAGGCAAAGAGGCAAAGTAGATATTTGTTAATCGATAAAATAAAATTAAATGACAAACTGCTGATTCAGTATTCCCTAATCTATAGATGGGGGAACTGAGGCCCAGAGACATGAAATGAGAGGCAGAAATGGTACAGTAGGGGGCAGCTAGGTGGTGCAGTGGATAAAGCCCTGGCCCTGGATTCAGGAGGACCTGAGTTCAAATCCAGCCTTAGAAACTTAACACTTACTAGCTGTGTGACCCTGGGCAAGTCATTTAACCCCCATTGCCCTGGGGGGGAAAAAAAGAAGTGGTACAGTAGATAATATACTAGACTAGAAGTCAGTAGACCTGGACTTAATCTGGAATTCGGCTCCAATTAACTATGTGAGACTGACCAACTTACTTCAGTGCTCTGGACCTCAGTTTCCTCATCTGTAAAATGACAGTTTTAGACATTGTTAAGGTCTCTTACAGTTCTAACATTCTAGATTTTAAGGACCCTTCTATTGCTGACATTTGATGGTCTATGCTCTTATATTCTATAGCCTGAGACTCCTTTCCACTCTAATATTTCATGGACTGAGACTATTCTAAATCCAAATTTTCAGTGTTCTAATGTCTCTTCTAGCATAGAATTCCATAGTCTATGGCTCCTTTCTTGTCTAACATATGTTCTAAGGTCTATGCATCTCTAACATTCTATGATTTAAGGTTCCTTCCAGTTCTGACATTTCAATGTTCTATATGGTGGATATATATATTCTGAAGTGGCTTCTAGCATTGACATCTTGAGTCTTTCAAGCTCCTCTCAGCTTTAATGGTCTATTTTAAGGTTTAAATATGTTTTAAGCTCCTCCCAAAGAGCTATAACATTTGATGTTCTATGTTCTTATAGAAGTAATCAGCGTTACATAGAAAGGTGATCCAATTTGAAGGAATCCTTCCAAAATATGAAAGTATACATGTTTGGGTTTGTTGGGTTTTTTTTATAATACATTCAGCTCTTATCTCCTGGAAGCTGATTAAAATCATAAGCCCAGTTTACCCCGGCTCCTTATGTTGTATGACTGAAAGCTTAATTGACTACCCACTGACAAAATATAGGAGTGTAAGAGAAGTTTAAATTGGATCAGTGCATCTCTTTGTTATGACCAAAGAGGGAAATTGGTTCAGAAAGAAGAGATACCAAAACTACTGTAAATCAGAATATCAGTGCATTGAAGGATAAAGCTGCACAGGTTCTGTTTGAAATGGGCATGGGCACTGAGAAGATGGACTCATACCAAGGACCCTGCAAGACATGGAAAATGGATTTGGAGCAACTATGAGAGTCCTTTGCACAAAGGTAAAAGGAGAGAAGAATGAAGAATAAAATTTTTTCTAACCAATATAACCCAAAGTAACTGCTCTCCTCCTAAGTGTCTACCATTTACTTAACTCACTAAATCTGGAATAAGAAGTGAGGCTTTTAAAGCCCGATTTCCTTACTAGCTAGATCTGTCATTAGGCAACTTACTTTCCATCTCTAGGCCTCTGTTTCCTCAGTGTTATATCAGGCTAAGGCTCCATTAGCTCTATAAGCAATAATTCTATTAATCATATTATGTACTGCTTTCTGCTGTACCTATTCACATCAGGCCTTATTTGAGTATAAACTCATTTAGTTATTGGAATGGTACCTCCTACAAATTCCTGATGAGTCCTCATCCAGGTTCTTTCTGCCTGGATCCTTCTAATGATGGGAAATGTACTGGAAAGAGCCAAGACTTGGACTGTTACAGAAGACTTCTGTGACTAATGTTTCTCAAATTAGTCATGATTTGCCCCATTAGACTATGAACTTCTTGGGGGGGCAGGGAATATTTTTGCCTTTCTTTGCATCCCCAGTGCTTAGTACAGTGCCTTAGATAAAATAAACACTTAATAAATACTTCTTGAATTTATACTACAGGGAAAAAATGATATAGGAGACCTGTACTATTGGAGGTATGAATTGCCTCGACCACATTGATTCCCTACATGTGTCCTACTATTTAGCATTCTTGAAATTTGTGCCTACTATTCTTCTTCTTCTTCTTCTTCTTCTTCTTCTTCTTCTTCTTCTTCTTCTTCTTCTTCTTCTTCTTCTTCTTCTTCTTCTTCTTCTTCTTCTTCTTCTTCGACGCAATTGGGGTTAAGTGACTTGCCCAGGGTCACACAGCTAGTAAGTGTCAACTGTCTGAGGCCGGATTTGAGCTCAGGTCCTCCTGAATCCAGGGCCACCTACTGCCTACTATTCTTACCTAATCACTTAATATTTATGAGAGACTGAGCCCCAGTTTATGGGGCAGAATGTTTTTTTAGTTACTTTTCTTACTATTCCATTTTACTAAATTCCTTTTCCTTTGAGTTAATTTTGCCCACAGGCTGATTACTAAAGGTAAGTGTACCAGTAAGGGCTCATGTAGTTAGTATAGCTCTTACAGTAGTTCTGACCCACTGAGTACCTTTAAGCCTGAGGTAGCAGTCACTCCTTTATGGATCTAACTTGTAACACCTAAGTGCATATTTGGGATGAAACAAAGTCCTAAAGTGCATGCTACATAATGTTAGAACTATAAAGAACAATGGAGATAATCTCCATTTATGGATAAGAAAACTGGGGACCAGAAATGAAGTACATGGAGTACAGTGTTAGAATACACAAAGATCATCACCGCCATTGTTTTGAACACTGTGATTCTTTTTTTCCCCCTAGGGGCAATGAGGGTTAAGTGACTTGCCCAGGGTTACACAGCTAGTAAGTGTCAAGTGTTTGAGACTGGATTTGAACTCAGGTCCTCCTGAATCCAGGGCCAGTGCTTTATCCACCATGCCACCTAGCTAGCCCAACACTGTGATTCTATTAACAAATGAAGCCAAAAAATCAAATTAGCTTTGGTTCCTGATTATCAGTTACTCACTTGTTTCATAGTTTAACCTAGGGATGATCTTGTTCACAACACCCAGAATTTTACCTGTGGGAAATTTTCCAAGGATAACCAATATAATTTCTTTTATATCCCAATGTGAGGCCAAAGGTCATTTTAAAAGAATTATTTGTTGAAGTAGTATGGAAGGATGAGATTGGCATAGGACATGGAACTCATACTGTAGACCATAGAACATCAACACAGACTTGTAAAATATTATTTGAGAGTCAGTGTGCTGTGGTTGAAAACACCCAGTCAGGGGAACCGGATTTACAATCTTGGTACTGCTTCTTAGTGACTGTGTGACCTTGATCAAGACACTTCACTAGGCTGAGTAGTTTCAATGTCTTCCTTTTTCGAATTCACTAAATACATTACAACCTTGTAAAGAAAGACCCTTAGCAAGAACTGTATAAATGTTGTTATTTGACATGCTGCTATGAATCTTGCTGTGAAGAAAGTCTCATTTTAATAGGGTTTTGATTCCACTTAATAAAATTGTAGCAAAGTTACCATCCTAGAATCCAGGAATATTAGAGCTGGTGGAGACTTTAAAGGTCATCTAGTCCAACCCCCTCCTTTTATGGATGATGACTCAAGGGTCCAGATCAGACTAGTGAATGCCTGGAAGTCTTGTAACTTCATATGCAGTGCTTTTTACACTATAGAGTATTTATGATATATCTCAAACAAAGAGCTTTTGTTTACAGCAAAATGTAGAGTGCTCACTATCATGAAAAGTTCAATTCAGGCAAAAAGCCTGGTTTAAAATCATGAAATTATTGGACATATGTTTATTTACTAATTTAGAAAAATCCCCTGCTTGCAAATTTGTTTTTAGTTCTTCCTGGAATTAACAATGTGTGCCATGATTTAAGAGAACAGTAAGAGCCTACCCTTTGGTTTGGCAGTTTGTTTTTCTCAGCTAATTAGAAAATATTTGCTTGACATCCTGATTGCTTTTACCTTAACTTCATTCAAATGTTACTTAATGGGTGTTATCAGGGTCTAAGACATGGCAACCCTGCTCAATAGCCTTAAAGGCTAGAAAAGACTTCTACCACTTAAATACTCCTTCCCCAGTCTTTTGGAAGCTTTCATGTTAACTCTTTAAAGATGCAGAGGTAGTTATCAATGAATTGATCCATTAAGTAATGTGGACTAGAAAGCCGAGATATAAAAGAACAAAAAGAACTGTTCTCAAAGGCAGGAAAAAGTGAGTTTAAGTGTCAGCTTCAGCACTTTCTATGTGAATCATATGATTCACAAACTCAATGATGATAAGTTCCTTCATCTATAAGATGGGGACAAGTACACCTGTATTATTTACTTCACAGGATTTCAGTGAGTAAAATATGTAGGGAAGTATCACCAGTAGGTACTCATTCTATCCTTATTATCTGTGGAAGATAAAGAATATAAGCCATGGATCCTATCCTCAAGGTGCTTATGAGGTTGTTGGAAAGAAAATTACAGTTAATACTTATGAAGTGTTTTGCATTAATTATTTCATTTGAGTCACACAATAAGGCTTTTCTTTAAACATTTTTTTTTTGTGAGGCAATTGGGGTTAAGTGACTTGCCCAGGGTCACACAGCTAGTTAAGTGTTAAGTGTCTGAGGCCGGATTTGAACTCAGGTACTCCTGACTCCAGGGCCAGTGCTCTATCCACTGCACCACCTAGCTGCCCCCACGATAAAGCTTTAATGGAGTCAAGACAGTGATTACTATCTCTATTTTACAGGTAAAGAAACTGAGGTCTCCAGAGGTTGAAAAACCTATGTAATTCCCCCAATAATCAGCAGATCCAAAAGTTAAGCCCTCAAGGAGGTTAAAATCTAATGGGATATCCTTTTGCCACATGTGCTTTCAAATTTTAAGCCCCTTTCCCCCTGTACTGAGTATGTACTTGTAGAAGAATACGCCACAGGGTTTTATGAGAATATTTATACCAATTCTTACTATATCACCCTAGTAAATATCACTAACAACTAATTAATCTGGCTAACTAATTGATATCAACTCATAATAATAATTGGAGCAATAATGACAATAATAATTGAAACTGGTGATAGTCAAAAAATCTTTTTATTCTTAGCTTGAAACAAGAGCAATCAATAGAAATTTCAAAAAAATATAACTTTAGGCTTTATAGAAGACAGAAAAACTTTCTTAAGTATCAGAGATCTCCCAAATTGAAATGGGATGTCTCAGGAGGAAGCAGTATAATAACATCCAAGTCTTCAAACTGTGTTGTTTGAAATTATATGGGGATATATGGGTGTGGGGGGAGGGCAGAGACAAGATAACAGAGGAAAGGCTGTGACTTCCCTGACCTCTCCTTAAAATCTCTCCAAATACCTTCAAATAATGCCATATGACAATTGTTGGAGCAGCAGAACACAAAAAAGCACAGGGAGTAATAATTTTCCAGTCAAAGACAGCTTAGAGGGTCAGTAAGAAAGGTCTTTTGTACCAGAGTGAGAGGGGAACATGATGAGCTGACCCAGCTCCAGCTCCAGCTCCAGAGAACCAGGCCTTGGGAACCTCTGACTCAACTATAGCAACAGCTGCTTCTGGAACTCAGCCCACGGACAGAGGAGCTCGGTGCTCAGTGCAAACCCAGCCTAGAACAGACAGTGTTTCCAGGGCCTCAGAGTCTTCAGTGCCAGTGGCTTCTTCTGAGGCTTGGCTCACAGACCAGTGAGAGGGTTCGGCCATTGGCCGGGGTGAAGTGGCTGTGTCCTCTGATGGAGTTGGGGAGAAGTGCCCAGTGAGCAGACTCTAGTGGTGGCAGCACAGTGGGGGAGGGACACAGGCACACCAAGCTTCAAACCATAGAGAATCAGATTTCAATCAGACATCTGCTTCCAGGTTGAGATGAGTAGGCAAAGGAAGCAGTGGACTATAAAAAAGCTCCAACATCCAAAACTTCCAAGAAAAATATGAATTGGTTTCAGGCCATGGGAGCACTCAAAAGGGAATTTGAAGTGAAAAATAGGAGAGATAGAAGGAAGATTTAGAGAGGGGGAGGAAAGAACCAAAAGAGAAATGAAAGCAATTCAGGAGAGTCATAAGAAAAAAGTTAACAGCTTGAAAAGCTAAATGGGAAAGGAGATAAAAAAGCTCTCAGAAGAAAATAATTGCCTAAGAATTAGGATTGAACAAATGGAAGCTAGTGATTCTATTAGAAACCAAGACACAATGAAGCAAATCCAAATGAATGAAAAAAAAAATAGAGGGCAATGAGAAATATCTCCTTGGAAAAACAGCTGACCTGGAAAATAGATCCAGGAGAGATAATTTGAAAATCATTGGACCACCTGGAAACCATGACCAAAATAATAGTTTAGACACCCTCTTTCAAGAAATTGTCAGGGGAAATTGCCCTGATATTCTAGAAGCAGAAGGTGAAATAGAAATTGAAAGAATCCAATGATCACCTCCTGAAAGACATCCCAAAAGGAAAACTTCCAGGAATATTATAACCAGAGCTTCCAGGTCAAGGAGAAAATATTGCAAGCAGCTAGAAAAATGAATTTCAAAAACTGTGGAGCTATAGTAAAGGCAACACAAGATCTAGCAGCATCTACATTAAAGGACAGGAGGGGGTCAGCTTGGCATCACAGTGGATAGAGTAGCAGCCCGGGATTCAGGAGGACCTGAGTTCAAATCTGGCCTCCGACACATGACACTTACTAGCTGTGTGATCCTTGGAAAGTCACTTAACCCTCATTGCCCCCCAAAAAACAAAACAAAACAAAACAAAACAAAAAAGGACAGGAGAACATGGAATATATTCCAGAAGGCAAAGGAACTGGGACTATAGCCAAGAATCACTCACCCAGCAAAACTTGTATAATCTTTCAGGGGAAAAAAATGGGACTTCAATGAAAAAGAGCACTTACAGGCATTCACTATGAAAAGACCTGAGCTGAATAGAAAATTTAACTTTCAAATATAAGACCCTAGGGGGGCAGCTAAGTTATGCAGTAGATAAAGCACTGGTCCTGGATTCAGGGGGACCTAAATTCAAATCTGTCCTCAGATACTTGACACTTACTAGCTGTGTGACTTTGGGCAAATCACTCAATCCTCATTGTCCTGCAAATGCCCCCCCCCCCACCAAAACAAAACAAAGCAAAACAAAAACAAACAAAATAAAACCAGAAATAGTCAAATAGAAGACCCTAGAGAAGCATAAATAGTTAAAAGAAAGTAATCATGAAGGATATGAAAAGATTAAACTGTTTATATTCCTACATGGGAAGATAATATTTCTAATTTATAAGAACTTTCTCATTATTAGGGCAGCTGGAAGGAATATACTTAGAGAACACAAGTGGGAATTGAATATGAAGGAATGATATCTGTAAAATATTTATTTTTTGTTTATCCTTGTTGTGGGGTAGGCAGGGTGAGGTGGCTTATGTCTTGGGCTGGATTTGGGCTTGCAGGCCTCCTGGGTCCAGGGCTAGTGCTTTGTCCACTGTGTCACCTAGCTGACCCATGATGACATCTTTACAATAAATTTAAGGGGTAAGAGGAATGCACTGGAAGAAAGGGAAAGGGAAAGGTGGACTGGGGAAAAGAAGCTCACATAAAAGAAACAAGAAATGATATGGGGGTGCTTATCTCTGTTCTAGGTTTTAGCAAACCTATCTCAGGTTTCTAATATATTTCTACTTATAAATTAGTGGCTATAGCACCAATCTTTGGCATTAAGCATTTATTAAAGCATATTAAATGTTAGTAAAGCCCTACATTCAGAAGCAGTACATTCCTAGGATAAATAGTGAGAGCCAGAGGGCAGCATGGGAGAGAGAAGAGAGCACCAAGAGAGTGAGAACCCCCCTCTCCAAGGGTTTTTATCCTCTCACAGGTATAGGTGGATCACTGCACATTGATCCAAACTAATTGGCCAGTAACATTCAAGTCCATTGACTGGCATGACTTGAGGGTGTTCTAGGTGAGTTAACTTCCTTTAGGTAGTCAGGAAGGTCAATCTACATTTCCTGTGCAGTTCTGCTGACTCTGGGCTGGCCTTAAGACAGGTCAGGTAAGGCTCCCTGGTTAAGCCCTCAAGTGTGTGGGGGGGTGCTCTGGGACCCCCAAAACCCTTTCTTTTTTCACAAAACAAAGGAAAGATCACTATTCCATGGGAGAATTATATATAGGGAGTTTGGCTCATGAATGAGTTGGAGAAGGAATCAATTGGGTATAAAGATAAGAAGGAACAGAACCCTGGGCCTTGGCTTTAGTAGTTATATCCCCTGCCCTTTGGTCAGAGGATGACATAATTGTCCTAAGTATAGGTAATAGCAATATCTGCATCTGGAATAAAGGTCACATAGGAATAGGTCAATAGGAATAACATATTCTTAGCTCTACAAAGAACCCTGGAAGAGGAAGAAGAAGACATGATATCTAATTGAATAGAATTTTATTTTTCAAAATATATGTAAAAACAGATTTTAACATCAATTTTTAAAAACTTTGTGTTCCAACTTCTCTTCCTCCTCCATTCCCATCCCCCCCCCCACTAGAATTCAAGCATTTCAAAATAAGTTATACATGAGTAGTCATGGAAAACATTCCCACATTAGCTAGGTTGTGAGAGAAAAGTCAAAACCCCCCCAAAATTCTGATTGAGTAATTGTCAAAGAGGAGAAAAAAAATGGAAAAAAAATGTGTTTCCATCTGTTTTCAGATACTATCATTTCTTTCTCTGTGGATGGGTTGCCATTTTTATAAGTCCTTCAGGGTTATATTGGATCATTGCCTTGCTGAAAATAACCACATGCTTCCCAGCAGATCATCTTATACTATTTCTTTTATTTTGTATACAGTATATTTCACTCTGCTTCAGTTCATGTAGGTCTTTCCAGGTTTTTCTAATAATATCCTGTTCATGATAACCTGTATATAGTACCTTAAACTTGACAGAGAATTTTCTTCATAATAGACCAGCAGGGTAGGTACCATTTGCTTTGCCATTATAATCAATCATCATAACTATTTCCCTCCATGCTATTCCCTTCCCATGATATTTACTCTATTTTCTATCTTCTTTTAACCTATTCCTCCTCAAAAGTTTTTTACTTCTAACTGGCCCCTCCCTTGCTCTGTACTCCCTTTTTTTCACCCTTACTTCCTTATCCTCTTCCCCTCAGACTTTCCTGTAGGATTAAATAGATTACTCCTCCCAATTGGGTGTGAATGTGATTCCCTCCATGAGCCCACTCTGATGAGATTAAGGTCTTTGAGCTAATTCTGTGTTCTAAATTTTCTTCCTTCCTCCTCAACTCTCCCTATGAAATCAAGCAATTCAATATGTCATACTTGTGCAGTAGTGCATATTTTTGTTCTGAGGGAGGGGAAGGAGATAATGGGGGGGGGGGAGAGGGGAAGGAGGGAAGGGCAGATTGGGGGAGAGAGCAGTAAAAAGCAAAACACTTTCGAGGAAGGGGAAGACATGATATCTAAAAGAAGACTTTTGAGGAGTATAGCAAATGGACATCCAAAAACTGTGAGATCTATCAAGAAATGTTTAAGTACATACTATGTTCCAGGCACTATACTAAGCCCTAGAGTTTCAAAAGGAATCAAAAGACAGTCTATACCCTCAATGAGCTTACAATATAATGGAATAGGGGCAGCTAGGTGGTGTAATGGATAAAGCACCAGCCCTGGATTCAGGAGGACCTGAGTACAAATCCAACCACAGACACTTGACACTTACTAGCTGTGTGACCCTGGGCAAGTCACTTAACCCCAATTGTCTCACCAAAAAAACCAAAAACAAAAATCCCCAAACAATATAATGGAATACCCATTGGATACATGTACTATCTAATCTTGAGCCCACTTTTCCCTATAATGAGTATGTATTTGTGGAAGAATATGTGATAAGCCTTGGGGGAAATGTTTGTAGCAATTGTTTGTACTGTATCATCTTAGTAAATAAACCTAACAATTAATTAAGTCTAGATCACTACTTACTATCATCTAACAATAACCAAAGTACATTGGTGGGAGTTCATGAGCAATATCATTGGAAAATATCCCCAGATCTTGTATGGTAGGGCCACCAACTGAGACTTAATGGGATTTTGTACCCATGATCTGGGACTCCAATTTGTCAATACAAATAGGATTTAGGATGGTAAGTCCAAATCTTGTGCTATGTTTATAAATGACTTAAAGAAAAATTAATTTGTAATGCTCATCAAAATTTTAAAATATACCAAATAAACCAAGAAATTGCATGACAGGTTTTTCAGGAGCCAAAAAAGTCTTGACAACCTAGAATGCTTGGCTAAATCTGTTTTTTTTTGTTTTTGTTGTTGTTTGTTTTATTTGTTTTGTGGGGCAATGAGGGTTAAGTGACTTGCCCAGGGTCATACAGCTAGTAAATGTCAAGTGTCGGAAGCTGGATTTGAACTCAGGTCCTGAATCCAGGTCCAGTGCTTTATCTACTGTGCCACCTAGCTGCCCCTGCTTGGCTAAATCTAATGAGAAGAAATTTAATAGAGATCAAAGTAAAATACTTGGAGTTCAAAAAACTTTATTATTAATATAAAATATAACTACACAAAAGTTCCTATGAAAATATGTGCTAATTTTAGTGTACTTCAACCTTGTACAAGTTAATAGTGAGACTACTAAAAGAAATGTGATCTTTGTGTTGTAAAGAGTGTTGTCATATTCTGAACATAGGAAGGAATAAGCCTATTATATTCTTTTTTGGTTAGGCTAAATCTAGAAAATTGTCATTCTAGGGAGAAAAAAAATGTGTAATTGACAAGCTGGAAAAAACAAAAAAACTGAGAAGAGAAACCTCAAGCAGTGATGAAGGTGAATCTGAGTACTTGATATAAGAAATTTTGAAGGACCTGAATATGGTACCCAGAACTTCCATTGAAGGGAGTGCCTATCCTAGCCATGCTTATTTCTCTCTCAGCTTCAGTTGTGATTCAGGCTTCAACTTGATGTGATGAAAAACTTGCTGCCAATTAGAGGCATCCAAAGGTCAAACATGTTAAGATGTATTCAGGAGGGTAACTCGGTAGCAAAGAGGTTAGAGCATTAGACTTAGGAAGACCTACTTTCAAATCTCACCTCAAACATGGAGCTTAGTGACCCTGAGCAAGTCACTCAACTGCGATCTAATCTTAGTTTCCTCTTCTATAAAATAGGAATAATATCTACTGCCCAAGGTGTTGTGAGGATCAAATAAGGTAACATATCTTTTTTTTTTTTTCAGAGCAATTAGGGTTGTGACTTGCCCAGGGTCACACAGCTAGTGAGTGTCAAGTGTCTGAGGACTGATTCACTGCGCCACCTAGCTGCCCCCTAAGGTAACATTTCTAAAGCACTTTGTAAAAGCTAAAGAACAATTTAAATGCTAGCTATAATTATAATTATTAGGTATTGGTATATAACATTCATTCCAAAGTGTCTTGCCTCCTTTTGGTGGCAAAACATGAAGGAGAGTCACTCACTTCCCTCTCCTCCAAGTCAAGCTGATCTTTAGGATGGTTTTGAATAGGACCAGCGTACTAGGCTACTCTATCTACTTCTTTAACCTAGAAGCAATTGTATCACAGTGACCAGGATGTTAACCCAATCAGTGGTATTAGTGAAACTCAATTTTTCAGTGTTCCTGTCAGGCCTTCAGACTAAGCATATTGAAATCAGAGCACATGTGTATCAGCCTGACTGGCATCCCTCTATCCTGTTGTTCTCAGCCAATCTCTTTCTATTCACAGCATGGACAAAGAGTTAGATTTTGAGGGAACTGTTGTTGCTGTTTACTTTCATTGTCATCACCATCACCATCACCATCATTACCATCATTATGGCTACCACTATTATCTCATTCTCAGTTATTTTGATGGGATCCAGATCGAAATTGTCCTAAGAGAAGTCACTATCAAGATAGTTGTCTTTTTTAGAGTAACAATGACTGCTTTGTGTAACTGAAATAAAAAGAATTTGGAATTAAGGTTCCTATTTTCTAGGTTTATTTACATTAGATTGTAAACTCCTCAGGGATGGGGATTGTCTTTATTATTTGTATCCCCAGCACTTAGTTTAGTGCCTGACACATAGTAGGTATTTAATAAATGTCTACTTATTGACTTATTGACTGACTACTTAAAGGATCTTCTGGAAAACTTCAGTATCAGGTAAAATGACTGGTATAACATGTATTTTATCCTATTCCCACATGGTTCTGATTTCTTATATTAGGTCTCTATGTTTTGAAAGCTTTGTATTATTTGTAATTTGGAGTTTGTTGAGTATATCCAATATGATGTCATATAGCAAAACCTTCTGAGGTTGATAATGATGGCATAATAAGGGAACAGCTGGTTGGCCTTGATGAATTTAAGTCACCTGGCTCAGTTGTACTACATCCTAGAATACTGAAAGATCAGAGAGATAAAATTGCTGAATCACTGGTGATTTTTGGAAGCACATAAAGCACCAGAAAAGTATCATAATACTCAAGAACAAATGTTTTTTTATCAGTTCCTCCCCCTCCCCCAGATGGAGCAGGATACATTGTACAAACTATAAACATCTAAACTTAATTTCAATCCCTGGAAAAATTATACTGGGGAGAGAGGAAGACAAAGAGGGAAAAGGAGAGAGAGAGAGAGAGAGAGAGAGAGAGAGAGAGAGAGAGAGAGAGAGAGAGAGAGAGAGAGAGAGAGAGAGAGAGATCAAATTGTGAAGTTTATAAAAAATGAACAAGATGAATTTCCAAGAGAGAGGATTTGGGGAAAACAATCACTACATCCTATGTATAATTAAATGCTAGCAAACACAGGGATTTAAAATAAATGAATGGTTTTTTTCTCTACAAAATAGAAGGTAACTAATTTACTAGAACATGAAATAGATTTAAATTTTTCCAAACAATGTCAGCATGTCCTTTAAAATAAAGAACAGAAAAATTTTTCAAATAATAAACACTTTTTATTTAAAGTTTTGAGTTCCAAAATCTATCCCTCCTTCCCTCCCTCAATTCCCCCCTCCCTGATGTGGTAAGCAATGTGATGGTTAAAAATCTAACTGTGATGCCTAAAATTCTAATGTGTGGTCACCTTAAATTAGAAACATCAGACATATGTTATACATGTGTAATTATGTAAAAGACTAACATATTAGTAATTTTTTTTATAAGAAAACTTGAATAAAAGAAAAAATGAAAGAAAGTGAAAAATAGCATGCTTCATTCTCTGTTCAATCAATGTCAGTTCTTTCTTTGGAGGTTGATAGTATGCTTCATCATTGATCCTTTGGAACTGTCTTGGATCATTGTATTGCTGAGAATAGTTAAGTCATACATGGTTCTTCTTTGAAAATGTTGCTGTCACGATGCACAATGTTCTTCTGGTTCTGCTCACTTCAGAGTTGAAGTACAGTTCATATATGCCTTTCAAAGCCTTTCTGAAATCATCCTGCTTGTCATTTCTTATAGCACAATAATATTGCATTACAATAATGCCACAGCTTGTTTAGCCATTCCCTAATTGATAGGTATTCCTTTGATTAGCAATTCTTAACCACAACAAAAAGAACCGCTAAAAATTAGAGATTTTAACCCAATATCAGATAGTAGATTTGAATAAGCAAGAAAAAAAAACCTGGTTCCAGCTAGATTTACATAAGAATTTTACTAGATAATTAAAGAAAAAATAGAATCTATGATATATACAGTATTTATTTATTCATTCATTCATTCATTTATTTTTTTTAATATTTATTTAATTTATTTTTGTGAGGCAATGAGGGTTAAGTGACTTGCCCAAGGTCACATAGCTAGTGTGTCAAATGTCTGAGACTGGATTTGAACTCAGGTCTTCCTGAATCCAGGGCCAGTGCTTTATCCACTGCACCACCTAGCTGCCCCCCCAGTATTTATTTTTAAAAAGTGAGAATGAAAAACTTTACCACAACCCTTTTATTAAATAAAGTAGAATCCTAATAACTTAACCAGGGAGGGATAGAGGAAAGAAAGAGTACTATAGACCAATATCACTAATGAGTGTTAATGTAAAAATTATAAAATAAAATCTTATCAAAAGGACTATAGCAACATAGTCAAACAAAAAGTTATTTAACATGACTAAATTGAATTTATACCGAGAATACTTGGATGGCTCAATAGTAGGAAAATGATCATATTAAAAATGAGAAGAACCCAAACTATCTAATAATGCCAACAGAAGCAGGAAAAATATTTGACACAATATAATAATATGCTATTTCCTCCCTGCACTTCCCTCAGACTTAAATAAACTGGAACCAGTGGTGAATCCCTTTTCTGGATGTGCTAAATTCTAACAACTGGTTCAACATTTTTTTTTTATTGAATCTGTGCTTATACTTAGCTGTTGGTTTCTCCTAAGCTGACATTATCAGGACTAGCTGGACCATGGGCTGACATTTGGTATGTCTAGAGAAGATACCAGGATTTGATATCATACATATTTGTGGCTCCTAGAATTATAAGTTAAGAGATAGGAGATACTTTAAAAGTCTGATCCAACTTGTATCTGAGCAAGTATCCATTTTATATTATATCCATCAATTGGTCATCCAGACCCTTCTTAAAGTTCTTCAGTTATGGGGATCTCTGTATCCTTCAAAAGAGCACATTATACTTATGTAAAGCTCTCATTAGTAAGAGGAATTCCCTTCCTCCAAGCATAAATACATCATTCCATACTTTCAGAGAATGTATATTACATGGATATGTTGGTGTGTGTTTAACAACTAATTCTCCAAAATAATCATAATCATATGCATGACATATTTTTAAGTTTACTCTGCATTATTAACATTTTCCCATCACTTTATTAAGTATAGACAGTTAAAAAAAACAATAAATCAAACCCTGGTTTGTTGCAATTGATGCTTTTTGAGGTGTAAATAATTTCACTAAAATTTTAATAATCCACTCATTACTTGATTTAAGGTGGCTCCAGGATACTCTGTGACATTATAATAGATTTTTTTCCAGCTTATTGATTTCCTTCCCAAACTGTGATGCTCAGAATGCAATAGAATACTCCAAATGTTGTCTTATTAGGGTAGAGTTCAGAATTTTTATCATCTTATTATTATCAACTATACCTCTCTTAATGTAAACCAAGACTGTCTTTGCACATCTCATTGATGTATCATATAGTCTACTAAGGAACATGCTTCTTTTCTAACCAGGCCTCTACCATCTTTATTTGTGACATTGAATTTTTTTGGTAATCTAAGTATGAGCCTTTAAATTTATTCCTATTAAATTTCATCTTTTTTATACATCCCTTGTGTACTAGCCTGTCAAGAATTTTGTGGAGAATGATTATCAACTGAATAAATAAACAATAAGCACCTACTTTGTGTCAGGCACTGTGCTATGTGCTCAATATAAAAAAAGAGGCAAAAGACAGTCTCTGCCCTCAGAGAACTTACAGTCTAAGGCAGAAGAGAACAATTATTCTTCACAATTTTTGTCATATGAAAATTTGATAAGCATGCAAAAATGCTTTTAGGAAGAAGAGGGAAAAGAAAAGGAAGGAGAGGGAAAAGGAGAGGGAGAGGGAAAAGGAGGCAGGGAGAGGAGAGAGAGAAAGAGACACTGATAAAACTACTAAAAAACACAAGGCCAAATACAGATCCTTAGAACACTCCACTAAAGGCTTTTGGACAAGTTGACTGAAATATTAATGACTATCCTTTGAATCCAGCCATTCACCCAGTTTTGAACCAATTGATTTTATTATCATCTGGCTTATCTTTCCTCATTTTCCCACAAGAATATTAAGGGATACTTTGCCCAATATTTAGCTACAATCTAAGAAAACTGCATCTGTATCATCAGTTTAGTAACCCTCTTTAAAAAAGGAAATAAGGTAGGTCTAGTCTAATCTGTCATTCCTTTTCTAGTTATTCACAAACAATTTCTTCACTGATGTATTCTAAAATTTTTTTCTAAAACACAAAACTAAGTTAATGGGCCTAGAGTTTGTAGACTCTATTCATTTCATTTGAAATGCACAATAGTCATCTTTCTCCAGTCATAGGCTACCTCTCACTCCTCCATGTTCTTTGAAATATCAGGGATCTGCCAAAAACTCATAACACTTATTCAACAACCATGTGGTCCAGTTCTTTCAATGTGCCAGATATGGTCTTAACAGAGAAGAACTTATTATATTCATGAGTAAATTACTTGGGACAAAGTCAAAGAATATATTGAATAACCTATTGAATTATTCAATGCAATTTATATGTTGACAAGGTTAAAAGGCTTTTCATATGCAATATGTTATCTTTTTGCTGCAGTTACTTATTTTACATAATTGGTCACTGAGTCACAAGATTGTGACTCATATTCTTTAAGTCATTATCATGAAACCACAGTTATCACAGTGGATATTAAGCATTCCTTTAATGAACAGTCCATTTTCCCAACTTTAGCATTAGTTATTACCCATGATTTTCAAAGGAGTTTAAATCAGGTAAGTTCCCAGGTGACTGAATCATGTTTAGCTCCATCTCTTGGATAAATCTCTTAGCCTTTTCTACCTTACGGAATCATTTAAGGTCAAATTACAGTATTCCATCTTCCTTTGGGTATCAGTAATTCTAGGATAATTTCTCTTTCTAATATATTAATATATTTATCAAAAATTATAATTTCCTCAATTGTAGAAAGATTTCTAGGCTCACTGGGAGTCTCAAACTCGCAAAACTTTTTTTTTTTTGGTAGGGTGGATTTTCCAGTCTGATGAAGATGTCTCAATATTAAAGGGTTACCTAGACTTCTTTAATAATAGTTGTAATATAAATGCATTGTTGGTGGAGCTGTGAACTGATCCAACCATTCTGGAAAGCAATTGGGAACTATGCCCAAAGGGATATAAAGCTGTGACCATTTGACCCAGTAATACAGCTATTAGACTTTATCTCGAAGAGATCATAAAAAAAGGGAAAAGGACCCACATGTACAAAAACATTTATAGTAGCTCTTCTTGTGGTGGTCAAGAATTGGAAATTGAGGTGATATCCATCAACTGGGAAATGGCTAAACAAGTCGTGGTATATGAATGTAATAGAATACTACTGTGCTATAAGAAATGAGCAGGCAGATTTCACAGAAACCTGGAATGACTTACATGAAGTGATACTGAATGAAATGAGCAGAACCAGGTGAACATTGTACACAATATCAACAATATTGTGTGAAGATCAACTGTGATAGATTTAACTCTTCTCAACAATACAATGGACTAAGATAATTCCAAAGGACTCATGATGGAAAATGCTCTCCAAATCCAGAAAAAAGAACTGTGGAATCTAGATGCAGATTGAATCATACTGTTTCTACTTTTTTGTTTTTGTTTTTTTGTTTTTTGAGGTTTTTGTATTTGTTCTAATTTTTCTTTCACAACATTACCATGCATAAATATGTTTAATGTGATTATACATATATAACCTATATTAGATTGCTTGTTGTCTTAGAGAGGAGGAGGGAAGAGAGGGAGGGAGAAAAATTTGGAACTAGAAATCTTATAAAAACAAATGTTGTAAACTATCTCTACATGTAACTACAAAATTATAAAATATTTTTATTATGAAAAAATAATTGTGGTATAGCCTTGGATGAAAAAACTGATTTTCATTTGTAAAAATTACCTTTTAGGGCAGCTAGGTGGTGCAGTGGATAGAGCACTGGCTCTGGAGTCAGGAGTACCTGAGTTCAAATCCAACCTCAGACACTTAACACTTACTAGCTGTGTGACCCTGGGCAAGTCACTTAACTCCAATTGCCTCACTAAAAAAAAAAAAAATTACCTTTTTACCCCAGTCTTCATTACTATAGTCTTTTGGCCTTTGTATTGTATTGCTGACAAGTATTTCCTTGTTGTTATTTCTCTTCATAACAATGGTGAGCTAATGTCTATTTTTATGGAACTTCATTGTTCTTTCAGTTTCTAGTATTCTTTTTTTCACTGTAGAAGAATCTGTAATGACCCCTCCACTTATAAGGTATGTATTAAGGCTTGTGCTTGTTTTCTAAAGTTTGATCTCTTTTTACAAAGTAATTTGTTGGTTTGCTGCATTGGCTTTCATTTCCTTTGCATTTTGGGTCATCTGATTCTATTTCATCTCTAGTTTGAATGATCCTTAAAACACTTGACTCACCACTTCACCAGCCATTACAATATCTCTAAGAGTCATTTAAGTGTGTTCTTTAAGAGATACAACTTCTGTATTTCCCCCTCTATTGATACCTTGTTTTAAAAAATATATATAATTTAGGGGGCAGCTAGGTGGTGCAGTAGGTAGAGCACTGGCCCTGGAGTCAGGGGGACCTGAGTTAAAGTCCAGCCTCAGACACTTGACACGTACTAGCTGTGTGACCTTGGGCAAGTCACTTAACCCCAATTGCCTCACCAAAAAAAATATATATATAATATATATATATATGTATATATATATTTATATATATGTAATTTCAACAAAATGCAAAGTCTTAAAGTTTTAATGGTTTAAAACTGCATCGAGTTTTTTGGGACACCATGTAAAGCAATGAAATATTCATGTACAGGGTGGACCAAAAGTCATGAAGGTGTTTCACTATTTAATAATTCCTTTATGTTTTTGTTTTTAATTTATAATACCATAGCATCATATGCAGCATATATAGCAAATGGATTTACATTACATGAGAAAAATAAAACCTTGAAAGCGGAAAAAATAAAGAAAAATAATTTTCAAAATGTTATTAAAATATCACGACTTTTGGCCCACCCTGTATAACATAAAATACAACATTCAACTGACAGAGAACTAAGTAACAATAAGGAAAGCAGACTTCAATGTGGTTTTATTAGTCATATTCTTATGGTGAATTATCAGTATAAGCACACAGGCATGACTATTGCTATAATTAAACAATATCAAAACTGTTACTCCTAAGAAATTCACACATTATTGCAATTTAAAATCTATTTGGTTTTATTTACTCATTAAGATATACCTTAGGGGCAGCTGGTGGCACAGTGGATAAAGCACCAGCTCTGGATTCAGGAGGACCTGAGTTCAAATCTGACTTCAGACACTTGAAACTAGCTGTGTGACCCTGGGCAAGTCACTTAACCCTCATTGCCCTGCAAAAAATAAATAAATTATAAAAAGATATACCTTTCATTTCTGAAGCATATGATTGTTATACAACTGTTCTTATCTTTGTGGACCTTTTTTGGTTTTTCTTAAGGCATAGTATTTCTTCTTTACATTCAATATTGTCTTATATCAATTCATATATCCAGCCTTAGTTCTTGGATTGGGATCCTAAGCTTTGGTAAATACCATTACCCTCTCCTCTCTTGCTTCTATGCACACATTTTTCAGTGGCTCGAGTAGACCAGTTGGGGTCCTGCCTTCTCTTTAGTATGGATTCCACTGATGTTAATGATTTGAATATAGTTAATGGTATTAGAACCCACCTTCTGTTCCCATTTCTGGCCCTGTCTCAGGGGCAACTAAGTGGTACAGTGTATAAAGGACTGGCCCTGGAGTCAGGAGAACCTGAGTTCAAATCTCAACTCAGACACTGTGTGACACTGGGCATGTCACTTAACCCCAATTGCCTTAAAACATATGGGGTCATCTCCATTCTTCTTAATGTATATCTTGCCACTGGACCTGGCTCTGGAGAAGAGAGTGAGGTTGGTGACTTTGCACAGCCTTCCCTGACCTTGCACAGCTCTCCCTTACTTAAGTCTACTTCACTGCAAGTTATGACATCACCTTGATGTCATGGTCCTCTTCAAGAATGAAGGACAAATGACAATAATAGTGATCCACTGAGAGATCTGGCCTCAGAAAGTCTCTCTCTCTTTCTTCTTCTTGTACAATCCTCAATCAGTTGTTTCCATCAACAGCTCTGGCCCATATATGCCTCAGAGAGATATTGGAGTTTACATTCAAGACACCTGAACTATGCTCTTACTAATGGCCCTATTTCTTGCTAGAGTTTCCAGTTCTCCAACAAATACATTTCTTCATCCTGTCTCCCTACATAATGACCTGGGGAAATACTATTATTCTAAGCCAGGATCAAGATATGATCTCAGGACCTGCAATAATAGAACTTTTGCTGGCTTGTAACCTACACTGTTCAGAGAACTGACTGGTATGAGATTTATTTGTTTACAAGATTTTAAGATAGCTACATTTGTGTGGCTCCTCTCCTAGCCTCCAATGTCTTCTAATCATTTACTAGCGTTTGACTGGTGGGAACACTCAACTAATTTTTACTGGCTTCTGGACAACTTTTGTTACAGTTCTGATTGGAAGGATAAGTTTGATGTTATTTCTTCTGAATTTTCCTTATTATTATTCTGTCTGTATTTTTTTCCAGATTTTATTAGGGATTAGAAAGGAAATAAGGACTTTATGACATTTTCATGCTATCCTCATGTTCAGAAGTCTCCCAAAGTATTTTTGAGGATTAATTATGAAAATAATTCATTGCTAATTTCATACAGTGCTTTAAGAATATAAAGCACATACATTAACTCATTTGATTCTCACAACCCTATAAATTAATCAGTATTACTCTCTCTCTGTCTCTCCCTCTCTCTGTCTCTCCCTCTCTCTGTCGCTCTCTCTATCTCTGTCTCTCTCTATATACACACACACATATATATATGTGTGTGTGTGTGTGTGTGTGTGTTCATTTTATGGATTTAAAAAAAAAACACCTGAGACTCAGATAAGTAATGCAAGTTAATGTAAGTAGTAAATTTTGGCGTTGAGTTAAATACCAGTTTTCCTGACAACACCAGCTATCTTTCCATGATAAAAGTTGTTCAGATGTCACATACTTATAATCAAGAAATTTAAACCTTGTCATAATGAACAAATATCCCTCTAGTCATCAAACATTATGTGGTAACGATGTTGTGTGGTTTTTTCCCACATTGAGTACATTAAATTCAATTTCTAATTCATTAAAAAACCACTATGTGCCAAGTACTAAGGATTTTTTAAAAAATGAAATAATTGGATTCCTCCTGAGATGGCTGCCTGAATGGGAAGCATCCCCACACCACCCAGGGAAAAAAAAAATATCCTAAACCTGGAAAAAGTCATACAGAAGTACATTAGCAATAAGAAAAGGGTACTCTCTAAGAATTTGAGCACCAACATGACCAGAGTTAAGACATATATAGACTATAAGGTTCTATATTTAATGATTTCAAGAGAAATTCCCAGGATGATCAGGAAACCCAAGGCTAAAGATAACCATAATGGTGTTGCAGCACTCAGAATAAAACATACTAAGCCCTGGAGGGTTGAAGTCCATAACACTCTGTCCTGAGATACCAAATATCTATTACATGGAATATCAAAGATCTGGTTGAGAGAGAGGTATTCTCAGAAAGTCAGCACAAAAAACTCAGGTGATACAGAATGAGATCAAATTAGGCTAACCATTGCACCCAACAAAAACAGCATATGGTCGTGCCTAGCCCTGGTACAAAGATCCAATTGATGAACTAAAACTGAAGAGATTAGTAAATCAAAGAAGATAGTAACCAGCATTATATTTGCATATGTCTATATTGTTAAGGCTAAAATTCTAGCTAGTCTGTCTAAAATATCTAATGAGTGGTCACCAATAAATTATAAGCTTTAGCAAGAGTTAGACTTTTAAGCATTTATTAAGGAGAATAAGAATTTGGTAAAGAGAGAAGAAAAGGCCTAGATTCCTATCTATTAAAGGGAGAGCACATTTCTAGCTCCACTCTCTACCAGAGTCCAAAGGAAAGAGAGCGAGAGAGAGCACCAGTCTCTTCCTTCTTCCTCCCACTAGCAAACATCACTTCCTGACGCCAAAGAAAAGATGCATGTTCTTGCCCTCAAAGACCTTCCTTTGATGGCAGAACTTTTCTACAGTAAGTCTCCAGCAGGTGGCATCATTCTAATAGTTACAATATCCTAACTCCATTACAAATATAAAGCAGAGACTCAAAGGAAAAAAATTATTTTCCCATATGGATTATATGAAAAGAGATTCAAAGAAATTAATCAAGAGATTTAAACAATGAAATAAAAGTTCTGGAAAAAAATTGGAAAAAGAATTACTAGCTTAGAAAAGAAAATGACAAACCTCATTCAAAAAGTAGAATACCAGAAATCTAGAATAAACTAAAAAAGAAACAATTGATTCCATAAAATAAAAAGAAATATTAGAACAAAACCAAAATATTAAAAATTAGAAAAATGTAAGATATCTAACATAAAGATAACTGATTTGAAAAACAAGTCAAGGAGAAATGATTTAAGAATGACTGAACTCCATGAAAAACATAATTTTAAAAAGCCTTATGCATTATATTTCATGAAATCATGAATTATAACTGTTGAGATCTTTTGGAACCAGAGGGCAAGGTGAAGACAGGAAGAATACACCAACCACCTCCTGAAAGAAACCTTACAAGGAATAGCATAAGTAAAAATCTAGAGCTCCCACATCAAAGAAAAACTGTGACAAACATCCAAGAATATTCAGTTTAAATGCCAAGGAACTACAGTGAGGATTGCACCAAACTCGAAAGCTCTTTCTAAAAATTAGATATGAAATTGTTCTTTGTTCAGACATGCCTATCTCTTTGTGATTCCATGGTCCATGCTGTTCTTGACAAAGAAAAATACTGGGAGTGGTTTTTGCCATTATCTTTGTTAAAGGATCAATGCAAACAGAGGTTAAATGCCTTGTCCAGAGTCACACAGCTAGTAAGTGTCTGAGGTCGGATTTGAACTTGGATATTCTTTAGTGCAGGTCCAGCACTATATGCACTCAAAAGAATCAAACTGTCTCAGATCATGGAATACAATATTCCAAAACACAAAAGATATAACCTTATAACCAAGAATACCTTATCCTGCAAAACTGAGTATAATCCTACAGGGAAGACCTAGATCCTTAATGGAATAGAAAATTTTAAGTATTTCTGAAGAAAAAAAATAGAACTGAGCAGGAACTTTGATAAATAGACACAAGAATCCAAGGGAAAAAGCCAAAAAAAAGTCAATCTATATGAACAATTAGAAGGGGGTATGGGAAGATGTATCATTAATGTTCTAATAGTGGAAGGAGCAACTAATAGTCCTTCAGATTCTTAATGTCTTCAAAAGGGTACTGAGGGATTTAAATAAGAAAAACAGAAGTCTTGGGAGATAGGGAGAGATTGAGCCTATTCTGAAGGTTTTAAAAAGAAAGGGAAGAATATATTGATATAGAAATGAAAAACAAGGAGGTTGACATTTCTACTTCTCATAATTGGGGTGCATGAGAAGAGAAGAATATCAAATTATGTAGGAAGGGGTAAGGAAAGTAGGCATCTGATCAACATTACTTATCTGAAATGGACCAAGGAGGGTTGCATGTGCAAATGCATACACACATAGAGAGGGAACAGGGTTGGAGGGAGGGTGTTAATGGAAAGATTAATACCAAGGAGATAAAGGTAAAACAAGTTTCCTAATCCTGAAACAAAGATTAAAAGAAGGAAGAAGTAAAGAAAAGAACAAGAATCTAAGGGGTGTGTTAGATTGCATTTTAGTCAATTGAGGAAGAAGGGCTGGAATTTTTTAGCACTTTTTTCCCCCCTTCCCTTTCTTGGAGAGTTCTGGGACTATGGGGATAGAATGTCTCATATAATGTTGAACTTAGTTGATGTGTTGGTTAATTTCACTGAAGTGTTTTTTTCTTTTAATTCTTATAAAATATATGGCTTAGTTCTGAGAGTGAATAGGAAGGATCATAGTAATAAATGTAAGAGATAAAATACAAATTAAAAAAATAAAATAAAAACTGAAGCCATCACTGCTGAGGAAGAGAGACTTTCCCAACCCTCCTCCCCAATCAACCTTTTATTCTTACCTGTCTTCCCCTCCTCTTCCTCCTCCTGCCTCTATTTACCTCTCTGGCCAGCCCTCTCCCCCCACCCCACATTGGGCCTTCTATTCTTCCCTTCAACTTCCCACCTTGTTCTTCATCCTCTGTTTTCAAAGAGGATCAGTGACAGCAGGATGGTGATGTCTTGACTTGCAAGTGAATTGGATTTAAGTGAGGCAAGGCTGTGCCAAGCCATCAGCCTCACTCTCTCCTCCAGAGTCATAAAAGTCTAGTGGCAAGGCATAGGTCAGGATGCCTGGCAAGGGCCCAGGATTTGGTAGGAGACTTAGACCTTTTAGAGCTAAGATCTTTCTTCTCAGGTTTATTTGAAGCAACACCCATTCAGTGATTAAAAGCTAGGTAAGAACTCAGGCAAAGGATAGCCTAGTTTGCCTTCTCAAAAGAATCAATCTGGGAGGGAAAGATCCTCAGGGTTTCTGGCTGGAACAGAAACAATTGCTATTTACATTCATTCTGAGCTAAAATCCCTGAACAATGAGCAAGTGAAGCTTGGGCTGGGGCTTATTATTGACCAATAAGTGAGAGCTAGAGTGATTTGGGTTTAAAGGAATAGTCAAGTAGCTCCATTTGTATCTCAATAGGCTTTATCAAAACCTGATTTTTCAGAACTGTATTTCAAGAAATTATAAATAAAAACTACATGAGAAAAAAGAATCAATAAGTAGGGAAGAAAAAAATCTAGCCCCCAAAACCCCAAGATATCTTGCAAAGTATAAGCAATAAAAATTATATTCCCTTGGACAGAGCACCCACATATAAGGGTATGTATGACACCCCATTTGAACAGAGTGTGAGGAAGAGGAGGAGGAGGAAAGGGAGAGAAGGAAAAAGAGAAGGAAGGAAGGAAAAAAGAAAGAAGGAAGGAAGGAAGGAAGGTCCCCTCCCTAAATATTTAATCAAGCCCACTTCTAGCATGGATGGTTTCCCCTGCCACCCCCCCCCAATCCAATTTATTTTCTCAGCATGAAGTCAGAAGAGGCAGAGTGGGTCTGATCCTTAAGGTGGTGGTAGATATCTGAAATAACCTGCTGAGAATTTCATGGGTCAACAGTTTCTGGATACCTATATTGAAGAGAAGCAGTGTCCTGTACTATTTCTCTGAACAAAGTAACCCTATTCATGGTCAGACATGTAATAAAGTGGTCAAAATGCAAGGACTCACATTGGAACATTAAATCCAATGGTTGGTGTAGAGTATATCCTTTTGTATACTCAAGAGCCCATTCTTATTATTTGGAAGCTACAACAACAGTCATTTACAAAAGTCATCCCATTAGCTGATTATTATATAACTGCTGAAGTAATTTATGAGGCATCTGACTTGGGCTGTGGCATAAACTCCAGAGTGCTCAGGACTGTGCATGGAATTCAATCAGCTTTTGATGAAGTTGTGCTAAATTGTTCTTATCACCCTTCCAAAGGGTACTGGTGGCACTTCAAAGATCAAAATAAATAAGATAAAGCCAAACCTAAAGCCAATAGAAGGGAAGAACTGAGTTGTATTTTTCAGAGGCAATGGGTGGATGCTTTACTTCTAGATATGTGACAGAAAATTCCACATGAATTTGTTCAACAAAAGCCTGGAGAAAGGTCTGTCCCAGTGGATCAGACCAAGGAGGTGCTGGACCCTATACCTGAGGTTTTAAAAACTGAGGAAAAAAGAGATCCCTAAAAAGTCCATCAGACAGCTAGCACTAAATGTTCCCCTGAGAAATGAATGACACTACAGTGAATGTTGAGCTGAACTTTCCTCAGAACCAAAGAAAAATTTTGAAAAACTCTACTTTTCCAGAAGACAATAGGCTTCTGCAGTAGACTTTATATCATTATGGGATTTAAAATCCCTTGATATAGCTTTTTTTTTTCTTTTTTTGTAAGAAGCTCTGGTTTTCTAGGAAAGGATTTCATCTCCCTTCTTTGTATGTTACATTTTTCTCCATTGAGCTTTTATACACTTCCCTACATCAGCCTTATGTGTAGATATGTGTTTATCAAATAAAATAACTTTATAGGAAAAAATAGAGAGTTTACAAGGGCAAGAGATAGTATTGGCAGAGGAAGGTATTTTGTTAGCCTAAGAATGCAGTTCTGAAAGGAATATACCAGGACAAAATATTTAAGTAATCAATGACTTTGCCATTCTACACCCACTATGGTTTGGGTACTATGTCATCGGCCAAGTTAGAAGGAGTCAAGGTCAGCTCCTCATGGCAGTGAAGCAGCTTTTATGACAGGCTAATGTATAGGAAATTTGTGCTAACAGAGACTCCAGAAAGTTATGGGAAACATAGAAATGAAGTAGAATATTCTTCATTGAACCCATCTTTCCATTAATGTCCCTGAAATTACTTTATCTCAGTTTTGTTACTCTATAAAGGAGATTGAGTTAAATGATTTCCAGCATTCCTTCTTGCCCTAACAGGATGTTAGGGTAAGGAATGCAAGGGGAATTTTTTGGATGGTAGCACAGGGAAGTGGGAACTTTAGCAGAGGAAATTTGTCTAATATGTCAACACAAAGCTGCTTGAGCTATTTAGTCAATAACAAGGGAATCAGGGATGATTTTATTGGTCTTGATACCATTTCTGGTTGGCCTGTTATTGAATGATAGCTTAGCTAGCCAGTGACTAAAAAAATTGATGAATGCTGGAAGATGATGGACACATCCTCTTTCCCCACCCTTCTGTTGACTCCAACACACACACACACACACACACACACACAAAGAATGAAGTATGCTAAGTGTTTGTTGATTCTCTGAAAATACCAGAGTAACAGCAGACAAGACAGAATCTTCAGAATACTACCAAGGGTCTTGCATTGTTTCACTGAAATTGTTGGTGATAAGGGTGGAAAATAGGAGAATGGAGAAGTTTAGCTTGTCCTACGTGTTCCCAGATGCAAGTCTACTTTTTTATATTATTTATAAACTCTGTGTCATGAATAAATAGCTTACTAATACAATAAAGAATGTAAAGAATTTGATTATTTGAAAATTGTCACAATATGTTGTTGTTTTAAGGGGGTTAAAAGTGAAAATATATTTTTATAGTATGCCAGACTTTGACTTTGTTATATATTTCTGAGTGTGTATTTTGATCTTCGCTTTCACCAAAGAAACTTTCTATGATCCACATCTTTTTCTACTTACTCATCTTGTCAGCCTATTTCTTGCTTTTAGCTTCTTCTTAAAGTGGGCCACTGCTTCCTGAATAGATGTCCTGAGTTTCAGGAGGTCCAAGGTGGTACAATTCCTTGTTAAAGTAGGGCACTAGTTATTTTATCTTTATCTCCTTGGTATTAACCTTTCTATTAACACCCTCCCTCCAACCCTGTTACCTATCTATGTGTGTATGCATTTACATATGCAACCCTCCTTGGTCCATTTCAGATAAGTAATGTTGATCAGATGCCTACTTTCCCTATCCCTTCTTACATACTTTGATATTCTCTTCTCGTGCACCCCAATTATGAGAAGTAGTAATGTCAAGCTCCTTGTTTTTCATTTCTATATTAATGCATTTTTCCTTTTACATTCTCTTTCCTTTCTTCTTTTAAAACCTTCAGAATAGGCTCAATCCCTCCCCATCCCCCAAGACTTCTGTTTTTTTTATTTAACTTCCTTAGTACCTTTTGAAGACATTAAGAATCTGATGGACTGTTAGTTGCTCCTTCCACTATTAGAATGTTAATAATACATCATCATATACCTCCTTCTAATTGGTCATGGGAAAGGAATAGGATGGAGGGAAACAGTTAACAATAGTAACTATGAAAAATAATTTTGAAACAGAGGCAAGAGTAATGTAACATGATGATGATGGATGGATTGATGATGATTAGAGGAAGATGAGGATTGATTGATTGATGAGGAGGACTGATTGATGATGAGGTGGAAGATTGAATGATGAAGATGATGAAGGATTGATGATCAGGAGGATTGATTGTTGAGGAGGATTAATGAACGATGAATGACTGATAGTTATTGGTGGTGATGATGACAACACTATGGTACTTACTTTGCTAGGCTATTGTAAAGAAAATTCTTTGTCAGGTATAAGGTACTATATAAATGTTATTTTTTTCTGTTGTTGCAATAATCAACCTCAAGAGTTTATTGTAAAGAGATCTCTCTTTAAAGTACTATATAAATGTTGTTTACTATTTTAAAAGAAATGACGAGCAAGATGCTATAAGAAAGACCTGGAAGGACTTACATGAACTTATGCAAAGTGAAATGTACTGTATACAAAATAACAGCAATATTTTGAGATGATCTGCTGTGAATGACTTGTTTATTTTCTGCAATTCAATGATCCAAGACAAGTCTGAAGTTCTTATGAAAAATACAATCCATCTACAACTAGAGAACTGATGTTATCTGAATACAGATTGAAACATATTTTTTTTTGTTAGTTCCTTTATCTGGTTTTGTTTGTGTCTGTTTTCTTTCACAACCTAGCTAATTTGGAAATGCTTTGCATGACTGCTCATGTATAGCTTATATTTAATTGCTTGAGTTCTTGGAGGGGGTGAGGAGGGAGGGTGGAAGAGAATTTGGAACACAAATTATTTAAAAGATCACATCAAAATTTGTATTTTACATGTAGTTTGGGAACATAAACTTATAAATATAAAATAAAATAAATTAGAAAACAAATTCAAATGAATTGAAAAAATAAAGCCAGTATGTTACTTCCAACCATGGCTCATTTGTCATATGAACTTGACAAAAGCTCCTTTATCTTGGGGTTTGGTTTGGTTTTAATTTATAAAGTGAGGAGATTGAGATAAATAATCTACAAGGTCCCTTTTTGCCCTAATGGGATCCTAGAGTAAGGGATGCAAGGGGGACTTTTTTTTTTAGGGGGTTGTATAAGGGAAGTGAACTTAGCAAAGAGAATTCTTCTAATATGTCAACAGCAAGCAGGGCAATGGATCAGAGAGATGATTGAATGATAAACCTCATCAGTGGAAATGCAATAAGAAGAGAAGCAATGATAAAAATAATTTCTAAAGCCTATTACCAGAGGCCAAATTATGTGGATATATGGATTTGTGTGAGGAAATGGGAATGGGTATTTAGCCTCAGTGACAGTCTAGTTCTTGCTGTAAAATCAAATTTCAGCATTATTTTTCTTAATTGAAACTCTTCTATCTTCTCTTAGAATGGAGGAAGCAAAGCTTTGCAGGCAATCATTTGATCTCCTCTCCAGGCTTAAAGTATTTAATTAAGTTTCTTGGAAATGGTTAGATCACCTTTGTCCTGTTGCCTTCAATGATATCTTCCTTTATTAGTTTTTAAATATGCATGTATATTAAAATTAGGTATTGTGTCTTTGTCCCATCTCATTCCTGGATTCTGGGGGCTGAGGTGAAGCGGATATAATCAAGCTAGGCTTGCAGCTGTTCCTAGGATGTGCTGATTAAGGAGGGTGTGGTGCCACTGGTGAAATAAGGGGCAGAATGAGGGTGGGAGAGTGGGAATGACTAGATCTGAAGGGAAAACAAGCTTACCTTGAATTTGTGAATAAGGCTGTTTTTCATCATGATTAATGGTCACTTGCTTCCAGATCACATCTGTCTGGGCTTTATTCATCCACTCAAAAAACAAAGAGACAGCCACAAAATAACTGAATTTAAATCTGGGCATGACAGATATGAGAAAGGTTAAAGCTGTCTTGAACCATTCCCAAGAACCTCACTCAATACCCCATTCTATCCATGTCATATACCATGGAGCTGAAAAAAAAGGTGTGAGTCATGTACCTGAGGGATTTAGCAGATTGCAGTTTGTATATGAGTCAAGAAGGTATCATGGGGACCAAAAACACCAACACAGTTTGAGGCTACATTAATAGAGGCATATAGAGCAGAAGTAGCTACATAATAGTCTTTGCTAGGACTGCTATTAAAGTAAAAAATAAGCACCGTGCCTATGGTGTCAGGTCAGTACTAAGGCTGAAGAAAGCCACAGAGGCAGTCTAGATGGACAGCATTGCTCTGTCATTGTGACACTGAACAAGATGGTATGTTGATAATGGACATTTAAGAAGAAAGCACTGTTACCAGTGAGTGGTAGAATTAATGACTGATCTTGATGCCTTTGGACAGTTTCTTTTATTAGAAGAGCAAGAAAATTATACCTGATGTGGTCTTGTCTCTGTGTCTCTTTTCCTGATGTACTAACAGGCAGAAAAAGGGAAGATAGGTGGTAGAGTTGATAGAGCACTGGTCCTGAAGTCAAGAGGACCTTAGTTCAAATTTTACCTCAGACACTTACTAGCTGTGTGACCCTGGGCAAGTCACTTAACCCCAATTGCTTTAAACATCTGGGACCATCTCCAGTCATCCTAATGTGTATCTTGCCATTGGATCCAGATGATTCTGGATGATAGAGTGAGGTTGGCGACCCTGCACAGTCCTCCCTCACTTAAGTCCAATTTCAGTGCAAGTCATATCCCCTTGAAAGTCTTTTGTTTTTCTTATGAGAACATAGGAACAACAACAACAAGCAAAAAGGTAGTCAGGGTAGTTTGTTTCTCTGAATATCCTTCCCCTATGTTCTGATGTCCTGCAGTAGAGCTTAGCACTGTCACCAAGCAGCAGAGGAACAGTGTTCTGGTAATGGCTGGATCCACAATGAAAAGCCTTGCTAGCTTCTAGGGTCATTGTGAGGTTAAATGAACAATTTGAAAAAACTTAATTTTCTCTGTGAATGATTATTATTTTATTAGTTATTATTTTGAAATGTAGTATTGTTTTCTGAAGCTCTGTTCATCACTGTAATGATAGTGTTTACAAGTCCATATAGACCAGTCCTGATGACCTCTTCCCTTATTAGCTCACAACTGGAATATTGAATCCAGGTTTGAGTGACACATGTTTGAATGGACCCAGACAAACTGGAATAGTGTACCTGTAGGAATATAACCTATAGAACAGACAGCATGTTACAATGGAGAGAAAAATGAGTTTGAATTTAGAGTCAGAAAATCTCGGTTAGAATCCAGGCTCTTCCACTGACTGTGCCTATGGCCTCACACAATTAATTTCATTTGTCTGGATCTCAGTTTTCTCATCTTGAAAGTTCATAAGCTGACTTAGATAATAAGTCAGCAAGCATTTTTTTTTAAACATTTGCTATGTGCCAGACACTGTACTAAGCTGAGAAACAAACACAAGCAAAAAGATAGCCCCTGCCCTCAAGGAACTTACATTTTAATGGGCAAAGACAACACAAATGGAAGTTTAAAAGAGGGGAAGGAGCATGATGGAGAAAGAAGTTTAGAGTCAGGAGTGGAGCTCAAAGAGGAATAAACGGATGAACAGGGATGGACTTGATTCTTCCTCTAAATGGAGATTGTGATATAGACATGAAATGCTACTTACAGAAGGAGGTATTTGCACTGAGCCTTGAAGGAAACCTGGGAAGTGTGTATTTTAAAAATCTAAATGTGGGGTTTAATCTGCCCCTCAGTTTTGGGGGGAAACTGACTAAAGTCACTGATAAATGAATTTAGGGTTTTTAAGGGTTTATTAAAAGATAGTAAAAGAAAGAGAAAGATTGAGAACAGATTTCTTATAGCCTGGCAATCCTAGCCTTCCTAAACCTCCCACTTCTGAAGTCCTCGGCCACCAGATCCATCTCTCCCACCCAAAAAAGAAAGAACTCTCTTGCCAGCATCTGCTTCCTTCTTCCTGCTCCCCTCCCAGAAATGGGAAGTTCTTCCTACTGATTGGCTAGCATCATTCAAATTCATTGCTACACTGGACCCAAAGGTGGTCTCAATGTAAAGTTCAAAGTTTTTAGCTTCTGAGAACAATACCTTCTTAAGTACCCTCTTAAGTACCAGCCAGATGGGCTTACTTACTTGGTTAACTGGAAGTAAGCCAGTAAGCCAGTCAGCAGTCAGTCAGCAGTCAGTCACCTTATCCAATTCAATCAATTTAAATCAATCTCCAGGTGGGCCCCTGAGTATCTGCTAAATCTCATCTATCACATTCCATTATCTTGACACAGAAGGCAGGAAGTGATATGGGAGAGCAGAGGGCACAAAGTTGGGAGATGAAGTTTAATGTGTGAAGAATTGCCAGAACACTGGATCATGAGGGAAAATAATTAGAGCAATCCAGAAGAGGAATGGGTTGTCTTAGGGTTATATAGGTTTCATGCTTGGATGTGATAGGATGTTCCCTTTTCACAGGTTCAGTAGAGGAAATTCCTGCTGAGAGACAGATTATTCCAGATATCCTTGGAAGTCTTACCAAGCCAGGAGACTTTATGGATGCTTTTGACTTGACCGTGCTCACTCAAAGCAAAATGCAAAAAATATGTCTTCAGTTGTTGCTCAGGATGTTCATGGTAAACAAATTCTATTCTGTCTGAATGGACATTGATAAACTGGAGTAGGATGCCTCAAGGAGCATGACATGTAGGAGGGGGCATTATGTTATAATAGAAAGAAAATTGGGTTTGAATTTAGAATCAGAAAAACTAGCTTAGAATCCTGCCTCTTCCACTTCTTTCGTATTCATGTAACAGCACACAATTCATTTCACTTTTCTGTATCTCACCTTGAAAGTTCATAAGTTAGACTACAGGATGTTAAGTCATCATCTAGTTCCCTTTCAATCTAGTCATCCTGTTCCTTTGAAATGGCTGTATCAATTAGGAGCCTTTCATTCATCTTCCAGCCTGTTTATTGGCATATCAGAAAAGAGGCATAAAGACAAACCTACATCAGGTAAATACTTCTTCAGGAACTACAAACAATTCAATGTTTTCCAAGCCCCAGAAATTCACCTGGGACCACCTCTAGCTATATCAACAAAGCAAACTATCCATAGCCACTCAAAATAGCCAATACAATCAACTCTATCTCCCCCTGGAAATAGCCATTTCAGCTTAAATATTCAGGATAGTTTCAAATTGGACAAGCTAGCATGACTGATGAGTCCATTCATTCAGTGACACCAAAAGAATTGGACCAACTCAAGGGGCTGCTACTGATGATTAGTGCATTCAAAAGGTGCCTGGGCTGTGATTAACCTATATTGGTACTTTAGTACCTTTGGAAAAGACTCTGGGTCCTTTTGTCAGAGAATAAAGTAGTGCTAGACCTCACTTCTAGGGCCATTGGCATCTACCTCACAGTTCTGGGAATGGCTGATTGTCTGGAATTGCTATGTGTGTTACTTCAGCCTCAGAGACCAGAACTGACATTTGAGATGTAATCATCAAAGGGAACTAGCTGCTATATTTTCATACCCTTATTGATTATTTGGCTACTGCAAGTAGTTTGCACATTATCAAAAAAACAGGTAGTTACTAATGAAATGTGGAGCTGTGTTTCTGTTCCTAGAGAGCCCAAATCAGACAAACTTACTTGTCTGTTCTAATATAATGACCTATCTAATGAAATATGGAACATTTAGAGACCTCTTATTTAGGTCTACATGTGTCTTTTTTTGTGGGGAAATGGGAGTTAAGTGACTTGCGCAGGGTCACACAGCTAGTAAGTGTCAAGTATCTGAGGCTGGATTTGAACTCAGGTCCTACTGAATCCAGGGCTAGTGCTTCATCCATTGCACCACCTAGCTGTGCCTATCTACATGTGTCTTGACCCAAATTTTGTTTTTCATTTTCATTACCTGGACCAATGCTGATGAAATATTTTCATAGGTCTGCATGACCTTGAATCAACAGACCATATTGAGGTATTTGAGCCAAATGATGGAAATCATTTTCTTAAGCCTTGATAATGAAGTGTGGCAAATGGTTAAGGAATTTGATAAGAAGGTTAAAAACCAGTACTCTTTCAAGACCTACATGATTCCCAATTCCAGATACAGAAAATAAATTAAGGGGTATGGGGAATTGATATTGACACTATCAAAATAATCTTATATTATCAGTGATTTTTTTAAAAAAATGTCAACAGTGTAGCCCACATGCGGTCAACTATAAGGATATTTTTTCAGACACAGGGATGTTAAAACATCCAAGTCAGACACATCCATGTCAAAAAATTTAGATACCATTTTGTGGCATGTGAATGGTAGGCATACTTCTGATGTACACAGATTATCAGAACACCTTACATCTTTTAATTGGAGAATCCAGTTTAAAGAATTTCAAAAAAGCAGAAATCAAAATAGGACAGGCTGATAACTAGTTCACCAGCCAGAGAGAATTACCCCCAAGTGCACCCCAAGTACATACTCGATAAGACTTTAAGCAGGGTTTGTTTGGATCTAGTCCTGCCATTCTGTCTAGTGGATTTCATGGGGAAATCCCACATATGTGCCAACCTCCCCTAATCATTTGAACCCAATAAACTCTGTACTTCACTGTAGTCCCAATTCTAGAGCTATTTTAAAAAGCTGACCCATAGCTTATAGGAACACCTGCTACCTCAGTCCTAGCATTGAAATGAGTAATGACTTCATCATAATATCTTTCTGCAACTTAGTCTCTTAATACACTAGGGAAATTAGTGTAGGGGAAATCTGAAGAGCTATTTCTCTAAATTATGAGATATACTGATTGTAGTTTAATGCCTCCATCTATGAGAGCATGGAAAAATTATGGTTAATAAAGGTGGGTAGAACCATATTGGGTCACTGGGAAGAACAGCCTCATCAAGGAAACTTACTACAATGGAAGTCTACCACTGGTTGTATTGAGGTTGACAACATGTTAAGATCCAATAGGCCCCACTATTTTTTTTTATTCTCCCTGAATCTCCAACTTACAATTTGCATCCTCAGACATTGCCTGGGACCTTCTTAGCAGTGTAGAGGTTATTTTTAAAATGAAAGTAAAAGTATACTTCAACAATGAGGCTTGGAGATGAACAACCTTTAGAGGTGGACTGAATTGCCCCAACATTGGAACAAAGCTTGTGAAGTCATTGTTAGTTGGTATATCCAAGGATAAGGAATGGATGTTATCAGTGCCAGCATATTTGATTAGACTGGTTGATTTTGGTACTTTTGAGATGGTTTACATTGGTTTAAGACTAGGAATAAAACCTAGGTGGACTTCTGGGGGATGGAAAGCATTGCTGTGATTTCTTGGTTTCCTGAGAACCTTCCCTGATGCAGGTCTTTGTCTTTTTCCTTGCTATACTATACTATATGGCAGGGAAATAGATTGGGGAGATTGTGTGCATGCACACACCTGTACAGTGGGCACACAAGTTCCCCACATTCCTTCTCCATGCCTTTGTACAAGCCATCCCACTGCCTAGAAACCATTCCTTCCTAACCTTCTCTTTTTTTTTAATTTTCATTGATCATAAGATGAAGTTCCACCTTCTGTATAATGCCTTTATTGATTTCATCAGAGGTTATTTCTCTGTCTTTTAAATATTATCTTATATTTATTTGTCTATAAACATGTTATACAGCCTTTCTTTCTAAAGATCTATTGGTACAAAATCTATTTTTTTCTTGTTTTCTCTTCATATTTCTCTTTCTTTCAACTAGCCCAATGCCTTACACACCACAGGTGATTACAGATGTCTGACTTATTGAAATGCTTTGAATCTAATGCCTTATTCCAAAGTTTAGCATAATCCCTATATGAAAAGAAGTTTTGGTTCTAGTAAAAGATGAGTTCATGATGAAAAAATCAGATAGCTTTAGTTGAATTTCTGATACAATGCACTTGTTAATTTTATTAATTTTAATGAATACTATTTTGCTTTTTCTCAATTATAGATAAAAACAATTTTAACTTTTGTTTTTAAAAATTTTGAGTTCCAAATTATCTCCATCTTTCTCCACACCCCTCATTGAGAAGGCAAACAACTTTATTATCTTTATTATACATGTATGCAAAACATACTTCCATATTAGTCATGTTGTGAAAGCAAACGCAGACCAAACACACACACACACACACACACACACACACACAGATAAAGAAAGTAAACTATGATATGCTTCGATCTGCATTCAGCTTCCATCAATTTTTTCTCTGGAGATGGATAGCATTTTTCATCATGAGTCCTTTGTAAATTATCTTGGATCATTGTATTACTGAAAATAGCTAAATCATTCAAAGTTGATCATAGTACAATTTTGCTGTTACCATGTGAAGTGTTCTACTGGTTCTGTCACTTCACTCTGCATCATTTGTCTATGTCTTTCCAGGTTTCTCTAAAATCATCTTGCTCGTCATTTCTTATAGAACAATAGTATTTCATTACAATTATATAAGACACCTAGTTCAGTCATTCCCCAATTGATGTATATCCCCTCAATTTCCAATTCCTTGCCACCACAAAAAGAGTTGTTACAATTTTTCTGTACAAATAGGTCCTTTCCCCTTTTAAAAAAAATTACTTGGGATAGAGACCTAACAGTGGTATTTCTGGATCAATGGGTATGTACAGTTTTATGGCCCTTTGGGCATAGTTCCAGATTCTTCTCCAAAATGGCTGAATCAGTTCTCAACTCCACCAATAGTGTTTATTAGTATCCCAATTTTCTGACATCCCATCCAACATTTGTCATTTTTTCTCTCTCATATTAGCCAATCTGATATATGTGAGCTGATACCTCAGATTTATTTTAATTTGAATACAATGCACTTATTAAATGGCTTGAAGTTTCTATTCCATCTCCCTAAGGACATGTTTTAGAACCACATTTAATACTTTGTTGTGTAAAGTCAATCTAAGAGAAAGGGAGAAATATGTGTCCATTGTCCTCCATTTTTCCTATGTCCCCTTGAGCAGATTGCCAAGTACCATTAAGCTAGCTATCAAGAGTGTAAAAACCAATTAATAGTCACACTGTCTGAATTAATGCAGAATGATAGTGAAACTAGTTAGCATCACTGATGTGTTTCCACATTGTGTCAGGGATCCTTATAATAGTCTATTGCATATAGCACTAGTACTTTGTATTATTTTCCACACAAGCAAAGAACAGTATTGGAAAAGAACACTCTCATATTGCATAAAAAAGTAGGGTTTGAATTAGGGTCCCACTGAGCATGAAATAAAAGGGTAGGCAAAATTAGAACCATACTTCCTTCAGAATACCCAAATGCCAGGGATCAAGACTAAAGTGTGAAAATGGTTTCTAGATAAGAGTTCTTGGCAGGGAGCTCAGTAAATAAGTAAGCAAGGAAGAGCAAGTGTAAGACTTATGGTTGTCTATTGCAACTTGTCTGACAAATGCTTGAGCTTTTCATGACAGTAATATGGTACTTACTCCAACCATTCACAAAGCTGTTTTGTAGTCATGAGCTAGGTCCTTCAAGCTTCTTCAGTTATACTAGTGGAGGCTGTTAGGGGGATGGATTCTGAGTTAAGAAGACTTCAATTCTATATTTGCTTCAGACACTTACTAGCTGTGTGATCATGGCTAGGTTGCTTGACCTCACAAGCTCAATTTTCTCATCTATAAAATGGGGATAATAATAGCACATACTTCATAGGGTTGTTATGAGGATCAAATATGAATTTATATATATATATATGTATATGTATATATATACACACACATATATATATATATAATGCTATATGAATGCTAACTATTATTATTATAATTGAGTTGCTAACCACACAGATTTTGATGTGGGTTCTTGTGGAAGTCTGGTCCTGAGTATATATTTTGACATTTATACAGATTAGATAACTGTAATCACCCTTAATATTAATATCATGACTTTTCCTCAGGACAAGAAGCTCCTAATGGATCATTTTCATCAATCTTATAACACTAATGAGGATTCATCTCTTACTTCTATATTTTGTACTGCTCCAAATAGCTACTTTGTTTTCCCCTTACTAGACTTCAAATTTTTTGAAGTTGAGTCATGTCATATTTATCCTTGTATCCTCCAAGGTACATGGCCATGCAATAATTAACTGAATAAATACATGAATGGATATCTATTGTTGAAGTCCAGACCAAGAGAAGATTAACAACTTGACCAAAGTCTCAAAGCCAGTACTCAAGACTTCATAAGCATTCTGGTTTTATGAATCCTAGTCTAGTGCTCAAATATGACAGTATTTCATTTCCCCTAAATTTAGAGGATACAGCCAAAGTTCACCTCAGAGTGGCACTCTCAGACTATAGTCTTCTTAGTCAAATTGGGGGTCAGTCTACTTGTCTAGTGAGCACTCAAATAATCTGATCAGTTTAGGACAGTTCCTTTTTCATTCATTTGTTTATTTTCCCTATGGCCAATAGAAAGATGATGCCTACTATGTTTTTTTTCCCCCAGGTTTCCCTGCTCTCAAAAGAACACAGAGGGAAGTCAGGTTTCTGCATACCTAGATATGAATGGGCAGTTGCTAAAAGAAACATACCAATTCTTGTAACTGGAAACTAAGGGCTAGAATCTGAGCCTTGTTGGTAAGGAATCTTACCAAAACAAGGTATGAGAGTTATAAACCAGTTTCATTCAACAATGACCTGCCCACCTAATTTTCCTGCAAGTTTTCAAACTTACAAGAATATGCTTGAAACTGGTTCGGATAGACTCAAGTTATTTCTATTACATGGTGATGGATGAAGTAGCTCCTGAGAAGCCATCCTCTTTGTTTCTTTCCATTGTTCAGCCCACTGCTTATACCCTCATGCTTTTGCTGACCTGCTGTGTTTCATAGCTACTTCAACCCATCATAGTTGTTTGGGAGTCACGGCTGTTGTCTGGAAAACATGACTCTATTTCTTTGCCATCACAAGCTCACATAACTGAATCTAGGGCCATTTACCCTGTCAACAGTTTTGCATTAATGAAACCTAACCTCTAGATTGTATTAACTCCCCTTAAGCCAACAAATTGTTAATAGATTGAGAAGACAAAACAGGCAAAAAGATGTTCACAAGAAAGTTTTTACAGCTCTAATTGTTAGCACGTTGGGTTCTGCCCCCTACCCCACAAACTTCAGGTTGTCAATGTCCTCTCCCAAATGTGTTACCCAGAATGAACATTTGCCCATCACTATAATCATGTAAGATGATGAAACCAAACCCTAGCACTCAAAGTAAAAACAGAAAGCTCAGGTTTACTCCTTTAACTTTGAGCTGCTTTCCCTTTAATTCCTAAAGCATCAATGTTTCTGGCCTCTTCCACTGTCACTCTCCCTCCTCTCTTCTCTCTCTCTCTCTCTCTGGAATTATATTTTATTTTGACATTCATTTAAAAAAATTGAGTTCCAAATTATTTTCTCTCCCTCCAGCCCCTCTTCTACCCATTGAGAAGGCAAGTAATATGATATAAATTATATGTGTGAAGTCATGCAAAACTTATTTCTGTATAGTCATGTTGGAAAAGAAGCAAGAAAAATTAATATGTGAAAAATGTTTTAAATCTGCACTGTTTTTTCCCATTCCTTTCATTTTTCCTTTTTTTGTCTCCTTCTCTTTCACTCTCTCTCCCTCTACTCCTTTCCCCCCACCAAACTTTATCAATTTCACAATGGTTTGATTCTGAGTAATGTCTTTCCTTGTAGAAATGAGTTTCCTGAGTTCCTATTTCATATTGTCCTGGAAGGTTTTGTTCAGATAGCAGAGTTTCCCTCTAGGACTACAGTTTGCATGGCTTTGTAAGTCTTTTCAATCAATGGACTAGGCAGAGATCCAATTTTCAATTTAAAGAAAACCTGGGTGAGGTAAAGAATAATTGGGAAGGCCTTTGACAGTTCAGGGCAGAGGGGTTCTAATAGAGGTAGACTAAAGCAAGGAAAAGTTGGTGAGCAGGTTATGCCTGACACCTCTCCTTGGCTTCCATTGTGGAAGTAGAGTGTGATGGCTGACACTTTGACATCCCTGTTTTAAACACTCCATAGGCATATTTCTATTTTTTTCTTAGAAATCCATTTGCTACTTCTCAGCTGGCCCACCTCCCCTGGGGAACCAGCCTCAGAAATAGTATTTTATACCATTAGGGCCCTGAAGACACAAGAGCCCAAGTTATGCTATCTAATACTATTTTCATTCTTTTTGATCAGGTAGCTTATTATTCACTGCTGTCAGATCACACTAGGATTGGTAATGGAAATCTCGAACAGCCAAAAAGGAACAACAAAAGCTTGGCAGAAAGGAAGAAGGGCCTCTAAGAAATAGATGGCTGCTGTGTCATGTTTAGGTTTTGAAAACAAATACACTTTACCAGACGTGTACAGCACTAGCCTCACACAGACATCTGTGTTGTGTCTTCATGATATCTAGACATCCAAAATGAAAGAAAACCAAACAAAAAATTCAGTCAAAACTTTAGATGTGAGATCTGAATAAAACTGACAGGTAAAACTAAATGTGTATGTTGGGGGCAGCTAGGTGGCACAGTAGATAAAGCTCCAGCCCTAGATTCAGGAGGTCCTGAGTTCAAATCCAGCCTCAGACACTTGACACTTACTAGTTGTGTGAACTTGGGCAAGTCACTTAACCCTCATTGCCCTCCAAAAAAAATGTAAAAAACTAAATGTGTGTGGTCACCTGCCCCCTGTGTGGGGAAAGTTAACTAGGAAAACAGTTTAAGAGTTTAGGTATTAAACATTTATTAAAATATATTAGAGCTTAACAAAGAGAGAACAAGTGTCTCTGAAAGAATAGGAAAACCTAACTACCCTCCAGGAGTGATCAGAGCTCCACCTCTCACAATGTTCAAACAACCAACTGACAAAAAAACAAACAAACAACCAAAAAAACAAAAAAAGAGGCTTCCACACTGCTTCAAGCTGATTGGTTGAGAGTGGTCTCATGTTGATGTGAGACAACTTATAAAGGTCAACCCATGCTCTCTCAACAGGGGGCCCCTGGTAATAATATTCTCACAACATCAAATACCCTGATGGTGGTCAATAAATACATCACTTTTTCCTTCCTGCCTTTACTAAGACCATTCCCAATGACTAGGATATTCTTCTGCTCCATCTGCCCATAGATATGCTGCCTATACATTGAAAGCAAACTCCAAATGTCACCTCCTACACAATACTCCCCCAATTTGACATTTGCTTTTCATTATGGTACACCTACATGGTATTTTGTAATTCTCTTGAAGCTACCGTGCTTTATTCTACACATTAAATACCATACCCATGCAATGTTAGGAGATGATATCATCCTAGATTTCAAGCTGGAAGTAAACAAGAAAGCATCTTGTCCTGCTTCCTCTTTTAACAGGTAAGGAAATCAAGGCCTAAAAAGATGAAGTAAGTTCTGCAAGAGCATGTAGGTAGTAATTGGCAATCAAATCCTCTAATTCTAGCTCATCAGTCTTTGTACTGTATCTCATTGTCTTCTCTTTAGAGGTTGAGTTCAACACATTGGATAGACACCCTGTGGTGGATTTATAGGAAGACATGGACAAGAATCATGTAGGAAGGAAAGACAAGCTTGGATTTCAATCTATAACACTGAAGGGAATACTCACAAGAAAGAGATTACAGATCAACTAAGTATCAAAGTTTAGGTATTAATTTTTTTTTGCATATGTATCTTATCTTCTTCCTGGACTATAAGATCCTTATGGGTAAAGATGTTTTTTTTTTTAATCTTTGCATCACTGAAACAAACATTCTGGGAATAGTTGGCATCCTTCAGAGACACAGTGGCTTCCCAGAGTGGTGATCTATCATGGAGAAGGAATTGAGAGAAACAAAGACCTCATGCTCCATTTTGCAACAGCCTTAATGTACTCCCATATCTCTAATGTCATCTCTGACACTTTGTGCCTGTGAATCATTAGGACATGCCAATCTCATAATAGCTGCCTTGCAAGTCTTAGGTCCACTTCAAAATTCGCCATACTTTCTGCCAGAAAATACCCCCTACCCTCTCATTTGATAGATGAGAAATTGGGCCACACCAATAATAGCCACTGTCATCTCCAAGCTAGACTAGAGACCTTTCTAGCACTGGAATGAATCCAGGACAATTATAACGGTCACTTCAAGATCCAGTTTGAGAACCAAAATCAATTCTGACATCATTTTCTGTACCAAGCCACACATTGAAATGCCTAGGGAGATTCCTCACCCTGTTACAGTCACCAAGGGAGAAAGTCAACACAAACTTATCCAATCCACAAGACAGTTCTATTTAGAAAGTTTCATTTGCTTTCCATGTTTTTGGTACCTGATGATCTAGATCCCTCTCTTCCTCAATAAATATGACAATTTTTGAAAACCTATTCTGAAGTTATGTAATTAGATGAATCAATCAAAATGAAAATTCAGAATCTAAAAATCAAAAATTGCCTCAAAGCAGCTTTTGAGATATAGAGGGATAGTGTTCATCATTAGAAATGTGATATTTAGGAGGCAAAACCAAGATGTGGAGAAAGGCAGCAACTTGCCAGAGCTCTTCCCAATAGCTCTCCAAATACCTTTTTCTTAAGACAATTCCTGGAGCATGAGAACCCACAAAAGGATGGGGTGAAATAATTTTCTAGGCAAAAACAACTTAGAAGGTTGGCAGGAAAGGTCTACCCTACCCAGGTGAGAGTGGAGCACAGTCCAGTGCAGGATGTGCCAGCACAGAGTAGGCCCCATAAAACTTTTAGCAGGTCTTGGGAGTCAATGAATCAGCAGCCACAGCAGACTTCCAGCGCTTTCAGCCCATAGATGGTAAGGGTGTTGAACAACTGGTCAGAAGATTACAGGGGTCTCTTTGCTAGCACTGAAGCAGGACTTCGTTGCTTTGACCATACTCATATCCAGGTCACAGTCCTGGAGAACAGTCCAGGGTGGGGAGGAGCACCAGCACATCAGAGCTTGCCACTACAGTGGAGCAGTAATCCTCCTCAGAATTCCAGAGCAGACAAGAGGGCTTGTAGTTGCTCACAGACCAGAGATAGGTCAAGAGAATAATAAACATTCCTCTCCTTAGATCATGCTACATTGGAAGAACTAAAAACTTACGGGTCCCTAGAAGCATCTCTGGAAATAGCTGCACAAATCTCCTGAAGATTGGAACAGTACACCACCCTTCACTCTGGAAACAGAGCCCTACAAAGAGATAAAAGTCAAGAAGTAGGATGTAAAAATAAGTAAACAATAAAAAAATTCTGACTCTAGAAAGTTACTATAGTGACAAGGAAAATCAAATCACAGACTCAGAAGAAGATAACAAAGGCAAAGCTCCTACATCCAAAGCCTCCAAGAAAAATATGAATTGGGTCTGAGGCCATGGAAGGTTCAAAAAAACACTTTGAAAATAAAGTAATAGGGAGGTTGGAGTCGAGATGGCAGAGAGAAGCAGGAAGTTTGTGTGAGCTCTCCCAAGTTTCCTTCGGAAACAACATAAATCAAGCCTCTAAACAGATTTTGGAGTACAGAACCTACAAAAAGACAGAGAGACACAATCTCACAATTTAAGATAATTTAGACTCAGGAAAGGTTTGTCTCATTTGGGCAAAGGGGAGAGTAGTACAGCTCAGCACAGCATGGAGGGGATCTGGGCAAGTCAACAGGAGGCTTCAGGTCCACAGCACAGAGCCAGCAGCTGAGGCTGCTTAGCCCTGAATCAGCAGGCTGGTGGTACAGCAGGCCAATTGTGAGACCCACCAGTTCTGGCTGAGAAAGAAAACTGCAGCTAGAGGACAAGCATACTAATCCCATCCATCCCAGCACAGGGAGCAAGCCCAGAGTGGTGAGAATATGCCAAGCCACAGAGGCCTCAGAGTAGAAAGCCAGTGACTAGGCCCTATCCCTCAGCAAAAGAAGTTTGCAAACAGTGGCCCCTGTGCCCCAGGGGTGGACCTCAACATTAAAAGTAAAAATAAAAAAAGGCTATAATATGAGTAAGAAACAGAAAGGGACCCTTATCATGAGAGTTTCTATGGCCAACAGGGAAGAAAAAACACAAACTCAGATGAGGACAATTCAGTCAAAATACCTATACATGAAGCCTCAAGAGGGAGATAAATTGATTTCAAACCAAAAAACCCTTCTTGGAAGAGCTCAGGAAGAATTCTTAAAAATAAATAAGAGACATAGAAGAAAAAAATTGTAAAGAAATGAGAGAATGAGAGTTACACAAGAGAATTATGAAAAAAAAAAAAGTGTCAACAGCTACCCAGCAAAATTGAGCATTATCTTTTAGGAGCAAAGATGACAGTCAATAAAAAAGGGGACTTTCATGCTTTCCTGATGAAAAGACCAGAAATGAACATACAATTTGATCTTCAAATAGAAGACTCTTCAAGAGAAGTAAAAAAAGATAAACATGAAAAAGTTTTTCAATAAGGTTAAACTGTTTACATCTCTACATGGGAAGATAGTACTTGTAACTCTTGAGAACTGTATCTCTATTTGGACAGATAGAAGGTGTATAATAGAGGGTATTGGTATAAATTGACTTATGTGATGATATAAAAAATTAAGGTGTAAAAAAAGGAGTATATGGGAAAGAAAGTGGAAAGGGGAGGTGGAATGGGGTAAATACATCACATGTAAAGTCACAAAAACCCTATAACAATCCAGAGAAAAAGGAAGAGGTGAGCATTGTTTCAACCTTACTATCATTGGATTTGAATTAAAGAAATATAGCTTACCCTTTAGGGAAGTAGAAGGGTAAGGTACAAAGTAGGGGGGGTGGTGATAGAAGGGAGGGCATAAGCAGGGGAGGAAAGGGGAAAGAAAATAAAGTAAGAGAGGTAGAGGGAAATTAGGAAGAAAAATGAGACTGATGCAAGAAAATCATGGAAAACAAGTCAACAGCTCAGTAAAGGAAACACAGAACAATACAAAAATACTCAGGAAAATAGACAAGGCCAAATAGTTTTTAAAAGTCAATGAAGAGAAGAATGCCTTTAAAAGCAAAATTGGTTAAACAGAAAACGAGGTGAAAAAAATCACAAAAGAAAAAAAAAACTCAAAAAGTAGAATTAAGATAATGACTTTATGAGTAATCAAGAAACAATAAAAGAAAACCAAAAGAATAAAAAATATAGAAGACAACGTGAAATATTTCATTGGAAAAACAACAGAACTATAGAATAGAGACAGGAGAGATAATTTAAAATTTATTACACACCCTGAAAGCCATGATCAAACAAAAAACCTAGATATCATCTTTCAAGAAATTATCAAGGAAAACTGCCTGATATTCAAGAACCAGAGGGTAAAATAGAAATAGAAAAATTCTACCAATCACCTCTGAAAGAGATCCCAAAATAAAACCTCTCAGGAATATTATAGCCAAATTCCAGAGTTCTCAGGTCAAGGAGAAAATATTGTGAGCAGCCAGAAAGAAACAATTCAAATATCATGGAGCCACAGTCAGGAAACACAAGATTAGCAGATTCTAACTTAAAGGATTAGAGGGATGGTAATATAATATTCCAGAGGACAAAGGAACTGGAATTACAACCAAGAATCACCTACCTAGCAAAACTGAGTATAATCTTTCAGGGAGGGAAATGGGCATTCAATGAAAAAGAGGAATTTCAGGCATTCTCTTTTGAGGGGAGGGCAGGGCAATGAAGGTTAAGTGATATACCCAGGGTCACACAGCTAGTAAGTGTCAAGTGTTTGAGGCCAGATTTGAACTCAGGTCCTCCTGAATCCAGGGCCAGTGCTTTATCCACTGCACTACCTAGCTGCCGCCTCAGGCATTATTGATGAAAAAAATAGAGCTGAATAGAAAATTTGGCTTTCAAATACAAGACTCAAGAGAGGTATGAAAAGGTAAATAGAAAAAGAAAATTTTAAGGGATTTAAAAAGGTTAAACTGTTTACATTCCTACATTGGAAGATGATACTTATAACTCATAAGAACTTCTCATTATTAGGGCATTTGGAAGGAGCATATACAGAGGGCAAAGGTGTGAGTTGAATATGAATAGATGAAATCTAAAAAAAAACAAAATTAAGGGGTGAGAGAGTAAGGCACTGGGAGAAAGGGAAAGGGAAAGTTGGAATGGGGTAAGTTATCTCACATAAAAGAGGCAAGAAAAAGCTTATAGTGGAGAAGAAGGTGTGGGAGGTAAGGAGGAGTTAGTGAACCTTACTTTCATCAGAATTGTTTCAGAGGGAACAACATACCCACTCAATTGGGTACAGAAATCTATCTTATTTCTGCAGGAAAGTAGAAGGGGAAGGGGGTAGAGGGGTGGAATGGGAAATAGAAGGGAGGGCTGATTGGAGGAGGGGGGTAGGCAGAAGCAAAACACTTTTGAGGAGGGACTGGTGAAGGGAGAGAGATAGTATAAATGTGGGGAGGCAATAGGATGAAGGGAAATAAAATTTGAAGCAAGTTTCTCTGAGAAAGGCTTATTTCTCAATATACAGAAAACAGTCAAATTTATAAAAAACAAAAGCCATTCCCCAATTAATAAATGAATAAAAGATATGAAAAGTTTTCAGATTAAGTGGTCAAAGCCATCTATAGTCCATATGAAAAAAATGTTCTAACTCACTATTTTTTTTTGGCAGGGCAATGAGGGTTAAGTGACTTGCCCAGGGTCACATAGCTAGTAAGTGTCAAGTGTCTGAGGCCAAGTTGGAACTCAGGTCCTCCTGAATCCAGGGCCAGTGCTCTATCCACTGTGCCACCTAGCTGCCCCTCTAACTCACTATTGATTGGAGAGATGCAGATCAAAACAAATCTAGGACACTACCTCATAACTATTAGATTGGCTAATAGAACAGAAGAGGAAAATGATAACTATTGGATATGTGGGGAAAATTAGATATTAATGCACTATTGATGGAGTTGTAAACAGATTTAACTATCTGTGGAGCAATTTGGACTATGGCCTAAAGGATTATAAAACCATGCATACTCTTTGAGCTAGCAATACCACTACTAGGTCTGCATCCAAAAAGAGAGAAAAAACAAAATAGAAAAGGACTTATGTGTACAAGAATTTTATAGCAGCTCTTTCTCATGGCAAAGAACTGGAAATTGAGGGGATGCCCATCAATTGGGAATGGCAGAACAAATTGTAATAAGTGATTATGATGTAATACTATTATACTATAAGAAATTATAAACAGGGTGCTCTCAGAAAACTTCAAAAGACTTACATGAGCTGATGCAAAGTGAAATGTACTGTGTATGCAGTAATAGCAATATTGTAAACTGATGAGTTGTAAATGATTCATGTATTCTCAGAAATACAGTGACCCAAGAGAACTCTATGACTTATGATGAAAAATGCTATCTATCCCCAGAGAAAGAACTGATATCTGAATACAGATTTAGGCTTTATGATTTCTTTTTTTTAACTTTATTTTTCTTGAACTTTTTTGTCTATTTTTCTTTCACAACACGACTAATATGGAAATGTTTTTTCATGATGACACATGTATAACCTGTATGCAATTGCTTTTCTTCTCAAATGGGGTGAGGGGATGGAGGAAGGGAGAGAATTTTGACACTCAAGTTTTAAAAATGGATCTTAAAAACAGTTTTTTACATGTTATTGTAGAAAATAAAATACTAAATAAAGACAAAAAATAAAGCACATGGACAAACAATTATATTGAAATGTAATTTCCAGTCAAGCACTGGAAGAATCTGTTCAATACAGAAGCTAAGTTGATCAAGGAACTTTTATGAACAGTTCCTGAAACAGAAAGAGGGTATCCAAATCTATGGTTCTGAAGTTGGTGTTGCCCTAGCTACATATCTTCCATAAATGTGTCCTTTACTAAATATGGACTTTAAATGATGTGCATTTGTAGTAGAATCTAAAAAAAATATGATATTTAGTTAGAACTTCCTTCAACTAATCTAGCAAATTAATCGAATGATTTTTTTCACTATTCATTCATTCATTCATCATTGCACAAATGGTTTATTCTGATCTAGCAAAAGCCATATGAGGCTTACAAAAATTAAAAAAAAGATCTATTTCTGTTCCTCATACAGCTTAAATTTCAAGAGGAAGAATGATAAATGTATGTGAATAGAATTGTGTAGGCTTTCCTGAGACTTGCCCATCATATTTTTTTTTGTTTTGTTTTGTTTTTGTTTTTGTTTTTTTTGAGGCAATTGGGATTAAGTGACTTGCCCAGGGTCACACAGCTAGTAAGTGTTAAGTGTCTGAGGCCGGGATTTGAACTCTGGTACTCCTGACTCCAGGGCCAGTGCTCTAATCCACTGTGCCCCCTAGCTGCCCTACATATAGTTTTTTGTTTTTTTGGGGGGGGCAGGGCGATGAGGTTTAAGTGACTTACCCAGGGTCACACAGCTAGTAAGTGTCAAGTTTCTGAGACTGGATTTGAACTCAGGTCTCTGAATCCAAGCCAGTGCTTTATCACGGTGCCACCTAGCTACCCCTCCCCTTACATATTTTGATCCAGTGATAATTAAATCTTTTTTTTAATAAAACAACAACTATTGAACAAAATCTTGCTTGGAGAATATACAAAAACAATAGCTAACTGAAAGATAGTATATCCAAAGGAATGTATCTTCTTGCTTGGAAAAGATCACATTTCAAACAAAGAAAAGAAGAATGAAGATGGAGACAAGAAGAAAGAAAATGAGGAAGGAAAAAAAGGAGAGGTACAGGGAAAGTGAGAAGAAAGAAGAAAAAGGAGTAGGGGCAGGAGGAAGCAGAGGTAAATGAGGAAAGAAGGGAAGAGAAAAGGAAAAAGAATTAAGACATATAATACCTTATAGAGAAGGAAAGAAAAATGTTTAGTTATCGTTACTATGTACCAATCACTGTGCTAAGTACTTTTTTAAAATATTGCCGGCATTTGATCCTTACAACCAATCTGGGAGCTAGGTGTTATTTTTTATTTCCATTTTTTCATATGGGGGAATTTATACATGAGGATTTTACACTTGAGGAAAGTTAGGCAAAAAAGAGGTTAAGTGACTTTCCTAAGGTCATACAGCTAGTATCTAAGGCACATTTGAACTCATTCTTGGGAATCCAGACTCAGAACTCTATTGACTGTATCACCTAGCTGCTTCTGAGAAAGTGCTTTCCTCCTAAACAACCCTGTGATAAAGGTCACTTGCCTCCAAAGCAGGGGACAGTGGTCTGACCTGAAGGATAGCTAAGTAGCTAAGAGTAGAAATATCAGTTACATCCCACCCCCCTCCAAAATAATAGCCAGTATTGAAGCTGATCTCTAGTATAGTGGCACCTGCCTTTGTCTCAAACAGTCCTTTCCCCTCCTCTTCCTCTTCTGTGTTAGTTTCTAAATTTTCCCAGGCTAGCCTGGTGTCGACGTCTCAAAGGAGTGACTAATGACAACAGAACTCATAGTACTGGTTGTGCAAGTGGAAAATCCCCACTCTTCTAACATACTCACCCCTGGTGCCCAAGGTCAGGCTCTGGGGCAGTAACCAGTAGTTCTGTGCTTAGGGAAGTAAACAGTAGCAGCTCTACCTCTCTTCTTTTCTTTTCGAAATGGTCAGAGGGACTTGTGTACAATGAGCTGAACTGGATAGGTTTTGATCCTCATTGAAGATCATTACATTATCCATTCCCCCAAACTCACCTCCTTTCCTAAAGTTCCTTTGGTGTCAAGGAACACCTTAAACCATCCTTCTAGTTTAACAAGGCTCACCACTTTGATGTCATGTTCAACTTTTCAATCTCCCTTACCCCACACATCAATGGTTAAATCTTGCCATAACTACCTCCACACTAACCCTCACACTGGCTCCATATTTCTCAACCAGACAATCACCTCCTAGTTCAGGCATTCATCATTATCTTGCCCAGACTATTGAAATAACCTCCTAATTGGGTCCTCCTTGCTTCAGTTCTTTCTCATACCAACATGTTCTCCATAGTTTCCAAAATGATCTCTTAAAATGTACATCTGAACTTGTCCACTCCCCTACTCAGTGGCTCCCTATTAAGTAGAAGATAAATAAAATTTTATCTTCACTTATGCTTTAAGAATTTCTATTTCTGAAAATTCTATATTATATCTATTATCAGCAGAGTAGAACATGCATGAGACATTTATGATTTTTAAAATTCATGGATAGCGTATTAGATCAGAAAAACTTTGAGGCCACTGATTCCTTAGTAATTTAACTGTCACTAAGTAGACCAATTGACCTGAGAGAGGAGGAAGGTTGGAATTGCAGGAGCATGAGAAGAGAAAAGAGTCAGTTTAGGAAGAATGAACCTTGCCGAGAAAAGTTGAGAAGCAATAGTGTGACAGCAGTAGAAATGAAATCATTGAGCTTAGCTTCATATGCCAGGTCTGTCTGCATGAAATTGGGCAAATCATTTAATCTTTTTTAGCCTGTTTCCTCATCATAAAATGGAATCAGACTAGATAAGTTTTGCTACTTACAGCAGATGTTAAGGATGTCACATAACTTTTCTGAGCCTCAGTTTCCTCATCAGTAATATGAAGGGATTGGACTAGATGGCTTCTATGGTCACTTCTAACTTTGAATCTATCATCCTAAGGTTCCTTTCCACTCTAAATATTTGATTATATTAACATTAGATAAAGGTATCTTAAGTTTTTGCTCATCCTTATTGCAATGCCTTGGCAGCTAGGAGGTGGAGTAGATAGAGTGCCACACCTAGATTCATCTTTCTGCGTTCAAATCTGGTATTAGACACTTACTAGTCTGACACTTACCCGAGATAAGTCACTTAACTGTGTTTGCCTCAGTTTACTTATATATAAAATAAGCTGGAGAAGGAAATGGCAAACTACTCCCAGTATCTTTGCAGAAAACCCCAAATATATTCATGAAAAGGCAGACATAGTAGAAAAAACAATTGAAGAACAAATTGAAACACCTCTTCTTTCTTATATTCCTTATCTTTATCTTCACATTCTTCTCCATCCCACAATCCAGAATGTTACATTAGGTGTATTCATACAGAAATCATTCATTTGCCTTTAATTTCAATATTCGCTTTTCTCTTCACTAGATAGTGGGAGCTAGAAGGGGCAAGAAGTAGAAGCCATAGCTTACATTCTAGCTAGCTCCATACATACTCTTTTTTTGGGGGAGGGGGAGGTGGGGCAATGAGGGTTAAGTGACTTGCCCAGGGTCACACAGCTAGTAAGTGTCAAGTGTCTGAGGCTGGATTTGAATTCAGGTCCTCCTTAATCCAGGGACAGGACTTTATCCACTGTGCGACCTAGCTGCCCCCCCCCTTTTTTTTACCCATATATACTCTTGGGTTTCTTCACCTCCTGTCTGTGCCTTCTGTGTTTCATTCCTTATAATAAATTATACTAGAGGATGACTAGTCACATACATATTCTTCATTCTTTGTAGCACAGAATTTTTGTACAGGTAAGAACTTTACAACATAAAATGTTAAAGCCAAAAAATATAGGATGTTTGGGATTGAAGGGATCTTGGAACATAGAATACTAGAGACCTGAAAGATTATTAAGTCAATACCCTTAAAGAGGAGAGAACTGAGGCTCCTCTATTAGCAACTGAACAAACATGACAGTGTGAGGTATAGGTATGTGTGGGGCATACATCCAGTATTAGTATAGTGTCTCTACAAAGAAGCCTGAGTACACACTAGAAATTTTCATTACCAGTTTGAGGACAGATGAGTTCATTATAATTCACAAGGTAAGCATAGGCAGGGTATTTAAAACAGTTGGAGAGTGATTCAGCTGGAGATGGTTGAAGGAGAGGGGGCTGTGGTTTCTGCTGGGATCAGGGGACAGCAATGCTCTGGTGTAAACAAACGGTGTTTTGGGCCTTCCTGTGGGTCTCCACCTTGGTCCACGAAATACGGGCAAAACGGTTAATATATAGAATCCTACCAGTATTCTGAGTTGTGTGGCTCAATGTGTGTTCTGTTTGTGAGGCTGGGCCACAAAGAGCTAGTGTTCTCTAGCCTGTAGGGGGAAAATGGTCATCTCTGGACTGCATCTAGAATATTGTCCCCCATTCCTAGGGCCACATTTTCAGAAGAATGTTAACAAACTGGAACATTTTGAAGGTTGTGACCAGTATGATGAAAAGCCTGAAGAACTTGCTATATGCAAACTAGGAACTAGGAACTAGGAACTAGGGACTCTTTAGGCTTGGGAACAGAAGACTTGGTGGGGGAGATAACATGATAACTGTCCTCAAATATTTAGCGGCTAGTCATAGACAAGGAATTAGGTTGCTGTGCTCTGTGCCAGTGGACAGAATTAGGAGTAACAGGCTGATTTCAGTTTAACATGAAGGGAGTGGGGATTAACACTATAACAATGAAAGTTGTTCAAAAGTGGAATGGTCTGCCACATTGGTCAGGGAGATGCTGTGATTTGGAGATTTGTAGGGGATGTTGGATGGGCACTTGTAATGAGTTTTTTCAGAGAGGATTCTTGTTTAGCTAGAGGTTAGGGTTACCTGGAGAAGAATCTTCTTTCCTTGTTTGTGGATTATGGGAATGACCTGGGCTTCATCCCATTAATCCCAAATTAGTTGCAGTCCTCCTGTGAAACTGAGGTAGCCATAGCCCAGGTGTACCTGCCTGAACAGTTTGAAGTGTGGTATTACATTACCTCATGGACAGAAATTCTAATAGCTGAGTCTTACAGAATACCAGAAATAGGGTCAAAAGACCTGTTTTCCTATCCTAGATCATTCTAATAAGAGGAGCAATAGTAGCTATGTTAATAAAACATTTTAAGATTCTCATAGTATTTTCCTTATGACATTCATCCACTGTAGTACTTGAGTTAGTCATTAAATTTATCTGAGCCTGTCTTCTCCTCTGTAAAAATGGGAAAATAATATTTTCCTGACAAATTCATAGGTTTTCTGTGAGGATGCCAAAAAGGGGAAAGTGCTTTGGAAGCTATGATGTACTCTATGAACAGGAATAAAAATAATGAAATACTTCCATTTCTCTGTCTAAGAATGAAAAATAACTCTACCTCATCCCCATTATTTTCCTTCTAATAGATTTATTTATGTCCCTTCAACTGGGGGTTCTCTACCTTTTCAACTATACTTCTCTCATTTTGTGACTTTTAGGAAGGATATGCTAAGGCTAGTGGGATATGAGGCCCAAGCACAGTGTGCAGTAAAATGAAAGGAAGTCATCTTACAGGTAGCTAGGTGGCATACTCTAGACAACTTGGTGGTGTAGCAGAGAGAGTGATGAATTTTATGTGAGAAAGACCTCAGTTCAAATTCTACTTTAAATGCTTACTAGCTTCGTGACCATGGGCAAATAAGTAGCTTAATTTCTCAGTCTCGATTTCCTCTTTTTTGAAATAGGGAGAATAACTTCACCTACCTTGCAGAGCTCTTGTGAAACTCAAATAATAATAGATAAATTCCAGATTATTATTATTATTATTATTGTTCCAACATATGCAAATTATTTCAGTGCAAGCTAGGTAAAAGAGCAAGAAGAAGGAGCAGAGGTCCTCTTTCTAGACTTTGCAACTCATGTTCCAAGGTAAGCACACTGACACTGACATCCACAGATTAGAGCATGGAGGGAGGTAATTCTTCATTCCTGGAAATCTTGCTGACTGTCCATTCGTCAGAGAAGTTGTAGAGGGAAATTCCTGGTCAGATATGGTATATACTAGGTGACTGCTGAGTTCTCTTGCAACTCTGATTCCTTCATTTAGAAAAATGAAAGAGGACCTGGTAACCATGAACACATACAGGAGGATCACAAGATTTAAAGCTGAAAGGGATCTTAAAGCTTATTTGGTTGGGCCTCTTAGTTTTACAGATAAGAAAATTGATTCTCTGAAAACAGCAGAAAGGACACTAAGTCAAGAGCTCTGGGTTCCAATCACAACTTTTCCACTAGCAAGTCATGGTACTTTGGGGAATTCCCTCCAGGAAAGGGTAATAAAGCTGGAGCCAAGAGTCTTGGGCCCATGTCCTAGCTCTGACAATGAAGAGGATTAGAAGAAAAGATCTCTAAACACCCTTCCTGTATTTGGATTACATAATTCTACATGCTGGAATCTCTGATGCTCGACCCTCTGTAGGTATGTAAAGATGGGCAACTGCTCTCATCTTCAGTATTTTTGTGTGTGGGAAAAAATGAGGTGAGTGATATTTGTAGTATTTGAAACTATGATAAGAAAAGACTATAGCATCTATACCCTTTGAACCAGAGTTCCTACTGCTAGGCATACATCCTAAGGAGATCAAAACCAGAAAGGTTTTATATATACCAAAATATCTATAGTAGCCTGTTGATAGTAGCAAAGAACTAGAAATAAAATAGATGCCCATTTATTATTAAATGGTTAAACAAATTGGGATAGATAACTAAAAATTATTATAACAAGGTCATAAGAAATGGTGGTTATGAAGAATTCAGAGAAACATGGAAAGACAAAGAAATGGAAACAGAGAAGTCAGTGAAAAGAAGAAGCCAGTGTATACAATGACTATAACAATGGGAATGGAAAGAAACAACAAAGAAACGATGTATAATTGTGATTATCAAGTTTGGCCCTGTAATGATTGGAATGACGCCACCTGCTGGAGACTTACTATAGGAAAACTCCACCATGAGGAGAATGCTTCTGAGGGCAAGGCCATGTGGCTTTTCCTTGGTGTCAGGAAGTGACGTTTGCTCATGGGTACTGTCTATCAAGGCTACCAGCCAATCAACTTGAGGAACTTCCCATTTCTGAGAGGAACACACAAAGTAGGAATCAGAAGCTGGGGGAGGAGTTCTTTCTTTTTTGGTTCCTGACCTCACTGTGGTGGAGGGGAGAGACTCCAGAGGACTTCTCAGGAGAATTGAGGAAAGATAGGATTGCCAGGTTGTAGGAATTCTGTTTTCAATCTTTCTCTTTTACTATCTTTCAATAAACCCTTAAAAACCTAAACTCCTTTTATCAGTGATTTTAGTCAGTTTCCCCCATAATTGGGGGAACAGATTAGAACCTACCTTTAGAAATTTAAATTACACAGCCCTGAAGAAGAGACGAGGAGAGATACCTCCTTCCCTTCCTTGTAGGGATGGAGAGAGTATAACATAGAATATTGCAAATACTGTCATATTCAACTGATGGATAGGATAGTTTTGCTGAGCAGCTGTTGTTTCATTTTCTTTTTCTTTGTCACAAATGATAACTGCATGAGGAAGGGTGAAGAAGGAATATATTTGGGAAAGGTGAGATTTTAAAATATATCAGTCATTTAAAAATCATATTTGGAAATATGTCTCACAATAAAGTACATAATAAAATGGAGGTATATAAATGTGAGCTACTATTATTTTATTATAATTTTTGTTACTATTTTCCCATGTCATTTGTTTTCTCCTCTACACAATAAGTAGATCAGATTAGATTGTCCTCTAAATTCCCTTCCCAAAGAACTCTAGCTTGGAATTGGGAAGACAAGCTCAAATTCAACCTCAGATATGTGTTCACTGAGTGACTCTGGGCAAGTCACTTAACCTGTCTGTATTTCAGCTTCCTTATCTATAAAAAATGAAGATATTGTATGCAATCATCTCTAAAGTCCCATTCAGGTTTAATTTATGATTTTGTCAGTATTTCTTTTTTTTTCAAATAAAATGAAGTACTGCTTTAAAATTATAATATATACATATAAGAATTTTCATTAATATTCTTGGGATATATGCCAATATTAGGATAATTAGCCCAGAAGTTCTGAGGAGATGAGTAACTTTTCTCACAATATTTCAAACTGATTTAAAAAATTTGTTTGATATTATAATGATATCCACAAGATATTAGTGTGCCCATCTGCAACATGGTGCTACAGTGGATAAAGCACTAGACTAGGAGTCAGGAAGACCTGAGTTCAAATCTGATCTCAGATACTTATTAACTTAGTGTTTTTAAAGAAATTATTTAACCTCTTCTTACCTCAGTTTCCTCAATTGAAAAATGAAGATAATAATAGCACCTGCCTCCAAATGATGTTGTGAAGATTGAATGAGCTAATATTTAGAAAACATTTAGCAAAGTGTGTAAAACATAATAGGTGCTTAATAATGCTTGTTTCCTTCTTGTTTTCCACCAACCATTTAGCTCTTACTACTTTTATTGTTTGGGAGGTAATGTAATACAATTGAAAGATCAAAGGATTGGGGTGAAAATGCCTCCTCTGACTCATTACCTATATGACTTTAGAGACCTGGACTTTGAGTTTTTTCATTTGCAAAATGTTTGGATTGGACTTAATGGCTTCTGTGATCTTTTCTAGTTCTACAATTCTAATCTTTTATCTTATTTACTTGGTTGAGGTGATACCAGGGAGTCTGTTTTAAATTAATTAATTTTATAGTTAATGTTCTGGAACATTTTCCCTGTGTAGTTCTTAATCAACCACATCTCTTTTTAAAAACTTTTTCATTCATACCTTAATTGGGTAATAGTTTTAGATTCTTTTTTGTAAATTTCATATACATTTTGAATTTCAAAATTTTATCAGAGAATCTACTTCCAATAATATCTACTATACAGCTTCTCTTATTATTATTACTGCATGGGCTTTACTTGTGCAAAAGTTTTTTGTATTTTAAATAACCCAAAGTATGAATTAGGTACATAGGTAATATACTGTCCATGCCATGTATATGGTTATGAATCATACTCAAATAATGTAATCTTTGATTATCTTTTTTTGGTTTGTTTTAAAATTTTGGATTTTTAAAATATAATTAATGCATTTATACATATGGACATTATATATGGCATAAGATGCTAGTCTAAACCAAGTTTTAAACAAACTGCTTTCTAGTTTCCCAAGGATTTATTTCTTTTTTGTTTTTGTTTTTAACACTAAGGTGGTATATTCATTTGTTTCTTTCTTATTTATCTAATCTGTTTCACTGATCTACTGTTCCATTTATTAATAAGTATGAAGTATTTTATTACATAATTTGAAATACAGTAATGATAATATTCATTCTCTTCCATTGCTATTTTATTGTCCTTATTTCCCCTGAAATACCTGGCCTCTTGTTCTTCCAAATGAGTTATGTTACTATTTTATATAGTTCTATAATTAACCCATTAGTAGTTTGATTGCAATTTTACTAATTCTAGAGGTTTGTATAGGAGATAACATCATTTTTATTATTTAGACATAGCCTAGCCATGAATAATGGGTATTTTCCCAGTTAATTAAGTCTTCCTTCACATATATAACATATACAAATATGTGTATAACAAATAAACACATATTTTATATGTGGGTAAAAATGAAGATGGAAAGTGAGTGGGAAAAAGAGATAGAAAGTATCTTTATAATGTTTGACAGTTGTACTTATCTCATCTTTATATTATGTCATACTGTTTAATTCCCAGATATTTTATGCTTTATGTGATTTTGAATAGTGTTTATTATTCTTTCCTCTTTTTGTTAGTACTATATCAAATGCTAATGATTTTGCTGTTATATTTTGTATATCATAGATATTATTTCCAATTGCTCATCTTGATTGATTTATTCATGATTATTTGGGAGCCTCTATGGAAACTATAATATGGTACTCATTTGGGGAGGATGTTTATTCCTTCTTCTTGATGGTTTTTCTTTTAATTTATTCCTTTTGTCTTTATACTATAAGAAGACATCTATGATATTGCCAAATATTACTAGGGAAAGGGGGCATACTTGCTTTATTCTTAAACTTGCTGGGAATATTTCCAGTGGTTTCTACAATGCAAACAATAGTAGTTTTGGTTTTATTTATTTCTGTAATATCAAAGAATAGCCTTTCTACTCTTATTTTTTTAAATTAATAAAAAGTTAAATTAATATATTTCATGAACTCTGTTGTTTTTGACTCAAGATTATGTTTTTGTCATTTACATAATTAGTTCTCCTAATTATTTCCTAATGTTGGATCATACTCAGAATTTTAGCATGTCAAATCTGACATAATTAAATTTATAAAAAGGTGAAAGTAGGCATATGGGCCAGTAATTTTTTTAATGAATATCTTCTTTTATTAATGAATATCTTCTTACCTGCCTCCTTTGGGTAATAATCACATCCATAATTTTTTTTCTAATCATTTGGTATCTTCCCCTCTTTTAGCTATCTTTAGAACAGATGACTTAATACTTTCAAAATTGTTATTACTAGCACAAATTACTCCTTCCTAAACTGATACTGATAAATTTGTTAAAACCTCTTAGTTCTTTTTGATATTAGTGATTTTTCACATTGACGAAAGTTAATGAAAGAAAATAAAGTCAACATGATATATTGGAAAGAATGAGAATCCTTAGAATGAGTGTGACCTATCTGTGTCACTTAGAAGATGTTTGACTGTAACTTACTTAACCCATTTAAATCTCAGGCTCCTTATTTATCAAAAGAAGGGGAAATTAGATTAGTTCAAAACCTGAACTATACCATAGAATGGGATTTTTTTTTTTATTCTCTACCACAAACCCTGCTATGTTGGGTGGACAAAATAGTCTTAGCATCTCAAGATCAAGGGGTCTAGAGCTAGGAAAAAAAAAAGATGGAACAAAGCATAAGAACAGAATTGGTGAGTATGGAGAAATAGGAATATGTATAGAAAAGAGGACAGATGGACAGTGAATTCTCACTCACAATTCCCTAGTTTCCTTCAAAATACAGATCCAGCATTAGTCCCATTAATTTCACTTCCCAAAACAGCATTGCTACTGAATGAATAGTTTCACTGGGCTAGAGAGCCAAAGGACATTTCCAAAAATCACTCCTCGCTCCTTAGGACATCAGTGCTAGGCTAATTAATGCACTCAGCCTGGATTCTGACTCCCGGATACAATTGTTCATGCTACCAGCCAAGACTGGATATTCCACTCCCTCAACATATACTCTCACACCATAGCCATATACTATAGTAGGTTGGAGGGAGAAGGAGGGGAGCAGTGTGGAATAAGCATTTATATAATGCTATTTGGTGCTAGAAACTGTATTAAATGCTTAATATTGTTTCATTTGATCCTTAGAAAAACCCTGTGAAGTAATTATTATTATCTCTACTATATAGAGGGAACTGAGGTAAACAAAACTTAAGTGACTTTTTCCAGGGTCCCACAGCTAGTGAGAGCATGAAGTCAAAATAGAACTCAAGTCTTCTTGGTTTTAGGCTCAGTACACTATTTCCTCTATCACCCAGCTGCCTAAGAAGTTAAAGCATCTTTCAAAGGCAAAGTTTAATAGACCAGAAAAATGTTTGCCATGGATCAATAACCGGAAAGCATTGGGCTAAATGACCCCTAAACTCCCCTTTAGCTTTGCTGTTCAGCTTTACATGTTCTAACCCTCTCTTAGCTCTAACACCCTATTATTTCTCATCTGATAAATTCAAGTTATTTAGATCACTTTCTTATCCAGCTGGCTTTTCTTTCAATTCAATAAGTCATGCAAGAAATTTTATGACAATTTGAATGGATTTAGCTTGATAATGATAGACTGCTATATTTTCCCCATGGTTAGTCTGTCTGTTTTTGACTACCTGTCAAGAGTTAGCTAGAAGTTAGTCTTATAGGACTATTTCCATGAGAAAACAACACTATGGTTATATCTTTGACAGCATTATCACCATAGCCAGACATATGAAGAATGGAATTTAGATCCCTGAAGTCATGAAATGTGTCCTTTATTTCATTGCAGCTAGAAGCCTAAGAAGTCCCCATCTCATGGTTATTTTCCAGGGCTAAATTCAATACTCCTCTTTTCACTGGATTTTTCTTATAATCTGCCCTATTGAGGCAGAAATAAGTGTTTCTAATGCTACCTGAATTCATACAGAGAAGGAAAACATGTTAGGAAGATCCCAGGAAGAATTGCCTTCCAATTTTATCTATGAATAATCTTCCTTTCACTCATGATTGTCATGGAATAGTGTAAAGCAGAGAGAAGTGTCAAATAAAAAAACCTGCTGATCACCTGATTGTGGCCTGAACCAGATAAAATGTCATTGAGAAATGTTTAACAAAATAAATAAAAATAAAATGCAGCATAGATAATAATAATTTATGATTTTGTCAGTCAATATGCAGTCCATAGGAATGCCTGAGTTTGATACCATAGTGTAAAGAGCACTGAGCTGTGGAACCTAAGGTTCTAATCCTGGTCCTGTCATTATCTTGCTGAAGGATCTTGGGCAAATCATTCAATCTCCCCATACTTTTAAGTATTCATCTCTAAAATTGGGATACCAAAATCATTGTTCTCTACCTCATAGGCTTGTTTCAAGGATCAAATGGGGAAACTTATAAAACATGTTCTAAATCCTTAAGCATCATATAAATGCCACTTAGTATTATTGCTGTAATTTTGTTATTGTAATTTATTGTCAAATGGAAATGCCAAATATTTCACAATTTTGCTGGTGAGTATTTAATAAGATAACAGAGTTTTCTAAACCATTGTTCATGCCCCAACTCCCATAATCTCTCATTGAACCAATGATCACAATCATTGGATATTTTTAGCACAAATCCTGAATTAATGTACTCACTTTTTGTTTGTTTGTTTATTTGTTTGTTTTGGTGAGGCAGTTGGGGTTAAGTGACTTGCCCAGGGTCACACAGCTAGTAAGTGTCAAGTGTCTGAGGTTGGATTTAAACTCATGTCCTCCTGAATCCAGGGCTGGTGCTCTATCCACTGTGCCACCTAGCTGCCCCAATGTACTCACTCTTAAAAAAAAAAGGGAAAGTCAACAAAAGTATGGCTATTTTAATATATTCTTATTTATTTAATTAAACATTTCCCAGTTACATGTAAAAAATTTTAACATTTTTACAAAAATTTCAATTCCAAATTCTCTCTTTCCTTCCTGCCTCTCCCTGCTCCTTAATTTGATAGAGATTATACATAGGCATTCCTGGAAAACATTTCCATATTAGCCTCTACATTAAATTTAGAAACCACCAGATAATGCTTATGAGAAAATACATCCTGTATGGTGCCATGGGCAAGAGTGTTGGACTTCAAGCCAGGTAAAATCTATATTCCTAACTCCCATTGTTAGTTGTATGACGTTGGTGAAATTACAGTCCCTTGGAGTTTCAATTTCCTATTTGTAACATGGGATGATAATACTTGTTAGACTTAGGATGAGATGTGGTATGGTGGGGAAAGACCTTATTCTAGACTCAGGGGCACTGGCTTCATATCCTGCTCTATCACTTACTGCTGGTGTGACATGGGACAAGTCATATAGCCTATCTAATATTCAGTCTCCTCATCTATAAAATAAGGAGCATTTTTTGTTTTTAAAAAGTAATATTATATTTTTCTTAATTACATGAAAAGATAATTTTTAACATTCATTTTGTTTTAAGTTCCAAATTTTCTCCTTCCTTTCTTCACACCCCCTCTCCCTAAAGGGGTAAACAATTTGATATAGGTTATAAATGTACAATAATATAAAATATATTTCCATATTAGTTATGTTCTGAAAGAAGAAACAGAACAAAAGGGGAAAACATTTAAAAAATAAAGTGAAAAACAGTATGTTTTGATCTGCAGACACTAAGAGAAATACTTCTCTCTTCTATTAATAACTAATTATTGAATTAAGACCAATGTTTTTCTACTTTTCTACTTTCTCATCCAGAAAGCAACCAGTGTGGGAAATCTTCCTCAAAAGCTTACCCACACTAGAGACCTAATCAAAGAGAGTAAAAGAAATTCTAAGTTTAGGCTAATGGGTGGATTCTTACCCATTGTGTTTATTCAGACAGGTTTCTGAAAAATCTTGATTCTCTCTTTTGTCAGACAAGTAAGATAGAAATTGATATACCTCTTTGCCCAGGAATAAGGTCATCTAAGTCATGTAATGCAAGACCTTCATTAGAATGAGCCCACATCTCATTATAATATTCATTCTCTCATTAATTGTTAACCAATAAGAGTTGATTGCCACCCTCAGGAACACCTGCTCTTCGAGGTGCATATAAATTGTGAGCCCACCACTATGAGGGGTCTTTGGCATTTAAGAATTCCACTGACTTCTTTTATTAATAAACATGCTAACCTTATTAATAAAATGATTAAGTTACCCAGAAACTATGTCTCTCGAACTTTTTAAATGTCACAATGTCATCATTTCTTTCTCTGGATGTGGAAAACAATTTTCATGATGAACCTTTTGGAATTGTCTTGGATCATCGTGTTGCTGAGAATAGCTAAGTTATTCACAGTTGATCATTGTACAATATTTCTGTTACTGTGTACAATGTTCACATTATGCTCATTTCACTTTGCATTACTTCATGTAAGTCTTTCCAAGTTTTTCTGAATTCAGCCTGCTTATCATTCACTATAGCACAATAGTATTCTACTCTTATCATATGCCACAACATTTTTAGCCATTCCTTGATTTCTGGGCATAATGAGGAGCTTTTTCTAAACAGCATCTAAGGTTTCTACTAGTTCTAGGTAGCTGGATGGTACCGTGGAGATAGCATTGGATTTAGAGTTAGGAAGATCAAATTCAGTCTTGGGTATATACTAGCTAGGTGACTGTGGGCAAGTCACATAACCTCTGATTCAGTTTCTTCATCTCAAAAATTTGGGTAATAAAAGCACATACTTCTCTGGGTTATTAAGAGAATTAAATTAGCCAACCATTCTAGAGAACAATTTGGAATTATGCCCAAAGGGATATGAAACTTTGATCCAGCAATACCACTGCTAAGTATATATCTCAAAGACATCCTAAAAAAGTAAATCTGTACCAAAAAAGTACTATTTGTACAAAAATATTTATAGCAGCTCTTTTTGTAGTTGCTTAGAGTTGTAAATTAATGTCCATCAATTGGAGAATGGCTAAACAAGCTGTGGTATATGGTGGTGATGGAATATTATTGTGCTATAAGAAATGACAAGTAGGAAGTTTTCAGAAAGTCCTGGAAAGACTTGAATGAACTGATGTATAGTGAAGTGAGCAGAACCAAGAGAACATTGTGCATAGTGGCAATATTGTTTGATGAAGAATTGTGAATGACTTAACTATTCTCAGCAATACAATGATCTAAGACAATCCCAAAGGATTGTAGTAAAGAATACTATCCACCTCCAAAGAAAGAACTGGTATAGATCGAACACAGTGAAGCATGCTATTTTTCACTTTCTTTCATTTTCACTTTATTCAAGTTTTATTATACAAATGACTGATATGGCAATGTTTTAAATAATTGCACATGTATAACCTATATATGATTGCTTACCACTTCAGGGAAAGTGGAGGGGAGGCAAGGAGAGAGGAATAAGATTTGGAACTCAAAATTTTAAATAGAGTATTTACTGAGAAAAAAGAGAATCAAATCAGAACATACTTGTAAAGAACTTTGCCATATAAATGCTATTATTAAGTAATCTTATAATTCTATCATGCATCAAACAGATACTTTGTGAATAGCCAAGAGTCAAAACTAAGCTCTCTGGGATCTAGAGAGATCCTTTCCTGATGTTACAAATAAGTAATGGATTCTTGACATCTGCTGCCTTTTTGGAAATGGGTTTTGGCAAAATGCTGTATTTTATCTATATGATCCTGATTGTTCTTGGGATCCTATGACTGATTCTCTTCAAAATGATCCATCCATTTTCTTTTACCTGCACATGTTAGTGACTGATGACATGCCTTTGTGAGGCAGAAGACCTGGGTTCTATAGCCACAGAAACAAAGTGACTCCAATTAGGTCCATTTGTCTGAGTCCTGTGAAATCCAATGGCATATATGAAATAGGGGCTGGAGCATAAGTTTTTATCAAGGATAAAGCTATTACTAACTTAATAAATGCTTTGTTGTTGCCACTGATTTAACATTTTCCAAAACCTTTGGTGTTGTTTGTATTTAAACCTTCTCTCCTCTATGTATTTTTGAAACCTTAGGATTATCTTTGTTCCTTTCTTCTCCCTTCACACTCCTATTGAGTCAATGTCTAATATTATTAATTCCATCTCTGCAATATGCTTCACATCCTTCTCTAGCTCTCTATTCTCTACTACAACCAATGTAGTACAGGCTCCCTTTGCTACCCACCTGGAACAATGATGGGACAGGAAAGTATCAAAGATAATCCTAAGATTTCAAAAATAGGAGACCTTGACTGAGAAAGAGTCATATAATGGATTGAGATTGGACTTGCATTCAGGAGGAACCTATTTCAAATCCTATCTCAGGCAATTACTACCTGTATAAACTTGGAAAAGAAAGTAAACAAACATCTATTAAGCACCTACTATGTGCAAGATACTATAATAGGCACTTTATAAATATTGTTCTCATTTGATCTTACAACAACCCTGATAAGTAGGTACTATTAATATCTCCATTTTATAATTGAGGAAACCATTGCAGACAGAAGTAACTTGCTCAATGTTACATAGCAACTGGATTTTGAAATAAGGTCTATGATTCTAGGACTAGTCCTTCAACTACTGTGCCACCTAGATAAACTAGTAAATGGGAGAGACATAAAAATTCTTATGTGAGTCCAAGAAAGGAGCTATCATTTTGCGTGTGTGTGTGTGTGTGTGGCAATTGGGATTAAGTGACTTGCCCAGGGTCACACAGCTAGTAAGTGTTAAGTGTCTGATGCCGGATTTTAACTCAGGTACTCCTGACTCCAGGGGCAGTGCTCTATCCACTGTGCCACCTAGCTGCCCCAGGAGATATCATTTTCATTTGGGATGGATCAAGGGAGGCTTCATGGAAGAGGTTATATTTGGGGCTGGGCTTCAAAGGACAAGTAAAATTTCAATCAGTAGAACTAAAATGAGAGCTCTCTTTTTTAAAAAAAATATTTTCAATAGGGGCAGCTAGGTGGTACAGTGGATAAACCACCAGCCCTGGATTCAGTAGGACCTGAGTTCAAATCCAGCCTCAGACACTTAACACTTACTAGCTGTGTGACACTGGGCAAGTCACTTAACCTTCATTGCCTTGCAAATAAACAAATAAGCAAATTAATCAATTAATTAATTAATTAATGGATGGCTGAATGAATAAATAAATTATTTTCAACTCTCAAGCATTTGTTTTCTCTTTCTTTCTACCAACACACCTCCCCACCTAACTCCACCCCTTCGAAAAAGAAAGAGAAAAATAAAATTCTTGCAACAAATATGTGTCAGTTGAGTAAAACAAATTCCCATATTGGTCACAACCAAAAAATGTGTGTCTCATTGTGCATAGTTTGTATATCATCTATCTGTTTGAGATCATTCATTGCTCCTCTAGAACCATGGTAAATCATTGAGTTTATCAGTTTTTAAGTCATCCAAACTGTTCATTTTTCTAATGTTGTTTAGTATAAACATTTTTCCTAATTTTCTTCACTTCATTTTGTATCAATTCATAAATCTTCCCAGATTTCTCTGAATCCATCCCTTTAAACTAGTATTCAATTAGACTCATACAACAAAATTTATTTAGTCCTTCCCCATTTAATGGATACTCTTTTATTTCATGGGCACGTCATTAGGAGGGGTTACCAGATATAGGAGATGATGTGATCAAAGACACAGTTGTAGGAAAGGACAGCATTTGTAATCTATTTTGGCTAAATGATTAAGTACATAAAGGGTAAAAATGGGAGATAAGCTTAAAACCATAGAATAATAGAATCAAAGATGGAAAGAGTCTCAAAGATCATAGAATGAGAGGCAGCATAGAACAGTGACTTAAGTAAATAAATCAGCATTCGAATTCCACTTAATAGCCATATTATCATGGTCAAGTTGATTAAACTCTCTGAGCTTTGGTTTCATCATCTTTAAAATATGAATAATTATAATACCTGTAGTACCTATCTAATAATAAGAGGTTCAGGTAAGGTAACGTATATGGGGTGCTTTACAAACTTCAATATAAATGTTGGGCATAAAATTCCATGTCTAGTCCAACACCCAAATCATGAATCCCTCTAAACCATTCTGACAAGTGGCCATCCACACTCTAAATTGAAGTTACTCAGTGATGAGTCTCGCAGTATCTTATTAGGAAGTCCATTTTACTTCAAGAAAGCTTTAGGTATAAAGAAAATACTGTTTTATATTGAATGGAAAGGTAGCTTGCTAAAATGAAAAGTTCATTGTGTTTAAAGCCAGCAAATTTAGGTTCAAATAAAGACTGCTACATACTGTCCATACCATGGGAAAATCATTTAACCTTAGTGATTCTCAATTTCTCCATTTGTAAAATGAGGATGTTGGACTAGGTGATTAGCTAGGTTCTCTCTACTTCTAAATTTATCATCTCATGATCCTTGAAAATTGTCTTTGTGTTCAGAACAAGTCTAAGCTTTCTTTTCAATGATTTAGATACAACAATGGTGAATCCAAATGTAAAAGAGCTAAATTCTCTTCTTTGCTCCAGGCCAAACATCTTTAGTTGCTTCGTGAAATCTGTAAATATTTAACATGACTTTTAGTCCATACCCATCCTGCCTGACTTCTTCTGGATGCTCTGTAATTTATCGATGCCCTTACAAATCTGTTTTGCCATAGCCTAAACACAATAATTAAATTGTGGACTGTGCTGAAGAGATAATAGTAGAATTATTTCTTCACTCTCTTTGACACTATATCTATGTATTACATAGCATACCTAAGCTCTTTTGGCTTCATATTGTTAGAAGCACCAAGATTTTTAAATTTTTTTAGAAAGGAATTTGCAAAATAAGTGAACAAATAATGTATGGATTAATAAATTTTATTAATCTATTTTAATTTTACATTGCTTAAATTTTCCTTATTTATCTTTTTCCTCCCCTCCCAGAGGGCCATTGCTTTTAACATAGATTGTTTTTTTTAAGGAAGACAGTAATGAAGGTGAGGGAAGGAAGGAGAGAAAGAAGGAAGGAGAAAAGAAGAAAGGAAATAGATTTTATTGATGTCTTTTATTTTTTGGCCTAAATTTCCTTTGTATCTCTACCTTTCCCTCCCTAGAGAAACACTACTTATAAAAAATGTTTTAAAAAGGAAAAGAACAAAACAAAACTGATCAAAATGTCAAAAAGCTCTGGCCTTGTCTACCATGTAGCACCTCCATGGACTCTGATCTCTCAAAAGGAGCAGGAGGACTTGTCTTCTCATATCTCTTCTTTGGGGCCTGGCTTGCCTTTAATAATTTTTTTCAGCTTTCAGTTTTGCTTCCTTTATGGTTGTTGTTCTTTGCATTTAAATTGCTGTAGTCATGTATATTGTTTTCCTGGCTTTGCTTGCTTCATTTTTCACCATTTCATATTGGTCTTTTTATGCTCCTTTGTATTCATTCTGCTTGTTTCTTAAAACATAGCACTAGTCCATTGCATTCATGTAACATGGTTTGTTTCTCCATTCCCTAATCAATGGACATCTACTCTATTTCTAATTCTTTGCTACCATAAAATGAGCTGTTATGATTGTTTCAAGTAATTTTTTAGTTGATTCTCTAGGATTCTCTAAGTATACCATCATATCACCTGCAAAGAGTGATAGTTTTGTTTCTTCCTTGCCTATTCTTATTCCTTCAATTTCTTTTTCTTCTCTTATTACTAAAGCTAACATGTCCAGTACAATATTGAATATTAGAGGTGATAATGGACATCCATGTTTCACCCCTGATCTTATTAGGAATAACTCTAACTTATCCCCAGTACATATAATGCTTGCTAATGGTTTTAAGTAGATATTGCTTATCATTTTAAGAAAATCTCCACTTATTCCTATGCTCTGGAGTGTTGTTTTTTTTTAAAATAGGAATGAGTGCTGTATTTTGTCAAAAGCTTTTTCTGCACCTATTGATATAATCACATGATTTCAGTTAGTTTTGTTATTGATGTGGTTGATGATGTTAATAGTTTTCCTAATGTTGAACCAGCCCTGCATTTCTGGTAGAAATACCACTGAGTAGGGGGCAGCTAGGTGCCACAGTGGATAAAGCACTGGCCCTGGAGTCAGGAGGAACTGAGTTCAAATCCAGCCTCAGGCACTTGACACTTACTAGCTGTGTGACCCTGGGCAAGTCACTTAACCCCCATTGACCCCCCCAAGAAAAAAGAAAAGAAAAGAAATATCACGTAGTCATAGTGTAGTATCCTGGATATAAATTGCTGTATTCTCTTTGCTAATATTTTACTTAAAATTTTGTGTCAATATCCATTAGGGAAATTGGTCTATAATTTTCTTTCTCTGTTGTGGCTCTTCCTGGTTTGGGTGTCAACACCATATTTGTGTCAGAAATGGAATTTTGTAAGACTCCTTTTTCAACTATTTTTTTCAAATAATTTATATAGTATCAGAATTAATTGTTCTTTAAATGTTTGGTACAATTCACTTGTAAATCCATCTCGACCTGGAGATTTTTTTTTCTTGGACAGTAAATTGATGGCTGTTCAATTTATTTTTCTAAAATGGACTTATTTAAGTATTTTGTTTCCTATTTTGTTAATCTGGACAATTTATATTTTTGTAAAAATTCATCCTGTTCCCTTAGACTGTCAAATTTATTGGCATACAGTTGGGGGAAATAGCTCCTAATTATTGTTTAATTTCCACGAAAAAGAGCTATTATAAATATTTCGGTGTACATGGAGATTTTCTTCTTATCAAAATAACCTTTTTTGGACTTTTGTCTTACAGATGAATCTTTAAAAAAAAAGTACCCTTAAAACAGAGCAAATGATCATTTCCTGATGATCCCCACTGAAAACAGTTCTAAATATTATAAAGTTTTGATAGACAACAGGCATAAATTTCTCTCTTTGTAACTTCTGCCCATTGTTTCAAGTTCTTACCTGCAGAGTTGCCTTTCCAGTCTTCTTACAACCTATTCCCTGACATATACTCTTTGCTTCGGTGACATTGGCCTCCTGACTGTTCCACAAACTCTATCTCTCATTTCCTGGTATTTTCCATGTCTGTCTCCTCTATGCCAATTGCTGGCCTCTACTTACCAAGTTTTTAGATGCCAACACCCCACAGATATTTTATTTTACATTGCTTGCCATCTAGAATGATTCTGAGTAGACTTTAACTCAAGTTTATATTTGTCCCTATTAAATTTCATTTTCTTATATTTGATTACCCTTCTGAGATTTGTTGGGATTCCAAATCTGTGTTTGACAGCTAGATGCTGCAGTGGATAGTGTACTGGACTGAGAGTCAGCTAAAATTAGATAAAATTCAGCTTCAGATGCTACCTAGCTTGGCATCCTGGGAAAGTCACATAACTACTCTCTGCCTGGATTTTCTTATCTGTAAATAATAATAATAACAATAACAATATCTACCTTCCAAGGTTGTTGTGAAGATAAAATGAAATTATATTTGTAAAGTGCTTTGCAAAACTTAAAATGTTATCTACATGCTGATTCTATTATTATCATCCAGTGCATTACCAGTGCTTTATGTCCTGATAAGCAAGAAATTTACATCTTCAGATACATCATTGATTAAAATCTTGAACTGAATGATGCCATGAGCAGAGCAGAGTAGCCAATAGTAATATTAGGGGAATTACTTACTCCCTATATAATTTGCAGAAATCCATTTATTGTTCCATCAGAAAAGGCTACGAAGCTATTTTGGATCAACCTATTCTTTTTTGTTTTGTTTTTGTCAGGGCGATGAGGTTTAGGTGACTTGCCCAGGGTCACGCAATTAATAAGTATCAAGTGTCCTACTCTGGATTTGAACTCAGGTCCTCCTCAATCCAGGCCCAGGTACATTATGGACTGTTCCACCTAGCTGCCCGCTGGATCAACCTATTCTTGATGAATCCATGTTGGCTCATCTTGATTGCTGTTTCCTTTATTCATTACTCATACAATTTATTCCTTTATTTTGAAGTTGGATCTATTGTCTTATGATGGAAGAGACCTCCTTCATGGAGAACCTCTTCTAACAGTGCAGATTAGCAAATGTTCTAGAATTTATAATCTTCAGATTTGTAAAAAGCCCTAAGGGTTTCGATGACTTGCCTAGAGTCACCTACCATGGGCGGGGGGGTGGGGGGGATGGTGGTGGTGGTGTTCATGTGTGCACACATACATGCATGTATGAGAAATGGGACTTGAATTCAAGTTGCTCATATTCTGTAAGCAGCTCTCTATCCACTCTGCCTCTTACACCAATAATTTAAAACATCCATTAGCAAATTCTCTTGTATCTCTTTTGATGTTCAAAAATTGAAGTGACATTTGCTCCTTTCTAGCTCTGTGGTTCCTCTGGTTCTCCATAATTGCTCACAGATCACCCCAGTAACTGCATAGCAATCATATCCTTGAAATCTTTCAGTTCTCTGGGACACAATTCAACTGGGTCAGAGACCTAAAACATGCTGAGGGCAGCTAGGTTGGAGCTTGATTATTCCAGGCCTTAAATGCAGGCTAAGGAGTTTGGACTTTATTCACTAGGCAATAGGGAGCCATTAGGAACATTACCTTAGCACCAACATGATGTATTGGGGTTGGGAAGAGACTAGAGTAAAGGTAAGCATGGAAAATTTGGACTATTATCACATAGCATAAGCCCGGTTCCACTGAATCTCTGGATTTCTCTTCCAGGGGGAAAAGAGATGAGTAGAGTTAGTCAAGGTCAGGTGCCAGGAATTATGGAAATCATCATATTTAAGGTATGGGATAGGAATCACCATCCAGAGGTCAGGTAGTAGGCAAAACTAAATTGACAAGGTTGACCTTTCAGGATGTGCCACATAATAACAACTCTCCTATAACTCACATTTCTATAGAACTCTAAGATTGATGAAGGCACTTTCTTTACAATGATCCTATGGGTAATGAAAATATTACTATTCCTATTTTATCTAGAATGACACCAAGATTCAGAGAGGGAGTGACTCCCCTCTGATCTCACAACAAGAAAATATCTGAGACATGATTTGAACTCTTGTCTCTTTATGCTATATCCAGCTCTCTTTCCATATGAGATTCTTTAAGCCAATCCTTAGAGCTCAAGGTGGGAATATTCAGATTTCCAGAAAATTTATCTTCCCTGGACACATGGGGAATAATGGATACAGTTCTGGATTTAGTGTCAAAAAGACCTGAGTAGGGCCTGAAGTCAGAAAGAACTCAGTTCAAATCTGGCCTCATACTAGCTGTATGACCTTGGGTAAGTCATTTAACCCTATTTGTCCCAGTTTTCTCTTCTGTAAAATGAGTTGGAGAAGGAACTGGCAAACCACTCCAATATCTTTGCCAAGAAAACCCCCAATGGGGTCAAAAAGAGTGGGACACAACTGAACAACAACAGCAAATAGATATATGTAGACAAAGATATGAATTTAGGTAATATAGCTATATAGATGATATAGTTCTAAATATAGATGATTTAGACAGAAGATAGATTAGATGTAGCTGGAGATATAGATTAGATCTAGATATAGCTTAGATATAGATGTAGTGATATAGCTATAGTTGATATAAGTGATATAGCTATAGTTGAAAATTTGTTATATTTTTCTTTTATGTCATGTACCTCCCTCACTCTTCTGGGGAATCACCCCTTATAACAGAAAATTAAAACAAAAAAGGAAAGTCAACCATTCAGTGAAATAATTAAATACATCATCTATATCTGACAACTTATGCAGTGTTCATTATCCATATTCCTTCACCTCTACAAAAAGGAAGAGGGTTTCATTCCTTTGTTTTTTCTTTACAAGAAAGGTTGGCAATTATCATTTAAAAGAATTCCATTTCACTGGTTTAGTTTCTATTTATATTGTTTTAGTCATTGTATGTGTTCTTTTCCTGGTTATTATTATTTTATTTACTCATCTATTCATTTATCCCAAAACCTCTCATGCTTCTCTGTATTCTTTGCTTATCTATTCCTACCATCATTATCCATTACATTCATGTACAAGAACTTGTTTAGCCATTTCCATCTGATGGACATATATTTTGTTTCTAATTTTTTGCTAATACAAGAAGTGCTTTTCTACATATTTTGTTACATTACACATAGAGCCTTTCTTTTAATCACTAACTTCATTAGAGTATAACCTGAACAAGAGATTCTCTGGGCTAAAGGGTATGACAGTTTTAGTCAATATCATAACATAATTTCAAACTCCTTTCCAGATGATAGAATCAATTCATAGTGCATCTTGCCATCAAAGCTCTGGAATTGCTTTCTTTTTAATACCTTTACTAATATGTTAGGTATGAGGTGAAACTTTAGCTTTGTTTTGATTTGCATTTTTATTATGTTCAGTGATTTGGAGAAAAATTCACATGGCTCTTATGGGTTTTTATTATTCTTTTTAAAGTGGGTTAAGGGGGCCCCTAGGTGGTGCAGTGTATAAAGCACAGGCCCTGGACGGAGGAGAACCTGAGTTCAAATCTGGCCTAGGACACTTGATACCTACTAGCTGTGTGACTCTGGGCAAGTCACTCATTGCCCCCCCCCAAAAAAAAATGGGTTAAATCCCCATCCCTGCCTTCAAGGAGCTTCTAACCAATTTGAAAAGACTCACCAGAAACACATAAAAAGATAGTATATACTATGTGGGATATAAATGAGTGACTACTAAGTGGAAACAGCATAGGGAAAAATGCCCCCTTAATATAAGGCAACACTTTCCCACACTGGAATATGCTGCTTCACAAGTTATTCAAAATATTTAGCATTTATATAGCACTTTAAGGTTTTATACAATACTTTCCAAATATTACCTTATTTGATTCTCATAACAACCCTGTAATATAGATACTATTATCTTCACCATTTTACAGATGAAGAAACTGAAGTTAAGAGGTTTAGTGATTTACCTGATGCCACATACCTAGTGTCTGAAGCAGAATTCAAACTCAGATCTTCCAATTCCAAGGCCAGTGCTTTACTTACTATGCTACCGAGCTATAATTCCTGTTACAAGAGGTCTTGGAGAAGAGATTTGTTTTAGAAGGTATAGAGAAAATTTAAATTCAGATTAGAGTTATTAAAACTTCTCTGAGGGACTTCCAAGTTACAGAACCAACAAGACAGAAGACTAGACATTTTCTCTGATCCTTATAATCTCTTAAACCTCTCCAAAATAGGAATTGTGCTGAAGAGAAAAATTTCAGCTGCCTCCAGTCGTGTGGAAAACCAAGAACCCTAAGAAGGTAAAACCCTAATGAACTAAAAACAGAGAATGTTAATGATGCCCAACCCCTAATGCACACTTTCAGCAGCCTCTCCCCCATAACTCACAAAAGTATAGGATCAGGGCTACACCCATTGATTGACTTGTCCCAAAATTCAACTCTATCCACCCTGTCCTAACCCAGTGCCAGATTAAATGCTAGAAACATGCAACAAAAGTGTGAACATACTCTATGCCACAACAAGTCTCATCCAAAAAAACTAAGGAACAAGGAAACTGGAACAAGATGTATGTGTGGCTGGGTCCAGCTCTGTCCTTCCTTAGAAGTTGTTTGGGTATAGACTGAGTATGATAAATTGCCTCATATTAGGGGCCTTTGAGATCCAACCTTCAGGGAAACTGCTACAGAGGGGAAAGATTCAGAAAGTGAATAATAGAGACCTGAAAGGAGAAAAAAGACTGAAATTACCAAAAATCTCTGGAGGAATAAAATTCAGTTAAATACCTTGACCATAAGCAGATAAACTAACAAGGAAACTATTAACAATGAAAGGGAAGATAGCATCTAGATGAGGAAAAAGAAACCAGACATCCATAAATAAATATTGCAAGATAAAGAGTAACCTTTGTGGTCTTAAGAAAGCATGGAATTATAGCAGGGTATGCCTGGATTGTTTTAAAAAGAAATAATAATTGTGAAATCAGAATCCATGACCTGTATAGCAGAAATAATTGACAGAAGAGAAAGACTTGAATAAATAATGGAAAATCTCAACAAAAAAGTATACTTCAGAAGGAAAATGATTTCCATGTAAGCAAAACATATTGTTCTCAATAATAGAATAGGGAGAGATAATTTAAGGAGCTCCTATAAAAATATTACAAGTCGAAAATCTGAAAGTCATATTGTATTAAATAATACAAGAAAATTGCTCGGAATTTCTGAACACAAAAATACAGATTGTCAATTGAAAGAATACAAAAGCTAACACCTGTGGGGGAAAATTATGCTGTAAACTCCAAGAAATATAGTGATTAAATTTAACAACTCTGCTTACAAATAGCAGATTTTGGGGGCAGCTAGGTAGTGCAGTGGATAAAACACCAGCCTTGGATTCAGGAGGACCTGAGTTAAAGTCCAGCTTCAGTCACTTGACACTTACTAGCTGTGTGACCTGGGCAAGTCACTTAACCCTCATTGCCCAGTCCCCGAAAAATAGCACATTTTGCAAAATCTCAGGAAAAGACTTTCTAATTGAAAAGAAAAAAAAGACTCATTACACAAGACTACTCCCCACCAGAAATTACAAAATAAGAGGGCATATAAAATAGGGACAGAGAGGAAAAAATACATGGAGAAAGAAAGATTCAGTGATGGGATAGAATAGCACTGATGAATGCTTCTTTGGGAAAAAGGAGATAATCTATAAAGGAATATCTGGAATAGGTATAATATGAAGGGATTTATTGGTTAGAGAGACCAGTCCTTCTGCCTCAGGAGAAGGAGAATCAGAGTTCTTGGGTTAACTGAGTAATATGAAATGAATGTGGAAAGGTAGGTTGGAGCTAGATTATGTAGGATTTTAAATGCTAAGCTGGGGAGTTTGTATTATATCCTCAAAGTAATAGGGGAATATCAGGGGAATGACATGGCTCATACCTCTTTAGGAAAATTATTTTGCCTGCCATTTATAGGATGAATTGGAAAGGAGAGAGACCATAAATAGTAAGACTAGCTAAGAGGTTATTGGAATAGTTCAGAGAAGGGATAAAAATATGAAATAGGGTGCTGGCCATGGGAATAGAGAAAAGTTGAATGTCACATATGTTATGAACGTAGAATCAGCACAATTTGGCAACTGATTGGACTGATATGGAGGGCAAGGAAAAATGATTAGTTGAAAAAAACTGAATCTGCAAATTTAGGTGAATGAAAAGATGGTAATGTCTTCAATTGACTTAGAGAAGGTTTTAAGAGGTTTGGAGGTAGGGGAAAGAAAATACTGAATTCTGTTTTGGGCGTGTTGCATTTGAGATACTTTTAGGAAAGTGACATGGAGATGTTAAGCAAGAAAGTAATGGGATATTAACGTTCAGGAGAGAAATTACTTAAAGATTTTAGAGTGGTATATGTAGAAATAATAATTCAACCCTGGAAACTTGATGATGCCATTCTGAAAGGCCTGAGCAGAGCTTCATACAATTAATAAAATGAATGGTCAATGTTACTGAATTCAGAAATCACTTTGACCTGGGGCTACTCAGCAAGCAGGCAAAACTTTAATGGGGCCTTAAAGACTTACTAGGATTTTAGTGGATAGAGAAGTATGAGGAAAGAAAAATCTATGAGTTACCTTTCTCCTCAAGTGGAGAAAATATTGATGGTTTGAAATTTTGGAGTCATTCACTTGAAAGATTTGTGCCTGAGTTAAATCTGTGGTGGGTATCCCACCCTGCATGAGGCACTTTGAGAGACACCTGGATATAATAGAATATCAGAACATGTGGGTGCAAATCTTGGTTCTGATAGTTATAGATAACTTTGGCAAGTTAGTTCCTATAAGATTGCTTTTTCCCCAAGTGTAAATTGTGATAATATTTGCATTATCTGTCTCATAGGATTGTTATGAGAGAATTTTGTAAACCATAAAATACAATGAAAATATGAATTATATAATAATAAAGATACATACTTTAGCATATATCTTAAAAGTGTCCCACTCTGGTTATGGAGATAGGATGTATAAGAAACTATTAAACTATGATACATGGTTTTTTGCATCTTAAACACCAAAATGAGTGATATGTCCAGTAAATGTTATAGCAATTCAGTTAACTGTGATGTTTAAAATCTAAATGTGTGTTCTAATCTGCCCCCCCCCCCCAGTTTTGGGGGAAAGTTGGCTAAAATCACTGATAAATTCAGCAAGAGTTTAGGTTTTTAAAGATTTATCAAAATATATTAGAAGTTAGTGAAGAGAGAGAGAGAGAGAGAGATTGAGAACAGATTCCTTATAACACAGGAAATTCTAGCTTAGATCTATTTGGTATAACCAGAGAGAAAAAAACCTTGCTTTCCTAGAAGCCTGCATGAAGTTCTGCTACCAAGCAGATGTCCAAACGAAAAGAGAGACCCCTTTTTTTTCTCCCCATCTGCTGCCATGTGCTATTCCTCAACAAAAAGAGACCACTTCAGTGAATGAGCCTCCACTTCCTAGTCCCTGTCTCCATCTCCAAAAGGGGAGATCCTTCAAGGTAATTGATTGAGAGTAGTCTCTTGCTGAAGTCAGTAGTCCACAGCCTTTGAGAACAATACATCACTCATGGCCAGCCAGGTGTGGTCTCCATCAATCAGCCTTAAGTAGGTACTCAGTCAGTTTCTCAGTCTCACTCAATTCAAACAATTCTAAATCAATCTTCAGGTGGGGCCCCTGGGTGTCTGCAAAATCCCATTATTTTATCACAAACCAAAAATCACCTACCCAGAAAAACTGTGTATAATATTTCAGGGGGAAAATGGGACTTCAATGAAAAAGAGGACTTTCAGGTATTTGTGATGAAAATACCTGAACTGAATAGAAAATTTGACTTTCAAATACAAGACCCCAGAGAAGAATAAAAAGGTAAACAGGAAAAAGAAATCATGAATGAGGTTAAAATGTTAAACTGTTTACATTCCTAGATGGAAAGATGATACTTCTAACTCATAAGAACTTTCTCAGTATTAGGGCTGCTAAAAGGAATAAATTTAGACAGAGGGCACAGGTGGGAATTGCTTATGAAGGGATATCTGTAAGGCATTTATTTTTTGTTTTTCATTTTTTAGGGTTTTTTTTGTAGGTGTTTTGATGTTTTTGTTGTTGTTGGGCATCAGGGTGGGGTGGCAAGCCCAGGGTTGAGCAGCTGGTGAGTGTCTTGTGTCTGAAGTCAAATTTGGTTTGGTTTTTTTCTGGGTCCAGGGCAGATGTTTTGTCTACTGTGTCACCTAGCTGCCCCATGATGACATTTCTCTAATAAAATTAAGGGGTGAGAGGATTGCACTAGAAGAAAGGGAAAGGGAGAGGTGGAATGAAGTAAAATATCTCACATAAAAGAAGCAAGAAAAAGCCTATGGAGTGAGGGAGAAGATGGGAGGGAGTGGGGGAGTGAATGAGCCTTATGCTCATCAGCATTGGCTCAAAGAGAGAATAACATGCACACTCAAGTGGGTATAGTAATATATCTTCCCTTGCCAGGAAGTTGGAGGAGAAGGGGATAAGGGGGGGTGGTATGAAGGAAGGGAGGGCAGTCAGAAGCAAAACACTTTTGAGGAGGGAAAGGGTAAAAGAAGATAGAAAATGAGTAAGTATCACGAGGAGAAAATAGGATGGAAGGAAATACAGTTAGCAATAGTAACCGGGAAAAATTTTTGAAGCCGAGGCAAAAGCAATGTAAGATGATGGTGGTGGTGGTGGTGGTGATGGTGGTGGTGATGAGGATGAGGATGATACTTTGATGGACTATTGTGAAGAAAATTCTTTGTCAGGTATAAGGTACTATATAAATGTTAGCTATTATTTTTGTTGCAATAAACAACACCATGGATGTAAAGGGAAATATCCCTTTAAAGTACTATATAAATGTAGTTTGTCATTAAAAAAAAAGATGAGCAGGATGCTATCAGAAAAATCTAGAAAGACTTCCATGGGCTGATGCAAAGTGAAATACACTGTATACAAAATAACAGCAATAATGTAAGATGATCTAATGCAAATGGGTTAGTTATTTTCAGGAATGCAATGATCCAAGAGAACTCTGAAGGACTTATGGAAAATGCAATCCATCTACAGAGAAAGAACTGATGGTGCCTTAATACAGATGAAAATATATTTTGTTGTTGTTGCAAGTTCCTTTTTCTAAAGATTTTAGTCTGTTGTGTTTTGCATGACTGCACATGTATAAGTTATATTAAGTTGCCTGAAATTTTAAGGGGGGATAAAGAGCAAGGAAGAGAATTTGGAACACAGAGTTTTAAAAATCAGTATTACAATTTGTTTTTACATGTAAGGTGGGGAAAATTCAAATAAATAAATAAGCAAATAAAATGAAAGAATGAATGGATAGACAGACAGACAGGTAGCTAAATAGACAAATAAATAAACAAATAAATGAACAAGCAAACAAATGAATGAATGAATGTATGAATGATTAGATGAATGAATAAATAAATGAATGAATGAATGAACAAATGAATAGATAAACAGGTAAACAAATGAATGAATGTATAATAAACAAATGAATAAACAAATTAATTAATTAATTGATAAATAAATAAATGAGTAAGTGGATGGATGAATAAATGAAAGAATGAATGAATGAATGAATAAGAATTATTAAGCACTGAAATTAGAGATTGTGTCTCTACTTATATATTTATTCTCACTACTTAGCATAATACCTGGCATAATGTAAGTATGATTAAATAATGGGATTTAGCAGATACTCAAAGACCCACCTGGAGATTAATCTAAACTGATTGAATTAAGTGAGAGGGATTGACTGCTGATTAGCCTACTTCAGGTTAACTAGACTGTAATCACACCCGACTAGCACTTAAGAAGGCATTGTTCTCAGAAATTAAGGACTTTGAACTTAACTTAAGACCACCTTCAAGTCCAGTGAACCAATGGATTTGGATGACACTAACCAATCTGCTTGAAGCAGTGTGTAAGGACCTCCTATGCTCTGGACCTATACAAAACTTCCATACTCAGTTTGCTGGGAGTTTGTGATTGAAGCAGGCTCACGGCAGAAGACTTGAGGAAGAACCCAACCAGGCTGGAACTCTAGGCTAGATAGGCCTTTTCTTAACTTTCTGAACTCCAGGTGAATACCTGGTATGCTTTAATAAATGCTTAATGCCCAAAGACTGGTGCTAAAGCTTCTAATTTAAGATGACCACACATTTAGATTTTTTTAGACATCACATAAGCATTTAACAAATAATTTTTCATTCATTCATTCATTCATTCATTCATTCATTCATTCATTGAATACTTTAACAGTTTTATTGCAGAGGCTGCTAACCTAGTGTGTTTTTTAAAAATTATTTGCTCCTGTATTTTATTAATTAATGGCTATTTATATATTAATGGCTATTGCACCTGATTTTGGTAGTAAGTATTTATTATTAATTAATATTACATATCAGTAAAGAATTGACCAAGTTTCTCCCTAACTTCTCATGGTCTCAGGCCTTCATACCTATATTGTCCTAAGAGGAAGAGCACAAACCAAGACAGAGTGTTCAGAGACAAGAGAGTGAGTCCAGAGAGAGCCAAGGGAATAACCCTCTCATAGACAAGGGTTTTATCCTCTTTTGGTAGTGGTGGATCATTATACATTGATCAAAGCTAATAGGTTAGCATCATTCAATCCCATTGATTAACATAATTTGAGGGTGGTCTAGATTAAAATGAACTCTATCAGTGACATAAGGGAAGAGACCCTAGTTGAAGGGCAAAGGCTAAATCCAATATCTAGGTGTGTTTTAATTTCAACAACTTCACTGAGCTAGACAAAAGAATCAATCTCTATTTCTTTTGTTCTTGTGGGCCCTTCCCAGACAAGAGCTGAAGTTCCTCAAGAACTGGACTTTCTGGAGTCGGGGGGGGGGGAGAAGACAAAAACTGATCTTTGCCCCCCCCCCAAGAATTTCATTATTAATAATTATTTTCTCACATTAGGGTCCATAAACTTTTATGGGATCCATGAATTGAGATGGAATATATATATATATATATATATATATATATATATATATAATGTGTGTATGTATATTTCCAATATTACTGGTTTCCTTTTAATCCTATGTCTTCTATTTTATACATATAAAACATTATTTTGAGGCTTCACTCACTTGCCAAATATATACAGGATATAAAACAAACAAACAAACAAAAAAAAAACAAACAAACAAGATTAAGAACCAACCCCTGATCTCTAGAAATGTGAGTCATTTTCATAGTTAACAGAATATTAGAGATGAAAGAGACTTTAGAGATCCTCTAGTTCAGCATTTCTCAAATTCTTTGGTCTCAAGACCTCTTTTTGCTCTTTAAAATGTATGTGGATTATAATAGATAGAGTGGATAGATTACCAGGCCTGGAATCAGGAATATCTGAGTTCAAATCTAACCTCAGACACTTAATTGCTGCGTGACCCTGGGCAAGTTACTTAACCCCAATTTGTTTCAATTCCTCATCTGTAAAATGGGGACACTCTGGAAAAAGGAATTGGCAAACTACTCCAGTACCTTTGCTAAGAAAAACCCATGGACAAAGCTCATGTAGTCACATAGAGTTAAACACAACTGTACAACAATCACAAATAATTATTTTTATTTACTGCATTAGAAATAAAATATCTCATTATAATGATGAAAAGAATTTTGAGCTCATTGAGCCCCAGAAAGGGTCTTGGAGATGCCTGGTGGGCTTTAAAACATACTTTGAGAGCCATTTCTCTAGTCAGACCTCCCTGATTTTATAAAAGAATAACTAAAGGGACTTGCCTAAAGTCACACCATGCTCCCTCCCTTACTTCATTTAATCTTAACTCATCAATTAGCCCATGAAGGGGGGGCAGGGCAGGGATTATTATCCTTTCAGAGACAAGGAAGTTAAAGCTCAGTGAGCCTAAAGGATATACACCTTCTCAGAGAAACCAGCCTCCTTTATTTACTATGACTTACCATCTTTATTGGAATGGGGTTATCAGCCTCCCATCAATGCTTTCGCTCTGTTGGCTGGCACAAAATAGTCTCAGCCGGTGGGGAGTCACCATTACGAGCTGCTGAACTGAACTGAATGGAATGAGAATAAATCAATTTGCTTGGAGCACTGTTTGACATTTTGACAAAACGGTACCAACAGTGAATAGCTATCATTGCAGCTTACTGACTGTGCCAAGAACAGATACAGAGAACCCAATACTCAGCAGACTTACTTGTCAGAGGGGAGAAAAGGGAGAAAGAGGGATAAAAGGAAGTGCAACCTCCAGTTTCTCATTTCAATAGCTTTTCATTTTCATCATGGTACCCAAGGTAGCCCTTTAACTGAAGCAGTTTGTTGATTCTTCATAATAACTATTTGGGAAGAATTAGTTTACAGGAGAGGAGATGTTCCTCCCTTCCCACCTCAGTCTTAATGTTCTACAGCCTCTGGGTCAATATCTCTCTCTAAACACAGGATGAGGCTTTTATTTCTAGAAGATAAACCTCAGCACTGCTAACTCCTTAAGCAATTATACATAATGGCTGCAAAGTCTTGGCCATTGAATTTCTGTCTAACTCCTAGAGCACAGACCTCCACCAAATCAGACCACATGAATATGAGTCACCCAGTCAGATTCTGTAAGTCACACAACCCAAACATACTGATTGGAGGAAATGGAAACTTCCAAGTGGGGTGATTTAGCATCAGAGATCATAAGTGAGGTATCAGAACACTGAACAGGAGACTAGGAAAGGGATCTTAGAACATAAAATAAGGGGTAGTAGATTGGGAACATTGAACATAGAATGTTAGAATAATAACTGACATTGGGATCATAATGTCATGGACTTAGAACTGGTAAGGAAGTTAGAGGTCAGATAGTATGACTTCATTTTACAGATAAGGAAATTGAGGTTCAGAAACTGGCAGTGACTTTCCCAGTGTTGCACAACTAGTAAGTAGGAAAAGTTTGATTTCATCCCAGGCCCACCTAATGCTAAGTCCTGAATTCTATTTGTGATACCATATTGTTTCACAACCAAGTAGAGGGAGTGTGATATAATTAAAATACAGCTGCATTTGAAGCCAGAAAATCTGAATTTGAATCCAGCCATATGTGTATAGTAAGTTATGTCATCTCTCTATTAAATCTTTCCTCCCAAGATGTGGGAAAATTTGAACACTAATGCATTGTTGGTGGAATTGTGAACTGATCCAACCATTCTGGAGAGCATTTTGGAGCCATGCCCAAAGGGATATACAATTGTCTATACCCTTTGACTCAGCAAAACCACTATTGGGTCTTTTTCCCAAAGAGACCATAAAAAAGGGAAAAGCACCCACATATACAAAAATATTTATAGCAATTCTTTTTGTGGTGGCAAAGAATTGGAAATTGAGGGGATGCCATCAACTGGGGAATGGCTGAACAAATTGTGGTATATGAATGTAGTGGAATATTATTGTGCTATAAGAAACGATGAGCAGTATGATTTCAGAAAAAAATCCTGGAAAGACTTACATGAATTGAGGCTGAGTGAAGTGAGTAGAACTGGGAGAACATTGTACACAGTAACAGCAACATTGTGTGATAACTGATTGTGATAGACTTAGATCATTCCAGTAATACAATAATCTAAGACAATTCCAAAAGACTCATGATGAAAAGTACTATCCACCTCTAGAGAAAGAACTTAATGCAGATAGAAGTATACTAGCTTCACTTTTTTTTTCTTTCTTTTTTCTTCCCTCACAACATGACTAATGTAGAAGTATGCTTAACATGATTGTAATGTATAGCATATGTCAAATTTCTTTCTGACTTCAGGAGGGGGAACAGAAGAGAAGATTGGAGAAAATTCTGGAACTCAAAATCTTACAAAAATGAATGTGGAGAACTATTTTCACATGTAAATTGGAAAAAATAAAATAAAATACTGTAAAAAAAAATCTTTCCTCCTATGCAAAATGATGGAATTGTATTAGATGTTGTCTAAAGTCAAAACCCTATGGTGCAGCAAAGTGAACATTTGAAGCCTGCTTCTAGGACTCAGGGTCCATTGCCCTTTCCACTATATCACACTGGCTTAGTATATACACACATACACACACAGAGATGCACACACACAATCATATTCCTATTTTTTTCACCACAGCATATATGCAGCAAAGTGATACTTTTGACAAAAAAAAAGTGCTGAAATGGGAAGTCCAGTTAAGTAGGGTGGCATCTGTCAGATACCTTGGGTCTAGTTAAAAAGAAACTGACCTCTTAGGGGTTAAAGGAAAGGAAGACAGGGATGAGCTGGCAGCTCTAGACAGACAAACAGAGCCCAGAGTCCAGGAGGTAATCTGAATAGTATTAGTTAGTAAGATGGATAACCTTTCCTCCCAAGGAAAAAGTTGGTATCATATGTTCCTGCTCTGTTTTATCCTGTCTTCTGAGTGTGGATTGCTTATGGGTTTAAAGCTTTACAAAGCACTTTCATCTCTCAAAATCCTCTGAAACAGGTAATACAACCTCTATTCCTCTTTTGCAAAAATAGGGGATTAAGCATGCAGAATTGTTGCTCATACAATAAGACTCTTGATGTGCTGATTCATTTTTTTCTTTTTTTTTCCTTTTTTGTTATAAAAGCATGGCTAGATAGGTAAACATTCAGAAATGAGGTAAAACAAAAGATTTGTTGTTCAGTCATTTTCGGGCATGCCCACCTTCTCATGATGCTATTTGGTGTTTTCTTGGCAGAGATACTGAAAGTACTTGCCATTTCTTTCTCCAGTTCATTTTACAGAAGAGGAAACTGAGGCAAACAAGGTTAATTGACTTGTCCAGAGTCACAGAGCTAGTAAGTGTCAGACCAGATTTTCACTCAAGAAGATGAGTCTTCCTAACTCTAAGCCCAGTACTCTATCTACTTCTCCACAAAAAATAGACTTTTTTCTCCTTAAGGAAATAGGTAGTGTGGATATCAGCCGCATTTCATGGAAAAGCAAACCAAGGCTGAAAAAAGTAAAGCATCCTCCTCCATGTCAGAAATATCAAATACACAGAGTAGTGCAAGAGAACCAAGCATACCAGGTATTAAATATGCTAGTATTTAAATCCATATATGTATATAATAATCAGTTGCTCCTATTAATAACAATGATGATAATGATTTAAAAAAATTAAACCACAATGCCTCACCCCCTTCATAAATAGCTAACATTTTAGTGTTGAGCCTCTCAGAACTTAGGCTGGTCCTTGAGTGAAAAAGTTATTTGATTTTTGTAAATCCAGCCAGAAATTAAACTTTTCTTGTATAATCTTTGAAAATTCAGTGTCCCCTTTCTGTTTTGATAAGGCATCAGAATAAAATTTCAGTGGAGGACAAAGAAACAAGAACATTTTACCATAGTCAGACATCTAATTTGACTGAGATAAGAAATTGAATTTAGTTCAAATTCTAATTTTTGAAATAATTTTAATATTAGTGCAGTTTTACTACTTTTAAATATATACAGCAGGGGCAGCTAGGTGGTGCAGTGGATAAAGCGCCGGCCCTGGATTCAGGAGTACCTGAGTTCAAATCCGGCCTCAGACATTTAACACTTACCAGCTGTGTGACCCTGGGCAAGTCACTTAACCCCAATTGCCCCGCAAAAAAAAAAAATATATATATATATATATATATATATATATATATATATATATACAGCACAAAGAACTAACACTATTGCCAAATAAAGGTTCATTCACACATTTTTGATATGTATTGCATAAAATAGGTACACTTAAAATGTTGCTTTTAAAGGTAATTCTTTTATTTATTATTATTAATTTTTTTTGATGAGGCAATTGGGATTAAATGACTTGCCCAGGGTCACACAGCTAGTAAGTGTTAAGTGTCTGAGGCTGGATTTGAACTCAGGTACTCCTTAATCCAGGGCCAGTGCTCTATCCACTGTGCCATCTAGCTGCCCCCAAAGGTAATTCTTTTAGATGATAAATGAACAAATCTTTTAAAGATGTGGGTCATTTGAATCAGTTCATCAATTATCCATCCCACTTAAAGTGAATACCTAATATCCTGATACCTTAACCAGGTGAGAACAAATTTCATTAGATTAATCCATCAAAGACTTTAGACTAAATGTGAAGAATTATTTAAAGCCATCTGATGAACTCTAGGACTAATTAGCAAGTAAGTAACTAGTAAGAGTAAAGTGGTACAGAGAAGTATGTTCAGATTGGTTGAAGAACTTGGTCATGATTTTTGGTTCATCTACAACAATAATGTTAAACTCAAATAGATTCAAAGCCACTAAACTATACGTAAGGATGCCTATGGGCAGATATTGACTTGGAAAACCACAGATTAACATTATATATATTTTATTGTATTTTTATTTATTTTGTTAAATATTTCCCAATTACATTTTAGTATATTCTTTGGGGGGGAGACAACGGGGGTTAAGTGACTTGCCCAGGGTCACACAGCTAGTAAATGTCAAGTGTCTGAGGCTGGATTTGAACTCAGGTCTTCCTGAATCCAGGGCCGGTGATTTTTCCACTATGCCACCTAGCTGTCCCCTTCCCAATTACATTTTAACCCAAATCTCCTACTCAGGAGTGCTATGAGCAGTGTGTTTAAGATCCCAGATCTAAAAAAGATACATGGCTAGGGGAGCTTCAAGTTGCTCCTGCAACAGGATTTGTGAGTCAACCCTTTGCCACATGTGTGAGGCCACTTTCCCCTGAGCTTTGTGTGTACCTGTGAGATACCATATCAAAAATTTGTGGATTGGGGTGAGAGATAATTCAGATAATTCATACTGCCTTTATAAACAGTACCTTTTAAAGCTCATCAAATTTGAGTATTTAGAAATACTAATCACAAAGGCAAACACTCCAGTTGAAGCTCAAGAGAATTAGATAACTAACAACCCAACCCTTCAACCCTACTGCTTGACTCCAAAGAGACAAATAGTAACTGCACTCTTGGAACCCTAGCTGCTAGTAAAAGTGAGGGTTGAAAAAGTAGCTCAAGAGGATGGAGAATGAATTAATGAATGAATGAATGAAGCATGAATTAATCAGCTGCTATTTGCAGAGCACTGTACTAAGCACTGGAGATAAAAATTTAAAAGTAAGCTATTCCTTGCTCTGGAGGAGTTCACATTCTAATGGTGTAGAACAAACATATGGTAGGTTTCATTTGCAAGTCGAATGGGTAGGTCACATAGTCTTAGAGTGCAAGAGCAAAAAAGTTGGAAATGCCTCTAATATCATTTCCACCCATAAAATTTTATTAGTCTCTGATGATTAACCATCAGATTGAATGAGTGAATGAATGAAAATAATTTATTAACGCCTCAACATTTTTTTTTAGCCCCAGGTGTGTGCGTGTGTGTGTGTGTGTGTATTTTTTTTCAATCTTAATAGTATTTTAATTTTCTAGTTACATGTAAAGATAGTGTTCAACATTTGTTGTTATAAGATTTTGAGTTATAAATTTTTCTCCTTTATTCCCTTCCCTACCCCCTCCCCAAAACAGAAAGCAATCTAATAGAGGTTACATATGTACAATACATTAAACATATTTCTGTATTAGTCATGTTGTGAAAAAGGAATCAGAACAAAAGGGAAAAACCTCAAAAAAAAAGTAGAAATAGTATGGTTCAACTTCATTCAGATTCCAGTTCTTTTTTTTTTTCTGGGTACTCTCCATATCCAGAAAATGCTCTCTGAATTTTCAATCATGAGTATTTTGGAATTGTCTTGGATCATTACTGAGAAGAGCTAAGTCTATCAAAGTTGATAATTACACAATGTTGCTGTGACTATGTATAATGTTCTCCTGGTTCTGCTCACTTCACTCAATATCAGTCCATGTTTTCCTGAAATCTGCCTGTTCATCATTTCTTTTTTTATTATTATTATAAATTTTTTGGGGGGTGGATGAGGCAATGAGGGTTAAGTGATTTGCTCAGGGTCACACAGATAGTAAGTGTCAAGTGTTTGAGGCTAGATTTGAACTCAGGTCCTCCCTGACTACAGAGCCAGTACTCCATCCACTGTGCCACCTAGCTGCCCCCTTTCATCATTTCTTATGGCAAAATAGTATTCCATTACATTCATATACCACAATTTGTTCAACCATTCCCCAATTAATGGGCATCCTTTCAATTTTCAGTTCTTTGCCACCACAAAGAAAGCTGCTAGAAATATTTTTGTACATGTGGGTCCTTTTCCCATTTTTATGATGTCTTTGGGATACAGGCCTAGTAGTGGTATTACTGGGTCAAAGACTATGTACAGCCTCATAGCTTTGGGCATAGTTTCAAATTGTTCTCCAGAAGGCCTTAGCAGTTTTGAAACATCGTGCTAACGTGCTAATCCATGGAGACAAAAATCTCAAAGCAAAGACAGTCTTTGTCCTGCCTCCCCCCACCCCCCCCGGAATTTACATCTATCCATTGAGCAAACACTACGCAGTTATGCTTGTATTATAATTTGATGAGTAGATACTGATTGACATCAGCATGATCCCAACCCATTCAGAAGTTATGAAACTAAAAATTAGCAAAGTCTGAATTAATGAAACTCCCCTGCACAGAAATCTAAAGGTATTTATAATGATAAGGATTGGGAGGAGGAAAATGTAATACTTAAAGAAGATTTGACAAAAAATGTAAGTTCTGAAAATAATTTTTAAGAAAGTGAAAGAAACAGAGAAAGGAATGAATCTAATGGGATGACATTTCACAGACATAAATGTAAAGGCTAATGCCCTGAATCTGGGTTCTAACAATCATCTATACAAAAACGGGACAGGAGATATGTAGCTTGACAGCAATTTGTGAGAAAACCTAGGGGTTTTAATGAGCTGGGAACTAGAAATGATTCAAGAGGGAGATGTGGCAGATACAAAAGCTAATGAGATCTTCCAATGCATTCATAGAGCCTTAGTGGCCAGAAAGAGATTGTTGACGGTTTCACTGCCCTTTGGCCTAGCCATATTTCTAGTAGTGTATTCATCTCTGGGAACTATGTTTTTTCAGAAGAATAGTAGCTTAACATATATTATTTGCACTTCATAACAATCCTGTGAGGTAATAGTGCCCCTGGCTCAAAGTCCAGAACACCTCAGCTATTGGCTGTGTCACCTTGGACAACCTCTCTCAATCTCAGTTTCCTCATCTATAAAATAAGGGAAATATTACAGGGTTCTTGTGAGAACCAAATTAAGATAGCAAATGTAAAGCACTTTATAAACTTGAAAGTGTCATAGAAATGCCAAATATTATTATCATTATTAGCATCATCATTATTATTATTTCCATGTTATATATGCAGAAACTCAAACATGAGAATTTTAGGGTTTGAGGCCCTAACTATGGAAAGAACTAGGAACATTTGGCCTAAGAAAAGAGGATATTTGGAGCAGCATGGCTGTCTTCAAATGTCTGACAGATGAGTATGGGAAAGAGGGCTTAAATTTATGCTTGACCTCAGACTGTCCAAAGGAGGACCAATGGGTAGAAGTTACAGGAATGCAGCTTTCTATTCAATAAAAAGAAAGGGGGTGCAGCTAGGTGGCACAGTGGATAGAGCACTGGCCCTGGAGTCAGGAGGACCTGAGTTCAAATCCGACCTCAGATGCTTAACACTTACTAGCTGTGTGACTCTGGGCAAGTCACTTAACCCCAATTGCCTCACTTAAAAAAAAAAAGGAAAGGGAGCATTATGTAATAGAAAGAAGGCTAGTCTCAGAATCACAAAATTCTGTGTCATCTCTGACACAAAATGGCTAAGTGAAATTTAACAAGTCAAGGGAAGCTTGGGAAGGGAAGCTCAGGAAGGGAAGCAAAGGAGGGAAGGGAAGGAAAGGGAGGCTCAGGAAGCTTAGAAGGGGAGGAAGAGAAGGGAAAGGGAAAGGGAAAGGGAAAAATTCCACATTTAGAGTTTTCCATAAATGCAATGAGGTCTACAGTTATGAGTTGAAATGGCAGGACCAGTTTTTGCCCCATTGGCATTGCCTCCACTGAAGGTCTCTAGGAAGACCACATCTTTCTAATGCTTGTAAAGGAGATTCTCACTAAAACACCTTTTGTCTCTGCAGTTCAATGAAAATTCCACGTGAACCCAAAAGAAATGCTAACAATTACATGGTGGTAATGTTTTGGTTACATGTTAAAGTGACTTTGAACAGTTGTGTCTGTATCTGGCTATGATACGGTATTGCCACTGGCTACTATTCGAGTATAATCCTGGGCTACAAGAGTGTGTAACACTAGAGAGTCTTATTGAATTTGTTGAGCTAAGAGTAAGTGGACCAGAAAATTTCCCTCCTTTCCTTCATTTAGAAAATAATCAGCTGTACAGTAATAGAATTGTTATTGCAAATACAATATCAAAAATGCATGGATGAGCCCAGTTAGAGGAAACAGTTACACATATGGAATCCACAGAAAGCCTTCATCCTTAATATTAATATTTACAGAGTTCAGCTGTTTCTATGCAATGCAAGTGGCAGTACAGTAAATAAAAGAAATTGTAGCCTGTCCCTACCACTGGCAGCAACAGTGTCAGAAATGAAAGATATTGTGAGTTACTCCCCACGAAACAACTGATACTGTGTTCATTTTGGGATCAGGGCAGCAAGTGAGACAAAAGGGAAACATTATTAAATAATTATAATTGATGATAGTTGCCCTCTCTCTTTGCTGTTGTTCCTTTACTGATTAGCACTTTGGGGGTGCATCCCCAAAGGAAGGGAGTGTGGTGTCAGCAAGGTACTCAGAATGTGCTAAATGACTAAAAGGGGGAGGGGGGTCTTATCGTTGTCATTCCCTCAATTCTTCTATATAGCATTTCTGCAGCTCCCAGGTGGATAAAACTAATGGAAGTCATTAGAGTTCCTCCAGCCCCAGGAGACATACAAACATGGGATTCATTCCCTTGGGCATTGATTACCCTGACTGAACTCCCCCACCCCCAGGCAGAGAAGTCATACATAAGGATTAAGGGCCTCAAACCCTAAAACCACTGGGAGCTCTCTGTGCAGGCCAGACCCTGACCAGTTGTTAATTTCATCCATGTTTCAGGGCACCCATGTAATGTGCTCCAATTCCTGACAAAGTTCAGTGACTAATCTCCAATTTGCAGAAACAGTGGCAGCAGCCAGCTAGACCTCATCTGCTTCATTATTATTGTCATATCCTGCACATGGTCAGTACTACTAAAGCATATTTCCCCACAGGTGTTTTAGTTTAATGATTTAGTTCCCCCACCCCCATTATGCACACTGTTCCCTATGTTCCCAGACACTGCTTCAAATTGTGGCGCAGTTACTCCATATCTCCTGCCACTCTTTAACTGCTGGCGGACAATGAATGTCTATAATCTCTTTGAAGGATTGCTTATTGTGTCATCCTGAAGTATCTGGAAACAGAGCAGAGATCTGAGGGGAAAAAAGAGCATGCTGGAACTACAGTATTGTTTGTAACCTTGGTCAATTTTCTCTAAACACTTTCCTTGTCTTTAAAGGGATTATTGAAGAAGTCTATCAAGTTCTGTGACAGATAATATCACCTAATAGGTTCCTATATATCAGGACAGTCCTATATAAGCTGATTTTCACCCTGTGGCCCACACATTATAATTCTGAAAGCTAATGCTAGGTAAAGAGGGATGCTGGTTGTGAATACCTAGACTCAATGAATCAGCTCTTCAAAAGGTATGGATAATTAAAAAGAGAAATAGCACATAGCCCAGTTAATTATGTGGGGTTTTATTAACTCTTAAAATAATAAATCACAATAACAATAACAGAACCAATTGTCACAATAACAGTACAAATCACTAACAATTTCTGATTACTATTAATAACTCATTTTTGCATAATCCTTTTTTTTTTTACAATTTTATAGAGCATATCATGTAGCTTTTGTTTTCTCCATTTTTCAGGAGATTAAATCATTTTGATCACTTCTATGACCAATGTCTAATTCCAACATTTAAAAATGTTTTTTTAATTCTAACATTAATTCTCAGACTTGATGTGATAAAGGTCAACTGAAGACAGCCATTGGAAGTAGTCTGCCATGTTACACTGATATTTGGGGCCTCTTTCAGAGAAACCAAGTGACTTTCTCATGCAGGATCTGAAGTTGGATTTGAATCCAAGTCTCCCAGCTCTATGTCTGGTACTCTCTATAATTTCTATTACACATTATTCACTTCAGAAACAGAGGCTGAAATAATATAGAGCAGGATTGTTGGTTTTTGTCCTTTATTCTCAAAGAGGACCAATGAAATCAGGAGAGTGATGTCTTGATTTGCAAGTGAATCAGATTTAAGTGAGGCAGGACTGTGCACAGTCATCAGCCTCACTTTCTCCTCCAGAGTCATTGGGTCCCAGGGCAAGACATAGTTAAGACAACTGGCAATGGCACAGGATACAGTGGGAGACCTTAGCCTCTTTAAGACAAGGTCTTTCCCAGGCTTCAGATAAATAAAGGCACTTAAATACTCTTATCATTTACATAAACTCATCAATCACTACATAACTGAAACTTAGGTTGCATTTCTTTTCTCAGAAAGATCTTTATCTTATTTAATTTACAATGCTTCTAGACATTGAAAAATTCTGAACCTTCAGACTTCAGGTTCTTCAGATGGCCTCTAGGCAAGCTGTATCAAAGTCCTCATCCTTAGTGATATATTTTCTGGTTCCAAAACAGGGGTCCTTTAAACAAGGACATTGACATTTAGGCAATATATTACTAACTGACTTATCTAAATTTCACCCTCCTCATCTATCAATAATCATTTCTAAATACTTTAGAAAGGACTCTGCTAAGCTAAGAATATCCAGAGAAAGACAACTTGGATGATGATGAACCTTGAGTTTATGCTATCAACTCTTTATACATGAGAGAACTATAACTGTTTAGTTTAGAGAAGAGAGGACTCAAGGGGGGAAACATAATATAAATCTCCAGGTATTTTAAGGACTACATGGAAGAAAGATTAGGCTTGTTCTGCTCGGACCCAAAGGGTAGAACTATGAACAATGTATAGAAGCTGCAAAGAGATGGATTAAAAAAAATAAAACCTAATAATTAGAACTATCCAACAGGGCAATGGACTGCCTTCACATCATTGAAGATCTTCAAGCAAAGGTTGAGTGATTGATCATCATATATTTTTATATGAGATTTTTTCAAGTATGATTTGGACTGATGGCCTCTGAGGTCCCTTTGCATTCCAAGATTTTGTGAATTTTATCACATATTCACTAAACACTATGGCTTCATTTTCTGTTCAGGTCAAAGGGTTACTTTAAGGAGCCAGACTTTTCTTACCACTGAATAACTTAAATATGTTTTGATATGATAGGAACTATTCTAAACACATTAGAATATGGTTTCATAGTCTCTCTACTACTCTCAAGTATTAGGCTTAAATGTTCATGTAAAAGTAACGGTTCTGGGGCAGCTAGGTGGTGCAGTGGATAAAGCACCATCCTTGGATTCAGGAGGACCTGAGTTCAAATCTGGTCTCAGACACTTGACATTAGCTGTGTGACCCTGGGCAAGTCACTTAACCCTCATTGCCCAGCAAAAACAAACAAAAAAATAATGGTTCACAACAAAGTTTATCTTGTCATCTCTATGACTATGCATGGATTATGCATTTACTGTAATAGGAGTCAACTGAAGGTAGCCAACAGAAAGGATCTATCATGATTTGCTGCTATTCACCCACCTATATATTCCTGATGGTCATTATCATTGGATGGAATCTCAGATTTAAAAGGAACCACAAAAGATATCTAGTCCAATCCTCCATGTAAAGAATGAGTACTCACTAAAACAGTCTGAAATTGAACAATCTGGAGCCTCTTTAAACAGCCCCAATAATGGAATATCCACTGTCAGATCTGGCCATCATCAATTATTCTTATTACCCGAAACATCCATTGATCACCTATAATTCATAGGGCAGTGGGAGGAATAATGCATTGGGTCATCCTTTTACAGAGCCTTATTGAAATTAATTAGAGCTGCTAGTTGGCACAGTGAATCAAATGCTGGGCTTAAAGTCAGGAAGATTCATTTTACTGAGTTCAAATCCAGCCTCAGAAACTTACTAGCTATGTGACCCTGGGTAAATCACATCCTCCCCACACACACATTCACACCCACATTGCTTTAGTTTCCTCATCTGTAAAATAAATTGTAGAAGGAAATGACAACCTATTCCAATATATTTGCAAAGAAAACCCCAAATGGGGTCACAGGGGGTAGGGGTGGAAGTGAAATTATAGGATCATTGATTTAGAGTTGGAAAGGACCTCAGGCACCATTCACTCCAACACCCTCATTGTACAAATGAAGAAATTGAGGCCCAAGAACTATGATTTGCAGAACTATGATTTGAACCCAGCACCTCTAGCTCCAAATCCAAGACTCTTTCTTGGCAGGCAATTGTGGTCAAAGAGCAATTTCATAATTCAAAATCTTGGTGCTAGAGTGGTTCCAAATGATAACAAAGTATAGGATTAAGATACCCCCATTGTTTATTGAATTGAAGAAGAATATTATTTGAATTCAAAAAACTTAAAGGGAACTTTGAAGCTATGATGTTAGAAGGGTTCTCAATGCAGATATTGAAGAAGATGACAGTAAGTGAGGTGAAGAAGAAAACCAGGAGCCCTATAGTAGAGTTGCTGAGAAAAAAGAAAGAGTGTTTTGGAGTTTGATAAATGATGGTGCCAATTCCATAGGCCCCCATCTCAACAAAGGCCTGGTTATTCCTCTGACTGGCCAAAGTCCCCATTGAAATGTTTCACAAAGGCCTGTCTTCATTAGGCAGTCTAACATGCCCTAGACCTTTCCCCAAACCTTCATTAGGCAGAGATCTATTGCAATAAATTAGGTCTTGAAAACATTCCATTGCACCAATATTTCTTTCAGTGCATCATGGTGACATGGAAGGGTCCTGAGCTCTCAAAAGTAGAGCACAAGCTCTAGAAAGCTGGAAAAGCTTGTGGTACCTGTCATGTGATGCACCTTTTCTTCCAACACCCATTTTAGTGAAGTCATGGAGTGGGTGCTTTTGGCCACAGTAATACAATAAAATTTTTAACTAAGATGGAGAAATTCTGCAAACTTCCTCAAAGCAGGAAATACCCACACAGAAGTAGCTCTAGATCTTTGTAACACAAGCAGTAGTCCCAATCTATTACTCAGTTTTTCATCATCATTCTAAATTCTAAAAGAGAATAAATATGCCTCTTTGGCATATTTATTTAGCATATTTTTTGTTTTGCTTTGTTTTTATATTTATCTGTGCATCTGTTTCCCATCCCCATCTCCACTCTCATCCCCATCTCCAGTAGAATATAAACTCCCTCAAGGCAGGGACTACTTCATTTTGTACCCTCAGCACCCATCACAGTGGCTGCTATATAATAGGTACTTAATAAATGCTTTTCAAATGGAATGGAAGGAAATGGGATGAAATGGAATGGAGTGCAGGGTTTCAGTATTAGAGCAGGCTTAAGATCTTAAGCTTCAACAAATTCAGGAGATTTTAATTGGAAATATGTCTGAAGACAATCTATCAATTGGTTAGGAGACTCAGACTTCTCTGTTTATCAAAAAGCTTATTTAAAACCTCTCTCCCCCACCTCAAAAAAAAGAGCCTGGAGTTAAGCAATATACCTTATTTGGCTGGGAATTTGACCCTATGATTCTAGATACAGAATTCTAACCAGAACTAAACAAAATGAAAAAGAAGGCAGCAGAAAGTAGAGCTTGAGTAAGCATTTGTGATGGGTAGTGGTGTTTAATACTCAATACTCCCTGCAATGCTGAATGAAGTTGATTTGGGGGCCTGGACCACATGATGGCCTATCCACTTTGTGTGGGTGACAAATAGAGATATCCCAGAAAGTTATATGGCAAAAATAAGTTTCCATATTTGAAAAATAAGGGGATTTAGACTAGGTATCCTCTAAGGTCAAAATCTAAGATCCTATATCAAATTATGCTCTGTCCCCTAGAGCCATAACTATGGGAGTTGTGTAAGGGGGGAAGAGGGGAAGGGAAGGGAAAGGAAGAGATGGGGAGGGGAGGGGAGGGGAGGAAAGGGAAGTTAAATGAGTTAAACTCATCTCTCCCCCTGCCCCCATCAGGCCTCATGGCAATGACATTTGGCTTATAGGGATCCAGGGATTTTGTAAATCTTCCTACCACATTAGCAGTTGGGCAAAGGGATAGATATATGGCTTGTCTGAACTCTGTAGGAAAACTAAGAATCTGGCTTTGCTGGAGGGTTTAGTAAATTGCTTCTTTGTTTTTCTACTTAACAGTGACACAGGGAGCCATGGGGACTAGATCTACTTCCACAACAAGAGCAAATGAAATGTTTTACCTGCTTAGATAGAGGGTCTGGTCGGTTTCCACATTCACTCCTCTTGTCAGATAAGACCTGGCAAGTGGACCCCATCAGATTGAACCATTTGATTTCCTGCATTCCCTGAATCTTATCTTTGTTTTTCCCACTCTCCTTTGCAATGATTAATGGGCTTTTCTAGGAGCTGGCTAGGATGAGTCCCTTGGATGAAGACCAAAAACTTTGAAAAAGTAGTGAGGTCTGCTGTTTCCATGCATCCATGGAGACTGACTCTTGGCTCTGCTCCAGGACATTAGTTAACACAGGACTATGGATGGTCAGCCCTGACTCCATTTCCCCAGAAGAATATTTCCAGGAAGAATATTTCAAAGCAGTAAAACCACCAAATTTCTTGACTTCTCAAGGAGGGAGGAAGGGATGGGTGGAGGGAGGGAAAGAATTCGCGACTCATTTTTTTAAAAAAAGAAATGTTAAAAATCGTTTTACATGTATAGGGAAAAATATTAAATTATAAAATTCGCAAATTAGTAAGATAATGTGGTCTTTAAAATTCTTCCAGGTTTTGTCATAAACTCAGGCCTTTCCTTTGCATGAGGAATATAAAAAGCTCACATTTATAGAGGCCTTCCAAGTTTGCCGAATGAAGTAGGTAGTGAATATATTATTACCCCCCATTTTTAAGTATGAGAAAATTAAAGGGAGGAGAAGCAATGTTACTTGTATAGAATCACACAGATAGTGAAGGCTCAATTTGAGACTCAAATCCAGTTTTCTAATGCCAAGCCTAGTGCTTTTGGTAATGTTCCATCTTGCCTTTCTTTGATGAACCTTAGAAGTCAGCTAATTCAGCCTTCTATTTTAGCAATGAGGAAACCCAGAGAAGTAGAGAACTGAAGTGATTTTGCCCAAGGTCACACAAATGGTCAAAATGGAACCCTGAATCATCTACCTTGTAGAAGGGAATGACATCTCATTCAAATATTATCAAATACATGTGTAAAGTACTTCACAAGCTTCAAAGTGTGATAGAAACACTAGCTATTATTAACAGAGATGTAGTGTGGAGAGGGAGAAAGTTCAGAGCTCTTACTGTCCTCTGCCCTGGTCAGTGTGCAATCCTAGCTACCATACTGGACTAGGGGAGTAGGAGAAGGAAGTTGTTTCCAGATACCCCATTTCTTGGTTCTATAACTGTGGGAAAGTGACTCCCCCTTGCTGAGCTTCACTTTCCTTATCTATAGAAATGAAGGAGGTAGAGTAAAGTAGAAAATAGCAAAAGGTCTGAAGGACTACAAATGGAGGAGGTTGATCAGAAAGACAAGGTGACTTGAAATTATATCATATAAAGAACAGCTGAAGAAACCAGGAATGTTTAACCTGTACAAGTAATCTTTGTGGGTGGGCTGGGTAAGGTGGGGGGAAAGAGGATGTATGAGAAAAAGATGTCATTGTCTTTATGCAACTAAAAGGGTTGGTTGTGTAGCACACCACATTGTCTTACTAATTTGAGAATTTTATAATTTAATACATTTTCCCAAACCATGGAAAAACAATTTTGAATATTCATCTTTTAAAATTGTGAGTCCCAAATTCTCTCTGTCCCTCCTTCCCTCTCCTGCCCCTTCCTTCTGTGGCCCCAGAAGGCAGAAGTAGAACCTATAGTTGGAAAGCACAGGGATGCTGATTTCAGATCAAGAAAGAATTCATACCAAAAAATAATTATCTGGGGTGGGGTTAAAAAATGTGATGGTCAAGAGGTTCTGAATGAAACACTGCTTACAGATATGACCACTGTAAGGATTTCTTTTGTTTTACTATACATATGTTTCAAAGTACTTTGTTTAGCAGGGAGGTGAGTTAGTGGATAGTGATAAATATGAAAATAAAAGAACATCAAAAAATACTTTTAAATGCACAGAAGAGAAACAAGTGCAGAAGGGAACATAATCAAGTGGAACGTTTTTATTACTACCTTTGTTAAATTTAATGTGTGTATATTTCTCAAAGAAAACAGATTGTATGCAGCATATGACGATAGTATCTCATACAATCTTCTTTCTTGTTCTCATTTGAATGTAAAATGTTTAGCTTTGATGACTAATTTCAGGATAAAAATAAAAAGGAAATGATCTGACTCATGTGGGTAGTACATTTTTCATCAAGTGGAAGTCCTCATTCTACTTCAGAATCCATGCCTGATTCTATGGACTTCTTTTCTATGTCTCAGATGCTCCTCACCCTGACAGTTCACTTCAGCCCTGGATTTCTCACACTGGAGGTACACTCCGATCTTCTGGCTCCTTCCTCTAATTGGGTAGTTCTTCCCATAACCTCCATTTTAAAGCTGACACTAAAACCAATCATGTCTTCATTAGTTTTTGGACTTTGACTCCTCACCCTGAAGTTCACTCCAGCCCTGGATTTCTCACATTGTATGTGTCCTCCCTATCATTCTGTCTGTCCTTGGTAGTCCCACTCTGGCCCTCTTGCTCTGATTGGCTGATTCCTCTCAGTACTTCCATTTTAAGGAAGATGCCCAAGGCCGCCATCTTCATTCTTTTCTAGGCTTCACTCCTGACTTTCTCAGCTTTTCCATCATGTCTCTTGACTGGGTTTGTCCACCCCTTTCCCACATCTCAGGTTCTTTTTTGTGTTGCTTTTGTGCCTGTCTTTCTGAATGTATTTTTATTTCCAACATTTAACACAATGCCTGCCATATAGTACATCTTTAATAAATGTGTGTTCATTTTTAATTTGATTTTGTCATATATGAGCTTGGATGTTCATTTGTCATGTAGATTGTGTTTGTGCTTCATCTAGGTTTTTAACTAAGACGACTTCCCAGGTCTCATCCAAGTCAGCACATCTGGGATTCTCTGATACCACATCTATTGAATACATGAACCTGATACATAGTCAGCTGGCTACCATTTTGCACACTGGTATAGAAATTCACAAAATAGTGACCTGAAATCCTAAACATAGGGGAAAAAGTATATCCTTCATAAACTTATACAGACCAGGTCTGTTCATATGTATAAGCAGAGTCTATGTATAAGCAACAGCTACTTACATGGTAGGATTTAATTGCCCAGCACAATGCTTAACACACAGTATGCTCTCAATAGATATTTGTTGATTTGATTTTACATGAAGGGTCCAAGAAAGGTCCCCCCCAAGTATTTGTATCTTGACCACCAGAGGCAAGTAGTTGGTACAGTAGATAAAATGTTGGGCTTGAAGTCAGGGAGACCTGACTTTGAATCTGACCTTAGATACTTCCTAGCTGTGTGACCCTGGGCAATTCACTTAGTCTCTATCTGCCTCAGGTTCCTCAACTATAAAATGGGGATAACAAAGCACCTATCCTACATGGTACTTAATTGATATAAAGCTCTTACAATGGTGTCTTTCACATAGTAGATGCTTAATAAATGCTTATTCCTTCCTTCTAGCAGTGTGTCACATTGGCTTTGTTACTTACAGACTCTTCTGCTTCTTTCTTCTAGAGCTAGCTAGGGGGTGCAATGGGAATGCTGGGCCTGAGGTCAGGAAGATCTGAATTCAAATCAGGCCTCAGAATCTTACTAGCTGTGTGATCCTGGGCAAGTCACTTAACCTCTGTTTGCATCAGTTTCTTCAAACTGTAAAATGGAGATAATAATACAACCTACTTCCCATGGATGTTGTGAGAATCAAATAAGATAACATAAAGCCAGGCACATAGTAGGTCCTTAATAACATTTCCTTCCTTCCTTCCTTCCTTCCTTCCTTCCTTCCTTCCTTCCTTCCTTCCTTCCTTCCTTCCTTCCTTCCTTCCTTCCTTCCTTCCTTCTATCCATCATTCCTTTCTTTTTTTTTTTCAATTTTAATTTAATTTTATTTTTTGAGGGGCAATGAGGGTTAAGTGACTTGCCCAGGGTTACACAGCTAGTTAAGTGTCAAATGTCTGAGACTGGATGTGAACTCAGATCCTCCTGAATCCAAGGCTGGTGCTTTATCCACTATGCCATGTAGCTTCCCTAAAGGTTTCTTTTTTTTTCTTTTTTTTGGTGGGGCAATCAGTGTTAAGAGACTTGCCCAGGGTCACACAGCTAATAAGTGTCAAGTTTCTAAAGCCGGATTTGAACTCAGGTCCTCCTGAATCCAGGGTTGGTGCTCAATCCACTGCGCCACCTTCCTTCCTTCCTTCCTTTCTTCCTTTCTTCCTTCCTTCCTTCCTTCCTTCCTTCCTTCCTTCCTTCCTTCCTTCCTTCCTTCCTTCCTTCCTTCCTTCCTTCCTTCCTTCTTTCTTTCCTTCCTTCCTTCCTTCCTTCCTTTCCCCCTTCCTTCCTTCCTCCTTTCCATTCTTCCTCCTGGGGTGGTCACTGGGATCTGTAGTAATGCAAAGGAAATCTGGATGCATGTAAGGGCTTAAGAAACCAATGTAGCTCAAGCCAGAACTGAGGAACAGACTTTGTTTCTGATGGTTTGAATCTAACATTCCCTTTAGATACAGGATTTCATATTCAATAAGCCACATCCCAATCTCCTCCCTACCCATAATGATCACAAGCTTCAACCTTCACTCAGCCTTTTGCAAATGCTGTTTAAAAAAGTCCATCCTCAATGTTAAGCCACCAGTCAATATTTATTAAGTACCTACCACCTCTATTTTAACTGAATTAGGCTATGATATCATTGGCATCCATTAGTGGATTTCTATAGAAGCATAACCCAAATTCAAGTTAGGAAATGATTAGGTTGGGGGGAGGCATTTCATTCATTGTCCCAATAATATTCCCACTGACTTGGCTATCATAATATCAGTGCATCCTTTGATGAATTTAACCTGATCCCTGAGATTCTGTGCTCCTTTGATTTTTCTTGAGACTACCTTCCTCCCATTAGTATCTGGCAAATTCCTTCATGTAAGCCTTGTGGATAAAATATCACTCACATTTCTTCCTTATGGCCTATCTCCCAGTTTATCTTTGAGATCACATTATTATGATAATAAAACATGAAGGATTTCTGATTTTCTTGGAATAGGGTGCTTCTGGTGTGGGGGATCCCTTCACCACAGCAGTTCACAGTTCTGCTATGATTTTGTCATGGAAGACATAGAGTATTGCCTAAATTACATCAAGAATAAGTGACTTACCTGGCTAGAATTCATCTAAGGTATGATTTTGGGGGGGAGCAGGGCAATGAGAGTTAAGTGACTTGCCCAGGATCACACAGCTAGTAAGTGTCAAGTGTCTGAGGCCAGATTTGAACTCAGGTATTCCTGAATTCAGGGCTGGTGCTTTATCCACTGTGCCATCCAGCTGTCACCTTAAGGTAGGGTTTTAACCCTGGTCTTCCTAACTCAAACCCAACACACTATTCACTAGTACATGCTGCTTACTGCAATACATTTTTAGAATGAAGCGATTGGGGGCAACTGGTGGCACAGTGGCTAAAGCACTGCCTTGGAGTTAGGAGGACCTGAATTCAAATCTCGCCTCTGACACTTGACACCTTGACATTTACTAGCTGTGTGATTCCGGGCAAGTCACTTAACTTTCATTGCCTGGCAAAAAAAAAAAAAAAAAAAAAAAAAAAGAATGAAGCTATTAATGTTGCTGCAAATACCAAGCCTGAAGTAGTCTCTCAAATCTTTCTCACCCCATTCCTTAATTAGTTGACTCCCTTGGCTACACTTTTAGAGTTCAGTTAGTGTCATTAGTGATGGCCATAATAAAAGGTCAGGCCATCATCAGCCTCTAATACATGTGCTCAGATCTGAGTGGTGCTATGTAATAATGGAATGTACATTGGACTAGGACTCAGGTAAACCAGGTTCACATCCCACCTTGGGCACTCACTTTGGACAAACTTCACATATGCTCCTGAGCACAGCTCTGATAGAATGAGGAATAGAACAAGATCCTTTTAGGAAGAGGAACAGCAAGAGAATTGCACACAGAGGGTACTGAACAATCCAGGCATTTTACCAATGCAGAGCCCAGACAGCTAGGGAGTGGCATGAGTGCACTGATCACCTTGGGGTACATTTGGGGTATAATCTGTGTGATCAATAAAAGTCTGAAAGACATAGTTTCTGTGTAACTAATAATAAATTTTATTAATTATGGCTAGTATATAATTAATAAAATGATGGTCATTTGGCTTCCTCTCATAAACCAAGCATGAATCATGTAGGCAGCTCAATGTTTAAAAATACTCTAGGAGAGTAAGTGTTCCAGACAGGTGGGAATCAACTCTGACAGGTTAACAATGAATGAGAGAATGAATATTATCATGAGAGGTGGGCTTATTCTAATGGGAGAAGGGACTGTGAAAGACTATTTCTACACTCAGATCACCCTGCCTGGCACTCTAGCTGAAAGGGATCTACCTAGTTATGATTGAGCAGAGCAGAATGGGCCAGGATTTACCCAGATTGGATTCTCTTTGGTGAGGCAAGAAGTATTTACCCAGAGGATTTGGGCAATTTCATCTATCAGCAATGTTCTTCACAAAGACTTGGCTTTGAACAAGGAAATAGCAAGGAAAAAAACCCTAGATCTCCTCCATATTAATTAGTTATTAATAATCATTTTTTTCATCAGTAATCAAGGGAGTGCTCCAGTGAACAGAAAAAGGGGAAGGAGGCCCATGAAGAGGAGTGGAAGAACAATAGAGACAAACTTCATTTATTTCCCACTTTTTCAGAGGACCAGCCCTAATGGGAGTTTTTGAAAGGCCTCAGTAGTCAGAAATCTAATACTAAGTTGCCATGACAACCCAAGTACCAAATGACAAATGAGAAATCCATCAGTTTGGTGGTTGTTTCATCTAACATGATAGCAAAGAATCAGTTTGATTGATTTCTCCACCCCACCAATGCATTGGGTGTGTTTTGATTGAATTGGTAATACACACCTTTTGACTTAATATTACACTCTCATAGCCCTTGGTTCTTCAGTTGGAGCTGAATCAATGGTACAAACACACACGCATACACACACAAATGCAATGTAGATATGAAAAGGAGTAGAGGGTCAAAGTGTGCTTTAAGGGAAAAAAGAATATGGTTTCAAGTCAATAGAGAAGGTAGTATAGTTTAGGTTGCCAGAGACTTTTGCTGGGACTGGTTTCATTTAATATTTGTGTCCATGATTTAGATAAAAGTATAAGATTGTGCCTTATCCTACTTGCAGATTACACAAAATTATGAGGGCTAGCTAACACACTGGATAATAGAATAAGGATCCAAAATGATCCTTAAAGACTAGAAAATTGAACTGAATTTAATAAAATGACAGATTTTTTAGATTTAACAAATCATCTTCAAAAGCACACAGTGTTGGTGGTGGTCATGGTGGTAACACTTTAAGGTTTATAAAATTCTTTATTAGAGGGTAATTTATATGAAAAAGGTCTGGGAATTTTAATGGACTACAAACTCAAAATCAACAATTTGATTTTATATATGTATATGTGTGAATGTGTATATATGTGTGTGTGTGTGTGTGTGTGTGGAGGTGGATGTATATGTGTGTGAATGTATATATGTATGTATGTACGTACGTATGTATGTATGTATGTGATTGTTTACACATACATACACACAACCTTGGTATGAATTAGGATCACAAATCTAAAGATGGACAAGATCTCAGAGGCCCTCTAATTCAATGATTCAATTTTAAAATAGCTTACCCATCAGTTTTCTCTCACCCTTTACTGCAACTTTTGTGTGGGACCTTGAATTCTTGATGATTAAAGTTTATTTATATCTAACATACCTAGACCCACCACACTACTTTGCTGCCATCTTCATCCTATGATGTTATGAAGGTTCCTTTCCCAAGACAAACATACATACATATACATACACAAATGTACACACATACATATATATACACACACGCACTGCTTCCCTTCTTTAGCTCTGGGAACAGTAATTAAATTCCCACAAATCATTGCTGCATTTAAGAAATTTACATTCTATTGGGGGAAGCACATACTCTCTACAATCTCTGCCTTTATCTCTATTTATCTATTTATCTACCTCCTTATACATATGTCTATTTGTTTTTCTATAGAGAGATAGTCATATAGGTATAGTTTCCGCAATAGAATATATAATATGTATATGTATACACACATGCATACCACCAAATGCATCATTTCCATTTATATGAATTCTAAAATTCCCTTATCTGATCCCAATCTATTGTCATTCTAGCTCTCCCTCTATTTTGCAACTGCAAAAACTGTTCTTTTTCCTCATCACAACCTTCAATCCTTCCACCCTGTAGTATTTTTGTCGCTTTTTCCCCAGATGATCACTCTTACAATCACTATACTCTCCTCCCATCTCCATCTAGACTCCCTGATAAACCAGTTCAACTCTTCTTCTCTCAAGTTCTTGCCTCCTCTTCACATTACTGTTCTTGCCTTGCCAGGCATCAGCCTTGGATTATTCTCACCATCTGTTGCCTTCACTCCTACTCACATACTGCTCAATTAATTTGAAGAAAATCATAAAATGTTGCTGACTAGATCCTCTAGAAATTTATGTTACATAATCTCAACTGGGCCATCACCATGGCAAGGCAATCTTTTTACACATCCCTAATTAACTCACTAGTTCACTTACCATGATGATTCTTTTCTTTTTATCCTTTCAAACCTTTTCATCTTTTCTCAAACCTTCCATGCTCCACTCTCTCAAGCTTCTCAGATGAGAATCTTGCCTTATATTTCAATGAAAAAACAGACCATTTGCCTTCTTCTTTTCCCTTCCTCTTTATCCCATATCATTCAGATGTCTTCTGCCACAATCTTGCTTCTGTCTCACAAGTAGTTTTTCTTCTTACCCAGGTAAACCCCATTCCATGCAAAAATTATCCTATTCCATCCAATCTTCTCCAGTAGATTTCTCCCTCTATCATTACCATTCATCTCCAACTACATTTTAGACATCTCATATTTCCCATAGATATTATCTTTCCCTTAACCCACTGTCTTTTCTCAACTTCCCTATTACTAATGAGGACACCTCCATCCTCCCCATTACCTAGGCTTGCAAATTTTAGATGTGATTCTTAACTCCTCCCTCTTATCACACAATATCTAATCTGTTACCAAGTCCTGGTGATTTTGATATATTAACATCTCTCGAAGATGTCTTCTTTTTTCTCTGACACTGACACCAGTACAGATCCTTATCGCATCATGCCTAGACTATTGCAATAGCCTGCTGGCTGTTCTTCCTGTCTCAAGCCCCTCCCTGCTTCAGTTCATCCTCCACTCAGTTGTCAAATTAATCTTTCTAAAGTATTGGAGTGACCATATCGCCTCCCCACAAAATAAACTCAGATGGCCCCCTATAGCGTCTAGGATTGAATATAAAATCCTCTGGCATTCAGAACCCTTCACAACCTGTGCTCCTTCTACATTTCCATTCTTTTTAAGCCTTCCTACCTGTCCCTCCCCCAAAATACACTTCAATCCAGGACAATAGCCTCCTTGTCATTCCTCACACCAAACACTCCATCTCCAATTTCCAATAATATTTACTGGCTCTACCCAATGCCTGGAACACTCTCTCTACTCATTTCCCTCTCTCAGGTTCTCTGGCTTCCCTCAGGTCTCAGTTAAAATTTAACCCCCTCCAAGAAGCCTTTCCTGATCTCAATTCTAGTGCCTTCCCTTCGTTGATGAACTCATACATACATACATACAAAATATTTATACATATATGTGTGTATATGTATATACACACATACATATATTTGTATATATACATGTATGTATATGGGCATGTGTGTGTATGTGTGTATACACACATGCATACATATATACACACACACATATATAATTTATACACAATTATTTGAACAATATCACATTATAATGTGAGTTCTTTGAGATTAGGAACTTTCTTTTTCATTTGTTTAAATCTCAAATGCCAGGGGCAGCTAGGTGGTGCAGTGGATAAAGTACCGGCCCTGGATTCAGGAGTACCTGAGTTCAAATCCGGCCTCAGACACTTGACACTTACTAGCTGTGTGACCCTGGGCGAGTCACTTAACCCTCATTGCCCCACCAAAAAAAAAATTAAAAATTAAAAAAAAATCCCAAATGCCTCATATAATGCCTGGCACATAGTAGGTACTTTAATGCTTATTGCCTGAATCATTCTGTCATTTACAACCTGGGTGATCTTGGGCAAGTTTCCTTGTCTATAAAATATCAATAATAGCCTAAACCCTGCCTATGCTATACTGTTTTGTAAGAATGAAATAAGATTATATCTCATATAATGTGATTCCTAATCTGTTACATTGCTCTATAAATAAGTATTCCTGCACACAGGTCATTCTCCATGTGTAGAATGTACTCTCTCTTCATATCTATTGGTTAAAAGTCCTTCTCATCCTTTAATGTTCAGTTCAGGTGCCATTTCTTCTATGAAGTCTTCCTTGATTCCTCTCCAGGTAAAAGTTTTTCTCTCCTTCCTCACTTTTTCTTGAGAAATTTATTTGAATCATTGCTTCGCCTCTCTTACATTTTGCCTTATGCTATACTCATTTTTATATCTGTCATAACTGGATTAATAGAGTATAATTTCTCTTGAGGGCAGACCCTCATGAGAGCTATGGTAAATATTGTTGTTAATATTCTTAAAGTTAAATAATTAAAGGGATAGGGTGATTTATCTATGAATATGGAATAAATCTATCAAAAAGCAGTCAGGAGAATTCAAAAGATCTAGTACTTTAAAACTATATTGTTTAACAAGAAACAGTGGAATATCATTAGATCAAATGTCCTGGTTCATGTTATGTCTCTGCATGGCCTTGGGCGCATCACTTCATCTCTCTTGGCCTCAGGATACTTAATTGTAAAAGGAGATGTTTATATAAAATAATTGCTAAGGTCCCAACTCTATGATGCTTCCTATAAAAGCTATACACCTTTGTAGTGCCTGAAATTATCATTTTACTAGGATAGGATGGGATGGGATGTTACAGGGTGGGATGGAACAGGATGGGACAGGACAGGATGGGATGAAATGGGATGGGATGACATGAAATGGATGGATTGGGCTAGGGTGGGATGAAGTGGGATGGGATGTCAAAGCTGCATGGTACCTTGTATATGACTCCAAAAAATGTCATTTAACGGGAGAGTAACCTAAGACCAAGAGAATTTAGATGACTTACCAAAAGTCACAAGAATTTAGTTAGTCTCACTGCCTTTTCAGGAAGGAACTTTTTTATATTGAGTCATCAAGAAAGGGTTAAATCATTTTAATAGGAACCATTGATTTTTTTTTCCTTTTTCTCTTATATTCCCCTGCATGTGGTAATATTTAGTAGTACTTCATATTCCCACATGAGAAACAGCCTAGGTTAATTTGAATACTCCCTACACACACACACAAACATACACAATTATCCCCAGAAATAAAACTAGGGCTTGAAAGATAACTTAAGAGAAAATGAGTTATTTTAATTAAGCTTTTAGATTCATCAAAGAAAGTGTGGATGTGAGCAGGAAAGACAAGCCCGTGTGCCTGGGGGAAAAAGGACATCAGACTATGGAGTTCTGTTTCCACCTGGTATCCATAATGAACACCAGTTCAGACATCAAAAGAGCAGGGCATTTTCCTGATTCCTAATGGAAATTCTGTGTAAAGACAGAGGTTGGTAGTAAGCATAGCTCAAGGGAATGGCTTCAGAGTAGAGTCACACCGGTCTTGCTATGTTGTTTGAACTGCAATTCTAGGAGCTCAAAACAGGATATCTGAATTATTTTCCCCTGAATTAATATTATGGGACATGAGGAGAAGTATTTTCTTTGGGGAAAGGACTAGCAATAACATTTCCTGTTTGTTACTATGAAAAGCTACAGGAAAAGCAACACTGGCCATCACTATAGGGCAGACATGTGCAATAAGAAACCATGAGTGACCATGCCTGATGGGAGTTGTACCTAGGGTATGAATATAAGTGACTGAGGCTAGACACGTCTCCGGGAGAAAGAAGACTTGCTCATTGGCTGGTGTCATTCTTCTCCATGAGCTTTGATATGAGTTCTATTTGTTTTCTTTGACATAGAAATATATTTTTCTTTTTCTTTGAGATTTAATTACTCTGTACTTCTTGGGGGGTGAAAGCATATCTTGAGATCAGGGACTATTTCATGTTTTGTCTTTATATGCTCAGCACCTACCATAAAATATCAAAAACTGTAATGATTGCAGATTATAGCCACTTATTTGGCAAATGAGGAAGAATTTCTACATAAAGATTTTTCATCTGTTAGCTTCTAAAAGATAATGAACTTTTAATGTATAATTCTTACCACTTAATTGCTTCTTTCTAGGGATATGATAGATGATAACTTTTTGCCAACCTGCAATCATTACATGTAGTAGGTACTTAATAAATGCATGTTGATTGATAAAGCAAAGTTCCCATATTTTTCGAGTGGAGACTCTGAGGTGAGGAATCCCTTAAAATATACACAAGCCATTTTATGTAATCCAAGCCACTGACCCAAAGTTTATGTTATGTCTGCCTCTGTCAGCTTAATTTTTAAAAAGTCAAGGAAGTAGGTAATCAATTTTCGAAGAAAAAAATGCCTTAACTCAAGAGCTGGTTAAAATAAAAATGTCTTTAAATGGTTAATTATTAGTTATATAGAAAGTTAATTTGTGTAGATGTTATTCAGTTCAATTCAAGTGGCATTTGTTGTATCTGTTATGGGCCAGGAACTATTTTAGATTCTATGAGTACAAGGACAAAAACGAAACAGAACCTGACCTCAAGGATCTTATATTCTATTGGAATATAATAAAATGTTTAAAAAAGGATCTTAGGTTTTAACAGAAACCCTGAATTCTAGTATTGATTCCACTTAAATATGGCAAGCCTCTTTGGGTCTCAGTTTCCTAATTAGTAAAATAAAAACAGTGGAGCAGATGATTTCCAAGGTCCCTGCCCGTTCGAAGTCCAATAATCCTTCATATACATACATACATACATATACATATATATATATGTGTGTGTGTGTGTGTGTGTGTGTGTACACATATATGTTAAGTGTCTCTCACACACATATATAGATGTATACATAGTTATACACATATATGTATGTATATACATATGTGTGTATCCGCTCTCAGTTTTCTCATCTATAAAATGGGGATAATAATATTTAAATTGACCACCCTTCAGAACTATTGTCAAGAAAATATTTAGTAAAATGTAAGGTAATGTATACAAGTGAAATAATATCATAATTGTAATTCCTAGACTTCTTTAAAAAACCTCAAGGACCCACAATTCCATTAGTTGAGAGTATTCAGCATACTAACACAGATCACAAGTACTTCCAGCACTTCCTATGAAGACTCAACAAATCACTGTGGCAAAATCATCACTGAGTCACAGACAATTTTTTGGTAGGAAGGTTCTCTGGCCTTGAATTTTCAACAGACACATTGAGTGTCTGTTAGCAAAATAATTTTTTTTTCTTTTGGGCCTATGAAGTCATTAGTAGCATTTCAGTCCTTAAGGCCTTTCTATATAATTTAAATGAATAGAAGCTGGATGGATCACCATCAGGCAGCTGGTGGCAAAGTGGATTGAGTACCAGGGCTGGAGTGAGGAAGACTTATCCAACTGGGTTCAAATCTGGTTTCTGACACTTAACTAGCTATAACCCTGGGAAAGGCACATATATCTTTTTGCCTCAGTTTACTCATATGTAAAATGGGCTGGAGAAGGAAATGGCAAACCACTCCAGTATCTTTGCCAAGAAAACCTCAAATGGGATCATGAAGAGTTGGACACGACTAAGACAACTGAACAACAAATGGATCACGAAGACATTTACCAAGCCTTTCCATCTTGGTAGCACCTCCCAGTGTTTAGACTCAGCTGGAAATGCCTTAGAAAACAGAGGGCTACTTCTGTAATATGACAAGGCTTTGGGGTAAGATATTGGTGGAAGTTGTAATTCAGTCATTTTTTAGTCATGTCTGACTCTTCGTGACCCTATTTGGAATTTTGATTTTTGTTCTTTGCTGTTTTGTTTTATTATGGTTTTTGGCAAAGCTATTGAAATGGTTTTCCATTTTCTTCTCCAGCTCATTTTATAGATGAGGAGACAGAGGCAAACCAGGTTAAGTGACCTGCCCAGGGTCACACAGCTAGCAAATGTCAGAAGCTGAATTTAAACTCAGGTCTTCCTGACTCTGTGCCCAGTGTGCTAACCATTATACCATATACCTGCATTATCACATATGAAACATATGTCCTCAAGAAGAGGCAGAAACTGAATTCTAGGACAGTCTAATAGATTCAAAATAACAACTTTTCACACTACAATTTTAAAGTTTCCCAGGTAGAAAAGGGAAAAAAGACAAGATTGTGAGTATGATATCTGATTATAAATATGGGGATGTGTTATCCCCATTTTTTTCTGATCAAGAAAAGGCCTCAGAAAAATTAATTTTATCTAACACTTTTTCAGATGAGAAAAATGAACTTCAGAAAGAGTCAGAGAGGTAGTAAACAGCAGAACGAAGTTATTGATTCCCAAATCTACCTTTTTCAGGCAGGGGTTCCCCTTGAAGATAGTGTCTGGAGCAGATCTTGAAAGCATCTCTTCTTGCTATAAGTTCAGCACAGGGCAAGTAGCTAACTCTCTCTGGGCCTTGATTTTCTCATCTTTAAATAGACCATTGTTTCCCACCCTATCATAATACCTTTTTTGGGGGGGGAGGAGGCAATTGGGGTTAAGCAACTTGCCCAAGGTTACACAGCTAGTAAGTATCAAGTACCTGAGACTGGATTTGAACTCAGGTCCTCCTGAATCCAGGGCTTGTTCTTTATCTACTGTACCACCTAGATGCCCTACAATACCTCTCAACAAACCATGGTGGGCCAGTGGAGACAGCAAGGCCTTGGCTCTTTTCCCAGGTGGTGTTTACTGGTGGTTTCATGCTCTCTTATAAACAGCTACAATCAGGATGGCATGGACCTTTGTTCTGAATGTCTAGTATGCTAAACTTACTGTTCCTTTCTCAAAGAATGTGGCATCTACATCAGCACTTAACCCAAATAAAGAATCAGCATGGTAAGTGGAGAGTGAGCCAGCCTCAGAACGCTAAGTCCAGGCTTCAAGTCCTGGGCTTTGAAATATATTTGCTGTGATCTGGAGCTTGTCACTTGGTGCCCTAGACAATTCATTAAGATTATAAATTTCAATTTGTCATTTAGCAAGCATTTCTTAAGCCCTTACTAGGTTCCCGGGACTGTGGCAGGGGAAATAAACACAAAAAGAAAGTCAGAGCTCCCTTAAGGAGCTTGCATTCTAATGGGGGACAAGACACATACCTGGGAGCTGAGGGAGTAAGGAACAGCAAGGAAACGTATGTGGGAGCAGGAGAGTGAGGTCCTGAGAATCTGATGCAAAACCAGGAAAGGAATGCAAGAGGACCAGTCTGGGCCCCTTCCATAATACAGTTGCAGACCTGCATAAGTAGAGGACATTTCCTCCCTTGAGTGTTCCCTAAATCAATGAGATCAGAGGACCAATCCCTATCAATTCTTTACCCATGCAGTCACAAATTATTTTATCAGTGAGATTAGGAAGGGAAGGAAGAAGTGTGTCATTTCCCAACTTCAACTTCCCTTCCTAGGGCCAAAGCATGCTTTCAAAGAACGGGGAGGTTGCTGTCAGGGGGCAGATGGAATCTGGAAAACATGGCTGCCATGCATTTTAATTTACCCCGGAGGTCTCATGACAAAAAAGAAAGGTCACTAATGACCTCACAGGCCCAGGGGAAGCAAGGCTTCCATTAAACACTTGGTGTAAATGACTCTGGAGCCCCAGACACAATTTGTCACAGCAAGGGAAGTGGAAAAAATCTTCATTTCCTATGAATTATTTCACATCCTCCTTGCCCTTTGCCCTCCTGATAAAACTCAGAGGCATGTACTACTGTAGGAGGACTGGCATAAAAGGTGGAAAACTGGCTTGAAAACTGTAAGGGGCCCTTGGAGATCCTCTAAACTAGGAACTCTTAACAAGTTCATCCTTGAACTTGTTTGTGTGCTTTGGCGTTTATTTTTCCCCCAAAATATAATTTCATAGATATTATTTCAACATAATTGGTTACTTGGCAATCCCAAACATTTAATTTTATGAGTTTAAAAACATTATTCAGAGAAGCAGTCCTTAGGTTATAACATACTATCAGATGGGTCTGTGTCAAAAATAAGTTTAAAAACCCTTATTCTAATGACAGCCCTTTCACATTATTAATGACGAACCTAAGGTCCAAGAAGGAAAGTGATTTGACCAAGGTCACACAGCTTTCAGAAAGTAGAGGAAAACTGGGATCAAAACTCTGATTTTCCCATACCTTCATCCAATACCATACCCTTATCTGTGTTTAAGATGGTTTTAAAAAAAAATCAAATCCCATATGAGACCAGTAGTTGGTTGCCCTGACCCAAAAATGTATCATTTATTGACTAATTTGTAGTTGAGAAGTCTATCTGGCCTCATACTGGATGCCTTCATGGTTTGATGAGACATCATCATCATCATCATCACAGCTAGCATTGATATAGTTCTTTGGGGTTTATAAAGCAACTCGCATTTGTTAACTCATTTGAGCTTTAACTTCTAACAGCAGAATCTTCAAGAACCCCAGGTCCCCCTGAAGCCACAATAAAACAATGGTATAGGACCATAGCAATGATATGATTGTTCATAACCAGTTTAATAGTAGTTGTTTGACTTTTTTGTTTGTTTGTTTGTTTGTTTTTTTGTGGAGCAATGAGGGTTAAATGACTTGCCCAGGGTCACATAGCTAGTAAGTGTCAAGTGTCTGAGGCTGAATTTGAACTCAGATCCTGAATCCAGGGTTGGTGTTTTATCCATTGTGCCACCTAGCTGCCCTCCATTAATAGTGTTTTTAAGAGTTAAAGATACTGCTATTCTGATTTTCAAAGATGAAATAATGAGTAATGATTCAATGAAAAGTGAGTAATTCTTTCTTGCCCCATTTTCCCCTCTTACTTATTACTTTGGGAGTCTAAAAGCTACTTTCCTTGGGTGAGGAGAGGATGTCTAAGATCCATAAGGTTCCGTTGCAACAGGCTGTCTTTGCTACAGGTATGCCCCTCTCTTCCCATCCTACCCTTGTCTAGAATCTCCTTTATGTGGATATGTTTCTTTCTTTCTTTTTTTAAAATTTTTTAAAAAATTTTTTGCAGGGCAATGGGGGTTAAGTGACTTGCCCAGGATCACACAGCTAGTAAGTGTCAAGTGTCTAAGGCTGGATTTGAACTCAGGTACTCCTGAATACAGGGCCAGTGCTTTATCCACTGCACCACCTAGCTGCCCCCAGATATGTTTATTTCTTACCACTCTACACTTAGGGCTTCTACCTTAGTAAGTCTGGGATTATCTTCATGGCTATAGTAATACAGTTGGGAAATCAATCATATGAACCTGAGTAAGAATCTGGGCAAAATCCATGGTCCTCAGAGCCATTGTGTACCTGCTCTTGTGTGGGGGTGACAAAGGACCCAATTGTCCTCTTTATCAAAAGAAGAAGAATGATTAGAGTTTGGCCAAGTCCAGAGGGCTACCATGTTTCAGCACCTTTTTTTTTTTTTTAATGAGGCAATTGGGGTTAAGTGACTTGCCTAAGGTCACACAGCTAGTAAGTGTTAAGTGTCTGAGACCAGATTTGAATTGAGGTCCTCCTGACTCCAGGGCCGGTGCTCTATTCACTTCGCCACCTACCTGCCCCTCAGCACCTTTTGTAAGAAAATGTCCCCTTCTCACTTCATATTACTGCCTTCTTGCTCATCTCATAGTTCCAATTACTATACGATAGCATTGCATAGTGCTAAACAAAAAAACCTGAGTGACTTTTCAACTGATTCTTTCACCTACACTATGCTGTTAAGTCTGGAGATGGGCATAAGAGTTAAATCAGAAAATGGGCTCATGAACAAACCATGACATTTTGGGTTTTGTTACTATTATGATGTGAGTTAATAGCCACCAATGTGGGCTCATGGAACGTGAGAAAGTTTCTCAGAGCCTAGCCAAAGTCACAACAAGGCAGGTCTCAATTTCTATTAGAAAATGCCCAATGTCAGTCTTGAAAGTAGAGGTGGGATGGCTAGATTCCTTTCTCTCTCCTTCACCCCTTCAATGCTCAAAAATCCCAAATTATAGATCTGGGAATGGAAATAACACAAATTAATACCATTTCTTAACTCCTGTTGCTGCCCTAGTATCTCTGAGAAGAAAACTGACTGGGACACATCAGCAATAAGATCTTTTTTGGATAAAAGGAGAAATTTCTAAAGCCATTCTTAAAGTTTCTACCCCTGTCCTTCCTGTCTTGCCCCTCCACAAGTAGCACTGGGAATAGCCCAGGAGATTTTTCAGAATACTGACCTTGGCCTATTTCCAAACCCAAGGCATGGGTCAGCTATAAGATTACCCATCAGTAAATACCACTTATATCCATGAATTTTGAGCATGGACTTTATTTCTCTACTCCCTCCCCTAGAGAGAATGCTGAGGCAATTTGTTTTCCTAGTTCTAATTGTTTCACTCTGCATTATTTCCTACAGGGATTTCCAGTTTCTCCTGAAACTCTCCATTTCATAATTTCTTATGGCATGATAATATTCTATGTCATTCACATGTTACAATACGTCTACCTGTTCCCTAATAGGTAGGCACCCCTTTAATTTCTGTTTTTGTACTACCACAAAAAGAGGAGCTATAAATATTTTTGTATATTTGTGTCCTTTTCTTCTTTTATCCATAACAATCTCCTTTCTAATGAAGGTTTCCATTGGGTCTACATCTTCTTTCCAGGGAAAAGAGACTACCTGATAATACAGAAACAAGGAAAGTGGTTGCTATAATTTTGCAGGAAAAATATTGGCCTTCCTGAGATTTGAAATCTGGGTTGGAATCCTGACTCCACTACTTGTTGAATGTGTGACCATGGGTAAATTAACACTTCTCTGAACCTCAGTTTCTTCATTGGCAAAAATAAAAAAATAAAGGATTACATAAAACTTACAGCAACCACTCTACATAGGTGAGTACTACAGAAATTTAAGCTACTGTTTTTGTGTGAGCTAAAGGAATTTCTTAATAGAGTTATTCCACACAATGGAATGGATTATCTTGTGTGTCCTTCGTTAGAGAAGACCTTCCATGCAGAGTCTTGATGACCAATTAGAGGATGGGGGACATATGTCATAGAAATAAGCAATACTTCAAAGAGGGGTTGACTAAGATGTCCTCCAAGAGGGTTAGAGATTCCAGAAGGCTTAGGTTACTTGAGGAGATCACCTGGGCTCAGTTCTCTTGAAATACAAGGGTTGGTCTCCTTTCCTCTGAAACAGAATGAGTCTACAATTTTTTTTTTTACTTGGTTGCACATTGGAGGAATTGATCTTGATTGAGTTACAAACCAAAAGAAAAGGAGAGGATTTTTATTTCTGAAATACTTTTCTCTGGGCTTCAGTTTCTTTCTCTGAAAAATGAAAGGGATGAATTAGATAGCCTCTAAAAACTCTTCCAGCTCAAACATGATTCCTTGATCATTTGATCACTCATTATATACTCAAGTGGCTTTGACTGGGATTTTAGCATTTCTCAGAGGATCAGGATTTTCATGGATATTTGCTCTCCAGAAAAGCAAGGACACCTGAAAATGCAAAACAAAACAAAACAAAACAAAAAAACAAAAACAACAAGGGAACAGCTGGGTCAGAAAGGTCCCTCTACCATGAAGATTAATCCCTCCTCTCTAATTTATAGTCATAGAGAGTTACCTGAAAGAATAGATGATGAGCAACGTTCATACAACTAGTATACGTCAGAGATGGGAATTGAGCTCTGCTCTTCCTAGCTTTAAGGCCTGCTTTCTGTTCACCGAACCATGTTGTCTCTTATCATTTATAAACCTGGTTATTCTTGAGAGGAGTTCCTTCCAACATTTATTCAAGTCCCTCTATTTTACAAAATCCCATTTTGGTGGGGCTGATGGAGAGACTATTCACCACCACCCCCTTCATGTGAATGAGCATCAGCCCCAAACAAACTTACTTCCCACATATGGGCATGAGGTTTAGCTTTTCAGCATTTCAGAGAGGTATTTGTTGAGTTGGTCTTAAGGACTCTGGAGGCTAGAAACATTTGGAAAGCTTTTACTTCACCAGGCTTTTTAATGTAGTGGGAATCTCTGTTTGCGAAAGAGCTAGGAGGGAAATTATTAACTGAGCCAGAGCTGGCAGCTTCTGGGCTGTGAAGAGATTTATTTTGGAGGTAAGCAATAATCCCTTAATAAATTGGTAAACGATACACGGGAGAATTCAGCAGGTGGAAAATTACTTGCAAGGAAGGGAATATGAAAACTGCCAAAGGGTCTAGCAATGCACGCGGACTGGAGGGATTTGAGACAGCCTGGAGAAGTCTTAAACTGAGTCCAAGACAGGGTTATGAAGAAAGAAACAAATTTAATTATCCAAAGCAAATCTGCCTAACCTATCAGATGGCAGTCAATATGGACACCATGGTTTAGGAGGTCTAGTCTGACCAGGATGTTGTGAGGACTGAAAACCAGGCCATAAGAGGTTAATTCAGGAGGAAGACCAGATGTCAGAAAAACAATCTGGATGCTAATATAATAGTCCAGGTAAGAAATGTTAAGGACCCTGGCTAGGTGCTTGGCATACAAAGACAAAAATAAAACAGTCCTACCCTCAAGGAGTTTCCATGCTACTGATCAGAAGCAACATGTCCCCAGACAAGTAATACAAAATATTTTTGAAGTAATTTGTTGGGGGGGGGGATGAGTAAATCCCTAACAAAAGATGGAATCAAGGAAGTCTCCTTTTAGGAGGTAACACTTGAGTTGGGTCTTGTAGGAAGCAAGAGATTCTAAGACATTCTAATGAGGAGGAAGAACATCCTAAATCCCAGAATATTGCCACTGATGCAAAGATATGCAAAGATTAGAATATTGTAAATTTGTGTTAAGGCACAGGATGAACTTGAATGGTCTTTGAGATCCATGCCCACCTCCACCTCTGAGCTGCAAATCTGTGAATTGAAATAAAACACATCATAAAGAATGTGAACAGGAGGTGGGATAATAGTGTAGAGCAAGTGAAAGATAACAGATAAAGATGTTCCAGTGTTTCATTGCTAAATCCAAATCAAGAGAGAGAAAGAGTGACAGAGAGAAAGAGACACAGAAACAGAGACAGAGACAGAAACAGAGACAGATAAAGACAGGGACACAGTCACACAGATAGGTGATAAGTAGATAGAGATAAATGAATGAATAAATAAAAAGACAAATGAATAAATATCAGATGAATAAATAAATGTATACATATGTAAATTAATGAAAGTAAATCTCTATAGAAATAAATCAACTATTAATCCTTGCCTCTCATGCCATTCTCAAAACACCAGACAAGATTTTTCTTCCACAATCCTCAGCCTTCCATTACCCTTTTTGACATCTCTTTTCCTTTTCCTTCCTTTAAAACTTCCCATGATATTTAGGAGGGGCTAATATGAGCCATATATAATTTTTAGGTTATTTAGAGGGAAACTCTATCATCCCTACCCCCCAACCACCTTTCCTCCAGTGATTGTAATCTCTACCCTACTCCTATAGGAATGTCCTTCTTCCCACTCCTCTTAGAAATAATTCTTTCATCCTCCCAAATTAGGAATAATCTTATCATCTCTCATATTCAACCCCCAATAATGTCTCTATCAATCTCCAGGACACAGGAAGAGTCCTATCACTTTCATTTCATCACCCTAAGAACAACTCTGTCATGTATGTGTTCAAAATAGTCCTATCATCCTCTCCTCCATTCCAGGAATGGACTTGCCCTAAGGAGAAATTAATTCACTTCAGCAAATATTTGCTATATGGCATGGAGAAGAGTAGGACCTCTGTCTCCAAAACAGAAGTGAAAATAAACAAGACATGAAAGGTGATTTAAAAGGACATAGTGGCTGTATGTATACTTGCAACATAAGATGAAATGAAGAATTTCAATGAACAGGAGGGAAGGATTCGACCAACGAACTCTATCACAAAAAACAAGGAGATAGGCTGGTCTTATGACAAGGACAAGGGATGACAGACAGGTAGTCAGACTGAGAGCTCCACTAGTACCCTCATAATGTGAAAAGTTCAGAAAGGCCTCCAGCATGTTGGATGGATCCCCCTGAGGCAAACTTTTGGGAGAACATGGACAAAAGGTCCATGGCCTGGACAGATATGAATGGGTTGCAATAAGATCACAGGTTCATTTGAGTAATCATCTCTGTAAGTGCTGGAGTAATTCTATGGTTCATTCACTTTCCCAGAGCGAGCTCTATTTTCTAGACCCCTGCAATTTGATGCATGCTTGCTCCTGTATCTGACGGAGAACATACTAAGATGGGGAACCCAATTGCTTTAGGGATGAGATAATTTACATTTTTTTCTCTGATGATCTAGTCTTTCCTTACACCTAAGAATCACTTGAATGTCTTCTGAAACTACAGGCTAAATTTCGATGTCAAAGGGAGCTATTTACTCTTATTCATGTGGCAATACAAGTACATGACAAGAAGCCTGAGCCAAGTAAACGTTTTTTCTCAGAAGTCCATCTCCTGTGCCAACATCAACCATGAAGTCAGCCCTTTTGTTATAGCAATGAAAATTAAATCACTAGTCATCTACTCCTTTATATAGATGTGTTTGTGGTATTCCAAGGGCAGAATAGGCAAGATTGTGGGAAATGGAATTACCCAAAATTTAATAATAGGAGCTGATCAAGAAATGGTCTTCTGGTCCATGAAGTCTTTCCTGAAGAATGATAGAACTGAAAGAGACTTTATAATATAGAACATAGATTGAGAAGGAAAAGATCATAAGGATCACTTTAGCCCATGCCTCTATTTTTATAAAGGGGAAAACAAAACAAAAGAAATGAAAGAAAGGGGTAGAGTCAAGATGGTGGAGGAAAGGCAGCAATTTGCTTGAGCTCTCCCCCCAAACTCCTCCAAATACTTTTAAATAATGTCATAACGTAATTCCTGGCAGTATAATCCACAAAAGGACAGGGTGAAATAATTTTCCAGCCAAAGACAACTTAGAAGGTTGGCAAGAAAGGTCTGTTGCACCAGGGTACAAGTGGAGCAGAGTCCAGCATAGGACACATCAGCATACACCAGGTCTCAACAAACCAGAAGCAGGCCTTGGGAGACACTAAATCAGTAGCCACAGCAGCTGTTTCCATAGCTTTCAATGCATAGATGGTAAAGGGATGGAACAACTGGTCAGAAGATTACAGGGATCTCTTTTCTAGCACTGAAGCAAGACTGTTGATTTCTCCATACTTGTATCTGGGTCATGGTCCTGGGTGACAGCCACAGGGCATGGAGGACCAGTAGCATGACAGAATTTGTGGCAACAGTGGAACAGGTACCTTCACCAGAGTTCCAGGGCAGAAAAGAGTGTTTGTGGTTGCTTGAAGACCAGAGCACAGTCCAGGAAAGTAGTAAAAACACCTCTTGTTAGATCATACCAATTTGGAAGAACTGAAAACTTACAGGTCCCTAGAAATATCTCTGAAAATAGCTGTACAAAACCCCTGAAACCTGGGACAGTGTGCCCTCCACCCTGAAAGCAGAGCCCTACTTAAATAAAGAGTTGGAAGTCAAGGAATAGGATGGGAAAATGAGCAAACAGAAAAAAAATATTCTGACTATAGAAAGATTTTATGGTGAAAAGGAAGAACAAAACACACTCAGAAAAAGATATCAACATCAAAGCTCCTACAACCAAAGCCTCCAAGAAAAATGTGAATTGGTGTCAGAGCTCAAAAAGGATTTTGAAAAACAAGTAAGAGAGGTAGAGGAAAAATTGGGAAAAGAAATGAAAGTGATGCAAGAAAATCATTAAGAAAGAGTCAGCAGCTTGGTAAAGTACACATACACACACACAATACTGAAGAAAAAAACACGTTAAAACAGACTAGGCCAAATGGTAAAAGAGGTAAAAAAATCCAATGAGTAGAAGAAAGCCTTGAAAAGCAGAATTGGTTAAATGGAACAAAAAAGAAACAAAAATTCATTGAAAGAAAAAACAAACTCCCTAAAAAGTAGAATTGGCAAAATGGAAAAGAAGGTAAAAAAGCTCACTGAGAAAAATACCCTAAAAATTACAATTGAGGGGGTAGCTAGGTGGCACAGTGGATAAAGCACCAGCTGTGGATACAGGAGGACCTGAGTTCAAATATGGTCTCAGACACCTGACATTTACTAACTGTGTGACCCTGGGCAAGTCATTTAACACTCATTGTGCTGCAAAAAATATAGTATTGAGCAAATGGAAGTTGATAACTTTAAGAGAAATCAAGAAAAATAAAACAAAACCAAAAGAATGAAACAAAAGGAAACAATATGAAATGTCTAATCAGAAAATGATGGACCTGGAAAATAGAGAAAGTAGAGATAATTTAAAAATTATTGGACTAGGGCAGCTAGGTGGCACAGTGGATAAAGCACTGGCCCTGCATTCAGAAGGACCTGAGTTCAAATCTGGCCTCAGACACTTGACACTTACTAGCTGTCACTTAACACTGGGCAAGTCACTTAATACTCATTGCCCTGCAAAAACAAAACAAAACAAAAACAAAACCAAAAATGATTGGACTATCTTTAAGCCATGATAAAAAAAAAAAGAGCCTGGACATAAGCTTTCAAGAAAGTATCAAGGAAAATTTCCCTGATATTCTAGAACTAGAGGGTAAAATAGAAATGGAAAGAATCCACCGACCACCTCCTGAAAGAGAACCCAAAATAAAAACTTCCAGAAATATTATAGTCAAATTCTAGAACTCCCAGATCAAGGAAAAAATATTGCAAATAACCAGAAAGAAACAAATCAAGCATCATGAAACCACAGTCAAGATAACACAAGATTCAGCAGTTTCTACTTTAAAGGATTGGAGGACTTGGAATATCATATTCCAGAGGGCAAAGGAATTAGGATTACAACCAAGAATCACCTACCCAGCAAAACTGAATATAATCCTTCAGGGGGAAAATGGGCATCCAATGAAAGAGAGGCTTTTCAGGTGTCTTTGATGAAAAGACCAGAGCTAAATAGAAAATCTGACTTTCAAATACAAAAATCAAGATAATCATTAAAAGGTAAACAGGAAAAGGAATTATAAGGGATTTGATATGGTTAAACTGTATACATTCCTACATGGGGAGATGATACTTTTAACTCCTAAGAACCTTCTCATCATTAGGGCAGTTGGAAGGAATATATATATATATATATACACACATATATACATATATATGTATATATATACACACATATATACATATATATGTATATATATACACACATATATATATACATATATATATATACATATATATACATATATATACACATATATACATATATATACATATATATATATATATATATATATATATATATATATATATATATATATATATGAAAGTATGATGTCTAAGAAAATAAAATTAGGGGGTGAGAGAAGAATGCCCTGGGAGAAAGGGAAAGGAAGAGGTGGTATGGGGTAAATCTCACCTAAAAGAGGCAAAATTTTTTTACAGTAGAGGGGAAGATGAGGGAAGTGAGGGGGAGTGAGTGAACCTTGGTCTCATCAGAATTGATTCAAAGAGGGAACATACACACTCATTTGAATATAGAAATCTATCTTACCCTACAGGAAATATGGAGGGGAAGGGGATAAGAGAAGGAGGGTGGTGATAGAATGGAGGATACATTGGAAGAGGGGGTAGTCAGAAGCAAAGCACTTTTGAGGAGGATCAGGATGAAAAGAGAGTGAGAATAAAATAAACGGGGTGGGATAGTATGAAGGGAAATGCAGTTAGTAAGAGTAACTGTGGAAAAATATTTTTGAAGCAAATTTCTCTGATAAAGGCCTCATTTCTAAAACATATAGAAAACTGAATCAAATTTATTAAAAAAAAGAGCCATTCCCCAATTGACAAATGATCAAGAGATATGAATAGTTTTCAGATCAAGTAATCAAAGCTATATATGCCATATGAAAAAAAAATGTTCTAACACTATTAATTGAAGAGATGCAAAGCAAAATATTCTCTAGTACTAACCCATACCACATTGGCTAATAGGACAGAAGAGGAAATGACCAATATTGGAGGGTATGTGAAGAAAATGAGATATTAATGCGCTGTTGGTTGAGTTGTAAACTGTTTCAAACATTCTATAGAGTAGGGCTTCTTGAACTTTTTCCACTCATGACCCCTTTGTCCATGAGAAATTTTTATGTGACCCTGCGTATATAGGTATATGAAATAGGTATACTAAATGTTTTACTGTTACCAAATTTTTGACAACCCCTACATTCAGTTACATGACTCCATTTGGGGTCATGACTCACAGTTTAAGAAGCTAAGCTGTAGAGAAAGTTGGAACTATACCCACAGGGCTATAAAAACCAAGCATATTCTTTAACCTAGCAATAGCACTATCAGGTCTGCATCCAAAATAAGTTAAAAAAAGGAAAAGGACTCATGTACAAAAATATTTATATCAGCTCTTTTCTGGTGGCAAAGAATTGGAAATTTTGGGATGTCCATCAATTAGGGAATGGCTGAATAAATTGCAGTATGTGGTTATGATGGAAAACTATTGTACCATAAGAAATGATAAACAGGATGCTCTCAGAAAAACTTAGAAAAGACTTACATAAGCTGATGCAAAGGAAAATTTACTGTGTACAAAGGAACAGCAATATTTTAGGATGATCAGCTGTGAATAACAGCTATTCTCAGAAATACAATGATCCAAGAGAACTTTGAAGGACTTATGATAAAAAAGACTATCCATCCCCAGAGAAAGAACTGATGGTGTCTGAATACTGATTGAAGCATTTTTGTAAACTTTATCCTTCTTGAAGGTTTTTTTTTTTGGTCTATATTTCTTTTATAATATGCCTATTATGCAAATGTTTTGCATGATGATGCATGTAAAACCTATATTAAATTGCTTGTCTTCTCAATGGGGTTGGAGGGAGGGAGGGAGGGAGGGAGAGAATTTAGAACTCAAAGTTTTTAAAATGAATGTAAAAATTGTTTTTCCATGTACTTGGGGGAAATAAATTACTAAATAAAATTTTAAAAAAGAAAAGGAAAGAAACAAACAAAAATAACAAATAATCATAGAGAACTTAAATGAGTTATTCAAGTTTGTACTTCATCAATACAGAGCTGAACCTAGAATCTGGGTTTTCAGGTGACCAGTCCTATTCTCTTTGGACAATACTTTACCAATTCATGGTGTTTGACAGGTAGCCAGGTTGAAGTAGGGGCTATATAAAAAGTGATTCTTTCCTCTGAAACCGTGCATTCCAAAGCAGAGTATGGCCTTTATCATACATAGTTTTATCTTTCTAATATGTAAATTTAATTGACTTTCACTTAGGGTCAGCCTTATAAGTATGCAGAAAAGACATATTGGGTATGAATTGATAGAGCATCTTAACAGAATACTTGGAGGATTTATCATTGCTAAGATTTCCTCCATTAACATACAAAGTTTCCTGGTGAATGATATAACCCCTGCCTTTGGAATAATGATACAGTATGAACCTCTTTGGGTTACCTCTCCAACTTGACACTCACAAGTTTGTTCCTGAAAGAGTTCCTCAGGTTCAAATATACTTTGTAAATCCATATTCCTAAAATTATAGTTCACAAGCCCCTACCGGGTGAGTTTACTTTTCATAGTCAGCCAGTAGACACAGCTCAAAGCAAAAGCATTTTCTAAGATGGAATATCAGGAAAAACACTCACAAAACACTACCCACCCCATGAATCAGGAGGACACTTTCCCACAAACACATATAGCATCTGTGAGAACAGTGGGCACCAAACTTTGAATACACTGTTAGTGAGACACACATATAAAGAACACATGTTTCCATGGCAACACACCCATCCAGTACTGCAGTGCCCTGATTTTTTTTTTTCTGTTCTTATAGTGTATTCATGATGCTCCGTCCTAAACTTAATATCTCTTCTGGCTGGGGTGCCCAGGTATGCTCCTGATCATGCTCCTCTTCTCAGCTTAGTTTTCTATTGCCAGTGTTAGTTCTCTCTTGAATCCATGGAATCTACTGCCAGAATTCATGATCTTTGAACATGCTGCCTTTCCCTGAGTCTCTGTGTCTATCTGTCTTTCTAGCAGTCTTTCACTCTGGTGGTAAGAGGTTTGGGACCTAGTTCATTAACCTTTCACAGATTACACAGGACAAACACTGAAGGATAATTCTTTGTTTTGCAAAGTGGGTGTCATAGAGCTTTGGTTCTGGAGTTAGAGGACATGAATTCAACTCCCAGATTTCTTTGCTTACTACCTATGTGGTTTTTAGAGAAGTCACCTTGTATTTCTTGCTCTCGGTTTCTTTAACTATGAAATGAAAATACTCATTGTGCTGCTGATTTCATGGATTATTGTGAGGAAAGTGCTCTGAAACCTGAAAATCCTTTATAAATGTGAGCTGTTGTTATTATTTGTTATTGTGAACAATCTGTAAAATAAAGGGCTTGGACTGATGCTTTCTAGAGCACGATTAAGCTTTAAATCCTATGATTCTGCAAGTTACTGCAGGTTTCTTCAGAAAACAAGGCCCCTTGGTAGTTTTGGGTTGCCTGGTTTACAGAGTTGTCTGACTTGCACACAAATTTTCAAAGATATATTGTATAATATGAAGCAATGCCGTCAATTCCCTATCCCAATCATCTCCCAAGATTCTTCTATTAGCCCACAGCAAGATCAATATCCTACCAGGGCCAATAAAACAGAGCAGTGGAAATGTATGACACCCCGGCACACAGGGAACAAAGTCTAACTTGCAGGTTTCAAAGAGAAGCATGTCCAGCTATATTCTATCCCCTGCAGAAGATTTAACAAGAAAAAAAAAGACAAAAAACCTCTAGCACAACAGACACTTGTCTCCTAATCTAAGCTGAAGCATCTTTCTCTCCTACCTTTGGGGTAGTGCTGTGGAAATGTCAATTTTGAGAATAATTGACAGAAAGATTGAGACAGAGAGGGTAACATAGAGATGATAAAAGAGACTGATATAGACATATGGTGGAGTATGTAGAGCTAAAGAGAGACAGAGACAGAGACAAAGAGATAGAGACACAGACAGAAAAAGAAATGACCACAACGAGAGAGACAGAGGAAGAGAGAAAAAACAAAAAGAGTTAGGGAGGAGAGAGAGAGAAGAGGAGTGGAAAGGAGGAAAGAGGAAAGGAGACAGAGACACAGAGGGCAGATGGAGAGCCAGAAACAATAGAGAAAGAACTAGAGACAGAGAGATGACAGATAGACAGAGAGTGACAGAGAGAATTCAGGGACAAGAAAAAAGAACAAGACAGACAAGAAAAAAGCCAGAGACAGGACAAGGGCAGGGGAGGGTGAGATTCAAAAAGTGAGGCCAGAGAAAATTGGGCAGAACTAGGAAAGTGGGTGGAAGTTGCTTAAAGTCATGCCCAGGCTTGATATAAGGGAAATTTCCCCAACACTGAGAGCTGCCTAAAAGTACAAGGGGCTGCCTCAAGGAGGAAGGAGTTCTCTGAAACAGTGTGTTCCAGCAAAGGCTAGAGATCCATTTGTTTGGGATGTGATTGAGGGGGTCCTTATTTACATATGGGTCAGATAATATATCTTCTAAGGGTCCTTCCAGCTCTGAGAATTTGGCGTTGTGGTAGAGAGTTGTGGAGCTAGCTATGAGGAAAGGATTGACGTGTTGAGGATAGAAAGAGAAAATTGAATTGAGCAGGTCAGGGGAGATAATCGCAGAGGGACAGCAGAGAAGAGAGACTCTAAGAAAGACAGAGACACAGAGAGCTTTGAGAGAAAAAAGAGAGAGATGTTGCTTAGAGAGATAGGCTGTTGAGACAGACAAGAGATAATGCTGGAGCGAGAAATGATAAGAGCTGACATTTATATAGTGCTTTCAGGTTTATAATGCTCTACATACATAATCTTACTTGATCCTCACAACAGCTCTGTGCGGAAACAGATAATGAGTCACACTAAGAGAAACTGACAGAAAGAGATGGAGAAAAAAAAATGGAAGACACACCAAGGGGAAGAAAGAATAGGCATAGGAGCCTGAGAGGAATAGAGATACAGAAAGAAGCTGGAAAGATGAAGAGAAGGGAAGAGAGATGTGCTTTAGACACAAATAAAGGGCTACACAGAGCATTGATTGGGAGAGAAGGTACAGGGATGGAAAGCAGGGGAGGGAAGGGAGATGGAGAACCAGAATCACAGAGGAGGGAAGGAAGAATGGAGAGAGACAGAAAAACCCCAGAAATAGGTACAGAAAAAGACAAAAGACAGAGACCAGAAGGTCGACAGAGAGCCAAGGCAAAGATAAAGTCAGAGATACAGATTTTTCCCTCTTAGAAAACCATTTCACAGTCTAGGTTCTAAGGTGCAGATACTGACTAAGATAAACTCAGATCTCAGAATCTGCCTGTCTCCACTGAAGAGTCTGATATGAGAATCGCCCAGGAAAACCACCCCACAGCACTATCAGGTGCATTTTAAATGATTTTCCCTGCTCCCCTTCACCTCGCTACACAGGTTTGATGCTAAGCTATCCCATCTGCTTCCCATGGCCTGGCTGAGTATGTCCTAATCCCCCTACCTAGCCCCCAGACATTTTCATGCCAGGCCCTTCAATCCTATTCTCATTTATGTTTGTTTTTGCATTTTTTTCTTCTAGTCAGAGTCTATAAAGATCCCTATTGCTCAACCACTACACAGAGCATCGTTTGATACATGCAAATCAGAGGGTACATCCATGCCTGCAAATCAGTTGCCTGTGATTGAAAAAAAAGAACATCATGAATGTGAGCAGGGGAAAAAATTATCTGATTAGAGGAAGAACAAAAAGTCAGAGAAAATCTGACTGTTTGTAGCCCTAGGGAGGAAGTCTGTAATAGGCCCTCACAGTCAAGATGGGTAATGATATATTTATAATTGTAATCAATGATAACCGTGATTGATAATAACAATGACTAGATTTCCATTGTGCTTGATGTCTACAAAGCACTGTTCTCCTTGTGTCACTTGATTCTCACAATGGCCTTGTGAGAGCACAAATTATTATCACCATTTTGCCGATGAAGAAATTGAGATACAGAGGGAAAGAACTACAGACATTGCAGAAGCCAACACTATGACCCATGTTGCCTGACACTGAGACCTGGGGCCTTTTCCAGTATTAAAAAACTCTAGGAATCAATCCCCAAATCTAAGCAATGAATGAGTTCTAAAAGCACTGGACAGAGTCTAGGATAGATTTTTTTAAAAAATAGGAATCAGAATCAATAGATCAATCACCAGATATTTACTGAGAACACACTGTGATAGATATTATACAGAATACAAAAGGAACCTGCAACCAAGAAGCTCTTAATCTAATAGAGGAGAAATGTACAATATGCAGAAACCTCTACATATAGATGACAGAGATAAAGACAGATAATGTATGATAGATAGATAGATAGATAGATAGATAGATAGATAGATAGATAGATAGATAGATAGAATGATAGATGATAGATAGATAGATGATAGATTACATACATAGTCTTACTTGATCCTCACAACAGCTCTGTGATAGACAGATAGGGAGGCAAGCAGACAGAAAGATAGATAGATAGGAGACAGAGGGAATGAGGTTAAGAGGAAGAGAGAGACAGAGAGAAATAATAGACATATAACTTCTAGCAAGTGATAACATTTATTGTAGTGCCAGACATTTGTGCTAAGTGCTGGGAATATAAAACAAGTCAGTTTCTACTCTCAAGAAACTTACATTCTAATGGGAAGGAAAATTAAAAAAAAAACATAAAGTAGAGCTATAATTAGAGGAACAAGTCATTCTAGAAGGCCCTGGTCATTTTGAGGTGGGCAAGGAAACAAAAATTTTCATTGATACTGTTGTAGTCATTGTCTGTGGCAACTCACATTTCTATAAGATTCTTTTTTGCGTTAGTTATTGGACTCCATCACTTCATACAAATCTTTCCATGTTTCACTGAATTCTTCATTCTCATTATCACTCCACACAAATATTTCATTACATTCATATACCATAGAGATGACTAGAAGAGTAATTCATTTAGATTGAATTAGATTGACTTGCTGCAGTGAAGGCCCAGTAATATCAATTTGTAGTGGACTCAGCACAGTTTTGTGATTTTTCCAGCTCTTTTTTTCAGGAGCATATAAATAAGAGTGAAGGTGACAGATGGTGGGAGTAATGTAAGCTTGGAGTTTGGCCAGGTCTGATCATTGATAGGATAAGTGGAGTGTAGAGAATAGTGTACAATGGCAATAATTCACCAAGGTGTCAAAATAGGGAATTGAACTAGAAGTAGAATGCACAAAAATGGAAAGATCAAGAGTATGGACACATCTGTTTGTATTTCAGGTGTAGTAGAAGAGTGAGTCATGGGAGCTCAGTAGATAGAAGAACTGGAAAATAGCTATTTGAGTGAGTACATAATTATTTATTGATATAGATATACAGCCACAGATGTATTGAAATACTGTATAATGAGGGAAGGAATTAGGACCCAGAGAAAGACAATGGGCAATGCATCTAATTCATTGAGAAAGGAAGGAGGAGGCTTTGGGATAGGCAAATGACATTTATTAGGCATCTTCAATGAGTGATAAATTTAGATTGAATACACCTCAAGGAGGAGTGGTTGCTTGGTATGGTGATGAAGAGAGAGTCTGGAAGTAGAATTGGGAAGAAAACAGTATTGTGACTCCCCTACACAAATCAGTGAGATATTGAGATAGGAGTATAAGTCTAACCACTACTGGAAAATGGTGGCCAGGGATGCAATGTCATCAAGAAGGAGCCAAGTCTCATTGAGACCCATAAGATGGAGAGTGTTAGAAAGCTTTAAGATAAAAGCCAATATCTTAACCTTAAAAGCTAGGTTGTGCAGTGGATAGAGTACTGGACCTAAAGTCAAGAAGATCTGAGGTCAAATCCCAGACCTCAGATACTTAGTAGTAGTATGACCACTAAAAAATTCACTTACGGGGCAGCTAGGTGGTCAGTGGTTAGAGCACCAGCCCTGGAGTCAGGAGGAGCTGAGTCATCAAAATCAGCCTCAGACACTTAACACTAGCTGTGTGACCCTGGGCAAGTCATTTAACCCCAATTGCCTCACCAAAAAAAAAAAAAAAAAGAATTCACTTAAACTCTGTCTGACTCAGTTCCCTCAATTGCAAAACAAGGATATAACAGTACCTACCCAACAGGGCTGTCTGTGAGGAACAATTCAGATATCTGTAAAGTACATTATAACCCCTAAAATGCTATATTATTACTGTCATGAACCTCAGACAGAGTGAATTAGAATAAAATAATTCAAATTTGAGTCTTCTATTCAACCTCTCTAACCATTAAGTTGCACATTTTATTTAAGAAAACATTTCAGCTACCATCAGGGACTCTTGTTATCTGAGATTGAATTTACCTCAATATTGGGACATTGGGAAATAGCATTATTTTGTAACATATGTTCTGAAAGTTCTCAGTCATCCAATATAGTCAGATTTTAGTGTTTTCCTTTTTAATTTTCCCTTGATCAATATGTACATAAAAAGAAATAATAGTTGGATTGTGAACCAGAGAAGTGTACGTCTTATAAATAGCCAGAGAAACTATGCCAACTAACCTCAGGGCTACATTGATAGTGATTTGTCACACATTATTACCAAAATCTTAAGGAGGTACTATGAGTCAGATGCAGTAGTTTCCCCCAAGATTTGTCACCCTGATCTGCATGGAGAATGAATTATTAAGTATTAAATGTCACTTTGCTGTGATTTAGGGAAGTTTTCAGGAACAAAAGTTTTTTTCTTTCTATATTTAAAAAAAAAGGTAGTTGAGTGGTCCTCTCTGTTAAAATTCCAGCCCAGCTTCCAGGATGCCTGTCGAATGATGAATAATCATCCATGATGAAAAAAATACCATTAGTTTTGGCCTTTGCCATCTCAACCAAACTGGATTATTCCTTGCCTCCCAAACTTGACTTGTCTCCCAGCCTTTGTTCTAGCTGTGTCCTCTCTCCTCTTTCCTCTCTCAATTCCAATCTATCCTTCAAAGTCCAATTTAAATGCCACTACCTCTGAGGAAGCCTTCTTAGTACATAATGATCCTCTTCCCCACCCCCCATTATAGAAATGTGATTTTTACTCCTCTGCTTTACTTATTTTTATTTATCTTATTAGTTATCTATTTTTTGTCTTATTATTCCACCAGGAATACTATATAAGCACCACAATGGCAAGGATAAGAATCCTATAAATGGTATTCTTTTCCCAATGCCTGAAGGGGTACCATGCATACATTAGTTCTTAAAATTGTTACTATGAAAGGTATCTAACTTGTTGCTTATTTCTATGGCTTATAGAATCAAACCACAATCTATCTCCTGCTCATAAGAGACATATATATATATATATATATATATATATATATATATATATATATATATATATATACACACACACACATACACATACATATATGTGTGTATATGTATGTGTATGTATGTATGAACATCCTGCACACTTCTACTTTAGCAAAAAGAATTATCCTATTAAGGAAATGGATGGTAACTGAAGTCATGACTTTACCCTTCTATACCAATATCGACAAATGGAGATTTCTAGGAACTCTTTTATCATTTGACCAAAGGGATAACAGTGAAGAATGGAAGAATCTCAGAACTGACTTTAGATACAAATATGGTATTTTACTAACAGTGTGACATTAGGAAGATCAGTAATCCTTCAGGGGAAAAATGGACATTTAATGAAATTGAAGATTTTCATGCATTCCTGATTAAAAGACCAGAGCCAAGTTAAAAAAAAAAAGATTATCAAATACAAAACTCATGAGAAGCATAAAAAGGTAAATAGGGAAAAGAAAGATTTTTTAAAAGTTGATTCAAAATTGGGATGATGCTCATCAATTTGGGAATGGCTGAACAATTGTGGATGAGACTGGGATTTTCCTTTGGGAAATGATGAGCGGGATGCCATTGGAAAGGCCTGGAAGACATATCTGAGCTGATGCAAAGTGAAATGTACTTTATACAAAATAACAACCAATATTGTAGATGATCTATTGTGAATGACTTGGTTATTTTCAGCAATGCAATGATCCAGGACAATTCTGAAGGATTTATGAAAAATGCAATCCATCTCCAGAAAAAAGAATTGATGGTATCTTTTTTTGTCTGTTTTCTTCCACAACCTGACTAATGTGGAAATGTTTTTGCATGACTGCACATGTATAAATTATATTGAATTGCTTGAGTTTTTAAGGGGGGGGAGGAGGGAGGAAGAGAATTTGGAACACAAAAGTTTTAAAAATCGAAGTTAAAATTTGTTTTAACATGTAACTCAGGGGAAAATTCTAAATAAATAAAAATAAGATTAAAAATAAAAAAGGAAAAAAAAAAAATTAGAAACTTTTTATACCCTTCTAGATGTAAATATAGTTCCCTCTTTACCCCCAGATCTGATGAGATTAAGTTCCTAGCACTCCGAGCCTTCTACACCAATTGCTTCCTCTGTATCGGTTCTTCTTTTTATGCCTCAATTTTTATGTGATACTCATTTTACCTTTTCTTACGCATATTGTGTCTTAGAATAATCCCATCATAACTCAACTCATCCTCAACCTTTCTTCCAAACTACCTAAGTAATAATGACAGTCTTGAGAATATTGATAACATCCTTTACATATAAGAAGTAAACAATTTGACCTGATTGAGTCTCTTACACTTGGTCCTGTTGAAAATTAAATATAGTTTTCATACCCATCTTCCTACAAGATAATACACAGGTCAGAGACATCAATAAATCTCCTACAATTTGTTCACCTAGATCAGAGAAGGTTATTTCTGCCTCTCCTATCAGAAGTAGAACCTCACAGAAACCAGATCAGAGAATGGATAGTAAAAAACATAATAAAAATTATTTTGTCCCAAGAAGAAAGGACCATGATTATGTGGAGACCCTTCCCAAAAGGGCTCAAAGATTCTGTTTCTGAAGATATATAAGGTTGTGGGGGGGGGTTGTTTTATTTTTTTTGTCCACTGGTTACAGGCATTTTCAATTTCAATAGTATGATACAAAAATCAACCCAGAAGCAAAAGCAGTTTATCAATTTCAGTTATAACAAGTATGGAGGAAATACAGAAGCATCATAAGATTACAGGATTCAAAAAAAAAGGTTTGGCAAGGATGAGTATGACCAGATGTCCCCATAAAAAGAGACTTGCTATCCTTAGGGAAAAGAAGTACCAGGTAGGGTCTTTTCTCTACTACCTCTCTGGGTTCAGTTTGGAGTTCAATTGAAGGACATTTTGCTCCTATTAAACCAGGGTTTCATAAAAATATTTTTGGATAATAAGGCACCTCCATCAAATCCAGGTGATCCATATATTCATATTAAAAGTCTTTATTTGCCTTATATTTCTCCTGGATCCTATATGTCAAAGTTTCCATTGAATTCTGAGTTAGTTTTTTGGTTGTTTGTTTGTTTGTTGTTTTTTTTCTCACAAATAATATGAAACTCTTTCAGTTCATTAAAGGTGTTGTTTTTTCTTATAGTTCAGTATTATAACAAACTTTGGCAGGTACATTATTTTTGGTTCCAACTCCAAATCTTTTGCTCTTCAAAACATAGTGGCCTGGGCCCTATAGTCTTTTATTGTGGAAGCTGCTAGGTTTTGTGCAATCCTGATTGTTGCTTTGCAGTATTTGAATTTTTTTCTTGTTGCTCATAATATTTTCTCCTTAACCTGGAGGCTTTGAAACTTGGCTATGATATTCCTATAACTTTTCTTCCAAGAATACCTTTCAAGCAGTGATTAGTGGATTTGTTTCTATTTGTACATTACTTTCTTGTTCTAGAACTTCAGGGGTGGTGCTTATTCCTTCTCACTTGCAACCACATCCTGGGATCTTGTCTGGTAAGCACAGCTGTGTCTGGCAGCTGCCCAGACCCACTCTAGTAAGGTAAAAATTCCTCCAGCTGAGGGCTTCTAGAAGACCAAGTGCCCCAGGGTCTGTTGTTTGTTGATTCAGTAGAGTCAGCCTGAAGGTGTTTGCATTTCATTGGAGCAAAACTTAACACCTGAGATTTAGTCTTTCCTGAGGTCTTAGGAAAACAACTATTTTACCCTAAATTTTGTTTATTTTTATCACTCTACATTTACTTCAAGATGATGTTGTATCTTGTTTGTTGAGGAAAATTTGGAAAACCCTGGAATTTTTTTTTTTACCTAATTCACCATCTTTCCAGAATCTTCTCAAGAAGGATCAGTGACATGGTATCTAAATGGAACTGGAAAAGAACATATATATTTCTCAGTACCACATGGAGCTTATACAAAAATTGGCCATGTATTAGGACACTGGCATATTTAAAACTAATGTAAAAAGGTAGAAATAGTTAATAAATCTTTTTAAAACCATAATGTAGACGTAGCTAGGTGGCACAATGGATAGAGCACCAGCCCTGGATTCAGGAGGACCTCAGTTCAAATCCAGCCTCAAACATTTGACACTTACTAGCTGTCTGACCCTGGGCAAGTCACTTAACCCTCATTGCCCTGTGCAAAAAAACAAAACAAAACAAAACAAACAAATAAATAATGTACTAAAAAAAAAAAGAAAACAACATAGTCATTGTTTCAGGGACCAGAAACAAAACATACAGACCCAAATTGAGACAACATTCAAATACTAAATAATGAATAGGTCAAATATCATATCATAGAAATGGATAATAATTATGTGAAAGAAAATTATAATGCTGAAACAACATACTGAAATTTCTAGAATAAAACAAAAACAATCTTCCAAGTAAAAATCATATCCATAAAAATATGGATTAACAAAAAGAAAAAGGATTAATGAACTGAATATACATTTTTAAAAATTAGAAAAAAAACTATAAGGGTCCTTAGAGATCATTGAGACCAGCTACTTCATTTCATAGATGAGGAAACTGAGGACAAGATATGTAAAATATCTTGTCTAAAGTCACATGAGTAATACCTATTAGAACCTTGATAGCAATTGTTAACAGATCCTCCAAATCCACCAACAAATAAATAAATATTTATTGATTGAATTACATTGAATTGGTGTAATGGAAAGAATTCTGGTTTTTAAAATAAGAAGACCTGTGTTCCTACTTATTCACTGTAAGATGCTCAGCAAATTGTTTAACCATTCCAGGTCTGTATTTTTTCAATCCTCCAAGAGAGGGTTGGGAGACAAGGTCCCTGATAACTCTAAAGTCTATCATCCTGTGATTTAATTGAATAGTATCAAACTGGATCAAATTAATCCAATGTTAGTCCTATGATAAGTTACTATAATCATAATGATGAGACAGGTAGTGAAGTGGATAGAGCGGTGCCACTGAGGTTGGAAGGACCAGAGTTAAAATCTCACGTTAGAGGGCAAGTTATTTAATCTTGTTAGTTGTAACATCCCAGTACATCTACAGTCATCCTGATATATATATATATCACCACTGTACAAATGGCTCTGGAGGAGAGAGTGAGAGTGAGGTTGGTAACCTTGCACAACCCTCCCTCACTTAAATCCAATTCACTGCAAATCATGACATCACTTCCCAATGTCATGATGTCATGGATGCTCTTCAGGACAAAGGACAAACAACAACAATCATAATGAATCAGAACAGCTAACAAGCTCTATGCCTCAGTTAACTGGGAATTTTTTTTTTTTATTAAGCTATACTCTAAAAGGAAAGTAATGAATTAATGAATATATATGAGTGTATAAACATATGCATACACAAATTATATATGTATATATGTGTATATACACATATACATCTATAGTTGTATATCCACACAAATAGCTTGCAACATCAGTTCTCTAGAGAAACTACTAGCAAGTAGGTACAGGAAAAAAAGAAAAACACTGATGATCTCACTTCCAATAATAGTGATGAGCAGGGTGAATTTTGCAATGACCCACATATCATGTGGAATATTTATCTTTCTGCCACAGTTAAAGGACTCTTAGTTCCTTGGCTCAAAGTGCAGGATAGTCTCATTCTCAGAAGGCAAATGATATAGATAAATGCTTTTCCATTCTCCAGGTAATCAGAGAGAATGAAGCATTCATTTGCAAATGAAAGAAAGGCTTCAATGTGAAAACAAGGAAGAAAAAAGTATGTGACCTGGAAGGAGGAAATCTTGATATGTCAACAGTTCATCAAGTTGTTGGTAAAAAATATCACATAAAAAGGAGAAAAAAGAACTCTGAGCAATTGATGTTATGAACAAGATGTGAGATTTTTTTTTTTTCCCAGAGAAGAAGGAACTAAACTCTCTGAGGGGGAAGCAGCTGTTTGTCCACTAAGGAATGAACATGAGGATCTGAGTGAGAGATAATCCACTAAAATAAGAAAGAGAAACAGAGACAGATTCAGAGACACACAGAGAGAGACAGACAGAGACAGAAATAGAGACAGAGAGAGAAATGAGTAGTAGAAACTGTTACTTTCTGCTGGAAGTTTCTAAAGCAACTATTTTTCAACTCACTACCAATAGAGGCTTACTGTTTTGCCACACATTTAGGAAATGATAGAGAACATCCAAGACCTATTGAACCACATAATTTCTATGAGCTATTACCCATTTCCAGTTATTAACATAAATATGAATGACACAAATGGAATCTAAAAATCAATTATGAAAAGTTATAAAGTCTTGGTAAATAAATTGAAGACTTCAGAAGCACAGGGGGTATTTCCATCCCACCTGCTTCTTAAAAGCAAGTGATGCAGAAGGGGAAGACCTATTGGGAAGTGAATAACTATAGTGTAGGTCTTGACATGGCCAGCAGTAACATGAAAGTCTCAATTGTATCAAAATAAGGTGAAACCCTATCTTAAAATGTACAGAATTGTTCCAGAACAGGAGTGCTAGGGTAGAGAGGCCTCAGTCTGGAGGTCCCAGAAGCCTTTACATCATTCACTATCTAATCAGACAACTGAATATGGTTATTTATAGTTACCTTGAGCCATGCCAAGATTACAATGTAGAATTAAATATGGAATAGGGTATATAGTTTCTTCTTGTTGAGAGTAGGAAAGAAGCTCCTCTGATTTTCTCAGATTCACTTGGCTTTAAGGTTTCCATTTTTTTCAACCCTATGGTTATTCTCATGAATCTAGAATAAATGATTAATTCCATTTTCAGGTTCCAAGCAGAAGAAAGGAATCCAGGACACCAAGGCAGGTTTGGATGCCTCCTGGAATATTGCCAAATCTTATATCATAAGATTTTGTTGGCTTTTTTAAATGAACAAGTTAAAAGGTTCACATTCCTATTACTGAGAAAATGAAAGTAAGTCTTTTTGGAAGTATCAGAAGAAGAATTATAGAGTATTGATGTTAGAAGAAGTTCAGAGAAGTAAGAAGGGCATGGAGAAGCTTTGGGGTTTCTTAGGAATTAATATGGCAGGAGGGAGGACATGATGAGTTTGGGTGGAGGGGAGGTAAAAAGAAATAAAAATGGCAAATAAGCCACCTTTCTAAGAGAAGGTGGGGTTGTTTAATCTGAGGTTGCTGACCACTATTGCTAAAGGTTCTGTAAAATCATATCTTTCTTTCCAGGTAGGAAAGGAATGAAGGCTACACAAGGATTCATTCAGCCATTTTCCCTTCAAAGGGACTATTGTAACAGGACTACATTTCAGCTGTGACTGGTCTGACTGGCCTCTGCTCTGAGTCACTGTCCTTCATTGGAATTCTTAAAGATGCTTCCTACATTTCAATAACTAAATTGTTAAAGGCCAGCCCTCTCTTTGCCTCAGAACTTTTTAAGACAGTAGCATAATAGCAGTATTTGATAGACTGAACCCCACCCAATAAACAACAAAATGAAATTGAGACAGACCAAGAGACAAGATACAGAGACAGAAAAACAAAGAAACACAGAGAAAGAAGCACCACTTAAAAGACCTCTGTGTTGTTAAATGTGGTTGACTAGTTAGTCCACATTTAAAGTTCCTGGACAAATTCCATGTTGCTAGAATCAGAGTCTGTTCCTCAACATCTAAGTATTATAGTCAAGGTCATTCCTCCTGTATTACATGCTCTCTTTGGATATGAGGTTCAGTGAAAAAGCTTTTGACATTTTCAAGGGACTAAATGTTTTGAAACAAGAAGGACCTTTACAGTGAACATTAGAAAGCTGCCTTTTTAATCAAGTTGTATGATTCCTCAGGACCCATTTTCCTGTGACCTAAGGTTCATTTTGGCTACTTAGTGGGGAAACAGTGAGTATCCCCCACCAATCTGCCATTTCAAATAGCTAGAAAATACATTAACATGCAATGATAATTATGGTATGACTGAGGACAGACAGCTAAGCAGACAAACTCCTCACAAAGTAAACTAAAGACAATTTTCTCCTACATATATCAACACTAGTGATTCTCCACTATCCCTTCCATAACACTTCTACCCTGTGTGTAAAGTCACTGGTGACATGGTGGAATTCATGTTGTATTAGAAGGGTTAAATATGAAATTGATTACATTCAGATGCATCAAAAAGGCAGTTGGTGAATATACATACGTTGCCACTAATAATAACTCCCCTTTTTAGTGTTTTAAAGCTTTCAAAACACTTTTCTAACAACAACCATGTGAGATAGGTAGTGAAAATATTATCTCCATTTTGCAGACAAAGAACTTAAGGCTTAGAGAGATTAATTTCTTACATCTGGTTTTCTGATTCTAAGTCTGGTGGCCTTTTGGCTTACTCATACTGTCTCTAAATTCCACTGCATCTGTGTGTGTGTGTGTGTGTGTGTGTGTGTGTGCAACACAAGAGGCTGTGTGGTTTATAAGAATGGTGACAGGGTCATGCCAACGAAAATTCAGGTTCCATCTCTCACACATACTGTCTATGCAACCCTGAGCAAGTCCATTCATCTTTAAGTCTTCCAAATAAATCTCTAAGAATATAATTTTTTTTTTTTAGTGAGGCAATTGGGGTTAAGTGACTTGCCCAGGGTCACACAGCTAGTAAATGTTAAGTGTCTGAGGCCGGATTTGAACTCAGGTACTCCTAACTCCAGGGCCGGTGCTCTATCCACTGCGGCACCTAGCTGCCCCTCTAAGAATATAAATTGAAGAACACATGCCAATTTATGTTGGGAGAGGGACTTTCTCACCTGGAACTCACAGCATGCTGAAATCAAGGGTCTGAGAAAGTCATAATTCTTACACACTCACACACATACATGTAAGGGTATATAACCCTTGATTCAAGGTTCCAACCTACCAAAAAGAGGTGATATACACTTGGCGGACTTATCACTCCTTTATTTCATTTATCTACTCAAATATTCTAAGTTGTAATATCAGACAGCACCAAGAGAAGTAACTAGCACCCCTTGTAAGCACATAGACTCACAAGGCTCAAAACATGAACAATTCAATTTATAAGTTAATAGAAACTGAGAAAACTTGTGGCTAACAAATCACAATCCCTTTGCTTGTATTTTGAAGAAAAGAAAGAGAAAATAGAGCAAGCACTGTGAGGGAAAGTCAAAGCTCAGAATAAGGTTAGAGGTCTCTCAAAATGATTTCTAAATTGACTAATATTAACAATAACAAAATACAAGGCACATAAACATTCCTCAAAGTGGAATATGTACCTTTCGTAAATCCAACTGAGCCTACCATGAAACAAAGTTGACTAATCAAATTATAGTAGATAGAGAGAATAGGGAAAGAATAGCTATTGCTTATTCCTTTTGCTCCCAGGTAGGAATCCAAGAAAAAATGAAGTATTTATGCTCAACACTGGGTTTCCAGGAAATAAACACACATAAACGCACACACACACACACACACACACACACACACACACACACACCAGAGGAGTCAAAGAATGATGCATCTTCCAGGATAAAAGATGAGAGAGAGTAACATAAAACACAAGTTCTTCAAAAGATCTCTAAGTTATTACATTTCCCTAATTAATCACAGTCTGGTTAGATCATAGGTCATTAGTCTTGCTCCTTTTTGCTAAAATCTATGTCTGTCTTTCATAGGCCCTAAGAATTGGAGGCAATATCATGCAGTATTCTAAACTCTATAACCACTTTGAAAGCCAGTGAAACCTGCTTCCCTTTCAAGGAATAAATCATTTTTGAATCAAAGAGCTCCTGCCCTGATAATGGCAGAAAGCTACCTTCTCAATTGTGAGCTATATAATTGAGGGCCCACTTTCCTGAGACCAATTGTTCTGTGGCTGACTGAGGAAGGAGCAAATCATTACATTCCCTTCCCTCTCCATTCAGAACAGCAGTGTCAGGCGATATTGATAATATTGGCAGGGATAGTTAAATAGGCAAGCTCCTAGCAGTGACAGTAAGCAGTCCTCCTCCTAGCAACAAGTATAGTCATCTGTGATTTACTTCCCTGACTTGAGCTTCTCTGTAGCCTCTCTTTCTCTCTACAGGGTTATTTGGGATGGAGAGAGAGACAGACATAGGCAGAAAGAAAGAGACAGAGAGGGAAAGAGGAGAGGGGAGAAGAAAGAGAGTAAAGGAGGAAAGTTATAAAAGGCACAAAAGATGGGCAATTGGACAACAAAGTGGATAGAGGAAGAGAATGCCTGAATTGTTTTAGGGAAATTAAAAAAGTTTTTTTCAATAATCCCAAACTGCTCTCTGACAGTGAAAATGAATCTTTCTAATATCATTACTCTCCAAATAACGTTGTATGTGTACAAATCATAAAACACCACAATCTCTGGAAAAAAAATAAACAATAACTTGTGGGCTACATAAAAATAGTGTGTGTATAAGTGTGTATAAGTAGAAGACAGTATATAACTAATAATGGTTTACATACAAAAAGTGAAGTTAGACAAATTGTGGCATATGATGGTGATGGGATATTATTATTATTTACAAAAAAAGATGATTTCAGAAAGGCCTGGAAAGACTTGTAGGGGCCAATGTATAGTGACGTGAGCAGAACCAAGAGAACATTGTATACATAGTCAGCAATACTGTTTGATGAACTGTGAATGACTTAACTATTCTCAAAAATATAATGATCCAAGACAATCCCAAAGGACTATTGATGAAACACACTATCTACCTCCAAAGAAAGAATTTATATTGATGGAACACAGACTGAAGCATACTATTTTTCACTTTCATTTTTTTCTTTATTAAAGTTTTACTAATATGGTAATGTTTTACATAACTGTACATGTATAACCCATATCTGATTTCTTACTGCCTCAGGGAGCAGGGAGAAGAAGGAGGGAAACAGGGATAAAAATTGGAACTCAAAATCATAAATTACTTTTTTATATTTAAATTTTTATTTTCCTAAATTACATGTAAAATACAAATTTTGACATCAAATTTTAAAACATTGTGATCCAAATTCTATTCCTCCCCCTGCCCCCAAGAATCAAGCAATTCAATGTAAGCTGTACATGAGCAGTCATGAAAAACATTTCAACATTAGCCAGGTCATGAAAGAAAACAGACAAAAACAAAACTTCAGATAAAGGAACTAACAAAATTATGCTTTAATCTATATTCAGATACCACCAGTTCTCTCTATGTAGATGGACTGCATTTTTCATAAGACCTTCAGAATTGTCCTAGATCATTGTATTGCTGAAAATAACCAAGTCATTCACAGCATATCATCTCACAATATTGCTGTTATTTTGTATAGAGTACATTTCACTTTGCATAAGCTCATGCAGGTCCTTCCAGGTCTTTCTTATAGCATCCTGCTCATCATTTTCTTATAGTAAACTACATTTATATAGTACTTTAAAGGACGACTTCCTTACAATAATCCCATGAGGTTGATTATTGCAACAAGAGTAATAGATAACATTTATATAGTACCTTATACCTGACAATTTTTTTCACAATAGCCCAGCAAAGTAAGTACCATACATTTTGTCATCATCATCAATCAATCATAATCAATCACCATCCATCAATCCTCATCATTACCAATGTTTCCTCATCTTCATAATTCAATTCTCCTCATCATCAATCAGTTCTCCTCATCAATCAATCCTCATCTTCCTCCAATCACCATCAATCCATCCACCCATCCATCAATAAATCATCATCATCATCATCTTACATTATTCTTGCCTCTGATTCAAATTTTTTTCAGTTACTATTATTAAATGTTTCCCTCTACTCTATTTCCTCCCCATGATATTTACTCTATTTTCTATCTTTTTACCCTATCCCTCCTCAAAAGCATTATGTGTCTGACTGCCCTCTCCCCCACTCTGTCCTACCTTCTTTCCCCCTCCCTCCTTATCCTCTTCCCCTCTTACTTTCCTACAGGTTTAAATAGATTACTCAACCCAATTGAATGTGTATGTTATTCCTTCCTTGAGCCAACTCTGGTGAGAGTAAGGTCTTTGAGCCAATTCTGATGAGATGTCTCATTCGCTACCCCACTCCTTCCCCATCTCTCCCCCACCTCTCCCCACCTCTCCCCCAATCCATAAGGCCTTTTCTGCTTCTTTAATGTGAGATTTCACTCCATTCTACCACTCCCCTGCCCTGCCCCCAGTGCAATCTTCTCCCCTATCAAGTTTACCTTAAAGATGTCATCATGGGGCAGCTAGGTGGCACAGTGGACAAAGCACCTGCCCTGGACCCAGGAGGACCTGAGCCCAAATCTGGCCTCAGACACAAGACACTCACCAACTCTGTGACCCCATGAATTCCATCTGCCTCACACACAAAAAAAAATAAACAAAAAATAAATGCTTCAAAGATATCATGCCTGCATAACCAATTCCCACCTGTGCCCTCTGTCTAAATTTATTCCTATCACCTGCCCTAATACTGAGAAAGTTCTTATGAGGTAGACATATCATCTTCCCATGTAGGAATGTAAAGAGTTTAACTTTTTAACATCACTCATGATTTCTTTTTCTTTTTTACCTTTTATGATTCTCTAGGTTATTGTAGTTGAAAGTCAAATTTTCTATTCAGCTTAGGTCTTTTCATCATGAATGCCTGAAAGTCCTCTTTTATTCAATTCCCATCTTTCCCCTGAAATATAATACTGTTTTGCTGGTAAGTGATTCTTGGATGTAATCCCAATTCTTTTGCCCTTCTGAATATTATATTCCACACTCTCTGATCCTTTAATTTGGAACCTGCTAGATCTTGTGTTATCCTGACTGTGGTTCCAAAGTACTTGAATTGTTTCTTTCTGGCTGCTTGCAACATTTTCTCCTTGACCTGGGAGCTCTGGAATTTGGCTATAATATTCTTGGAAGTTTTCCTTTTGGGATCTCTTTCAGGAGGTTATTGGTGGATTCTTTCAATTTCTATTTTAATCTTCTGTTTCTAGAATATCAGGGCAATTTTCCCTAACAATCTCTTGGAAGATGATATCTAAGCTCTTTTTTGATCATGGTTTTCAGGTAGTCCAATAATTTTCAAATTATCTCTCCTGGATCTATTTTCCAGATCTGTTGTTTTGCCAAGACGATATTTCACATTGCCCTCCATATTTTTATTAAATTGGATTGGCTTTATTGTGTCTTGGTTTCTCATAAAGTCACTAGCTTCCATTTGTTCAATCCTAATTCTTAAAGCAATTATTTTCTTCAGAGACCTTTTCCATTTGATTTTTTAAGCTGTTGACTTTTTTCTCATGACTTTACTGTATCACCCTTATTATTACATTTACCTCTCTACTTGATCTTTTTTTTGTGAGGGGGAGGGGCAATGAGAGGTAAGTGACTTGTCCAGGGTCACATATCTAATGAGTCTCAATTGCCTGAGGTCAGATTTGAACTCAAGTCCTCCTGAATCCAGAGCCAGTGCTTTATTCACTGCACCACCTAGCTGTCCCACTCTTACTCTATCTTTAAAGTCCTTTTTGAGTGCCTCTATGGCCTGATACCAATTCATATTTTTCTTGGAAACCTTGGATGTAGGAGCCCTCATGTGGGTATCCTCTTCTGAGATTGCACCTTGATCTTCCTTGTCACTAAAGAAACTTTCTATGGTCTTCATCTTTCTCTGCTCATCTTGCTTGCCTATTTTTTGACTTTTAACTCCTTAAAGTGGGGCACTGATTCCAGGAAGCACTGTTCCCAGCTTTGGGAGGTCCAAGGTGGTTATGATTTAAGGAGTGGCAGGTTCTTCACTTGCCTGGCCTGTGCTCTGGTCTGTAAAGAACCCCAAGCCTACTTGGTCTTCAACCAGGAAACAAAATTTTGTTTTTCTGGGTTGCTAGTGCCAGCAAGCCTGCACCCCTCCCCTACCTGGGCCTACCACTAAAAAGTGCTGCATGGTCCCTAGCTGGAGTCAAACAGCCAAATTCCACCTTTGCTCCAGCAGAGACCTCTGTAGTTTCTCCCTGGCCAACTGCTCGACATTATCACCAGACTGTGAGCTTGTTTCCCAAAGACTCTGGTGCTGCAGCCAATACAGAGGCTCCAGAGGTAAATTTCTCTGGAGTGGCCAGCCTGTGGCTGTATGTGTTGGCACGATCACAGAGTTGAGCTCCACTCCCACCATGGTACAGCAGACCCCTCCTGCCGAACTTATAAGCCATATTTGGCTGGAAAATGATCTAAACCCATCCTCTTATGGGTTCTTCTGCTCCAGGAATTGTCTTATGGCATTATGGAATTTTTTGGAGTGATTATGTTACAAGCTCTGAGCAGTTACTGCCTTTCCTCTGCCATCTTTTAAAAATTACTTTTTTAAAAGTGAAGTTAGAGATATCATCTAGAAAATATATGACCAGAAAGGGATTTAAATTGGTCATATAGTGAGACTGAGAGTTAACACACGAAAAACCTAAGGGCAAAACTAGTGTTCATGGAATGCTAAAATGCCTCAGTCCTGCTGAGTGCATCCTCTCTGGAGGATTGACAAAGAAGAATGGATGGGAAAGAGAAAATGTGGATAAGTTGCAATTTCCACTATTGGATGGAGTACCCATATTAGGAAGATCAGAGATCTACTGAAGTTTTGAACACACACACACAAACACATAGACACACACACACACTCACACACAAAGTCAAGGTTATCCACCGCCAAATTGTGTTATTCTCTAACTTGGCCAGGAGTATGGCAAAGTGCCTTGCATTTAGCAAATGATTAATGAACTGGTATTGAATTGAAATGACTTGAATTCCTAAATAGTAACTGAATTTCCAGAACTTTCCTGAATCTTCATTTCCCTCCTCCACCAGCCCTGTTGGAATTTGTCTTGAGTACTATGATCTTGGGACTATGCTATATCCTAAAGAACAGATTTGTGCTAATGTAGTTATGTGTGACCTTTTCCAGTTAGGTTTGTGTTTTAACAAGAACCTCCTAGAATCAAGGTCTTAACTCAAAGGAATGACTTTTATGGTAGAAATTAAAGGCACCAGGAAAGAAAAGATTTTTCAATTCAGTCAGACCTTTCAGTAAAAGAATATAGTTTTAAAAGACAAAACAAAAAAGAAACTATATTCAATTTAATGTAATGGTTAAACATTTTTAGGATGAGAGAGAAGAGTCTGGCCTCTATAAGAAATATCCAAGAGGACCCTCTGCTTTCCAAGGTCAATCCCTCTACTTATAACCTTGTACACTTACCTCCCCCAACCTACCTTTCTTCCTAACATCACAGGATCTATTGAAGGCAATGTGATTCTTCAAAACAGTCAAGTTCACAAAGGAGTTCTTGATTCTTTCCCCGCCTCACCCACCATAGCAATCAGTCATATCCAATAAGCTGCTAAGTTTTGTTGAATCTATCTTCCTTCAATCCCTTTCCCCATGGCTACCATCTTAGTTTAGCTTCTTATCATCTCTCCTGGAGTATTGCAATAGTCTCCTGATTGGTTTACTTTCCCTATAGTCTCTCCCCTTTCATATTCATTCTCTACTTGGTTCCCAAAATGATATTCCTAAAGCACTGATCTGATCATGTTATTTTTTCTGATGAAGAAGTTTCAAGGATAAATATGCCTTTAGGATAAAATACAAACTCATATGATTGGGATTTAGTAGCTTAGCACAATGTCTGGCATGTAGTAAGTACATAATAAATGTTTTTAATCTGATTGACAACATATATTATTTCTTGTATTCTCCCTATTCTATTACCCCCACTTTATAAATAAGAAACTGAACTTCAAAGAGTTTTGGTGATTCACATAATTTGTGAGTATCTGATATAGGATTTGGCTACAGTGCTTCTTGATGCCAAGCCCAAGAATTTATCCATTACTTTACTTAACTGCCCATGAAATATAAATTTAATTCAGGAAATGAAATAAAAGTATTTCTTACTTTCAATAAAAAGAGGAATTGAGAAGGGAGAACTTCCTTATAGAACCATCAGAGTACAATGAAAAGGGCATTGAACTCAGAGTCAAATGAAGGTCCAACTCTACTCCCGACTGTCTTTGAGATCATGGGTCTCTTTGGGCCTCAGCTCTTCATCTTTTAAATAAGGGTTTGGAATAGTTGGCCTCTAAAACTTCTATCAGTTCTAAGTTTACAAGCCTATTATATTCTAGGCTTAGGAAAGTATGAGCAAAGATTTGAAGGTGGTAAAAGTCAAGGTATGAGCAATAGGGAGTAGAATATTTGGGACTCAGTCTAAAATTCATAGAAGGGATAAAATGAGATTTAATGTAAAGATACGGTAGGACCATATCGTGAAGAACCTGGAGGGAAGAAAGTGATCAAAAAATATTTAGAACAATATTATAGCCCATCATATGAATATGTAAGAAATTATGAAGGGAATGGTTTCAGAAAAACCTAGCAAGACTTGTATGAACTGATGCAAAATTAAATGAGCAGAATCAGAAGAACAAGTTATATAATAACAACAACATTGTAAAGTTAATCAACTTTAAAAGACTTAGAAACTTTGATCAACACACTTACCAACCAAAATTCCAAGGGATTTATGTTGAAATATACTATTTACCTCCAGGTAGGGATCTGATGGATTCAGGGTACAGGTTAAAACACATTTTATTTTCCTTCCTTCTTTCTTTACTACCTTCCTTTCTTCCTTTCTTTTTCCCTCCCTTCCCTCTTTCTTTTCTTTGTTCTTTATTTCTTTTCTTTTTTTCTTTCTTTCCAACAAGACTAATGTAGAAATTTGTTTTGTATTACTATACATATTTGTAATGAGTTTTCTCAGTGGATGAGGGAATAAGGAAAGAGATAATTCAAAACTAAAAATAAAATTAAATTGATTTTTTAAAAAAAGTTATTAACACTTATATCTAGAATTTTGGTTAAGAATAAAGAATAGGGGCAGCTAGGTGGCTCAGTGGATAGAGCACCGGCCCTGGAATCAGGAGTACCTGAGTTCAAATCCGACCTCAGACACTTAACATTTACTAGCTGTGTGACCTTGGGCAAGTCACTTAACCCCAATTGACTCACTAAAAAATAAAAAAAAATTAAAAAAAAAAGAATAAAGAATAAGCTAGGACAGAAGGAGGAAAGAGGGTCATACAAAAGTCCTGAGGTAAGCCATAATTTACAAAAATTATTAGTGAGGTTCTCTTTATTAGCAATTAGGTTAGCTGAAATACTCACTTATAATACCAACTATTATTTGAATTAATGTTCAAAAGCTCACTACTTTGTTTGCTTGCTCCCATTAATTACTTCCCAGTAGAAAGCAGAGCATATGTTATATAATATAAATAAAATATACAAATAAAAATTATTTTTCTTTGCAAAAAAAATCATAAATAGAACCTGTAATACAGTAGAAAAATCACTGGATTTACTATTAGGAAACCTAGGGAGATTTCCATCTCTCTGATTTTGTTCTCTCCTTTCCTACTATATCCAATTCCATTTAGCTTATGATATCCTGCACAATAACTTCTGTTTACCTGGCAGCCACCCTGTGAAGTTCTAGTAATATGGGGGGAATACATTCAAATCCATTGAACTGTCTTTTTTTTCCTGCTGCCTTGAAAAATGCTGTGATTTAGTAGAAAGAGCAGTGGACTTGAATTCATAATAATAATTCACACATCACTTAATCACTTTATAGAAATTATCTCATTGGATCCTCATAACAATGCTAGAAGGTAGGTGTTATTATTATCCCCATCTTTGTTGTTATGTCATTGTTCAGTTGTATCTGACTCTTCATTATCCCATTTGGCAGAGATCCTGGAATGGTTTGACATTTCCTTCTTCAGCCCATTTTACAGGTGAGGAAACTGAGGCAAACAGGGTTAAACTACTTGTTCATGGTCACACAGTTAATAAGTGTCTGGGAAGGGATTAGAACTCAGGTCTCCTAACTTCAGGTACAAAGCTCTATCCATTGTACCACTTACCTGGTGAAGCATGCCACCTACCTCCTTACAGAGAGATGACAACAAGATGTAGAACAAGACACATATTTAGATATGACCAATATGGAATTGTTTTGTTTTATGATGTCTATTTATTTAGTTTTTTATATACAATGGAATCCTTAAAATGAAGGCTAGATGAACACATGCCAACTGTGTTGTAGAGGAGATTCCAATTCAACTAAAGATTGGAGTAGGTGACTTTCAAGTCCTTTCTGATCCTGAGATTTTGTGATGCTATGACTTCAAGTCCAGGTTTCCCTAGGCTATGTCATCCTGTCTCCAAAACTTAGAGTAAAGTTTTGGTCCTGCTATTTAACTAGCTGGAGGTCCTTAGATAAATCACTCATTCCTTCTGTACCTTGGTTTCCTAATAATACTTGCTGTATCTCTTTCTTGCTGTTGCTGTAAGGTTCAAATGAGGTAAGATATTAATAATGATAATAATAGTAATAATAATAATAACAAATAGCTAGCATTTATAGAGCACTTACTATGCACCTGGCACTATGCTAGGCACTTTAATAATATTATCTCATTTGATCCACACAACAGCTGTGAGAGGTAGATTCTATTATTTCCCAATTCACAGATGAGGAAACTGAAGTAGATAAAGCTTAAATAGGGCAGCTATGTGGCATAGTGGATAAAGCACTGGCCCTGGATTCAGGAGGACCTGAGTTCAAATCCAGCCTCAGACACTTGACACTTATTTACTAGCTGTGTGACCTTGGGCAAGTCACTTATCCCTCATTGCCCTGCAAAAATTAAAATAAAATAAAATATATAGTAAATTCAACATGTTATTTGGGGTACAGCTAGGTGGTACAGTGTATAAAGCACTGGCCCTAGAATCAGGAGGACCATCCAGCCTCAGACACTTGACACTTAGTAGCTGTGTGACCCTGGGCAAATCACTTAACCCTCACTGCCCTGCAAAACAAAATAAAACCGAAAAAAGCAAAAAAACACCAATCTATCTTCGGACCCTGTTTGGCCCACTGAGAAAGATAGAGCTTAAGTGACCAGTCCAAAATTACACAGCTTGTAAGTGTCTGAGGTCATATTTTAACATGGGTCTTTTGACTCCAGGCCCAGTGTTCTCTTCACTGCACCAATTAGAAAACATTATACAAATGTAAACTAGTATTATTGTTCTAAGCAAACTGTGTAGATTACTGTATACTTTGCTAAGCAGTGGACTGGGCCACATGCATATGTTTTCCACCCTCCTCCCCAATCCCTTCCATCACCAGTGGAATGTAAACTCTAAGTGGCCAGAGATGGTTTCATTTTTGTTATCGCTAGAACCTAGCACACTGTCTGACACATAGTAGGAACTTAAGAAAAATCTGGATAGATAGATTGGTTGATTGGGCTTTCAGGAGAGGGTCAGCAAAAAAATCATCAGCCAGGATGAATCTGTTTCTCATTTTCCCAATTCTGTGACAATGCTCATTTGGGGACACATATGGAATTAGCTAAAGGACACTGTTTCTCTCTCTCTCTCTCTCTCTCTCTCTCTCTCTCTCTCTCTCTCTCTCTCTCCTGAGCTTCTCCTCTCTTAGTCTTTATTCCTAATAGTCCAGAAGTTATTTCGGCTGCATAGTTATGAAATTTCTTCCAATGCCCCTGTGACTCCACACATTGAGACAATAACATTAGAGAAAATGTGGCCCTAGGTGGGCACTTGAGTGACTTCTGCCTAAGGCTAGCCTGGCATGGAAGCTTTCAAGTTTTATTTTATTTTTCCCATCTTTTATTTGGTTTTCTGATTTCCATCAACTAGATTCTCCTGAAAAAAAGAATTATCCTTGTTAACCACTTTAAATTTCAGCTCCACAGTTACTTAAAGCAAGGGGTCAAATAATATCACATGTTAAGCACTTTGTGGACCTTACAACAGTAGATTGATAGATAGATTAGATATCCTAGCTATTGTTATTGTTGTTGTTACTGTTACTGTTATTATTATGCAATTACTTGTGGAGAGAAGGAGGCTACATTCAACTTTGCTATAAATGTCAATGCTTGAAGAAGAATGTCTTAATTTTCTTATACCAGCTTCTTAAGAGCTACAAAGACATTGCTGACCTCAGCCCTATGAGGATGTATGATTGTTCTCATGTTTTTTGTTGTTCATTTGTTCATTCATGTCCAACTCTCTGTGACCCCATGGACCATATTCATTTTACAGGGAAATAAGCAGACTCTCAGAGAGATTAACTGACTTACCCAAAGCCATATAGCTAGTAATTAGCTGAGTTTGGACTCAACATAGACCTTCCGACTTCCAGACCATGGTCCGTCCCATTTTGTCCCACAGCTGACCCCTAAGTCATAGTTTCTTAAACTTTGTCCACTTGAGATCCCTTTTTGCGACCCTGGGTATATTACTATATGAAATAGGTATATAATTCAAGGGACAGCTGGATGGCACAGTGGACAGAGTACCAGCCCTGGAGAGAAGAGGGCCTGAGTTCAAATCTGGCCTCAGACACTTGACACTTACTAGTTGTGTGACCCTAGGCAAGTCACTTAACCCCGATTGCTTTCAAACATCCAGGGCCATCTCCAGTCATCTTGATGTATAACTGCCATTGGACCTAGATGGCTCTGAAGAAGAGAGTGAGGCTGATGACTTTTCAGTCCTCCCTCACTTAAATCCAATCCTCTGCAAATCATGACATCACCTCCTGATGTCATGGTCATCTACAAATCAAACCTTCACTGCCAGATTTTTCAAGACCCCCACATTCAGTTACATGATCTCATATGAGGTCACGAGCAACAGTTTAAGAAGCTTTGCCCTAAGGGATCAGGGTCAGCACTACAACTGGAATGGTAACCTTCTAACTTCCAGACCAGTGTCCTTTCCCTCATTTCTTTCACAACCCAAATTTGGAATGATATTATACCACAGCAGTCTCCTCTCCCCTACCTGTTCTTACCTTTAATGACTCAGCCCTTGCTGCTATACCTCTAGTGAAACCAGAACCTACCTGACTTCCTTCTAGATCTCATTCACCTTGACCTATAGGAAGCGTTGTATCTTCCCAACTTGAATGAAAGCTCCTTCTGACCAAAGACTGTGGCAAGTATTAGGACTGTAGGGTCATGACATTAGTCCTGAAAAAAATCGTAGGGTTTGGTTAGCCAAACCTCCTCACTTTACAGATTAGAGGACTGGCCTTAGAGCTTCTAGGAACCATCAAGATTATGTGGCCCAATGTGACCCAGGATAGGGACTGCTGAAAGGAGACTTCATAATGAATGTTTCCACCTCCTCCTCAGGTCCTCCCCACTGATGAGGGGGCTGAAAAGTTACTGTGAAGAACCCTTAAATCCTCATTCTCATGTAATCCCTGATTAAATCCTGTAAAATTCATGACATGAAGCAATATTTACAAAATAATTATTGTCATTATTCCATTCATATCAACTCTCTGAGAACCCATTTGGGGATTTCTTGGCAGAGGCACTGGAGTGGTTTGCCATTTCCTTCTCCAGCTCACTTTATAGATGAGGAAAGTGAGGTAAACAGGGTTAAGTGATTTGTCCAAGGTCACATAGCTAGCAAGCATCTGAGGCCAGATTTGAACTCAGGTTCAAATCCTGAGTCCAGGGATAGTGCACATTGACTGTGCCACCTAACTGCCCTTTAAAAAAAGTAATAAAAATAAGCAAACATACTTCCAATAGCCAGGATAAAGGTTTAGTGGTAGGTAGTAATAGTGCACCTGGAGTCAGAAAAATCTGAGTTCAAATCCAGATTCAGATGCTCACTGTCTGTGTAACTCTGTGTAAGCCACATAACCTCTGTTTACCTCAGTTTCCTCAATTATAAAATGAGGATAATAATAGCACCTTATATTGTTATAAGGTGTTATGAAGATAACATTAGATGCTATTTTACTGAGATAAATGGTAGCAATTATTATTAGTCTACCATATATATATATATATATATATAAAATTTTCCAAATATATGTAAAATACTCTTGTGAGTAACAAAATGTAAATTCATTTAAAAAGCATTGTTGAATTCTTAGTAGCTTTTTTGGCATCCTGTATTTTTTTCTATCAACATATAGTGGGGGTGGATGTGGAGGGGGAATAGGGTCCTTGACATTTTTTGACATTGGAAAAGATTCTCATACCCCAAAAAGTTAGGAATCACTGATTTAGATTTCATTTTTGCAGATGAGGAAATTGAGAGGAAGGTAAGAGAAAGACTCTTAGAGATGACAGATCCTTCAGCAGTTATCTAGGTCAAATATTAGAATTTCATAGGGTCATAGGTTCAGATTTAGAGCAGGAAAGAAGCTTAGAGGCCTCATAGTCTAACACTGATTTTACACGTGAAAAACTGAAACCCAGAAATAATGAGTAACTTGTCTAGGGTCATAGTAAGAGACGCAGGAAGAATTCAAAGCCAAGTCTTTCTGACTCTTCCACTCTACCATGTAGCTTTTCCAAAAAAATGGTCATCCAGCATTCTGTGAAGACCTCCAATGAGAGTGAACTTAACCTCCCAAGGAAGCCAGTCCTAATTTTTTTGTAGCAATTATGGTTGCGATGCTTTTCCTTTAGTGGTAAGCCAAAATTTGCCTTTCTGAAATATCAACCCATTGCTCTTACACATTCTGCCATCTGGGTCCATGAAAGCAAATTTAATCTCCCTTCCATACAATAATCCTTTAAACATCTGAAGATAGAGAAAGCTTCTCCCTTTCCCAAGTCTTCCACAATTAAATTATTCATTAAAAAAATCATGGGGGGGGGGCGGCTAGGTGGCGTGGTAGATAAAGCACCGGCCCTGGATTCAAGATTACCTGAGTTCAAATCCAGCCTCAGACACTTGACACTTACTAGCTGTGTGACCCTGGGCAAGTCACTTAACTCCCATTGCCCCGCAAAAAAAAAAAAAATCATCAGAGGCAGCCAGGTGGCACAGTGGATAGAGCACTGGCCCTGGATTCAGGAGTACCTGAGTTCAAATCTGACCTCAGACACTTGACACTTATTAACTCTGTGACCCTAGGCAAGTCACTTAACCCCAATTGCCTCATCCCCCCAAAATAAATAAATAAATAAACAAACAAACAAATAAATAAATAAATCATCAGAGTAATTTCTCTTTGTGCCACCAAGGTTCCTTGCAGAGAGCTTTACATGTCTCTTCAACCAAACTAGCCAATAGAAATTTAGACTATGGAGTGCCATCATGTCTATTTTCCCATACTCTTTATAATTTATACTCCTAAAGTCTAAGGTGTGAGCATTTCTCCAACACCCCCCATTGCCTAACACAGGGTTAGGCATCTATCATATCAAACTTTTCTTGGGTGATCATTTTCATCAAACCTTCTCTTCCTCTTGATTCCAAGCCCATATTTTTGGGGCCATAAGTCAGCTTAGGCTGTTGGGAAGTGAGCATTTGTCCTTTGGGTTTGGATTAAAAATCAAAGGCTTGGGGGCGACTAGGTGGCACAGTGGATAAAGCACCAGCCCTGGATTCAGGAGGACCTGAATTCAAATTCGGCCTCAGATACTTGACACTTACTAGCTGTATGACCCTGGGCAAGTCACTTAACCCCCATTGCCCCACAAAAAATAAATAAATAAATAAAGGCTCTGCCTTCCCCTGGAATTCTTGTTTCTCACTTGAAATTCTTTTGTATCTATTTGAGAAAGAACTTCAATCTTATGGCAAGAGAAGTAATCTTCACTTGCTATAAGAATTGCTGTTGTTTATTTGTTTCAGTTGTGTCCCACTCTTAATGATCGCCTTTGGGGTTTTCTTTGCAAACATTCTAGAGTGGTTTTCCTTTTCCTTTTCTAGTTCATTTTATAAATGAGGAAATAAAGGCAAATGAGGTTAAGTGATTTTCCCAGGGTCACACAGCTAGGAAATGCCTGAGGCTAAATTGGAACTCAGAAAGATGAGTCTGCATGACTCCAGGCCCAGCACTCTATCCACTGTGCCACCTAGCTGACTCTGCTATAATAATACTAATTGATTATGATGATTATAATAATAAAAAAATTATAAAACACTGAGCTATTTATCTTCTTCACAATTACCCAGTGAGTTAGGATGAATATCATCATTTTCCTTTCATAGGTGATATAAATGAGACTTGGTGAAATTGAGTGACTTGCCTATAGGCAATCAGGGAACATATGACAGAGCTGGGATTTGGACCCATGTCTTCTGACTCCAGACCTAGTGTTCTTTCCACTATCCTTCTGCTTTCTCACTATTAGCAACCAGCTGAGACAAGACCAGGCATGGGTGTGCCCAGGGCCAGGTTTGGAATCTGAGTCTCTTATGTTTTATTGTCCAATTTGATTTGACATGTGTGTTACTGTCCCACAGAATCTTGTCTCTTTGAATTTGTGGTTTCAACTGACACTTAGATCAGCTGATGCTTCATATAGGAAACCTCTCCTGGTCTCCCCTCCACCAACAAGCATTTAGTAAGTTCTTACTATGTGCCAGGCTTGTGCGAAGTACTAGAAGTGCAAATATAAGCAGACAGACAGTTCCTACCCTCAAAGAACTTACATTCTAATAGAGAAGACAACACATAAAAAGGAAGATGAAGCAGTACAGAAGAGTGGGGGGTGAAGATGGTACAGAAAGTCCAGAAAGGATTATTGCCAGTAGATAAATGTTGCAGATTGTCTATATTTCTGTTCTGTATTTGTTATAGAATATAAGTTCTTTGGGGGCAGAGCCAAGATGGCAGAGGAAAGACATTAAACGCACAGAGCTCCTGATACAATTACCCCCCACAAACAGCAATAAAGAACCTCTGGAACAGAAAAACCCACAAAAAGACAGGCTGAGATTATTTTGGAGCCATAGACAGATTTAAGGGGGCCATGCTGGGCTGCAAGAAAAGTTCAAACACATGATCACACCAACAGAGACCCGAGGCACACAGTGCCAGAGGAAATTGCCCTGAGCCTCTGAATCAGCTGCAGCACCAGCATCTTCTGGAACTGAGCTCGTGGTTGGGTGAGAGGGTTGAATGACTAGCCAGGGGGAAAGTACAGGGGTGTCAGTGGGACCTAGGGAGGAATTTGTCCCACCCCAGTGGGAAACCAGGAAGAAATCCTAAGTGGTTGGGAGGGCCAGGTGGGGGAGGAGCTCAGGCTTGTCAGAAGCTAAGAACCACAGCACACACAGTTCTTCTGGCTGGTTAATTAGTAAGTTGGCTTGAGGTTATCTTCAGACCAGAGAACAGGCCAGGTGAGAGAAAAACATGCCCTCCCTCAAACCAAAACACCTGGTACCCTCTGAAACTAGGGACAGTGTAGCTTGGAAGGAGGGCTCCACTTTAAGAGGAAGTTAAAAGGCAAGTAAAAGACGGTAAGATGAGCAAGCAAATAAAGTTGAGAATTATTGAAAGTTTCTTCAGTGAAAAGGAAGGTCGAGGTGCACCCTCAGAAGAGGATAGCAACCTCAGGGCCCCTTCATCCAAAGCTTCCAGGAAAAATATGAATTGGTCTCAGGCCATAGAAGTTCTCAAAAAGCACTTTGAAGAGAATCCACTGATCACCTCCTAAAGAGATCCCAAAAGGAAAACCTTCAGGAATATTATAGCCAAATTCCAGAGCTTCCAGGTCAAGTAGAAAATATTGCAAGCAGCTAGAAAAAAGGAATACAAATGCTGTGGAGCTGCAATAAGGATAAAACAAGATCTAGCAGCATTTACATTAAAGGAGTGGAGGGCATGGCATATGACATTCCAGAGGGCAAAGAAACTGGTACTATAGCCAAGAATCATATACACAGCAAAACTATGCATAATCTTTCAGAGGAAAAAAATGGGACTTCAGTGGAAAAGAGGGCTTTCAGGTATTTGTGATGAAAAGACCTGAACTGAATAGAAAATTTGACTTTCAAATACAAAAAGCTAGAGAAGCATAAAAAGGTAAACGGGAAATAGAATTCGTGAGGAATATTAAAATATTAAACTATTTACTATTAAACTATGTGAGAAGATAATACTTTGAACTCATAAGAACTTTCTCAGTATTCAGGTAGCTGAAAAGAATAATACATTTAGACAGAATATACAGGTCTGAATTGAATATGAAGGGATGATATCTGTAAAGCATTTATTCTTTGTGGGACAAGCAGAGTAGGGTGTCTAATGTCTGGGGCTAGATTTGAGCTCAGGACCTCCTGGGTCCAGAGCTGGTGATTTGTCCACTGTGGCACCTAGCTAACCCATGATGATGTCTTTAAAATAGTGTTGAGGGGTAGGAGGAATAGACTGGGGGAGGGGAAAGGGGAGTGGTGGACTGGGGAGAGGTAGCTCACATGAAAGAAACAAGAAAAAAGCTTATGGAGGAGAGGGGAAGAAGGAGAAGGAGTAGGGGAGTGAGTGAATCTTATTGTCATCAAAATTGGTTCAAAGAGGTAATAGCATACATACTAAAGTGGGTATAATAATATATTTTTGCCCTGAAGAAAAGTGGGAGGCAGGGAAATAAGGGGGGGTGGAGAAGAGGGGAAGGAGGGAAGGGAAGTTTGGGGGAGGGACCAGTAAAAAGCAAAACACTTTCAAGAAAGGGAAAGATGTCATGCATAACAGCACATGTGTGACATATATTGAATTGCTTGATTTCATAGGGAGGGTTGAGGAGGGAAGGAGAAAGAAAAATTTAGAACACAGAATTAGCTCAAAGACATTAACCTCAGATTGGGCTCGAGAAGGGAATAACATACACACCCAATTATGAGGAGTAATCTATTTAAGCCTACAGGAAAGTAGGAGGGGAAGAGGATATGGTGGGAAGGGTGAATGAAGGGAGGGTAGAGCCAGGGAGGGGGTAGTCAGAAGCAAAACACTTTTGAGGAGGAATAGTTTAAAAGGAGATAGAAAATAGAGTAAATATCATGGGAAGGGAATAGGATGGAGGGAAATAATTATGATGATTGACTACAATGGCCAAACATATAGTACCTACTTTGCTGGGCTATTGTGAAGAAAATTCTTTGTCAAGTTTAAGGTATTATATAAAAGTTACGATGAACAGGATGTTATCAGAAAAAACTGGAAATACCAACATGAACTGAAGCAGAGAGAAATGTACTTTATATAAATAACAGCAATAGTGTAAGATGATCTGCTGGGAAGCATGTGGTTATTTTTGTGTGGAGGGGGTTGTTATTTTCAACAATGCAATGATCTAATGTAACTCTGAGAGACTTATGAAAATTTCAATCCATCTACAGAGAAAGAACTGCTGGTATATAAAAAAAAATAATAAAAACACTTTTTTTTTTACAATTCCTTAATCTGAAGTTTTGTTTTTATCTGTTTTCTCTCACAACCTAGCTAATATGGAGATGTTTTCCATGACTTTATCATGTATAACTTATTTTGAATTGTTTGAGTTCATGGGGTGGGGGGTGGGAAGGGAGGGAAGAAGAGAAGTTGGAACACAAAGTTTTAAAAAAATTGATGTCAATTTTTTTTACATGAAATTTAGAAAATAAAATTCTAAACATAAAAAATAAATAAAATGTAATAATGTATATATGTGTGTGTGTGTGTGTTATTGAGAGATGAGATTATTTAATTTTTGCCTTTGTATGCCCAGTGACTAGAATAATGTTTTTTGTTTCTTTTCTTTTCTTTTTCTTTTCTTTTCTTTGTGAGGCAATTGGGGTTAAGCAGTTTGCCCAGTGTCACACAGCTAGTAAGTGTCAAGTTTCTGAGGCTGGATTTGAACTCAGTTCCTCCTGACTCCAGAGCCAGTGCTCTGTTCACTGTGCCACCTAGTTGCCCTCATGATTATTTCTTTTTTTAAGTATTTTATTATTTTGAGGTTACATATAAGGATAGTTTTCAACATTTGTTTTCACAGGATTTTTAGTTTCGAATTTTTCTCCTACCCTCCCTTCCCTCCATCATCTCCAAGATGGAAAGCAGTCTGATATAGGTTGTATAAGTACAAACACATTAAATATATTTCTACATTTGTTATGTTGTGAAAAAAGAATCAGAGCACAAGGAAAAACCTCACAAAAGAAGGAAAAAAAAACATTCCAAAAGTAGAAACCGTATGGCTCAATCTGCATTCATAATTCACAGTTCTTTTTTTTTTTTTTGGATGTTGAGAACGCTTTCTATCACGAGTTCTTTGAAACTGTTTTGGATCATTGCACTGCTGAGAAGAGCCAAGTATATCCCCATTGTTCATCACACAATGTTGCTGTTACTGTATACAATGTTGTCCTGGTTCTGCTCCTCTCAGTCAGCATCAGTTCGTGTAAGTCCTTCCAGGTTTCTCTGAACTCCTCCTGCTCATTGTTTCTTACAGCACAATAGTATTCCATTACATTCATATGCTATAACTTGTTTAGCCATTCCCCTATTGATGTGTATTCCCTCGATTTCTAATTCTTTGCCACCACAAAGTGAGCTGCTATAAATATTTTTGTACATGTGGGTCCTTTTCCCTTTTCTATAGTCTCTTTTGGATACAGACTTAGCAGTGGTACCACTGGGTCAAAGGAATGAATAGTCCCATAGCCCTTTGGGCACAGTTCCAAATTGTTCTCCAGAATGGTTGGATCAGTACACAGCTCCATCTACAATGCATTAGTGTTCCAATTTTTCCACAGTTTCTACAACATTTATTATTTTCCTTTTTTGTCATATTAATCAATATGATAGGGGTGAGGTGGTACCTCAGAGTTGTTTTAATTTGCATTTCTCTGATCAGTAGTGATTTAGAGCATTTTTTCATATGGCAAGAGATAATTGTGACTCTTCATCAGAAAACTGCTTGTTCTTATCCTTTGACCATTTGTCAATTGGGGAATGACTTGGATTATTATACATTTGACTTTGTTCCCTATATATTTTAGAAATGAGGTCTTTATCAGAAATGCTGGCTGTAAAAATTGTTTCCCAGTTTTCTGCCTCCCTTCTAATTTGGCTGCATTGCTTCTGTTTGTACAAAGCCTTTTTAATTTAATGTAATCAAAGTCTTCCATCTTGCATTTCATAATATTCTCTATCTCTTGTTTGGACATAAATTGTTTTCCTCTCCATAGGTCTGAGATGTTAACCATTCATTCCTCTATTAATTTATCTATGGTATCACCCTTTATGTCTAAATCTTGAACCCATTTTGAACTTATTTTTGTATAAGGTGTAAGATGTTGGTCTATGCCTAGTTTCTGCCATACTATCTTCCAATTTTCCCAGCAGTATTTGTCAAATACTGTAATGATTGGAATGATGCCACCTGCTGGAGACTTACTGTAGGAAAGCTCCGGCATTAGGAGAAGGCACCTGTGGGCAAGACATGTGGCTTTTCTTTGGCGTCAGAAAGTGACGTTTGCTTGTGGGAGGAAGAGGGTGTGAGGCTTGCACTCTTGCTCTCTTTCGTCAGGATTCTGGTGGATAGTGGAGCAAAAAATGCACTCTCCCTTTGATAGGTAGATGAATCTAGGCCTTTCTCTCTCTCTTCACCAAATTCTTATTCTCCTTAATAATTGCTTAAAAGTCTAAACTCTTGCTAAAGCTTATAATTTATTGGCGACCACTCCTTAGATATTTTAGACAGACTAGCTAGAATTTTAGCCCCTTACAGATGGTGAGCATGAAGGGACAGGGTAGGGGAAGTTTTTTACCCAACCGGAAGATCAGAAGATGGAGGATTCAAATTTGGTATGGCTAGCACACCTTCTTGTGCATTTTTTTTCATTAGTTCCTTTGACTTTTTTGTTTTTCCAGAAGAATTTTGTTATTATTTTTTCTAATTCTATAAAATAATTTGTATGGCACTGAATAGGTAAATTGATTTAGGCAGAATTGTCATTTTTATTATATTAGCTTGGCCTATCCATGAGCAATTGATATTTTTCCAATTACATAGATCTGATTTGATTCTGTGAAAAGTGTTTTGTAATTGTGTTCATAGCTATACTGGGTTTGTCTTGACAGGTAGACTCCCAAGTATTTTATATTGTCTACTGTTGCTTTAAATGGAATTTCTCTTTCTATCTCTTGCTGCTGAGCTTGGTTGGTCATGTATAGAAATGCTGACAATTTATGTGGGTTTATTTTATATTCTCCAACTTTGCTAAAGTTGTTAATTCTTTCAAGTAGTTTTTTAGTTGATTCTTTAGGATTCTTTAAGTATACCATTATATTATCTGCAAAGAGTGAAAGTTTTGTTTCCTCCTTGCCTATTCTAATTCCTTTAATTCCTTGTTTTTCTCTTATTGCTATAGCTAACATTTCTATTACAATATTAAATAATAGAGGTGATAATGGATACCCCTGTCTCACCCCTGGTTTTATTGGGAATGGCTCTAACTTATCCCTATTACATATAATGTTTGCTGATGTTTTTAGGCAGATACTGCTTATTATTTTAAAGAAAGCTTCACCTATTCCTATGTTCTCTAGCGTTTTAGTAGGAATGAGTGTTGTATTTTGTCAAACACTTTCTCTGCATCTATGGAGATAATCATATGATTTGAGTTAGTTTTCTTATTGATGTGGTTGATTATGTTGATAATTTTCCCAATGTCGAACAAGTCCTGCATTCCTGATATAAATCCCACCTGGTCATAGTGTATTATCCTGGTGATCACTTCCTGTAATCTCCTTGCTGATATTTTATTTAAGTTTTTTGCATTGATATTAATTAGGGAAATTAGTCTGTAATTTTCTTTCCCTGTTTTGGCCCTGCCTGGTTTAGTTATCAACATGATATTTGTGTCATAAAAGGAATTTGGTAGAACTCCTTCTTCACCTGCTTTTCAAAACAGTTTCTATAGTATTGGAATGAATTGTTCTTTAAATTTTTGGTGGAATTCACTTGTAAACCCATCTGGCCATGGAGATTTTTTCCTTAGGAGTTCATTGATGAATTGTTCAATTTCTTTTTCTAAAATGGGCCTATTTAAGGATTTTATTTCCTCTTCAGTTATCCTGGGCAATTTGTATTTTTGTAAATATTCATCCATTTCATTTAGATTGTCAAATTTATTGACATAGTGTTGGGCAAAGTAGCTCCTAATTATTGCTTTAATTTCCACTTCATTCGTGGTGAAATCACTCCTTTCATTTTTGATACTGGTAATTTGGTTTTCTTCTTTCTTTTTTTAATCAAATAAACCAAAAGTTTATCTATTTTGTTGTGCGTTTTTTTTTCATAAAACCAGCTCCTAGTTTTATTGACTAGTTCTATAGTTTTCTTGCTTCCAATTTTATTAATTTGTCCTTTGACTTTTAGGATTTCTAATTTAGTAGTTAGTTGGGAATTTTTAATTTGTTCTTTTTTCTAGTTTTTTTAGGTACATGATCAATTCATTGATCTCTTCTTTCTCTTTTTTATTCATGTAAGCATATAGAAATATAAAATTTCCCCTAAGCGCTGCTTTGGCTGCATCCCATAGTTTTTGGTATGTTGTCTCATTATTGTCATTCTCTTGGATGAAGTTATTGATTGTTTCTATGATTTGTTGTTTGACCCACTCATTCTTTGAGATTGTTTAGTTTCTAATTAATTTTCAGTCAATCATTCCATGGCTATTTATTATATGTAATTTTTATTGAATCATGATCTGAGAAGCATGAATTTACTATTTCTACCTTTCTACAGTTAGACTATGAGGTTTTTGTGCTGTAATGCATGGTCAGTTTTTGAGTATGTGCCATGTACTGCTGAGAAAAAAAGGCATATTCCTTTCTATAACCATTCAGTTTTTTCCATATATATATATATATATATATATATATATATATAAAAAATACCTCACTTTTCTAATATTCTATTCATCTCTTTAACTTCTATCTTATTTATTTTGTTGTTAGATGTATCTAATTCTGAGAGGGGAAGGTTCAGATCCCCCACTAGTATAGTTTTGCTGTCTATTTCCTCTTGTAACTCATTTAACTTCTCCTCTAAAAATTTGGATGCTATACCACTTGGCACATACATCTTTAGTATTAATATTGCTTCATTATCTATCATACCTTTTAGCAAGATGCCATTTTTTTCCTTATCTCTTTGCATTAGATCTCTTTTTGGCCATTTTTTTTCTCTCATTTGGCCAATTGTATTTTTTTAAGAAATTGTTTTCCTTAGTCAATTTTTGTGCTCCTTTTCGGAGTGTAACTCTCATTTCTCTCATTTCTTTTTCCATTTTTTCTTCTATCTCTCTCATCCAGTTTTTAAAAGCCTTTTTGAGCTCCTCAAAGAAGGCTTTTTGGTCTTGAGATAAGATCATCTTCCCACTTGAGTATTCCCTTGTAGGCATTTTGAAAAACTCATATGGGTTTGAGTTTTGGTCTTCCTTTTCACCATAGAAGCTGTCAATGGTAAGAGTCCTTTTTTGTTTCTTGCTCATGTTGTAGCCTATTTTTAAACTTATGAAGTTGAAGTTGGCTACTGGAGCACAGGGCTCACTATTGCAAGCTTCCTACTGCTCTCAGCTGCCCATCTCTCAGGTTTGTTGAGTTGCAGCAGTGTTGAGCTTCCCACTGAGCTGACCTGTGCTGAGATGAGCCGCCAGCTGAGCGGGGCAGCGCTGAGCCACCCTCCCTTTTCATCTAGGTGAGACTGAACTTTCCTGAAGTCTTCTAAATTATGTCCAGTAGGAGAACCGTGTCTCTGTTTTTTTTTTTTTTTTTTTGGTTCTGTAGCTCCATAACCTGTTTAGAGGCTTGATTTAAAGTTGTTTTTGAGGGAAACATGAGAAAGCTCAGGCAACTTCCTGGCTTCTCTCCACCATCTTGGCTATATCCCCTGAACTTTCTTATCGCCACTTCTGATTGATTACTTCTTAATACATGTGTTTTCATTCATCATTCATTCATTCATTCATTCATCCATTCATTTAACACCTAATTTATATACTTAATGATCAATTTATCACAAAATAACACCCCCCCCCAGATACCAGGGAAGAAATGAAATACAGATGCATTTCTTTAAAGCCATATTTTAAAATGTACTTACTTGTGATTCTCCATTGTGTGTTGGGTCCTGAGTAAATAGCTGACATTCTAAGGACCCATTGCCCAATGGAAGCTTACCTGGGGACTGTAAGGATGGAGAAGGCAAGTTCTATCCCTCTTAAACCAGTGTCTGAGCTGATTTTATAGAGGAAAAATGCACATGCTCACACAAAATGGAAAATATGAAGGAAACAATAGATATTGCAGGTTTGAGGTTCTTTGAGCTCCTCTTTTTGTACAGATATGGTATCCATGGACCAGTAACTCAATAGTATCACAAGTACCCTAAAATTCTGGCAATGTTTTATAATAGAATTAATTTTACTTATTCAGGAGGAAAGTGATTACAGCTGGCTGCACAAGATCATTTGCAAGCCAATGTGGCTTCTTCCCTAAGCTCTTGGAGCTTCTCCATGGCAGACTATAGAATTTAGCTTTCATGATTGCAAGGTCCCAAGCAGATGATAGGCTCTGAGAGAGAAGGTCGATGATTGTGGACAACATCTAAAGAATTCCTCTTGACAAAACGGGCTGTCTGCCAACCCTTCCTGGGAAGAGCGGTTGCCCTCCAAAGACTGAGTGGTGCTTACAGGGAACCTGGTGGATTTCTATCTTTCAAAGGAGATTCAAGAGATGGAATCAATCACTTCTAATCCAAGTCCTTCCACAAAATGTTTCCTCAGTATTCTACTGAGGGACATGAAGGTTTACTTTTATGATCATTAGCATGAAAGTTCCTTCTCTCTTAGCCATGAAGAGATACCAGAGAAGTGGATAGAGTATGTATGGAAATGCTGAAATGACTTGGTGTCATCAGTACTGAGAGTAGGATGGCAGTTGCAGATACCATCCAATGAACTTTAAATTAGAATTTTCAAATATATATATATATATATATATATATATATTCGTACATATAGATGTAATATATATGCAACTGTGATATATTTGTGTGTATAGGTATATGCATATGTGTATATATACATATATGTGTATATGTATAAAAATATGCACATACACATATATACACACACACACATATATATATATATATACACACATATACATATATCCATGTTTGTTTCTTCATTATTTACTCATTTGTCCTTGGTTCTAAAAAAGGACCATGATATTAGGAAGGTGATCACATGACTTGCAGTGAATTGGATTTAAATGAGGCAGGGCTTCACAAAGTCACCATCCTCACTCTCTCCTCTGAAGCCATCTGGGTCAAGTGGCAAGATATACATCAGGATGACTGGAGATGGTCCAAATATATATGCACACACACATATATAAACATATAATGAGAGTGAGAGAGAGAGAGAAAAGGAAAGGGAAGGGGATGGAAAGAATAAAAATAACAAAGAATTCCCCAAAACACTAATATTCTACTGATAGAATGATACTATATGCCAGGACCATTCACTTAAAATGTATAAAATATAAATACAAAGTTATTTGAGAGTAGGTTACTATTAACAGGGGGAATGTAGGTGTTGTCACCAGAGCTGAGCCTGAAAGAGAGTTAAAGGTCCCAAGAAGTGTAGAAAAAGACCAAAAGAATATTATAATCCCTAATTCAGTCAATTAATAAGCATTTATTAAAATACCTCTTATATTCTAGGCCATGTGGTAAGTATTATGGAAAGCACTATCTCTATAGTAAGAAAAAGCAGAAACAATTCCTGCCTTCAAGAAGTTTACATGCTTATGGCATGACAACATGTAACTAAATAGGCACATATAAGATACTTATAGAATAATCAATTAGCTAGATGGCACAGTAGTTAGAGCATCAGCCCTAGAGTCAGGAAAACCTGAGTTCAAATTGGGGCCTAGACACCTACTAGTTGTGTGACCCTGGGTGAGTCCCTTAACTCTGTTTGCCTCAGTTCTTTATCTGTAAATGAGTTAGAGAAGGAAATGGCAAACCCCTCCAGTGTCTGTGCCAAGAAAACCCCAAATGGGGTCACAGAGATTTGGACAAAACTGAAACAACTAAACAACAACACATATTTTCCTAGGCACTATGCTAAAGATAATCTCAGAGGGGAAAGCACTAGCATCTGGGAGTACTAGGAAAGGCCTCCTCTAGAAGGTTGGATTTGAGCTGAGTCTTGCAAAAAGTTGGGACTTCTACCAATTGGAAGTGAGATGGGAAAACATTTCAAGCATGAGGGACAGCCAGAGCAAAAGCACATAGATGGAAAGTGGAATGCCATCTGCAGAAAAGCTGCAAACAAACATACAGGTAGAATGCATAATTTTGTATGCAGGGAGCATTGACTTGACCAGCCTGGTTAGAATGCAGGGTACATGAAAGGGAGTGAAGCAGAATCAGCCTGGAAAGATACCCTGGAGCCAAACCAAAGAGCTTTAAATGTCAAACAAAAGATATCATCCAATGGTAATAGGGAGTCATTGAAGCTTGTAGAGGAGGGGAATGATACAGTTGGTAGTATATTTAAGGAATATCAATTGTCAGCTGTGTTGAAGATCAATCGATGAGGGAAGAGTTGGATATAGGAAAAAACAATTAGGAGACTATTGAAATTCTGATAAGGCCCTGAATTAGTATAGTCCTAGAGTATGAGTAGAGATAAGGGCTCTGATTTGAGATATGACAATAGGAGAAATGATAAGGCTTAAAAACTGATTGGATGAAATGAGAAGCTGTTTTGGACTTAAATGACCAGGATGTGAAAACCAACTCTAGGGGGTAGCTAGGTGGCACAGTAGATAAAGCACCATCCCTGGATTCAGGAGGACCTGAGTTCAAATCCAGCTTCAGACACTTGACACTTGCTAGCTGTGTGACCTGGTCAAGTCACTTAATCCTCATTGCCCTGCAAAGAAAAAAAAAAAAACCTCTGACATTTTCCACTTGTGTGTCCTTGGGCAGCTCACCCCCTTCTCTGAAGACTCAGTTTCTTCATCTACTAAATGAAATTAATACTTGCTGTATTTAATATGGTGATTCTGAGGGAGGTGTCTTATAAAACATTTTATGGATATGAACCATCATTATTATTATATCCACTGTGACACTCCACAAGAGGAAGAAGAAAAGAAGAACTCTAATGTGGGTTCTGAGCATGAGGCCTCAGAATGCCAGGGTCTTGTAAGGAATTGTTATTTGAGATTTTTACGCCTCGGCGCACACTGACCTGGGGCTCCGCAAACCACATGGTGCTCTACCCACTGTTTGTAGACGTTGCCATGGTGCTGGCACCTCACGTCATCACCACTCCCCGATGTCTACATGGGCCTGGCAAAATTATAATGATTGGAAGCCTAGTGAGGGCAGTCATGTGACTGTCAGAGTGGCCATCCAATTGGCTGGGGGCTATGTGGAGTGTGTGGGGAGGAAGGAAGTGTCGTCCCCCCACCCCCCCCATTCTGGCTGGAAGCTGGAAAGCGACAGGAGTGGGATTGTCTATTCTCAGCTGATTCCTGGGCGGTGGTATTTTTCGGGTTGTATAATTTCCCTTTCCCCATTTTATTTCCTTTCCCTTGATCCTACTGATCCTGTTGGTGTTTTTTTTTTTTTTTAAGTTCGTTCTTGTTAAAATAAATCCTGTTCTCTTTTGAGGGAGGCTGCCGGTCTCCTTCCTTGCCCCAATATTGCGTGAGCCACTTAGCTAGCACTCCCCAATTAAAAATTGGTCCCCACAGTTTCAGAGTTGTACAGGACCTCAAAGGTCACCTAATCCCACCCATACCTGAAGAAGAATCCCCATGAGAGCAGGCCCCATAAAGTTGTGAATAGTTGCTGTCTGTAAGGTGGCTGAGATTCTAGCTAGACTATCTAAAAATCTAATGAGTGATCACCAATGAATTAGAAGCTTTGGCAAGAGTTTAGACTTTTAAACATTTATTAAGGAGCATAAGAATTTGGTGAAGATGGAGAAAGAGGCCTAGATGTATCTGTCTATCTCAGGGAGCCAGTGTCTCCAGATCCACTCACCACAAGGTCCGCGGCAAAAAAAAAAAAAAAAAAGAGAGAGAGAGAGAGCCTTTTCTTCATCCCACAAGCCTCCTGTGAAAACTGGAAACATCCTGTTCACCCACACACAGCTCCAAGCTATTTGGCTTGTAGCTTTGATCCACAGTATCCACGAGCAAACATCACTTCCTGACGCCAGGGAACTGACCTTCCAAGCCACATAGCTTGCCCTCAGATGCCTTCTCCTCATGGCAGAGCTTTCCTACAGTATCTCTCCAGCAGGGGCATCACTCCAATTCTCGCTGTTGTCATGCAATCTTTAACTGAAACCTCCATAAACCCACTTTGTCCCAAAACAGCCCATTCTCCTTTTGTCAGATATAATTGTTAGAGAACCTTTCCTCCATGTGTTAAGCCAAAATCTGCCTCTCTGTAGTGTCTTCTGGGACAGCTATATGGCACAGTGGGTAGAGTGCTGGGACAAGAGTCAGGAAGACCTGAGTTCAAATACAGCCTCAGATACGTACTAACTGTGGGACCCTGGGCAAATCACTTAACCTTGTGTGCCTCAGTCCCTCATCTGTGAAATGAACTGGAGAAGGAAATGGCAAACCACTCCAGTATCTTTGCCAAGAAAACCCCAAATGGGATCATAAAGAATCAGACATGCATAAAAAAAACTGACTAAACAACAACAAAAAGTGTCTCCTAGGTCTGTCCTCAGGAACAAATAATAGAATTGCAAAATCTCAAAGCTGGGAAGGATCTCAGAGACCACTGAATATAAACTATACCTAAAAATAAAAGAAGCCCCCCACAATGTTCATACACATGGTCTTCCAGCCAGTCTTTGATAAAAGAAGTCTAAGGGAGAGGGAGCCCACTAGCTCTAAGGCAGCACATTCCACTTAGATCATTTGAATTATTAGGAAGGTTTTCCTTATAATTAAATTTTCCCTTCTGAGACATCCATCCATTAATGTGCTTTCTGGGGCCAGAAAGAACAAATCCCATCCTTATTCTACATGACAGCCCTTCAATACTTGAAGTCAGCTTTCAAGTTCCCCTGAAGTCTTCCTTTCTCTCAACATAAATGTCTCCAGGTTCTTCAGTGGATCCTCACATGACATGATCTCAGAGCTCTTCAGGATTCTGGTTGCTTTCCCTCCTTCCCTTGATGCTGTAGAACTTATACATGCCCTTCTTAAAATGTAGCATCCAGTACTGAACAAAATATTCCAGATGTGATCTGCTCAAGGCAGACTACCATGTGATGATTACATCCCTAAACCTAGACATTATGCTTCTTAAATCAGCACAAGATCACATTTGTTGTTGTGTTTTGTATTGGGGCTTGCCATACAGTGCTGTTGGCTCATTTGAAGCTGTTAAAATTCCCAAATCTATATCAAAGGAACTTATATCTATTCATACTATTCCAAATTTTATATTTGTGCTTCTCAATAATAGCTAGAATTTATATAGCCCTTTAAGGTTTACAAAGCTCTTAACAAATATTTGCTCATTTTATCCTTAAACCATCCTTAGGAGTTAGGTGGTGGTGTTGTTGTTGTTGTTGAATTGTTTTGGGTTTTTTTGTTGTTCTGATTATACCTATTAAGTCACATCTTTTCAGATTTCTCCCAATGTCTAGCTCAGGAAATATAAAACTTTTTTTGTGTCACAGATCTGGCAATAACCTTGTGAAGAGTCCCTTCTCAGAACATTTCTAGTACATTAAAGAAAACACAAAGCCATATTAAAATAAATATGCAATTTCTTCCCATACAAGTTCATAGATCCTGAAGGAGTCCATCACCCCCAGATTAAGAACTCCTGGCTGCCTTGTCAAGAACTTTCTACATCCTAAAGCTCTCTCCAAGTGCTTTAGTTATACCTCCAGCTGTGTATCATGGGCAAATATAATAAACACTTTATCCAAACCAATGATAAGAATTTTAAGCAGCATAGGACCAGGGACAGATCCCCAAGGTACTACTCTCTAAATTGATGTTAACCCACTAATTACCAAGATGGTCTCATGCTGACATCCGTGACAGCTGTTTCTATTTCTAACTGCTCATAAGTCATTGTTAACAATATGTTCTAAAATAGTGCTAGGAATCAAATCAATGATAACTGACCAATAATCAACAGATTCTTTCAACTTTTTTTCCAATTGGAAGAACATTTGTTCTTCTCCAGTACAAAGGCACCCTCTCCTTTGCTCCTTGATTTTTTTAATAGATTGGTGACAGTGGTTGACCCATTTTGATAGCAATTGATACAAAGAAAATGAGACAACCTAGCATTTCTGATTATAGTGAGCAACCAAAACTTTATTTTTATATTTCTACCCCCAGAGGAAATATGACACAAGGCAGCTGAGTTCGGAGGCTCTGCTGAATCCTGAATCTGTAGTACTAAACATAATGTATCACCTGTTTTGTTTTTTTTGCCAGGGGTTCCCAAACATCAGCAAATTGTCCCATTAACAGTCACATTCTTGGAGCAGCTTGATCTTAGGTAGGCATGGCAATCAGTAGTTTCTTGACTACAGCTTTACACTGCAATAGGTAGATGTGGGCTGCATGTATTTGATGAGGTCTATATGGGGTACCTATTTGAGGAATGGGGTAGCAAAGTGATAAAATGGGTACATCCCAGGCCTGGAGTCAGGGAGACTCATCTTCCTGAGTTTGGATCTGGCCTCAGACACTTACTAGCTGTGTGACCCTAGGAAAGTCACTTAACCCTATTTACCTTAGTTTTCTCATCTATAAAATGAGCTGGAGGAGGAAATGGCAAACCACTCCATTGTCTCTGCCATGAAAACCCTAAACGGGATCATGAAGAGTCAGACATGACTAAAAAACAACAGGACAACAACATGTTTGAACAGTGATGTCATCAATCCTGGAAACCACTTTATTTCTACTGCTGGTCAACATTATCATCAACAATGACTACAGAAATAACAACAGCAACAAAAATAGCAGCAACAGTGGCACTGGGGATAATGAAAATGGTCAGGACAGTAACAATAGCTTTCACTGGCAAAGTTTTTCATAAAAATACAATCTTCACCAGAACATTGTGAGGTAGAGATTGTGAATAGAAATGACCCCACTTGACAGATGTGCAAACTGACAAAAATTAAATGATTTGTCCAATATCATGTAAATCTTTTGACTGTACATCTGTGTTATGTCCACTACAAGATATGTTTTAATCACGAGTCCTTTGTGTATGTTCTGCCTGATTAACCTTCATGACAGCCATTTCCACTTCTTTGGCCTCGATAAAGACAAGCAATAACTTAAAAACGGATTGGTCTGCTAAATGGCCAATTTACTTTTGTCATTAATGTGACCTGTGAACATTCTGAATTCACTGTTAGATGTCCATTTAGTAATGCAATCCATCGCTCAACCTTGAGTGCTGAAAGATCCGTTATAATGGTCAAACTGATTAATCATGCTATATTGTACAAAGTAGGTAAATAATAAATTTTTAAATTGTTGGAGGCACTGCTATTCAGGTACCATACCCTACTGATTCATTGATGAAGGCCAGGACCTGATGTTTCCATGGCTACCCTAACAAATATACATTGTATAAAACTCTTAAGGGTGATTTAGGAAATAAAAACTATCTGCTTTTCAGAGAATTGGCTACCTCTCTGCCCTAGTTCCAACTTGTCTTAAAATTCTATATAAATGCTAGTTACTTAAATTTATTTAACAGATCTTGACTTATAACAATATAAGGAAAGGGGGAAAGAGTGATACCATGTTTAAGAAAAAAAGAACAATGCAAGGGCTGGATGTTCATAGTTCCTCCCAGACCAGGCAGCCCCCAAACATTTTAGTCTACAGGCTAAAGAGGAAAATACATGCATTTAAAGAACACAGTTTATGTATTTAGATTCAAATATCTGTTTCCTACTGTTGAGCAAAGTGAAGCCAATATTAGCCACTTAGATACTATTGTTGTTGTTGTTTGTCCTTACATTAGGGTAACTTGCAATGAATTGGATTTAAATGAGGGAGGGGTTGTGCAAGGTCACCAACCTCACTCTCTCCTCCAGAGCCATCTGGTTCCAGTGGTGATTTATGGATCAGGACCTTCCAACTTTAGGGCCAGTGATCTAGCTACCATACCACCTACCTGATGGAAAGACATAATACTGGCTATGTGGAAACTAGGTCCTCACTCACTCCAAGTAGAATTCCTCTTCTTTTCCCACACAGCCCACATTCTTATTACCTGAGGGGCTCTGGGTCTATATAAGTTCCTAATCCTACTTTGCATTAGCAAGTACAGGAAATATAGGACTCCCAAGCTTGATGGCCCATGGTTCATTACCAGGAGAAAAACATATTTTGATTCTCAGGATGTACCTCCTTTAATTTTGTTCCTTCTTCTTAAAAGTTGTGCACTAACCATGTCCTGTATTACTTCCTACTGTGGCTAGCCACATCCTAGGTCACATCCCTCGTATTGTTTTTACCATCATTCTCCAATCCCCAGCATCCTCTCCTTTTGGGTACAGCTGCATAGACTCAGGCCCAATTATGACTTATCAAAGAAAAGGAAGATATAGGGTAAGGAAGGAGAGATGGGGGAGGGGTTGTATTTGTTGATATAAATGTAATGGAATGTTAGAGATGTAAGGGACCTTAAAACAGAATATTGGAGTTAGAAAGCAAGCACCTTTACACAGAGGACATAGAATTTAGGGCTAGAAGAGACTTAGGAATATAAAATAGACCTAACAAATGACAAAGTAATAACATTTAAATAGTGTTTTGGTGTTCACAAAGCCGCTTATATGTACTACCTCATTTGAGCCAATCCTGGAAGACAGTCTCATTTTACACAAGAAGAAACTGAGATTCAGAGGAAACTAAGTGAATTGCTCATACACAGCTTTGAACTTGCCAGAGGTAGGATTCAAATCCAAGCCTTCCTGAATCTACCCACAGTTGCAAGTTGTCTTGCATAGACTATCAAATACCAGATCTGAGAAATATTCTTAGACACTAGAATGTCAGGGTGGGAAAGGCCCTTAGAGTTATATGATCACAGAACCACAGCTGGAAGGGACCTGAGAGGCCATTTAGACCAGCACTCTTATTTAACAGATGAGGAAATTAAGGCCCAGAGGGATTAAGTAATTTGCCCAAAGTCACAATGATAGTAAGGGTAAAAACTGGGATTTGAACTCAGATCCCATGACTTCAAGTTCTAAGTTCAGTTTTCTCTCCATTTGTGCCCTGCCAGCTACCTAACACAGACCATAGAACATAAAGAGAGAGAGAGAGTAATTCAATAGAAAGGGTGATGGCTTCAAAATCAGAGGACCTAGGTTAAAATTCAGGCTTTGTCCTTTAATAACTGTGTGATTTTGGACAAGGCACCTAAATTCTCGGGACGTCAGTTTATTCATCTGTAAAATGAGGGGTTTAGCTTTCAGCTCTAAATCTATGATTCTATGATTCCATAGAATGTTAGCATTGGAATGGAAGAAGAGAAGTTGTTAAGGGAATACAGTCTGAGAAGTAGAATGGGCCTTAGAGACTAATTACTTCAACAACCTAATTTAACAGGTGAGGAAACTGAGTCCCAGTGTGGTGAAAATACTTTTTCCAAAGTCACTTAGCTAGTAAAAGCAAAAACCCCTGAGCTAACCCCTCCCCAGCCCCACCCCACTTTCTTAATACAACACAATCTTTAACCATCGTATCACATGCAGGGTTAATGAGAACTGAGTCACCCTAGTTCTGTCTCATGTACAACTGGTCTCTTGAGTTTCACTTCTAGTTCCTAAAATAGCTCTTCTCCAGCCCCAGACCCCATTATGCTCCCACCCCATTTAGGCACTAAGGCAACAGACTTTCTGTCTCTCTGGTGCAGTCTTTTTAGTAGCCTAACCCCAGAGGTTGACAATCTACAAATGACTCTTGTGAAACTAACCCCTTCCTAAGGGGGCCCTTATGACCAACAGTGGGAAAAGAAAAGAAAACAATCCTTACTGGGAGGCCTGCTTTTATTACATAGTTTACATAAGTTCTCCATCCATCTGAACTCTCCCCAGGGGAATGGACTTTTGCCACCGGGCCACAAAAGATTTGAACATTTGGTCACAAAACAGTAGAGGGAGAGAGAGAGAGAGAGAGCAAGAGCAAGAGAGAGAGAGAGTGAGAGAGAGAGTGAGAGAGAGAGAGAGAGAGAGAGAGAGAGAGAGAGAGAGAGAGAGAGAGAGAGAGAGAATAAATGTCCATATGGGCATAGAGGAAGAAGAATCAGTAAATCAGTGGGCGTAAGGGTCCCCAAAGAAACACTTTATCTCCTTCAAAACTTTGTTCAAAGCCAGTCATAATGATTCAGTGTTTACCACTCAACAGCTAGTGAAGTATTTATTAGTGTAAGACATTGTTCTAGATGTTTTCATGAGAGCATGGGTCTTGAAAAACAAATGATGAGGAGGAGGAAGATAATTCCAAGCTGCAGCTGTGGCATTTACTAGCTATATGACTATGAATAAATTCATTTACCTCTCTGAGCACCAGTTTTCTAATCTGTAAAGTGGGAATGTAAGCCATATCTATATTAGGAGGGCAAAAGCTTTAGTCCAGGAACTAACAATTGGAAGATGACTTTCCCATAGTGTTTAGGGGGAGATATGTTTCTTGTATACTGTGGTTCAATGACCACCGTCCCCTCCTTGTAGGGGTTCTCACCCTGAGGCAATCTAAAAAAAGGGAAAGGCGTGAGCTATGAGTTTGAGGAAGTTGAGGGCAGAGGAAGAAGAGATGGGTTTTTCCCTTCACCACCCTTTAGAATATTCTCTTCACTGTCATCTCTCTCTGCCTCTCCATTATCTTCTGCAAAGCATTAACAACCTCATTCGCTCCTCCCCCTCCCCACTGTTTTTGTCCCAGATGAAAACTATTCCTAGAGATATCTATGAAGCTAATCACACTGGTACAAGATTGCTGTGAGAAAAACGCTTTGTACTACTTTATCCCATTTTTACATAGCACTATATGGCTTTCTTCACAAGGAGTGATGTTGGTACAGCAAGTAGCATTATCCTGATTTCGTAGGTGAGGATACCAAGGCATAATGGGTTTCGTTGGCTTGATGGGGGTCATGCGGTGTACTGATTGTACACTGTGTAAGTACAGAGAACAAGGTCATTTATCTTTGTACCTTGCCAAATGCCTAATAAGAATAGGCATAAATAGAAACAGCCCAGAATAATGGAAAGAACACAGGACTATGGATGGAGACAGGTTTTCAGAGTATTGCTAGTCCAACATCCCCATTTTGCAGATGAGGAAAATGAGAGTCAGAGATATTAAGCAACTTATCTAATATGACACATGGAATAAATTAGTGGAGTTAGGTTTCAACTCTTCTCACTCTAGGAGGCAGTGTGAGGCAGAGGAAAGAGCCTGAGATTCAGTGAGAGACCTTCAGTTTGAATCTTAGCTCTACTAAATTACCCCTTTGATAAGCTTGGGTAAGGCACTTAATAGCTATGGGTCTCACTTTCCTCATCAACAAAATGGGAGTTTTACACTAGATGAACTCCAAAGACCCATCATGTCTATGATCTGGTGTTCTTCTATTATTCTGCACTGTCTCTTTATAATCATATGTGAGCTATTCTTGTTAGGCACTTGGTGAGACACAAAGATAAATTGGACACCTTCCTTGTGCTAACAGAGTATACAATCAGTGTTTTCCAATTGCTGACATTGATGGTTGGGGGGAAATGTTATTGGTCTACTAGACTATCCTATTTGATCTTCAAAATACTTTCTGTGTGATAGGAATTATAAATATAGTCTCAATTTTATATATTTTGAAACTGGATTTCAGACAATCAGGATGAAAGCTGGAAGAAATCTCAGGGATAATCTAATCCAGCCTGACCCCTGATCTCCCTTTGAATTTAATAAGAGGCCACTGAGCCACAGGGTGGTCAAGTCTCAGAGGCATGTTGGAGTGAGGTGACAGTCAAATTTTTCACTATGAGAATTTTTACCTCAGAAATCAGTGAACACTAAAAATCAGGGCTTGATTTGTCTTGTTGATCCTTTACACTTAAGAAAATGATGGAAGGAATGTTAATAATGTAGGTTAAGCACTGGCCCTGAAGTAGCACCGGCCCTGAAGTCAGGAGTACCTGAGTTTGGGTCCTGCCCCAGACACTTGACATTTATTAGCTGCGTGACCCTGGGCAAGTCACTTAACCCCAATTGCCTCACTAATAATAATAATAATAATAATAATAATATAGGTTAAACTTAAGTGTGTCATGAGTGTATATATTTTATAGTATATGTTTATAAATATATAAAGCATCCATACATACATGTATGTAGGTATATGTATGTATTGTGATGTTTAAAAAAATCTAGCTGTGATCACTAAAAATCTAATGTGTGTTCGCCTTAAATTAGAAACTCATAGCACCAATCTTTGGCCATTAAGTATTTATTAAAATATATTAGGGGTTAGTAAAGAGAACACATGATTTGAAATAAGAAAACCTGTGATAAAATCTTGTATCAGCTACCTAAAACTGACATAACTTGGGGAAAGTTATCTAAGCTGTTTGGGCTTCCATTTTCTTATCTATAAAATCAAGGGTTTCAACTACATGCTTTTCAAGGTCATAGTATTATAATTCAAGAGGTAGAAGGGGCCATCAACTCCAATACCCTGATTATGTAGATAAGACCCAGGGTATTAAGTGACTATCCTGAAATCATACAGCTAGCACAATGAGAGAGGTATGATTTGAACCCATATCTTCTGAGTTCAGAGATAATGATTTTTCCACTATACCAGGCTTTTCCCAAAACTTACTTCCTATGATTCTAGTATGTTCCTCCCTGAGTCTTATCTTCTGCATCTGTAAAATGGGAGGAGTGAGAGATGGAGATGGACTAGATAATTGCTAAGATCCTCTCCATCTGTAAAACTCTATTAAGACTTATATTCCCTACTTTTCAAAATTGTTGTGAGGATCAGATGAAATCACGAATACATACAAATCACTTTGTATCCTTCAAATGTTACTTTTTAAAATGTCTTCTATTATTTCTAAGTAGCCATGGGAAAGGGTTAGATCAAAACCCAGGGTTGATATATATGCCAAGTTGGCATCAAAGTCTTCAATGGTGCTGCTTACTGGATATCTTTAACAATGCCCCAATCCTCTTGGGTCACTTCTAATGAAAATCCCTCATCTGGATACTTTTTTAAAAAAATTTTTATTATTTTGCAGGGCAATGAGGGTTAAGTAACTTGCCCAGGGTCACACAGCCAATAAGTGTCAAGTGTCTGAATCTGGATTTGAACTCAGGTCCTCTTGAATCCAGGGCCATTGTGCCACCTAGCTGCCCTCAACTGGATACTTTTTTAAAACTTATTTTTATTATTTTTTTGCAGAGCAATAAGGGTTAAGTGACTTGCCCAGGGTCACACAACTAGCAAGTGTCATGTGTCTGAGGCCAGATTTGAACTCAGGTACTTCTGAATCCAGGGCCGGTACTTTATCCACTGCACCACCTAGCTGCCCCATCTCAACTGGATGCTTTTAAGGGAAAATATCCCTACTGGTAGAAACTCAAGGGAAATGACTTTGACAATCTATTTCTGCCCATTGTGTGACTCTTTCCTACCTAAAACTGAAGACCTGTCCCCTTCCAACCTCACACAACAATTTGTTTGGCACCTCTCTAATGTGTTTACTATATGAAACTATGCATCATCATCATCATCATTTATGCATTTTTCCTTTCCACTAAACCCTAATCTCCATGAAATTAGGGGCAAAGTTTTATCTAAACTTCCTACTTTCCCATTGGCTAGCACTTCTACACACCAAAGCCACTAAATAAAAAACATCTAATTATGTTATACAACTTTAGAAGGGGTAGAAGCCTGAGAGTACATCTATCCTAATGACCTCATTTTACATGGGAAGTATAGTAAGGACAGAGACTGAAGCCCCAAGATGAAAAGTAACCTGACTATTGTCATAGTGAGTTAATGATAGAACCAAGACCAGAATTAATATCAATGTCCCCTTGGGGGCACCTAGGTAGTACAGTGGATAAAGCACTGGCCCTGGACTCAGGAAGACCAGAGTCCACTTGACACTTACTAGCTCTGTGATCCTGGGCAAGTCACTTAACCCTCATTGCCCCACAGAAAACCAAACAAACAAAGAAATATCAATGTGCCCTTCCAGTAAGTGTTATCAGAATTCAGAGGATTAAGATCAGGGTGGGCTCAAGCAGCCAGAGAATACTCACAGGAAGAGGATTCCTCTCTGGGGCCAACCAGTCTGACCTATGTTTTTTTTTTTTTTTGTTTGTTTGTTTTGTTTTATTTTGTCTTTTTCTAAAGAGCCCATAGGGACATGATCTAGAGTTAAAGGGACCCTTAGATGCCATCAAGTCCAACTCCCTCTTTATACAAATGAGGAAACTGAGGCCCAGGAATTTTAATTTAACTAAGTCAAGGTCACACAACTGGTACATGACAATCAATAATAGGACTTGAAGCCTGACTCAAAACCTAGTGTTCTTTCCACTGTACCAGGTCTATTTTCACATTTGTGGTCATGGAATCTCATAATCAATTGTTCCCACATTCAAGATGCTGAAGGGTAATATCTGGCTCTTTTCAATTAGAGCCCTATAACTTGTGTTCTTAAAAATCATTTATTTCCTCAGTCATACTCAACAGAAAATAAAACTGAGTGTTTATATACTAATTAACATTTTACAGGGTGTTTTGGGGTTTTGTTTGTTTCTTTTCTTTCTTGTAAGGAAAACACACTAAACATGTCAGGACATTTCTTCTAAAAATGAATTTTTCATACTGTCCCTGTCAGATATGGGAAAGGAGCCAGGATCTCTGGACTCCCTTACAGAGCACAGTGAGACATTTGCATTTAAACTAATTTTAAAAGAGAATGAAAGAGAGGGAGACTTGTTAATGGAATATGACCCCCTCCCAGGCTCAAGGTTCCTCTGAGCCTAATAGGTATTTGCTCATTAAATAGAAAGCTTTGCTGTAGTTCACCCTTTCTGATTTATGAGGTCAGAAGCCAGATTGCAAAGAGTTAAGAAGAGAATGAAAAAAGGAAGTGGAGACACTTGTTGTAGATGGCCTTTCCAACAAATTTAACCGCAAAAGGGAGGAGAGATGTAAGACAATAGTTATCAGGGATGGATGGACCAAGCAAAGTTTTTTGTTTTTTGTTTGTTGTTTGTTTGTTTGTTTTTGTGGAAGGGAAGACATAGTCATCCATGTTTGTAAACAGTAGGGAAGAACCCAATAGATGGGGAGAAATTTAATATTAGAGTAGAGATAATAGAGGGGGTAATCTGCTGAAGAAGATGGGATAGAATGGGATTGTTCATGAATATAGAGGGGTATGCTTTAGCAAGGAGAAGGGTTACCTCCTCATGTGAAACAAAGTTAAAGGAGGAAAAAGTGGGTAAAGGCATCTGAGTGATGTGAATTGAGGAGGAAAAGAGAAGGTGGAGCTCTCTTGAGAATGGCCATTCTTGTTAAAATCGTGTTATATTTGCCATTCTAATAGGTGTAAGGTGATATCTCAGAGTTGTTTTAATTTGGATTTCTCTGATCAATAATGATCTAGAGCATTTTTTCATATGGTTATGGATAACTTTGATTTCTTTGCCTGAAAACTGCCTATTCAAATCCTTTGATAATTTATCAATTGAGGAATGACTTATATTTTTAAAAATTTGATTCAGTTCTTAATATATTTGAGAAATGAGGCCTTTAGCAGAGATATTTATTTCAAAAATTCTTTCCCAGTTTTCTACTTGCCTTGTAATCTTGGTTACATTAGTTTTGTTTTTACAAAACCTTTTTAATTTTATATAATCAAAATTATCTATTTTACATTTAATTTTATTCCCTATATCTTCTTTGGTCCTAAATTCTTCCCCTGTCCATTAATATGACAGACAATTCCATACTCCTTTAATTTTCTTATTGTATCATCCTTTATTTGTAAATCGTATAGCCATTTTGACCTTATTTTAGTACACTGTGTAAGATGTTGGTCTATGCCTAATTTCTGCCATAATGTTTTCTAGTTTTCCCAGAAGTTTTTGTTAAATAATGAGTTTTTGTTGCAAAAGTTTAGATCTTTGGGTTTATCATATACTAGATTACTATAGTAATTTATTATAGTGTTGTTTCTATCTATTCTATTCCACTAATCTACCTCTCCATTTTTTAGCCAGTACCAGGTTGTTTTGATAAGTTTGAGATCTGGTACTGCTAGACCACCTTCTTTTGTGTTTTATCTTTTTCAGTGTTTCCCATGATATCCTTGAACTTTTGTTTTTCCAGATGAATTTTGTTATTATTTTTTCTAGCTATATAAAATATTTTTGATAGTTTGATTGGTATAGCACAAAATAAATAAATAAATGTGGGTAGGATTGTCACTTTTATTATATAGACTCTGCCCATCCATGAGCAATAATTGGTTGTTGGAGGAATTGTGGGAAAACTGGGATGCTAATCCACTGTTGGTAGAATTGTGAAAATATTCAAGCATTCTGGAGAGCAATTTGGAGCTATGTCCAAAGGGCTATAGAATTGTGCATACCCTTTGATCCCGCAATACCATTGCTTGGTTTATACCCCAAAGACATCCCCAAAAAGTCAAAAAGACCTAGTTTTTTTCTGGGGTAATGGGGGTTAAGTGACTTGCCCAGAGTTATACAGCTAGTGTCAAGTGTCTGAGGTCGGATTTGAACTCAGTTCCTTCTGAATTCAGAGTCGGTGCTTTATCCACTGCACCACCCAGCTGCCCCACAAAAGACCTATTTGTAAAAAAATATTTATAGTAACTCTTTTTGTGTTACCTAAAAATTAGAAATAAAGGGAATTCCCATCAACTGGGGAATAGCTAAACAAACTGTGGTATATTATGGTAATGGAATATTACTGTGCAGTAAGAAATAACAAACAGGATAACTTTAAAAATCTTGGAAAACATGTTTGAAATGATGTATTGGGAAGTGAGCAGAACCAATAGAGACAGCAATATTGTTCAATGAAGAACTGTGAATGACTTGACTATTCTCAACAATACAATGATCCAATATAATCCCAAAGGAGTGTTGATGAAACATACTATCCACTTCCAAGGAAATAACTGATATTGATGGAACAGACTGAAGCATGCTATTTTTCACATCATTTCATTAAGTGACGAATATGGTGATGTTTTGCATGATCATATATATATATATACCCATGTATATACACATATATATGTGTATATATATGTGTGTGTACATATATGTGTGTGTGTATATATATATATATATATATATATATATATATATATATATGTATATGTATACACCATATCAGATTGTTCGCTGCCTCAGGAAGGGAGGAGAGGAGGAAGGGAAGGAAGGATAGAAGTTGGAACAGAAAAAGATAAATTAAAATGTTTAGCCTGAAAGAAAAAGGTGTTCTGCTGGGAAAGGTACAGGATGTATCTATCTATCTATATATACACACATAAATATATATGTTGTGCATATAAAAAAAAAGAGAGAATGGCCTAATTTTTTTAAGTGAAATATATGAGTGAAGTTTCTCAGCTGAGAGTGTAATAAAACAGGCAAATGTGGGATGCTTAAGCAGGATGAACAGGTTTGGAAAAGCTTCTATGGTGAGTGGGACATTGAATCAATTAGGGAGATATAAAAGTAATTGCCTTACCTTAGATCACATAGCTTAAACTCATGGTGGACCGAGTCAGCATGGTTCCATGATTTCCTTCAACATTATTCAAGTGTGTGCCTAGAAAAGAAGGCATTAAATGGTGAAATTAATCCAAGGTTGGTTTTGGAAAGGCAAGATCTTCAACAGGATAAAAGGATAAGTACTCAAGAGAAGAGGACAGTGTGTAGAACTGGACTGGTTCACCAAAGGGTTAAGTAGGGGAAGGGAAGAGAATATAACCAGGGAAGAGGTGATAGCCTGGGAAAGAAGAAATTGGGATCAAGAAGGGATTGGGAGCTGCAAGGTGGAGGGAGAGGTAGAATGACAACAGATTGTGTTCAGATGAACCAGCCATATTGTAATATGTAAAGAAGAAAATAAGACAAAAGGATGTGCCTGGCACATAACAATATTTGCTCAACAGGTTAATGAATAAGCTTGAATCCTAACACAGCTCCCTATTACCTGTGTGACTCTGGACACAAAGTCCTTAAATATAAAATATAAAATAAAAGTATTGGACTAAATGATCCCTTAGGTTCTTCTGATACTTCTTGCTCAAAATCTTAAAAACAGACATGCCACTTTGTAACCATAAGCTTCTATGCAAGAATAAGCCCCAGAAATTACCATGCATAGAACTCAAGCCTATTTTCATCCTTCCCTTCCTTCAAGGCCTAGCACTGATAATTCCTCCACGAGGACTTCCCTGAACTATCGCCCCCAACTTTCTCTCAGCTATAAAGTGATCCCTTCCTCCTCCAGTTTTCTGAGACCAATTCATTGAGATCTTTCTTTTTTTCCTTTTCACATTCATCATAATGCCATGCTTGTTTCCACGTGTACATGTCACAGCATTAGAGGATAATGGGTTTGGAGATGGAAAGAACCTTGGAGATCAATTTTTCCACTGCCTCATGTTACAGGTGAGAGATACAAAGCCCAGAAATAGAGTGACTTATGGCCATTGAGGAGTAATGTCAGGATTCAAATCCCTCTCTTCTTAACTCCTTTTCCCATGTTCTTTCCACAGAAGAGATGATTCTGATGAGAAAAAAAAAAGTGAACTTGGGTAAAGAGACAGGAAATGAATTAACCAATTTTGTTTGTCTTTGCTTTCGTCTTTTGAGTGTGTCTGTGGGAGAGTGGGGTTATGTGTAGGTTTGGGAGAAAAGGTTTTTATGCATTTGAGAGAGTAATAGAGTCAAAAAAAATGCTGAATTTGGAGTAAAAATGAACTAAGTTGGAATTTCAACTCTACCAGTGATGACTCACACAAACCAGAGCAAATCATTTAACCTCTCTCAGTCTCAGTCTTCTCATTTGCTAAACAAGGGGGATTGTACTTGTTGACCTCCAAGATCCCTTCTAGCTCTAAATCTAAGATTCTATTATGCTAAAATAGGATAGGGGCCAACAACTGAAAATGAACACAAAAAGATGAGCGTGATCCTTTCAAAATTGTGTCAGGACTGCGAACGCCTAGAATGAGCTGAGGTTGGCAATAAAAGCTAAGGACAAAAGAAAGAGGTTTGTACTTTCTTGAATAAGGGGAAAAAGGAAGGGAATATACATTTATATAGCACCTACTATGTGCTGACTGTGCTATGTGTTGTTTGGTTTTTTTGTTTGTTTTTTACAGATATCATTTCATTTAATCCTCATAACATCCCTGGTAGATTATTATCTCTATTATTACTATTATTATCTAATTACTATAGTTATTACTAGTTATTATCTATTACTAATTATTATCATTATCCCCATTTTCTAGTTAAGAAAACTGAGTCAAACCTAAATGCTTTGTTTTGTTTGTTTTTAAATGGCTTGGCTAGGGTCCCATGGTAAGTGTTAGAGAACAGATATGAACTCAGATATTCCTGAGACCAGGTCCAGAACTCTACCCATTGTATGCAAACTGCCTCTCTATGAATATTCATCTATACAGGTATGTTGGAGGTTAGAGGATCAGAGCAGTGGAAGAACCACTCACCATAGATGGAATGATGAAAAGGAATGCTATAGAGAAGGCAGGACTAGTCAGCTTTGATTTTATTTTAGGTTTCTCTTCCAAGGAGAATAACTGTGAAGGATAAAACAAAAGTCACGAACTGGGAGCTGAAACCCAAGATAAATGAGGAGATGGTAAGAGTGCCAAAGCTGTCTTCAAGGAGCTCAAGTCACCCAGCCTCCGGAGTTCAAGTCGATGAGTTCAGACCCAGATGAACTACATCCCAGGATACTGAATGTGGCAGATGTGATGTGAATGCTAAGAAACTCATCAGTGAAATTTGAAAGATGGAACAGAAGAGGTGCTGGAAATATGAGGAAATGCTTTGAACTTAAAGAACAAAAATGGAACAGCAGATAGCTCCGTCTGCATTTGGAGCTAAGGAGGGACTGGATGCAGATTCACACTACTACAGTGTACAATAGGGGAAAAAATTGTGTATATATATATATATATATATATATATATATATATATATATATCATACCTAAGAGGCTCATTTGAGGATACCAGGAGGAGCTAGGTGGTGCAGTGGATAGAGCACTGGCCCTGGATTCAGGAGGACCTGAGTTCAAATCCAGCCTCAGACACTTGACACTGGCTGTGTGACCCTGGGCAAGTCACTTAGCCCTCATTGCCCTGCAAAAAAAAGAAAAGAAAAAAGAAAAAGAAAAGGACTTCCAAGAGCTATGAATTACCCTTTCAGAACACATGTGATCTCTTTGTATGCAATGATATGAGAATATCATAGATTCTTTTTGTTTTGTTTTGTTTTTGTTTTGTTGTTTTTATTTTTATTTTTTTGTGAGGCAATTGGGGTTAAGTGACTTACCCAGGGTCACACAGCTAGTAAGTGTTAAATGTCTGAGGCCGGATTTGAACTCAGGTACTCCTGACTCCAGGGGCTGGTGCTCTATCCACTGTGCCACCCAAAAATGTCATAGATTCTTGAGGAGATGTTTTGTACCAACTTCTCTTACTGTACCACCTTAGCAAATATCCCTTTCTAAGAGCTACTTAAATCTAGCTGACTAAGTGATAATTCCCTCATGATCATGGTGGAAAGAACACTGAGAGGAATTTCCCCAAGAAAGACATAGGAACCATGCTCTAGGGACCCTTCTCCCAGAGTTCAAGTGGGAATTGGGATAGTTAGCTGAGATAGTTATTTCAGAGCATGTGCTACACATGTATATGCTATACATATACACATGCATACATATAGATGTACATGTACGTATACATATACATATCCATATAGCTACATTCATAATTGGAGGCAGCTGAGTGTCTCACTGGATAGAGTGATGGACTTGGAGTCAGAAAATTTTTGTTGTCATTGTTCAGTTGTGCCTGATTCTTTATGACCCTGTAGACCATAGAACACTGTTGCTTTCCATGGGGTTTTCTTGGCAAAACTACTTGAGTGGTTTACCATTTCCTTCTCCGGTAGATTAAGGCAGAGGTTAAGTGACTTGTCCAGGGTCACACAGCTAGTGAGTGTCTGAGGCCAGATTGAATTCAGGTCTTAAAGACCTGAGTTTCACTGGACAAGGAAATGGTAAACCACTTCAGTATCTTTGCCAAGAAAACCTCATAGACAGCATTGGCAAGCTGAGGTACATAGAGGCACAAAGAGTCAGACACAACAGATTGAGGAAACAATATTAATAATTATTATCTCCCTATTAAGATCTTCGTGTATTGGAAATGTATTCCCCTTTCTCTGTAGATTTTGAGTTAATAATTCACATACATGATCTCCAGTGTATATGTGTGTAGGGGGCACTACACACCACTATGAACCTTTTGATTCCTGATTTCAGAGCACAACACAAGGCCACTCCAAGAGAGATTCCTGGGTCTGGAGTCAGGAAGATCTGAGTTCAAATCCAGCTTTATACACTTACTAGCTCTGTGACCCTGAATAAGTCACAACTTCTATCTCCTTTAGTTTCCCTAACTGTAAAAAGGAAATAATAATAGCACACATCTCCCAGGGTTGTTGTAAGTATCAAATGAGATGATATTTATAAAGTGTTTGGTTCTGTATGTGGCACTTGCCTGATGCTTGGCATGTGCCCCATGTACATCATATAAGGCATACTATTGCCTCTTGATTTTTGTTTTCACCTGCAAAACCAACCAAGATGATCTCTCCCTCATTATCCAATAATCTCATAGATGAGTATTTCTCTAGACTCAAATGACTTCAAAAGCATCTGACATTATAATTTACTAGCAATGTATCAAACCAGATGGGATACATGTTAGCGTTGTACAGCAGTGGTGGCTTGGGCAGTAATGAAGGTCTTCAAGCAGAGGTGGGCTGACCACCTGTTGGTAATATTGTTAAGGGGATTCAGGTATAGGCTGGGTAAGATAGCCTCTGAGTTCCCTTGTTGTTCTGAAATTCTGTGATTCTATATCTACCAACCCTTCATTAAAGTATAAGCTCTATGGGGGCAGGTGTTCCATCATTTTTTCCATCTTTGTATTCCTGTGTGATTCAGTATAGTGTCCTGAACTGAATGTAGTGATTGCTGGATTAACGTTAGTTAATTAAAGGAGGCTTCATGATACAGTGCCCGTTATGGAGTCCAAGAATTTAGATTCAAATCCCTTCCCTGATGCTTACTACCTATGTAGTGTGAGGAAATTCATGTATCCCTTCTGGACCTCAGTTTCCTGATCTGTAAAAATTAGATGATTGGACCTTTGAGTTCCTTTCAACTTGTGCACCTTTCGTCCGTTGAATGGGGATGAAATGGATAGGATTGACTGCATCCTGAAAAGTTCCAGTAGGTGGCTCCAGAGAGCAAGACCAGGCATACCGTGCCTGGTTAACAGCTTTCAAAGGCTATCTCTCTCTGTGCCCTTCATCTTCATCACAAACCATATCACTGTCCTTAAGATAGAGTTTTACTTCCTTCCCTGTTCATCCTGGCTTCTATCATGCTCTTTCCACTTCAGTAAGCAAATCATTGCAATATCATCCCCCCCCTACACCCCCCCCTCGCTGGAGAGAGGGAAATTTAGCATGTATTTCCTTCTCCCTCAGCCTAAAGAAACAAGTGATGAGAGTCCATTGTCTCCAATCCTTCAGTGGGAAGGGAAGGAAAAATAAAAAGGAACAAAACTCAAAGCCACCCATTCTTTTTTTTTTTTTTTTTGCCCTGAGTCTTTCCAGTATCCTTCCTCCTGAAAGACAGTGCAATAGGGAGACAGAAAGCCATCAGTTTGAAAGAGTCAGTGTGGTATAATGGGAAAATTATGAACCAGAAAGAAAAAAATATACATACTCTGTCATTAATTTGCCTTTCTGACCTTGTTTAAGTTCTTTCTCCCACTCTGAGTCTCAGTTTCCTCACTTGAAAAATAAGGCAGTTCAATTAGATTAGGAATTTTTAAACCTGTTGGCGAGGGGGAGCTTTGCTCAGCCTGGTGATTCCTATGGAGCCCATCTCAAAAAGCTGTGTTTAAAAGTATAAAACAAAATATACAGGATTAGAAAGGAAACCAATTATTTTGAAATATTGTTATCAACATTAAAAAAAAATTGTTCCCAGAGACAAGGTTAGAGCTCCTGCATTAGGTGATCTCTAATATTCCATCTCTAATATTTTTGTATAGCTCCAACATGGAAAATATAATTATCAGAATCTAAAGAATCATTAGACTGAATAATAACAGCTCATATTACTGTTCCAACCATTCTGGAAACAATTTGGATCTATGTCCAAAGGGCTATAAAACTGTGCATACCCCTTGATCCAACAATACCACTATTAAATCTGTATCACAAAGAGATCAAAGAAAAGGGGAAATGACCTATATGTATAAAAATATTTATAGCAGCTCTTTTTGTGGTGACAAAGAATTGGAGATTGAAGAGATGCCCAGCAATTTGGGATGGCTGTATAAGTTGTGGTATATGATTGGGATGGAATTGTGTTAATGTACTATGAGAAATGATAAGCAGGATGCTCTCAGAAAAAGCAGGGAAGACATATGAACTGATGCAAAGTAAAGTGAACAAAACCAGGGGCACATTATACATGGTAATAGCAATGTTGTAATAATGATCAACTGTAAAAGCCTTAACTATCCTGATCAAGACAATGAAACAAGACAATTCCAAGGGATACATGATGAAAAATGTTATCCACCTCCAGAGATATAACTGATGAACACTAAGTGCAGTTTGAAGCACACTTTTTTACTGTCTTTTTCTTTCTTTCTTTTTAAACGTGGCTAATATGGAAAATGTGCTACATGACCTCACATGTATAATTGATATCATACTGCTTGCTTTCTCAAGAGGTGAGGGAAATTCAAGAGAGAGTAAAAGACTTTGGAACTGAAATTTTTTTTAAAAAAATGAATGTTAAATTTTGTAATATAATTGGGAAATATTTAATGAAATATATTATATAAAAATAAAAACTCATTTATTTTAGTGTTTATGGTAATAATTGAATGCATACATTACAATAACAACTTATGGAGCTATAGCACATTCTTTGCAACAACTTTGTGAGATGAGTATTGCAAGGTTTCATTTTGTAGATTAAGAAACTCTCCCTCTGAGAAGATAAATGACTTTCTCATATTCACACAGCAAATACTAGTCTAAACTAGGACTGGACCCCATACTTCTTGACTCCAAGTCCAAATCTCAGTACTATAATACAGAGACACATGTATAGATACATATATGTATAGATGGATGGATGGATGGATAGATAGATGGATGTGATAAATAGATGGATAGAGAGACAGACACACATACCTTCATTTCAAATTATACTTTTACAGAGTTGCCTACAGTACAAAAAGGCTGAGTGACTCTTTAAGTATGTGTGTAGCAGAGATAGGATCTGAACCAAGGTCCTGACTGAGGATGGATGATTATCCATATGTCAAACTTACCAAACATCACAATAATATCTCAAAATGTCCAAAAAATGAACCCATTGTCAACCTATTGACTCAAATTCCTTTTTTCTGTTGATTGTACCACCATTTTTCAAATTGCCCAGACTCAAAATCTTGTGGAAAATGTTGGATTGTTCTTTCTTCTTCCCCCCTGCATCTAATGGCTGTCAAGTACTTCCTAGGTTGTCTCAGTGACATCTTGCCTATCTAGTTCTTCTTTCCAAATCCTACTGGCACCAGATTACTTCATTCTAACATCCTCTTTCATCTGTATTGTAATAGCCTCTTAAATGCTCCCCCTGCAGCTAGTCGTTTCACTCCCTAATCCATTCTTCCAGAGCAATCTTCTTAAAATTCAGGTCTATTTATGTCACACACACACACACACAAATCAAAAACCTTGATGGCTATTTCCTATAGGATAAAATCGAAACTTCTTGGCTTGCAAGACAAAGTATTCCCCATTTTGGCTCCAACTTTCTATTCTTATTGTATACTACTCCCTTTTCATATTTTCAGTCTATCCACAGGCATCTATAAGGACTTGCTATATATATCATGTACTGATTGCATAAATGTGAAGGTGGTAAATCAATTGAACCAATCAATCAAATCACCAACTCTCAACTAAAATAGCTAACAGAATGATACCTTAACCAAGTGAGAACACTTCTAGTCAATCCCAGGCTTTACACTACCTGTGAGTCGTCTTTAAACCATTTAGAAATCCTTGAAAGTCACTGGATGAAATGGAATGATGTTACACAGGTAGTATATTCAGAGGGTGTGTTCAACTAGTATTTATTAAATGGCTACTAAGGACCAAACATAGCACTAACAGATGAGTACACAAAGAAAGTAAAAAACAGTTCCTGTTTTCTATGAGCTCACAGTCTTATAAAGGAGGCAATATGTAAACAATTATGTAGGAACAATACATAACAGGATAAACTGGAGATAATCTCAGAGAAAAGGCACTAGCATTAAAGGGAAATGAGGAAATGCTTTTTACAAAAGGTGAGACTGTAGCTGAGACTTGAAGGAAGACAGGGTGAAATTCTGGAGGCAGAGAGGTGAGGAAAGAGGAGTTCCAGGCATGGAGATCAGCCAGTAAAAATTCTCAGAGCCTTGCTCATGTCTTCTGGGGTTTGTTATAGAACCAGTAAGCTAGTTTATAATCACACATTTGAGTATCTGGCAGCTTAGAGAAAGAAAAGAAATTCCAGCCAAGTCCTTAAGAAGGAATCTTTTGTAAGGGAAGGAGACAAACTGAGCTTTGGTCTGCCTCCCCCTCCCCTTACCTTGACCAAAAGAGGACCTTCTGAAATAATTATAATAAAAAAAAACTAGGGCATTGGGACCTTTTTGATCAATATCCTAGCAGGGTCCCCAGAGTATCAGGGACAAGTGACAGTGTCTGGACTGGAAGCCAATGACAAACTAGAGGAAAAGCAGTGTCAGGACTCTACAAGGATCCTAGTAGAAGAGCCATATCATGCCAAATGGGAAATTGATGGAAATCAGTTTCTACAAAGTGGAAAAAAGGACTTCGTACAACCTGGAGTTGTGGATTTTTCCTTTGCCTTGTGCACTGTTTACGCTTAAGTCCACTTTCCATTGGACTCTATGTACTAGTGGAAGAACGTCATGGATTTGGGGAAAGGAGTGGGGATATTTCATAACAAGTGTTATTACTATTTCACCTTACTTAGTAAATACCTCTAACCAAAAGCTAGTTTAGTTTGTCTGGCTGGCTAATTGATATCAACTGACAATTATGGTGTATATATGGAGGATGGCATGGTAATAGTGAACTATATAGTACTAGAAAATAATCCAAGTCTAACACCCCCCCCCCCACCGCAACCAACCACCCCCTAATACCTTCAGAAGAAAAGTTTCTGTCAAGGTCTAGAGACCTGCCAGTGAGAGTTGAGAGAGTAACTCCAAAGCACATGCTACACAAAGAAAGGAAAAATATTCTCAGATCTTAAAGAGCTTACATTATAACAAAAAGACCTCCACATAAATAAACTGGTAGTAACAAAATGGAAAAAAAAAATAGAAGGTAGTCTTAGAACCAGGGTTCTTAACTTGGGGTCCATGAATTTTTTTGTGTTATAATTATTTTAATATAATCAGTTTCCTTTGTAACCCTGGGTAGTTTATTTTATGCACTTAAAACATTATTCTGAGAAGGGGTCCACAGGCTCTACCAGATTAACAAGTGAATCTATTAGACACAGAAAAAATGGGTAAGAACTTCTATTTTAGAGGGGAAGGTTTTAGAAGCTTGGAGCAACCAGTAAAGGCCTACTATAGAATAAGGATTTTGAGCTGACTTTTAAAGAAAACTAGGGATTCTAAGAGTGGAAATTTGGGGCGGGGGAGCATTCCAGGTATGAGGGTAGGGGGGGTAACCAGTGTAGAGACACAGAAACATATTGGGCCTAGATGATATATAAGTAGATATAAGAGTTATCCATTCTAGAAAGTCCTATGTGGTAAAAAGTGCGCCAGTTTTTGAAGGAACACCCTTTCAGGGAGGAGACTGATGGCCATGCATGGGCTACGCACGCCAGTCCGGCTGCTAGGCACTCCACTTCTGGGGTGCGAGCTTAAAAGGCAAGGAGAGAACGGAAGTGAGGGGGTTGGATCGGCTCTCCTTGTCCACCAGCTGCGGGGCACACACAGAGGCTGACAGAGGTTGGACTCGGCCAAGCTCGCCCCATGTGCTTGACACGGCTCTCCCCCTCAAAGGTGGCCTTGTGCTTTTGGTGAGTTTTATACGAATATAGACTAAGCTTAGACTTAAGACTATTTGTTTTGTATTCCTACTTTCCTATCCCTCTAATCAACATCACCTTGTAATTTCCAAACAATAAAAGCTCTAACTAGAGACCAGAGGCTTCTTCCATTTACTAGTCTGGGAGATAAATAAGGGAAAGGTTAGAAAGGGGAGGTTAATGCTCTAGTATCCAATTTTAAATCTCACACCTAGAATTATAATATTTCTGAGCCTCAGTTTCCTCATCTGTAAAATGAAAATAATAACAGTTTTATGCAACCTACATCAAAGGGTTATTGCAGAAAAATGTTATGTAAGTGATAAAGAGCTATAGAAATACTAAGTTCCTATTATTACTAAATATTTACTAGGCTCCAACCTCTTTAGGGGTCAAACCAAACCAGGGTACCAGTGTATATAACCAGTCACATTCTTTCCAGTTTTCAAAATCTTCAATTTCCTTTGAATAAATAAATTAAATTATGCCCCACACTCCCAGCTTTTCATCACCTCAAATTTTGATGTTGATGGCATTACTCTGTGCCCTGGGTTTGCAAGAAGTTATCCTGTGCTCAGATATCCCTCCATAGCACAATTGGAGCAGCTCTGTATTAGAGGGCATTTTGCTTCAATGTCCAAGTCTTTATGTCCTGGAATAGTCAATTTCAGTCCAGCTAGCCTGAGGAATTGAGTGTATTTTTTTAATGATTGGCTTCCTGTTAACATTCATCAGATTTCAAAGCTAATAAACATAAGATAAATCAATGACTATGGGAGAGATTCCCAAAACAGGAATGTGTGATCTTGCAATCCATTTCTGTGCACCATGTCCATGGCTAGAGATGTGGCAATAGCCCACATGTTCAATCATAAAGTAAAACTAATAATTAGTTTAGGGAAATGGGGTTTATGCCTCAAGCAGCTAACATTTGTGGAGGTTTCTACAGGAGATACACTTTTCCCCTGTAGTAAAAATCATCCTTACACACAGCAGTGCCATGTGCCTCACTGCCCCCCAGACCCTCACACTCCATAGTTCCATAAGCAGAACACCTTTCTTATAGAAACTGTTTCTCTCAACTCAAACTCTTCCACAAGTGCAAGGACTGGACTCTTTCTTCTCCTCACTGAATGGAACTCAAAGTTAAATTGTGCTTTGCACCAATGTCCACTCGGTTGTCTTTGCCCTAAGTGAAAATTCACTTAGTTATAACACTGTACAAAGCCATGTTGGTTTTTTTATCTTTTTTAAGACAAATTAGACCTTCGTGGCCATCTACTCTCAACGTCATAGAATCTTAGATTTAGAATTGGAAGAGACATTAAAAGCCCCCTAGTCTTGTGTTAGTAAATGTTTAACAAACTCTACCAAAAAAGAGTAATATACAAATTCTTTAAGTTTAATCTGCATTAATTAATACTTTTTCCATCAGTTTCTTTAAGTCTAGACAATCAACAAAATAAATCCAGCTCTGATGTGGGCTTTAGAAGATTTCCAAGATATAAATGCTCACACTGAAAATTTAACAACTGGTTCTCGTGCTGGCTCCAGCACACTCCAGCCCGAAATCCTCATTTCACAGATGAGGAAAGTATTCTCATTGAGGTTAAATGAATCTTCCCTCTCATTTTATAGACTAAGATGCTGAGAACTAGAGAAGTGACTTACTCCTACCTACCTATATGTTTGTTCCTTTGCTGTCTCCTTCACCACTTCCTCTTCCTCTCCCCCCTCCCTAATCTGGGCATCCTATGAAGCTCTGTCTTCAGCCCTCTATTACTTTGCTATCTCATTTCAATGGATTCAACTATCACTTTTATGCAGATGACTCCTAAATTTATGTATCCATCTCCAAAATGTCCCCATAGTTTTCTTGTCAGACATTTCCAGCTGTTTTAATGTAGAGAATCTTGATTTGGAGACAGCAGAACTCAGAAACTTGACCAAAGCTCTAGAGAGAAAGTAACAGAGTTTCCCTTTGGGGGATAGAGTTGCAGAAGATTGGGAGGAAAGAAGATTGGGAGGAAAATCTCATGTTTTTATAAAGTTCTTTCCTCACATCTAACTGTAAATATTATTGCTCTAAATGTATAAATGAGGAAACTGAAGGTTAGATCAGGTTGCTCAAGGTCACATGGATAGTAGGAGCCAGGATTTGAACCTAAGATTCCTGATTATAAGTCTAGCACTTTTTGCAAAACAGGATAGTAGCTGGGTTTCTACTGGAAAAAACAAAACAAAACAAAACAAACAAACAAAAACAAGCAAACTCAAATTAGTATTAAGAAACCAGAGTTCTAATTCTAGTTTAGATGCTGAATTTCTGGGTAACCTTGGACAAATCCTGATCTCCACATCAATAAAATAAGGAGATTTGACTAGATAAATTAAGTCTAAAATCTTTTCCTGCTTCATCACAAAATGTAATATTTGGAAGGAACCCTATTTTTCATTTATAAGTACCAAATTATGACACCAATTTTCATTTTAGGTACCTTTAAAATACTAAACTTGTTTGGGACTCAATTTCTCCTACAGAAAATGGGACAAATTTCTACTTAACCTATTACCTTCATGAGATTTTGATGATAAAATGCCTTGTTAATTGTAAAGCACTAAAAGTACCAGTTATTATTATTATTATTATTATCACCTACTTCATAGGGCTGTTGAGAAGAACAAACGAGAAAACATATAAAAGGTGGTTGTTGTTTTTTTTTTTTTAATATCAAGGACTGAATGAATCTTGGGGCTATTTTATTTTATTATGACTTCATTTGGAGAAATGGGTCCCTTTGAGCACTAAAATTCTATGAGCTTTCTACTTTTCAATCTCAGGACCAATTGGGCAAGATGACCCCAAGGACCAACTACCTCCCACTTTGTTTCTTATGAGAAACGGCACAGAATTAATTCATTGAAGGGAGCCACCTTTGACAGGAGACTAACCCTGCATATCTGGCTCTTATTAAGGACCTTACATAAATCCTGACTTCATGCCAGAAACAAATACACAGAGGTTGCTCCCTTATCACAGTTTCTAGTAACTTCCATTTTCAAGTAATCTGTTACTTACCATATGGTTTTTAGTTACTTGCAAGTTATGACCTCCATTAGAAGGTATATTTCTTAAGGGCAGGGATTATTTTCTTTTCCTTTGCATCACCAGAAATTAGCACAGTGCCCCGGCATAGTGTGTTTAATAAATTATTGTCAACTGACTGGCATTTTCTAAATAAGAGCATGATAAAGAACTCTTACAGGCACATTTTAGAAACATAGAATGTTAGAGATAGAAGAAACATTGGAACATGATTTTTGAAAACAGAAGACAGAATGTTAGAGCTAAGGGACCTTAGGCCACAGAATATTAGACAGTAGAACAAATTCCTCTGACATGAAAAGTCCCTCACAACCTACTTTACAATGTGTGTATACATATGTATATTATATGTTTATGTGTATATACATATATGCGTGTATATGTATACAATATATAAAATTTCCCCTTACACATGTCATAAGCAGCTTTTCTTGCTGTTCTTCCCATTGGTCATAGGCTAAGTCTCTAAATGTCTAAGGACCAGTCTAGCTAAATCCAGAAAGACCTATTAGCAGAAGGCTTGGCCACCAGAAGATAAATATTTTCAGGTCCTTGTAAAGATCATCTCTAATGTTGTGAAGTTATCAGAATCTTCACCAGTGATAAAGGAGTCACAGAAATAAAATCAGGACCGTAGAAGTATTATATCAATGTTAACTGGCAGGATTGAATAGAAGCTCTAATGGGATAATGTATATGCAGATTCTGAGTGTAAAGTGCTGGATAAATGTAAGTCCTTATTAAGAAGAGAAGTGGGGTGGCTAGGTGGCACAGTGGATAAAGCATGGGCCCTGGATTCAGGTGGACCTGAGTTCAAATCCAACCTCAGACACTTGACACTTACTAGCTGTGTGACCCTAGGCAAGTCACTTAACCCCCATTGCCCCACCCCAAAGCAAAACAAAACAAAAACAAAAAAACCCACTAACCTCTTTGGGGCAGCTAGATGGTGCAGTGGATAGAGCACCTATCTTGGATTCAGGAGGACCTGAGTTCAAATCTGGCCTCAGACACTTAACACTTACTAGCTGTGTGACCCTGGGCAAGTCACTTAACCCCAATTGCCTCACTAAAAACAAAGAAATAAATTTAAAAAAAAAAGAAGAGAAGGACATGGCACCTTGAAGTAATAGCCTGATTGGCACTTCTCTGAAGCCTGGATATGCTCAGGACATGCAAAGAAGGTGGGAACTAACATTCTAAAGTCCTCCTTATTCAGGAGGGTGGGAGAGCTCAGGAAAGAACAAAAAAAAAAAGATTTGATTTGATTCAGCAAATCTGTGTTGAGTGCTTACTATAGCTGAGGTATTGATTAGGGATTGCCATTGAGCTATTTTTTAGTCACATCCAGCTCTTCATGACCCCATTTGGGGTTTTCTTGGAAAAGATACTGGAGGGGTTTGCCATTTCCTTCTCCAGCTCATTTTATAGATGAGGAAACTGAGGTACACTCGGTTAAGTGACTTGCCCAGAGTCATACAGCTAGTGTCTGAGACTCAATTTGAACTCAGGAATATTAAATCTTCCTGACTCCAGGTCCATTCAGACTTAGCGACACTGGTCCTTAGACATTTAGAGACTTAGCCTATGACCAATGGGTAGTTTGTGACATGTGCAAGGGGAAGTTTTATATATATATATATATATATATATATATATATATATATATATATACATACATACATACATACATATACACATACACACACACATACACACACACATACATTCACATATCTGCTATGCCATCTAGCTCTGACAGGGGATAAAGAGATAAAAATTATAAACAATCCCTCCCTTCAAAGAGCTTACATTCTACTAGGAGATACAATATAAGCATATATGTGCCTACAATATAATTTGAGGAGGAAGAGAAAAAGTAGGGGGATCCAGATTAGGAAAGGCTTTCTGGGAGAGGAGGTACTTGAGCTGAAAGTCAAAGTTTGTGGATCCTAAGAGAAGGGGAGGAAGTGCATGTCAGTCATAGGGAATAGCCAGTGAAAATATGTGGAGGTAGAAGATGAAAAGCCTAATCTGGAGAACAAAAAAGCCTTATTTCCATAGCTCCCATGAGCTACTTGATGTTGGCCAAGGAATCTTGTTAAATTAAGTAGGCAGATATTGAATTTCTACTAACTAGGCAGTTGAGGTTTAAAGGAAAGAATTCTGGAATAAAGAGTCAGGACCTCTGGTTCAGATCTTGGCAGTAGCTGCTTGGTAGCAGATTCTGACTGTGTCACCATAAACAAGTGACAGCCTCTCTGAGCAGCATTTTCTTAGTATCCAGAACTAAATACAACTTTTTAGATAAGAGCTACCCAAGGACCTTAAAATCCTCCTTGACTTTTTCCCCTCACTCACTCCTTATACCCAGACAGTTGCCATTTCTTACTGAATGGACCACAACAGCATCTCTGACACCTGTCCCCTTTTCTAAACTTAAAGAGCCAAAACACTACTTCAGTCCCCTAGCACATCTCCCTTGGAATAATTTAATGGAAACTTATTGGAGCTTTTTACTTCCCATCTCTCCCTTCTTTAATCTCTCCTCTATGTGGCTGCCAAAATAGTCTTCCTAATATAGAGATCTGACTGAATCACTCTCCTCAAAAATCTCCATTGACTATTGCCTCTAGGGTGAAATTAGTTCAGACAGACAGACCCAGAGACAGAGATAGAAAGAGCAATAGAGATACAGAGATGTAGACACACACAGAGAGAGAGAGAAAGAGAGAGAGAGAGAGAGAGACAAACATTTATTAGGTACTTTATGTCAGGCAGTGTACTAGGTATCAGGGAGACAAACAAAAACAAATAAGATGGTTCCTGAGTTCAAGAAACTTAAATTCTAATGAAGCAAGATAATACTTAAACATGACAGGTAGGGCCATGACCTGAAAGTGTGGTAGTGGAATGGATCCCCTAATGAAAAGTCAAAGCTGGCCTATCAAAAGCCCAGGATGGTTCCAGAGGTAGAGTCCCAGATTCTGGTAAAGTGGAGATGAGATAAGGCTCTGAAAGGAAATTTCACAGCGTGGAGATGGCCAGGAAGTGCAAGGCTGTCTCAGTCCTGCCTTTCCAAGTTTATTTCATATTCTTCCTCTTTAAAAACTCTATGCTACATTGGGCCAGACTTTGGGCTATTCCACAAATTCAGCAGCACCTCCCTTTCTGAGCATTTCTATAGGTTGTTCCCAATCCTTGGGAGGCACTCCTTCCACATTGCTGTGTTTTAGAATGCTCTTCTTCCTTGAAAGTTTAGCTCAGGAGCCACCTCTTCCCAGTTGTTATTATTAAGTCATTTCAATCAAGTCTAATTCTTTGTGACCCTATTTGGGTCTTCTTGGCAAAGATACTCAGGAGGTTTGCCATTTCTTTCTCCAACTCATTTTACAGTTGAGGAAATAGGCAAACAGAATTAAGTGATTTGCCCAAGGTCACACAGCTAGTAAGTATCTGAGGTCAAATTTGAACTCAGGCCTTCCTTACTCCAGGCCCTATACTCTATCCATTGTTCCACTTAGTTGCCTCTAACCTCCTTCATGGAGCCTTCCTTAAGTTTTGTCCTCTCCAATCACAAATTATATAGAATTTACTCATCTCTGTACATGTTGTATCTCCTCCCACCCCCACCCCATCCTCTTAAAATATAAGCTTTATGAGGGCAGGGACTGTTTTTTAAAAATTATTTTTGACTAGTACAGTGCTTTGTACAGAGTGGGTGATTAATGTTTACTGAAATGAAAGGAATTAATTATCTCATTTTAGGCATGCTACTTCTGGTCTTGAGTTTTATTATCTATAAAATGAGTAAGTTAGATTAGATGACCTCCTAGTGACTTGGACTTAAAGGAACCTTAGACATTATTGTATAGATAAGGAAACTGAGGGCCACACAAGTAATAAGAAGCAGTGCTACCATTGGAGCCCCTTCCCCCAGCTTCCAAGTTAGCAAGCTTTCCACTCTACCACACTGCCTCTTTAAAGACCTGACTAGACCTAACCTCTAAAGCTCCTATGATGCTATTCACCAGAGTGGAATAAATATTACTTTCATTAATTAGGGTCCTGTTTGCAATTCTGTTGTCAACTCTAATCATTTTTTAATTTGAATTAAGCTCTCCTGCCTTCATTAGAGTCATTAGTTCCTGTCTCATTCCTACTGCTCAATAGCTCATTCTTGAGCTCTGGGTCAATAAAGCTCTTTACAATCCCCACTAAGCTTCATCACAAAGAGAAAGGTTACCAGTTAAATTAAAGAGAGAGGCAGGATTAGAACTTGTAATCCCTCTCTTTCCAGGCAATCACCCCAGCTTCCCCTTCTGGGTTCTTCTTCCCCTAGCCCAGGGCTTGGCAACCATTGGACCTATGGGGAAGCAGGATCCCAGGCAGAGAACAAAACTAAATGGAATGCCATCTAGGAGTTTTCATGTTGTCTTCAGCCTTGTTGATGTTCCATTTCTTCTTGTACTTTTAAATTTACTTTGTACTAACCTTCACCCCATGCATGGTCCCAGTCACTGTCCTCCCAATCACTCCTGCCCTCTCAACCATGCCCACTAGCCTATGCCTAACCTCCCCCAATACTTTCTTTTTCCCCTTAGTTCACCCTAGCATGGAAGTGGGTTTAATCCTTTTTAAAAGGATTTACTAGCATTTACAGGAAAGAATGCAATTGAGGAGGGAGTCTGCTGAGTTAGTTCAATAGGATGTATATCTAGCTCAGACTCTGGGTCCAGAATAGAAGAGTAGAGACTAAAAACTTCCTCTACAAAAGTTTGCTTTGTTCTATTATTTATTTCTCTTCTTTTCTAATCTATTTAATTTTCTGATTCACGACCTGTATGCTTATTCATTCCTTCTTTATTCTCTGTGACTCTCTGTGGATAGATAGATAGACAGACAGACAGATGAGAGAATGAGACAGATTAGATAGATAGATAGATAGATAGAGATAGGATTGTATTTCAATGTAATTGATTTTCTTTGTAAATTTGTACACACACACACACACACATATATATATATACATATATACATATATATATATATATATATATAAAACAATTAAAAATTTGATTCTGAGAAAGGGTGAATCCTTAACTAAATTGTCAAAGGATTCAATGACACAAAAAAAATGTTAAGAACCCCTAGTTTAAAGCATCCAAGGTACCAAGGTGGAGCTTCCTTTTTCATATAATTTCTATGTTAATCACTTTGTAGGTCTTCCCCCATTTTTCTACTGTCTCCCTCAGTTTTCTCATCTGTAAAATGCAAAAAAAAAAATAATAATTATACTTACCTACCAGAGTTATTATGATGATAAAAGGAGTTATTTCTAAAGTGCCTTACAAAACTTAATGTGCTATTATTGTAAGTGTTACCTATAATAATTATATTATATTTGATAATATGATATTATTATAAATATTATTATTTCTGCTCTGTATCACTATTTTAAAATCTTTTTTTTCCCTTTCCACTAACAGTGACCTATGGCTTTTCTCAATTGATGCTTTGATTTATGTATTTAGAAACTCCAGAAAGCTTTCTTGCATTACTTCCTGAACTATCATATTCAGGGATTTCATTCGTCATGTTTTTGGGAGGCCTATGATTCTTAAATTAACTCTGTGCTTCCTGTCTTCAAGGTTAATCATTTTGGCTTGTATAAAATTCCTGTTTTCTTTTAACATGGCTACCTTTTGCTTCTCTTCTGTCAAGTTTTCCTCCATACCAGTATTATGATGTTCCCAATCCATATAAACTGTGAATATTCTGACTTCTCTCTTGGTTCTTTAGAGAGATTTTCCACCATGGATTCCATTTCTTTTTTCAATCTGTTAATTGTGTTCTTAAATTCTGTGTTGAGAGGTGCAATTTTTGTTCGATATTCACTCCTAATATCTTCTTATTTCTCTTTTGAACCCTTCTGAAGTTTCTTCTACATTCTCTCCATGAAGGAGGAAGAGGGGAAGCAGGAGCTTCCAGAGTGTTGTGGGTTTTTTATCACACACTTCAAAGCTATTAGAAATATTATTTCATGAGATATTAGGTCATCCTATATTAGAGCACTAATGCAAAAAGTATTTGCAAAAGGACCACCATGAAAATAATTATAGCCTATTCACCTGTATTAATTAAGGATGAAGTGGTAGGGAAACTAAAGAATAAAAGTTAGTAAAATCCTCCAAATCAAATCAACATTGATTCTGATGCTCTCTAACATAAACGCAAATCAGGAAAAGACAAGGATTTGGAGAAATATATGGGTAAGTATAGTTCAGGAGAAACACATGATAATGACCATAGAGTTGTAGATTATCTATAGAAACCTCACACTTTTATTTCATGAATATTTTATTTTTTAAAATTGGTTGATGCTGGACATGGAGAGCCAAATAATATCACAAAGAATGAAACTGCTACATGTTAACAGTCAGTAAAAGAGATATTATGGGTATGGGAATTATCCTTGAGTCAACTTTCTCTGCATAGTCACCATCAATTTATCAGATCTCAAGTAAGAATTTATAATAAACAAAAGTAACAATAATAATGAGAAATATGTGATTGATTTAACTCCAAATTATTTAAATAAGATGCCAAAAAATTTAAAAATGAGAAACGCACAAGAGAAAATCCATCAAATTAAACTGACTGTAATAATTTCATCCAGAAGTTAAAGCAATGTCGTTATAATTGTTATAGTAATGAGACCAAAAGTGACCAGAAAGCAACTTAGTTAGCAAACATTTGACTGACTTGGAAAATGAAGAGAGAAGTCTGCCAAAGGCAACACTGCTTTAGCGTATAAACTCACTTGTAAAATCTTACTCAGAAAGAAAATAGACAATTATGAGAAGTATTATTTTGTAAAGGAGGGAGAAACAATAGAGGGTAAAACTAGTCTAGAGGAAGCTTGGCAAGGTAATCAACTAAGCAAAGTCAACCCAAGGGAATTAAAGTATGAAAACAGAAAGAGGACTGCAGACAGAAGAAAAATGAAAAAGATTTGTTAAAACTATTATGACAAATGACTTTTTTTTCCATCCAGGATAATGGTACTATCATAGTAATATACTAACCTTATATTCCCTGACATGGCTACAGAGAAAGTAGAAATGGAATTAAAGCAATCATAGAATGAGAGAAAAGCTGATTTGCAAGCTATCTAAAGAAGGGGAAAGCAGGAGGCACAATGAGTAGAATGTTGGGACTACAGTCAAGAAGGCTCATCTTCTTCAGATCAAATGTGGCCTTAGACACTTACTAGTTGGCTTACCCTGGGAAAGTCACTTGACCCTGTTTGCCTCAGTTTGTCATCTATAAAATGAACTAAGGAAGGAAATGGCAAACCACTCCATTATCTTTACCAATAAAACCCCAAATGGGGTCGTGAAAAGTCAAACACAACTGAACAACAAAAGCAAGGGAAGATACTAAAGGCATGGTAAAAATCTCACACATTACTGATATCAAAAAGAAAAGCAACCTGTAAGAAACTATGATCAGGCAGATTTCAGAGACACCTGGAAGGACTGGCATGAACTGATGATGAGTGAGATGAGCAGAACCAGGAGAACACAGTACACAGTATCAACAACATCACATGTTGATCAACTGTGATAGACTTGATTCTTCTCAGCAATACAATGGTACAAGATAGTTCCAAAGGACTCATGATGGAAAAGGATCTCCAAATCCAGAAAAAAAAGAACTGTGGAATATGGATGCAGATTGAACCATACTATTTCTTTTGTTTTTGGTGCTGTTGTTTTTCTTTTTTGAGGTTTTTCCTTTTTGCTCTGATTCTTCTCTTATAACATAACTAATGCAGAAATATGTTTAATGTTATTATACATATATAACCTACATCAGATTAACTTCTGTCTTAGGGAGGGGGGAGGGAGGAGAGAGAGGGAGAAAAATTGGAAATTGGAAATATTATAAAAACAAATGTTGAAAACTATCTCTACATGTAACTGGAAAATAATAAATTACTTTTATTTTTTTAAAAGCAACCAAGAGAACATCAAGCACTATTGACCTATAAGCAAACTCTCCCACCTATAAAATAATCTTTTTTGAAGGTCATCTATATGAAAATTAAGATCATATGCCATGAAAGTATTTGTTAAGAACAAGTGACATTCAACATTGAACCACATCTTTACTCTCTCACAATTTACTCAATGATTTAGAAAATATCTAATCCCACTGTGCTTATTTTATTACAAAAAATACATTTCACTTCATATAACAAAATCTTTCCTTAAAAACTTTTGCAACTCTTCTCCTATCCATACATCAAGAGGAGGAAGAAAAGGAGGAGGAGAAAGAGGAGGAAAAGGAGGAAGATAACTTATATACCTCTTTAAGGTTTACAAAACACTTTGTATATTTCATATAATTTGATCCCCATAACTATCCTAGGAAGTAGATACCACTGTCATCATCATTGTACAGAACAGAAAATTAAGGTTGATTGAAGTTATATGACTTTCCTAGTAAGTGTCTGAGGCGGGATTTGAACTCCAGTCTTCTTGTCACTAAATACAGAATGCTACCTAGCTGAGACACCTGGCTGCTGAGATAATTCAGGAGTCCTTGGAAGATATAACAATAGAATTAACCCTGTTTAGTGACCCTCTGGTAATAAGTATCAGGAGAGAGAGAAAACAGGGAAATAAATACTTGACAGAAATAATTGCCACTGTGATGGAGAAATCCCAGCACAGAATCTAGGTAAATGATGAATTCTTTATAGATGGTAAGGTACTCTAGATGTGTATATTTGCATATGAAATTGTGCAGATGGCATTGAGCCCCCAGGACCCTGAAGAGTTTCTTGGAAGAAATCCATAATCACATATGGGAGTTTGGCCTGCCTATCCACATAGGAAAGACCAAATGGATGAATCATGTCTACTGCCAGGATTTCATACATCTGAATGGACACTCCATTCTGGAATTTGTCCAGCAATGTAAGTATCTGAGACAGACAATACAGATGGATAATGAGCTGGCCCCAGAGTTGGAAAAGAAAGAGAGAGCAGTTTGGATTACTTTCCAAAAATGGCAAAGGACTTCTATTGACCTTAAATTTCCCATAAGTAATAGAAGAGCATAAAGGGCCCAGGTGGCTAAGAACTTTAAAAGCCTAATAGACAACTTTATTCTAGAGGTATTTAAAAGCTGCTGGAGTTTGTTGTGTTGTGGGGGTGACATGGCCAGGCGTAGACTTTAGGAAGATTATTTTTGCAGCTGTGTGAAGGCTGTATGAGAGAGACTTGAGGCAGCAATACTACAGAGAATATTGAAAGAGTTGAGGACAGAAATTATAGCAGTAACTCTGTGAGTGGAGAGAAGGGGAGATATACAAGGTATACATTTTACCATTGTACAGAAGTGAAGTTCAAAACACTGCTACCTCCAAAGACATATAGATCAGCATCACACGCATGACAATATGGTGGGCATGAATAGGCTATGACATATAACCAGTGAGGAAGTGTGAAGAACAGGAGAAAAAGATGTCATCCAAGAATTGTACGATGAAAAAAGATGATCGACCATGTGCTCAAAGCAAGGGAAGACAGGCTGGAGTACTCCATGTTGGAAGAAAGCAAGGACAGTCTCAGGTGCATTGAGCAGAACCTCTGTTTCAAACATTTAGTTGGACAGAGAAGGTGGTCACACAGGATGGACAGGGGTACATAAATTTCAATCAGTATCGTTGGGGAGAATTGTTTTTACTACATGAGCCTCAGATTTCATTTGGCATGGACTGGCAGAGCCATATCATTCACCTATATCAACTGCATCTCAGACTGACTGTCTTTTGCCAGGAGTGATTGCAAAGCTCCAAAACAAGGAGAGTCATTCTAATTTGCTGAGAGCCAAGAACGATGATTGCTGCAACATTCATCAAGTCCCGTTCTGCTTTAGAGAAAAAAAAGACTTTTGCTTCATCTATACTAAACACCATCATTATCATCATCGCCATCATTTATATTTGCCATTTCAGGCAGAATATAGGCCTCACTCTCCTTCACTTCCACTCTAAATCTGTCCTGAAGAAAATAACAATAATTTCACATTAATATGATTCTTTGTTTTCAAAGTACATATATATATGATTTCATATTTACAATAACCCAGTGATGTAGGTGCTATTACTATTCCATTTTTTATAGATAATGAAATAGAGGCAGGTTAATTGAGCAGGGTCATGTAACCAGCAATATTTGACTCAAGATTCAAACTCAGGTAAACATGACCATACTCAACATTCCATGTATTTTTCCACCTAACAGCCTTATAAAGCCTGTGTCACTTGTAATCTTGCTCGTGACATATCCTTTTTGTTACTGTTCAGATTTTTTCAGTTATGCCTGACTCTTCACCACCCCTTTTAGGGGATTTTGTTGGCAAAAATACTGGAAAAGTTTGCCATTTTACTTCTCCAGCTCATTTTACAGATGAGGAAACTGAGGCAAACAAGGTTAAATGACTTGCCCACAGTCACACAGCTAGTAAATATCAGAGGTCATATTTGAACTCAGGAAGATGAGTCTTCCTGAATCCCGGTTTAGCACTCTATCCACTGTAACACCCAGTGGCCCCAGGAAAAATAGTTAGTAATGATGATAACATGATAAATGTTTTGCCTTTGCTGTTGTGTGGCAACAATGTTCCTCCTCCATCCCCCTCCACAAGGAAGCAAAGATGAGCCTCATGCTGAGGGCAGTGGAGAGTACAGTGTGGGTGACAACATACTGTGTCTATCAAAAATCGTGAGAAAGAAAATGACAAGGAGAAAGAACAGTGTTGATAAAGACTCATAAAACAAAATATTCATAATTAATTTTACTTTTTAAGTCTATGCATTCATTCCCTTTTCTTTTTTGATTGTTTACTTAGAATTTTATTTTCCCACAATTACATATTAAAACAATTTTAACATCCACTTTTAAGACTTTGTGTTCCAAATTATTTTCCTTCCTCCCTCCTCCCCCTTAAGAAGGCAAGCAATTCAATATAAGTTAAATATGTGTAGTCATGTAAAACATTTCCATATTATTGAGGTTGTGAAAGAAAAGACAACTCAAGAAAAATAAGGTAAAAAATTATACTTCAATCTGTTTTCAGATACCATCAGTTCTTTCTCTAGGGATGGATAGCATTTTACATCATAAGTCCTTGAGAGTTGTCTTGGATCACTGTATTGCTGAGAATAGCCTAGTCATTCACAGCTGATCAGCTTATAATATTGCTGTTACTATGTACACATCACATTTCACTTTGCATCAGCTCATGTAAGTCTTTCCAGATTTTTTTGGAGAACATCCTGATCATCATTTCTTATAGCACAATAGTGTTTCATCATAATCACATACCATAATTTGTTCAGCCATTCCCCAATTGATGGGCATCCCCTCAATTTCCAATTCTTTGCTACTGAATGAGAGCTGCTATACATATTTTTGTACATATAAGTCCTTTAACCTTTTTTGTTTTTTATCTCTTTTTTGAATATTGACTTAGGGGTGGTAATGCTAAGTCCAAAAATATGCATGGTTTCATTGTGGTTGGCAGTACTTCCATTTAGCCTCCTTAACAACAAGAAAGTTCTTAGGAGTTACAAGTATCATCTTCCCATGTAGTAATGTGAACAGTTTAAACGTCTAAAGTCCCTTATGATTTCTTTTTGCTGTTTACCTTTTTATGCTTCTTTAGAGTCTTGTATTTGAAAGTCAAACTTTCTATTTAGCTCAGGTCTTTTCATCAAGAATTCCTGAGTCCTCTCTTTCATTAAATTCTTTTTTTCCCCTGAAGGATTATACTCAGTTTTGCTGAGCAGGTGATTCTTGGTTGTAATCCCAGTTCCTTTGCCCTCTGGAATATCATATTCCAAGCGCTCCAATCCTTTAATGCAGAAGCTGCTAAATCTTGTGTTATCCTGATTGTGTCCCCATAATACTTGAATTGTTTCTTTCTAGCTACTTGCAACATTTTGTCCTTGACCTGGGAGATCTGGAATTTGGCTACAACATTCCTGGGAGTTTTCATTTTAGGATCTGTTTCTGGTGAATTCTGGTGATTTGGTGGATTCTTTCAATTTCTATTTTACCTTCTGCTTCCAGAATATCAGGGCAATTTTCCCTGACAATTTCTTAGAAGATGATGTCTAGGCTTTTGTTTTTGATCATGACTTTCAGGTAGTCCAATAATTTTCAAATTATTGCTCCTATATCTATTTTCCAGGTCAGCTGTTATTTTCTTCAGAAAGCTTTTGTACCTTCTTTTCCATTTGGCCAATTTGGCTTTTCAAGGCATTCTTTTCCTCATTGGCTTTTTGTACCTCTTTTACCATTTGGCCTCATCTGTCTTTAACTTGTTATTTTCTTCAGTATTTTTTGTGTCTCCTTAAGCAAACTGTTGATTTTTTTATTGTGATTTTCTCGCATCACTCATTTCTCTTTCCATTTTTCCCTCTACCTCTTTTACTTTATTTTCAAAGTCCTTTTTGAGCCCTTCTATGGCCTGAGACAAATTCATGTTTTCCTTAGCTTTGGATGTGGGAACTTTGACTTTGTTGTTTTCTTTGGGGGGGCATATTTTGATTTTACTTGTTACTGTAGTAAATATCTATGGTCAGATTTTTTTCTGTTTGCTCATTTTCCCAGCCTACTTAATGACTTTTAACTCTTTGTTGAAGTGGGGCACTGTTTCCAGGGTGGAGGGGGCACTGTCCCAAGCTTCAGGGGAGTTATGCAGCTGTTTTCAGAAATGCTTCTAAGGATTTGTAAGTTTTCAGTTCTTCCATGGTGGTAAGATTTAAGGAAAGGCATATTTACTACTATCCTGGCCTGTGTGGATTCTGAAAGCAACCATAAACCTGCTTTTCTGCCCTGGAACTATGATAACCATCCAGCTCCACTGTGGCTGAAAGCTCCAGTGTATTAGTGCTTCTCTCTGGCCTGGGACCTCTACCCAAGACTGTGACCTGGATCTGAGCATGGGTAAAACATACCTCAGTGGGTCCTATCTCAGTGCTAGCAAGAGACCCCTGTAATCTCCTCACCAATTTTTCAAACCCCTTATCCTCTGTGGGCTGAGTTCCAGAAGCAGTTGCCAATGATGATGATTCAGTGGCTTCTAAGTTGACTTTGGTGAGAATATTATTTTATCTTGTCCTTTTGTGGGTTCTGTTATTCTAGGAATTGTCTTATGGTATTATTTGAAGGTATTTAGAGGGGTCTTGGGGAAAGCTCAGGCAAGTTACTGCTTTTCCTTTGCCATCTTGGCTCCACACATTTATTTCCTTTAAAAGGAAAATTTTAGATATGTAGCCACATTCAGGGGAAGACTAAAATTAGACTGATATGATATATAGTGCTTTTCAAATTATGAAGGACATTTATCATAATAAGCTTAAGAATTAAACAGTGAAAATATTTATTAATAATGTTAACTGTGGCAGCATTGTGGCACCTTGGATAGAGTGCTGAATTAGAGTAAATAAGATATGAGTTTTAATTGTGTTTCCGACATTCATAAACTGGGTAACTCTGGGCAAATCACTTAAACCCCCCATCTCAGTTTTCTCATCTGTAAAATGGGAATAATAAGAGTATATACTTCCGAGCATTGTTGTTAAGGATAAAATGAGATATTTAAATCTCTATATAAATGCTAGCTCTTAATATTATTTAAAAAGGAAAAAAACTGGTTCAGATAGGCTTAGAGACAAACAGCTGGAAATGGCTAATGTAAAATTTGATATCCGGTTACTAGACTGCAAGTCCAATTCACTTTCCTTGATGCTTCTCTCAAACCCAGAATTTAGTGCACCCTGACCTTCTTATCCCACTGTGATATGCTATAAGGGTTAAAATGTATCATTTTTATTTCAGCCATCACATCAACAGCAACAGCAGCATCATTACCAACCATGCTTGCTCTCTCTTTCGCTCTGTGTCTCTCCCTCTATCTCTGTCTCTCTATATCTTTTTCCCCCTTTTCTCACTCTCATTTTTCCTTTCCTCCTCTTCCCCTCAATCTCTTTCTCCCCCTCCCCTTTCCCCTTTCCGCTCTCACTATCCTCTCCCTCCCCTCTCCTCCTCTTTCCCCTCTCCTTCTTTTTTCCTAATTCTGATTCCAGACTCTAATACCCAGAAAAAAGAATGGTTAACTCAGCAGGATATCTGTGCAAACATCTGTCGGGAAACTGCCTAGCTGCCAGCTTAGTTTTTAATAAGAAGGAATGAAGCAAAAATTGAATTAAAGGGAGACAAGAATAAATCACTGATCTCAGTTTCACTGGGAGAAAAAATATAATTTCAATCATTTTCAGCAGGGCCCCTTACTTCCAAGCCAACAATAATATAAAATCAAAGTTTCACAGTCTTCCAGAGCTGAAGGAAACCTCATTTAGAGCATTTAATAATTCAGCTTGACCCCACCTCCAATCCATGATGCATCTGTAGATGTTTAATGATGAGAAAATCACTAACTCTCCAGTTATCTGATTCTACTTTTGGATATTTTTAATTTTTAGAAAGCATTTCCTTACATCTAGCCTAAGTCAGCCTCTCTGTAACTTCAACCCACTTCTGCTAGCTCTCCTCCCTGTGGTTGAGGAAAATGATTGATTTGTCAGTGTGAGAACATTGGTTCACAAAGGACCTCAGTTCAAATACTGCCTCTGGCCCTTACCACTTGCTTAACCCTGAGCAAATCATTTATCCTCCCTGGGTCCCTGTTTCCTGGTCTGCAAAATGAAGGCATTGAACTAGATGGCCTCTGAGGTCCATTGCAGCAATAGATCTGAAATCCAATTTTTAATCAATCCTTCTTTCATATGAAAAGTCCTCTAGGCCAGAGATGCCAAACAAAGAGGCCCCAGACCACTCCAAGCAAGGTCTGCCTAAATCAGTTAAAATATAATTGGGAAATATTTAACAAAATAGATAAAAATACATCAATATATAGTTAATGTTAATGTATGGTTTTCTAAGTCAATATATAGGCCACAGAAATTTTTCTGCACCTTTTAATGGTTTCATTTCTATTTGAATTTGCTAACACTGCATTGGGCTATTTGAGAATATCTGTCATGTCTTCTACTAAGTAAAACAACAGCCTGCACTTTTAAAGTACTTAATTTATAATAGTATTTCAAATGGTACAGTCAATAGAACCACATGGTTTTGTTTTATGGGTTTTTTTTAATCATATTGCTCACTTAATATCTCAAGTACTCTCAGTATTCAGTGCCTGGTCCGTTTCTGCATCTCTATTTTTGTGGAATTTCCTATCTTTGCCAATATCTTCCATCCTCCTCATTAAAAGCCTCCATAATCCTCTCAAGAGAATCTGTAGTCCTTTTATAATGTTGGTGTAGGTGGCACAGTAGATGGCATGTTGGAGTCAGGAAGAATTGAGTTCATATACCGACTCAGATATTTACCAGTTATATCATTCAATGAAAGTCATTTAACCTCTCTCAGTTGCAGTGTTCTCATCTGTAAATTGGGGATAATAACAGCACCTACCTCCCAAGGTTGTTTTGCGGGTCAAATAAAATTACATATGTAAAATGCTTTTATAACATAAAGTTGTTGTGTAGTCACTTTTCAGATGTGCCCAACTCTTCATGACCCCTTTTTGTGCTTTTTTTTTCTTTTAGCAAAGATACTGGAGTGGTTTGCCATTTCCTTCTCCAGCTCATTTTACAAATGAGGAGACTGAGGCAAACAGAGTTAAGTGGGTTGCCTAGGGTCACACAGCTAGTGTTGAAGGTTGGATTTGAACTTGGGATTTCCTGATTCTAGGCCCAGTAGTAGTCACTGAACCACAGAGCTGGCTTCATAATCCAAAAGTGTTCTACAAATGCTAGTGAATATTGGTGGTATTAGTGGTGGTGGTGGTGGTGGTAGTAGTGGTGGTGGTGGTAGTGGTAGTGGTAGTAGTGGTAGTAGTGGTGGTAGTGGCAGTAATAGTAGTGGTGGTGGTGGTGGTGTCATGTAAGAAAAGACACCACCACCATCACCACCACCACCACTACCACCACTACTACTACTACCACTAATACCACTGCTACTACTACTACCACTACCACTACTTCCACTACTTCCACTACCACTACTGCTACTACTATGATTTGTCTTCCTCACTTCAGCTTTTCAATGTCCTTTGTAGTCAATCCAACTCAAACATAATATGCCAATATGGTCTTTTCAGGGCAAAAAACTATAATTTTCCTAGTTTAGTAGACTACATCTCTACTAATGTCAGTCAGTCAATAAATATTTATTTGGCTCCAACTGTGGATAAGGCATTGTGCTAAGCTCTGGGGATACAAAGAAAGGCAAAAGACAGGCCCTGTTCTTGAGAAGTTCACAGTATAATGGAGGAGAAAACATACAAACAATTATAACCCCCCCAAAAGCTATATATGTGATAAATAGGAAATAATCAATAGAGGTAAGGCACTAGATCACTGGATCACTGCCTTGTGGTTGAAGGGCTTGTGTAGCTTTGAGCTATGCCATGCAGCATTACCCAGAATGAACAGGTCATGGTGGAGACTTCTGACTAAAGGTGATCCACTGGAGAAGGAATTGGCAAACCACTCCAGTATCTTTGCCAAGAAAACCCCATGAAGGGTATTAAAATGATAAGACATATGATACTGGAAGACAAATCTCAGAGGGTGTCCAACATGCCACTGGGGAAGAACAGAGCACAACTACAAGATAGCTTCTGAACTAATAAAGGGGCTGAACTAATACCAAAAGAAACTCACCTGCATGTGTGTCTGGTGACAAAAGGAAAGTCTGATGCTATAAAGATCAATATTGCATAGGAATCTGAAATGTAATATCTATGAACTGAGGTTCATATAGTCATAGCTATGGTTTTTCCAGTAGCAATCTATGGCTGTGAAGGCTGAATAATAATAGGGAAAGCTGATCTCCACAGAATGGACACTTTTGAAATGCAGTGCTGAGGAAGATTTTTGAGATTCCCTTGAACAGCAAGGTGATCAAGTCATTCAATTCATAAAGAAATTACTTCAGACTACTCACTGGAAGGTCAAATACTGAAGTGGAAGCTTAAACATTTGGGCCACATAATGAGAAGAAAGAACTCATTGGAAAAGAGCCTAATGTTGGGAAAGATTGAAAGGAGAAGGGAACAGCAGAGGGTGAGACAGATAGTATCACGGAAGCAACAAACATGAGTTTGGAAAGACTTTGGGAGAGATTGGAGGGTAGAATTGACAGGCAAGGAGGCAGCAAGGCGGCACAGTAGATAAAACAATGGCCCTGGATTCAGGAGGACATGAGTTCAAATCCAGCTTCAGACACTTGACACTTACTAGCTGTGTGACCCTGGGCAAGTCACTTAACACTCATTGCCCACAAAAAAAAAAAAATGACAGGCATGCTATGGTCCATGGGGTCACAAGGAGTCAATATGACTGAATGATTGAACAGTAAAAAGGCACTATAAATGGGATTAGTAAAGCCTTCTATATAAAGAAAGATTTTACTTAGGGTTTTAAAGAAGCCAGGAGCTCAAAATAAGGAGGGAGAGAATTTCAGGCCTAGGGAGAGCCAGTAAAAATGCCTAGACTCAGAAGATGGAATATCTTATTCAAGATCAGTCAGGAGGTCAATGTTATGGGATCAAAGAGCACATGGATTTGCGTAAGATATAATAAGAAAGATATAGAAAGTCAAGGTTATAAAGGGCTTTGAATGCCAAACAGAAGGACTTTTCAGTTTAATATGCATTATTAACATTTTCTCTATCACTTTCTTAAGCCTAGACAATCAGCAGAACAATAAATCAAATCTTGATTCGTAATGTTTGCTGATGTCCAAGCTGTAAATATTCACATTGAAAAATTTTAAACTAGTCCCAGTGGGCTCTGGTAAACTTCTGCTCTCAAAGTACCATATTCTCTAATTATGTAGACAAAAATTGTAGGAATGTGGTATCTGATCAAATCTATCTTTTGTATTTTTCTTATCTTTAGTATCTATTTTCCTAAGGCCCAAAATAATTCATCAATTTGGTAAGTAGCAAAACAAAACCAATAAAAAAACTTTAGTGAGGCTGGTGTAATTAATTATAGCTGACAAGTTTATAAAGCACTTACGATTTACAGATACCTTTACATGCACCATCTCATTTGATCCTTACACTAACACTGTGATGTAGGTACTACAGGTTCCATGATCCCCATTTTAAAATAAGGAAAGGTAGTCTCAGAGAGTTAAATGACACCCATCCCCACACAACCAATTGTTATCAGAAGCAAAATTTGGACCCATATTACTCCAGCATCCATTAGACTACCCCAAAATTGCCCACTTCATACACTTTGGGGGGTACAGGGAAGTACCCTTCCTACCTTGTCAGTCTTCTCAAAACTTACTCCCCTCCATGAATTTAATGATTCAAGCATAATTTCCTATGTGCTATTCCTTACCAATAATGTTCCCATCTCTTCTGTCTGTATCTTTTCACTAGATATAGTTAATGCCTAGAATTATTTCCCTCCTAATCTCCACCTCTTAGAATCCTTGGTAGGATTCTCTCAGTCCTATGTCATAGATCCAAGACATACTGAGGAATGGATCTGTATCCAGGTGGAAGGAGTAGTTATGGGCTCTAGTCTGTGAGCAGAAACAAGCAGTAGCAGTGTGATGCAGACCCCAGCCAGGAGCAGAATGATGTCTCAGTTCTAGTTTCTAGACCAATCTAAAACCTCATGTGCCATAAACAGAGAAGTAACCCCAAGCCAAAGGGAAGCTTATAGTCCTGTTACTCTGAATCAACAAAAGATTCCTACTGGCTATTAGTTGTTGTCTTGATGCTCAGACGCAAAGCCAGGTCAGGAATTTGCAAAGCTCAGATGAGAGAAGCAATAATCAAAGTTGCCCTGTATCAGACAACTTGCAGAACATTGAAAGCTTGCAGGTTCTCAACCTGAGCTATCCCTGAGAGTCTAGAAAAACACAATACTTAAGACCCCCCAAAAGGCTCCCTCCAGAAATATCCAAAGCCTGGCCCACATATATAGTCCAGAATCAGGAAGTAGACTGGGAGATTAAGCAAATAAACAAAAAGAATCCCACCATAAAAAAAGCTATTGTGGTGACAAGGAGACTCAAGACACAACCCCAGAAGAAGAAAGTTGTTCCAAAACATCAAAGTGCTTAAAACCTCAAAGGAAAAAAAAATGCAGTTTGTACAGAAATTCAAGTAGAATTTGAGGAAGAGATGAAACAATAGTGAAAGAAAATTTAATAAAAGAAATGACAGCACTAGAGGAAAGAATGGAAACAAAATTAGAGTCATGGAAGAAAGGATTGGAAAGGGAATTAACAGCTTGGTATAAGAGACACAAAATTTTGCCCAAGCAATGAACTTCCTGAAAATTAGAATGAACCAAATGAAGACAATATTTCCATGAAAGAACAAGAAATATTAAAACAAAGTTAAAAGAATAAAAAGTAGAAAAATAATAAGGCATCTCATCATAAAAATGACAGACATAGAAATCAGATCAGAGAAAAAATTAAAAATCATTGACTACCTGAAAGCCACAACCAAGAAAAAAAGGAATAAAACATTATAGTTCAAGAAATCCTAAAAATATCACTTAGAAATAAAGGACAAAGTAAAAATTGAAATATTCAGCTGACACCTCCTGAAAGAAACTCCAAAATGTCCCTAGAACATTATAGCCAAAACCAGAGCTTCTAGATAAAACAAAACAAAACAAACAAAAAAAAAACAAAACATTTCAAGTCTACAGAAAGGATTGAAGTACCAAGGAGCTATAGTATCTACAATAATTATAAGCTTTATATTGTTTGATTATAATCTGATGTTATATTATAAGGCTGCCTTACACCCTTTCAGCAGTTTTTAGTTCCAATAAAGAAATTCCCCCCCCTACCAGAGCTTCACTCAAGCCTGGTATTGATAAGGAACTCAGAGACCTTTTTTAACCACATATGAATCTGATTAGGAATGCTCCTTCCTACATCTGGAACCAATTGCCAGTTCTCAACCAAACCAATTTGGGTATACAATTTTTCCATCTGAACCCCTGTTTTGAGTGTGTTCCCTTCCCAACATGTCTTTCTCACCCTATGACTGGGATGAGTTTCTTGCATGGGGGTAGGGAGGATTAAACCTCCATCTTTATATTACCACAATATGCATATATGATTTGTTTGTCTGCTTGTTACATGTATCACTTCTCTAAGTACCAATTTTCTAGAAACCCAAGTATTTACTTTAAGATGAACCTTGAGGGACAGCTAGATGGTGCAGTGGATAGAGCACTGACCCTAGATTCAGGAGGACCTGAGTTCAAATCCTACCTCAGACACTTAAGAATTACTAGCTGTGTGACCCTAGGCAAGTCAATTAACCCCAATTGCCTCACACACAAAAAAAAAATAAAAAAAGAAAGATGAACCTTGAGAAGTCAAATAAAGCAGGATCCCACAAAATTTAGTAGCCACTATCTTACAGAAGCAAAGAGCTTGGGATATGGTATTCCAAATATAGGATCTAGGTAGAAAGCCAAGAATCACTTATTCAGCCAACCTGAGTATAATTATACAGTGGTATAAACATGTAAGTATACTATGAATATAACGATATGTGAGTATAATAATGAATGTAATATATGAGGAGAGAAAGAGAGACAGAGAAACAAGAGAACAATTCGGAAATTTGTTTTGATTATACATACTTGTGATAGGATTTTGTTTTTCTTTCATTCTAAATTGGGGGTGGGGCAAAAAAGATTTTGCTGATTAAAAATAATTTTTAAGGCAAAAATGGAAAATGGAAAATTTTGTCTTAGAGAAAAAAATAAATATTTAGTTTCAGTTCTGGTTTGAACAAATAAGGGTGATTCATTCAAGTTTTCATTTCACAATGTCATTCTTTCAAGTTCCTGCTTTTATGTCAGCAACACAATTTATAAAATTATGTTCAGCTTACCATAGTATTTTGACTATGTATGATGAGAATTAATGTTAGGATTGAGGCAGGTATAAGGTAAGTGCTGCTACACTCTGCCTAAGGATTATACAAATGATGAATTAGAAATTATTCAAGGAATTTTACTGCAATTCACCCTTTTATTGTCAAGAATAATTATATCTAAGTGAAAGTTTGGCTTTGATTAGACATGAGACTATAATAATGTCTGCTTAGATGTAATGACCAACCAAGCTTCCAGAGGACTGATGATAAACTGTGCTATCCACCTCCTGAAAAAGAGGTGATGGATCCAACATGCAGAATCAGACATATGTGTTTGGATGTGGACAATGTGAAATTAATTTTTCTTGAATATTTGTTACAATAGTTTTATTTGCCATTTTTAAAAAAGAATGGACATGTGGAAGGGAAAAATCTTATTAATTAAAAAATAAAATGAGATGAAAAATGTACCCAAAAAATCCCCCAATATTTGCCCAGCCTAGCCATCTGGTATGAAATGTCAATGTTGTGAAATACAAACAAATTTGGAGTCACAGAATGGTTGCTATTAGTGGGGGAGGGAAAATGGAAAATCTTAAAGATCATCAATCCAATGCATTTATTTTACAGATGAGGAAACTGAGGCCCAGAGACATTAAAAGGTTAAAGGAACAATAGCAAAGAGGGATACTAGAAACCATATAGTTCCACTTCTTCATTTTGTAAATGAAAAAAGTGAAGCTTAGATCAGAGAACTCAATTGTCCAAAGTCATATAGTAAGGGAAAAAGACAGGACTATGAAGGGCATTTTGAGGCTTGATTACCATCTCTTTCACCTATATACACCTACACCCAGCTTCTTTGAATTGTGCTAACTAGAACTTTCAGGGACATTTCCATAGATCCAGGCTGCCAGTGAGGGAGATGATAAGCGCTGAAAGTAATTTTTAACCCTAACTTAATTTAAGACTTGATAATAAGGAAATCTGAGTAGTAGCAGAGGTTTTTTTCAGTTCAAACCTCAAATTCTCAAGTGGATTTGCGATCTCATCAGTGTATATACTCTCTCAAAATGTAGATTAAAACGTTAGAGTAATGCTAAGCTATTTTTATCCATGCCTACCCATCCTGGGCAGTTCCACCAATCAATTTTCCACAGGGCGGGTACATTCAACATGTTAGAGAACTTCGTTGTCTTCTCTTGACACTTTGATATTACCATTGGAACAAACCAGATGTCCATCCATCAGTTAACCTCATTCTTGCCAGATGACCAGTACATCTTGTTTCTTTTAATCACACATTCCTTTGCTGACATCCATTAAACCCCTTATCCTTTACAATCCCTCATATCCAATGAGATACAGCCCCAAAACACCCACCATGTGATTCTCTATTGCACTTTGAATGATATCCAATTCTAGGTCTTCATTAACTGGTGTTCCATAATTTGCAGTCCTAGAAGAAAATATTAGAATTTAAAAGTTGGACTTTGTTTTGGATAGAAGTTTGGGGTCATTCTAAAAATTCCCTGAAATTTCACAAAGGCAACCTAGTTTGCTTTCTTCTTCCTGCCTAATTCTGAGGTCAACTCATTTTTTATTTGTCGTGTCTACCATTTACATACGCATATATGTATACATATACGTGCAAAATATGCATGTGTAGAAACATCCATATGTAAGTATCAAGTTTTATATATACATATATATATATATTCATGTCTATGTACATGTATATTATATGTATGTGCTATATATGAGTATATTCTATAGCTCTGTGTGTGTATATATATATAAATACATAGACATATACAGAATAGTTATACATTTCATGTGAACTTTAGACTTTCATAACTTTAGGTGTATCCATGATAGAACTATATTGCAAGGAATATATAAAAGGTATATGATTAAAGCTTCATATATTATTTGTTCATTTGAATGAATTAATTTTTCTTTTCACAAATGCAATAGAAGAAATTGCTGAGTAGCAATTGAATATTGGTTTGAGAAATGTGTATGTAGGTATGGTAAAGGTCAAAAAAAGTTAAACTGTATTAGTGTACCTCTAGTATATATACATCTAATATTATTAAAATTTAAAGTTGTACAAGGACTTTGTAAACATTGTGAATACATATTGAAATGCATGTATATATACTACATTTATTGTATATGTGTACAGAGTGAGTCATGATGTTTTAATAACTTTTTGAAAATTATTCTTTCTTTATTTTTTGCCATTTACGAGATTTAGTTTTCATACTAACGCAACTTCATTTCCTATATGTATGTATATGATGCTATGGTATTATAAATTAAAAGCAAAAAATAAAGGAGTCATTAAATATTGAAACCCCTTAATGACTTTTGGCCCACCCTGTATAAATAATGATGCATATATTATATATGGCCCATCCTGTATAAATAGTAAATGATGCATATATTATAAATTCATATGTATACATATGCATGTACATGTATGTGTGGTACAATGTTTAGAGCGCTGGGCCTGAAGTCAGGAAGACCTGAATTCAAATTTGGCCTCAGATACTTACTGATTGTGACCCTGGTGCAAGTCACTTAGCCCTGTTTGCCTCCATTTCCTATCTGTAAAATGAGCTAGGAGACAGAAATGGCAAACCACTCCCAGTGTTTAAGAAAATCCCCAAAACGGGTAATGAAGAATCAGACGCAACTGAAAACAACTAAACAACAACAAATACATATGTGCACATATAAATTCATGTATAATATACGTATGTAGTCACCATGGATCTCCTCTATGTCAGTGACAGGTAAAGGAGAAGGGCTGGCAAATGTCATTGCCATCCTCTAGAGATTCAGCCTAGTGGTGGCTAGCATTCTGAGACAAGTTAACGATGGTGGGCCTTTCTAGAGTCTCTGGTTTTATGTATAAGATTATGCTGAATGCATCAAGCCTGTGAATAGTGAACAGTCTCCTTGATGAGATCTCTAATCACTCAAAAGAGTCTGGCCTAAGTCTCTTTTTTTTTGTTTGTTTGGTTTTTTTTAGTGAGGCAATTGGGGTTAAGTGACTTGCCCAGGGTCACACAGCTAGTAAGCGTTAAGTGTCTGAGGCCGGATTTGAACTCAGGTACTCCTGACTCCAGGGCCGGTGCTCTATCCACTGCGCCACCTAGCTGCCCCTCTAAGTCTCTTTTAAGAGAAAACTAAGTGGATGAATAATGCCTGTTGAGATGATAGTATGCAGTTGGATGGATTTCCACCAATCAGTCCCAGAGGTGCCAGCCTGGTTTCCTGGAAACTCTTCTAAAAATTCCATTTAGCTAAACAGCAAAAATGCTAATGAATTCATGGGTTAGATTTTTTTTTTTTTGTCCTCCTAAATATCTCTCGAGGGCAGCTCGAGATGATACAGTGGATAGAGCACCAGGCCTGAAGTCAGGAAGACTCATTTCCCTGTGTTCAAATCCAGCCTCAGATACTTATATGATTGTGACCCTGGGCAAGTCACTGAACCCTGTTTGCCTCAGTTTCCTCATCTTCAAAATGAGCCGGAGAAGGAAATTGCCAAGAAAACTTCTTAATGGGGTCACAAAGAGTTGGATATGATTGAAATGACAGACCAACAAACCACAACCCAAAGTCTCCCAAAGTTCATGAAAATCACCTCAGAGAGAAAACTAGTAAGACCTAAGTGAAGCTTAAGGGGTTACCCTCGCAATAACAAAATTGGAAATAAAATCACAGATCCATGGGGTATTGAGGTAAGCAGTTTTATGTAGTTTATGTATTCATTACTATTTTAATAATGAACCTTTTCATTTGCAGTAATTAGACAATTGTGTTCATTATGGATCCAGTCTTTGCTCTATTTTGGGCTCTTCACCCAAACTTGTAAAATATTATACAACGACTTTCTATCTGAGCCTCATTTTTCTTTTATGATGAGGGGTCGGGACTACACCATCTCTCCCCACTGCCATTTTCTTTACTGGCTGTGTCCCAAGGCTGGAATGCTCTTTCTCCTAACCTCCAACTTTTATAACCCCTGGTTTTCTTCAAGACTGTGCCCAAATTGTACCCTCAACAGGAGGCTTTTCCAAGTCTGATCCCATACTGACTCCCACTCCTATTCCCCCAGAGTCCTCCCCCTCAGGTTATCTTCCATAATACAAAAATGAATCAGATGCAGAACAAGCTGTTTTATTCCCACATACAAAAAAAAAAAAGAAAGAAAAAGAAAAGAAAATGATAAGCAATCAAGGAATTGTAGAATGATTGCAATCAATTGGGAAGTTACTATTCAGAGCTCCTTTGGACATTTGCAACTGGTCTGCTCATTAACTATATTACATTTGCTTTCCACCAAGTACATGCTGATCGATGCCAAGTGGGCTCTTTTCTTTCTGGCAGTTTCTCTCTCTGTGGGTAATTCCTTTTCAGCCAGGTTTCCATTACTTCTGCCACTGCCACTATCGCCACTGTCACTGCTCCAATAGATGATAACCCATATTTCAGTGCTTAGGAACAAGGGAAGACAAACAGTTGTCTTTTGAGATCACATACGCCCCTATACCAAAGGAAAGAACACAGAAATAAGAGATGACACCACACTAAATATAAGGAAACAAGACATAGTGGATAGAGCCCTGGAATCAGAAAAACTTGAGTTCAAACCCAGTCGCAGACACTTTCTAGCTGTGTGATCTTGGGCAAATAATTTAACTTCTGTTTGCCTCAGTTTTCTCAACTGTAAAGGTGGATAATAACAGCACTTGTCTCACAGGGTTGCAAAGATCACATAAGATAATATCTATGAAGCACTTCACACAGTGTCTGGCATGTAATAGGTGCTATATAAATCCCTAACTCCTTTATTGAAGAAGTAGGGGAAGACCAGTAAATAATATTGCATATATTTGTCAATAATTTCATTGTTTTTACCAAACTTTTTAAAAATTGGGATTTTTTGGTAATCATTGTAATAAGACATGGCTCACTAAATAGGGAAATGAGAGAGGCCCATTAATATACGAACAAACGATCAATAAAAATTAAAACAAAATTATATAGATGGAAAATGAGGCTTACAAGCAGGTAGTTACTGATATTCTCCAAGCCACCTTTTATGGAGACAACAATAATTACTAAGCATTATTACTTATATTCTTATTAATGCAAGTTGACCAAATGTCCCTTAAAAGTGAATTTTTTTTCTTTTTTATTGCCTCTAAATGCACAATAAAACCAACTCTACCAAGACGTTTATTTATCTCTACTCAAATAGCTAGGCTGATCCTGAAAAAACAAACACAATTTGTTGTTAAACACACACACACACACACACACACACACACACACACACACACACACACACACACACCTTCTTTTAGCTCTTCTACCATGTTAGTAATTCCTGGAGTTTGTTTTGTTAGCATAGTCTTTGATAACTCACAGTTATTTACATGGCATGGTGATGTATCTTCTATAGGAAATCCCCCGGTAAGGAATGCCAATCTACTGATGCAAACACACTGGGAAGTTAAGGAATTTGCCAAGGGTCACATAGCCAGTATATATCAGAGATAGGACATGAACCCAGGTCTTACTGGTTCTTTATCTATTCCACCATAAGGTAGGTCATATTCATATTATCTACATTTAACAAATATGGAAACCAAATGAGACCCACAGTAGGAAAATGACTAGGCCAGAATCAAACAGCAGGCAAATATGGTAAATAGATGGTCCCTGAAATCTCTTGCAACTCTGAGATTGTATGAATCTGGCAATGATGCTGACTGGTCAGGTGATGTTTCGGAAAATTGTTTTACTTTTGTGGTTCACAAAAATTCCCAAATCCTGGAATCTCAAAGTTGGAAATGAATTGCCTTAGGATACAAAATCACGTAGTGTCAGACCTAAAAAGGGCCTTAAAAGCCATCCAGTTCAACACTTGCCTAGACAGGAATCCCTTCCGCTATATAGGGGACAAGAAACACCGAGCTTTTTCTTGAAGATTCAGAGTGAGGTACAATCAACACTCAGAATCACCACTGACCCTAACCTCTAAAACGAATGGGTCTAGGAAATGATCTCTAAGATCCATTCCCATTCTAAATCCAGTGAATGTATGCCAAGAAATATCTAGACAGGATTTATTTGAACAAAAAGCCACTTGACAAGGATGGTTTTCCATTGGAAACTGGTGCATTTTACCATCTGACCCCTCAGGATGCCCAGTGATGCTCAACCAGACAGGGATCCCTCTGTTCATCCCTGAATTGAATCCTCTCATAGCACAAGGAGTGAGGATGTATGGTGGAGACGAAGCCCTGTCTCCTGGCAGACAGGGATGTGAATTAGCTTTTGAACATAGCCAATGCAGTTATTCACCATCCCTGCTGGGGAATGGAAAAAACAGAGCTGGAAAGGAGTGAGCATATGGAAAAGGGATGTAGCCCAGGAGGAGGAGGAGGAGACAGGCGGCAGATTCAGGCAATTAGCTTTTTCAACTGTTATGTGGCTCCCCTTTCAGGGACCTCAATGCAGGTGTAACTGTGGAAAGGAAAATCCCTTTGTGTGAGCAGTGATGTCCACCAAAAGGGATGAGAAACATTCCTGCCAACAGAGGGAAGGTCAGAGGGAGCTTCAGAGTATCTCCTTTCTAGCTTTTGGAGCAAAGAAGTCAGTTTTTAAAAGAGATTGTATTTTTTAAAGGAGGCAATGTTAGAGAAAAAAAAAGGTACTTGCATCTAATCCAGGAAATCTAAGCTCTAGTCCTGGTCTCTCTAATAGTGAAACTAGTACCAGGGACATAAGCACCACTTTTTGTATCTTTAGAAAATAGTGATTGGGGAGGCTGAGCATGTATCACGGGATGGGGAATAAAGTTCAATTCCCCACCTCCACCCCAAAGAGACTTGGAGATTTTAATGCTTCTAAAAGAACCGGCCACTACTGGACAGTAGAAAAGGAGTGACCAGTGAGAGCTGGGCAAGGTAGTGGGAGAAAGTGTCCTTCTGGACATGAGGAGCTTTATATAGAGCTGAATGGGAAGAAAGTGAGCCCTGGGATGAGCCCAGAACTGCTATTGAAGCAGAGTCATGGGGGAAGGAATCCACCTGGTCTGGTGATGCTGGCACTCTCGAAATTATCAGCTCCGGTAAAAAGCTCCATGGCCCTGCCCTAGTTACTACTATGAAGTCATCAGAAAGCCAGATTTCTAAAAAATAAACCAAACTGAACATGGAGTTTTCTTGGCAAAGATAATCGGGTCACAAAGAGGCAGATATGACTAAAAAAAAAAAAAAAACAACAGCGACAAAGAGATGTATGTCTGTGTCATATTCCCTGTACTGGGTCCCAATTTCCATAAGAGAAGGGACTGTATCTTACTTATCTACATAGCTCTCCAAGCCTACAATGGAAGAGCTTAACATTTACCTTCAAAGTCTCTTTATGGTATAACACATAAGCTCTGTAAGGTCCTGCTGTTTTTCAGTCATGTCTGACTCTAAGTGACCATGCAGTTTTCTTGGCAAAGATACTGGAGCGGTTTGCCATTTCCTTCTCCAGTGTGCCCCCATTTTACAAATGACAAACTGAGGCAAATAGGGGCTAAATGACTTTCCCAGGTATACACAACTAGTAAGTGTCTGAGGCCAGATTAGAACTCAGATCTTCCTGATTCCAGGCCTAGTGCTCTCTTCATGACATCACCTAGCTGCCCCAACTGGAAGGTCCTACCAAGGTGGAAAAGCTTAAAATAGAGACTCAGAAACAGGCTGGTGTATCTGATGAACAAAGGCTGACATAGCCAAGTAAAGAGAGAGAGGGAGTAGTCACCAGAGGGCTGGTTACCAAGGGATGAATTCTTCCATCTACAGAAACTCATGAAGCAATCTATAAAGACATGGAAAGATTGTGATTTTCATCATTGGAGGCTGTACCCACAAGGATGAAATTGGGGATCACATTATCATAGGCCTTAGAGAGGGACAGCAGCCTGGTGATGGATATTATGACATAGTGGAAAGGATACTGGATTAGGGCTCCAGGGACTTGGATTCAAACTTTAGTTCTGCTGCTTATGACCTGTGTGACTTTGGAGAAGTCGTTTAGCATCTCTGGCCTTCTGTTTCATCATTCATAAAATGCGGGCATTGGACTTGAGAACTTCTGAGGTCCTTTTCAAATCCATACCAATGATCTTATCCAAGCCCCTTATTTTACAAATTAGAGAGGGGATGTGACTTTCCCAGATTAAGAGAGGATTCCAGTTCCCAATGGGATTTAAACCTAGGTCATCATTCCAAATCCAGCACTCACTCATTTAAATTCAATTTCACAGATATTGAAAGCACCTGCTGTGTGCAGATCACTGTGCTAGATGCTTGGGAAAATACATATGAGTTACCATTTAGTAGGAGAATGTGCCATATACACAAATGACTATGATATATAATCATGTGGTGAGTATATTAAAGGGAACCCAAATAGAATGATAAATCTAATGAAAATCAGGTCCAGAGAGGTTTGCAGGTAGTAAGTATGGAGACAGAAATAGAGCCCCCATCCTCCATTTCCATTTACTTCCTCTTGGGGGAAAGAGCTGGAGGCATCAAGAGGACTGTTCTTCACTTTCTGGTCCCCCGACCTACCCCATTAGATGTGAGTTCCCTGAGAACAAGGATTCTCTTTTATCTTTCTTTGTATCCCCAGTGCTTTGCACAGAAAGTGACACTTAGTAGGTGCTTGATAATTGTTTATTGACTTACTGACTAACCTTGACCAAACCAGTTCCTCTCTCTGGAACTCAGTTTCTTTATCTGTACAACGAGCTCCCTTCCAGCTCAGACAGGTGATAATTCTAGGATTTTTTTTCATCCAAAACTAGAATAAGCATAGAAGGCATCACCAAAATCATAAGGCTTAAGTGGATACTGGAAAACTGGGTGAGATGCGGATCAGAGAAGGAGAGAGGACAAGAAGGAGGCTCTGGAGGTTTAAGTTACCATCAGCCATGCTAAAACCTCTCTATGTGAGGGTGGAGACACGGGAGGTTTCAGCATGGGGCCCTGTTCCTAACACCCTTTCACAATGTCAAAGCTGCTTTCTTTTCCCTTTTAAAAGAAAGAAAAAAAAAACTCATCATTGAGACGTATGACAGCTGACATATTAGAGCATAATAGCTTCAAATTGCAGACTTATTAAAGTCATTAGAATAATTATAATTGAGTATTTACTTAAAAGCCCATAATGACTTTTTTAGATAGTTGCTCACTTGAGCCAGAATCTCTTCATTTCTTCCCCCACCCCATCCCCATACTGACAAAGCCTTGGGGCTGGAAGCTGGAAGAAGGGGTCTTTTTTCCCAAAGATGAGTCAGGACCCTTGAGACCCAAGGTTCTATATCATAAATTGCAGACATTCTGGGGACTAAATATCTTCAGAAAGGGCCAGCCTGAACAGAGCAGAGATATAAACAAACCTAGCTTCAATCTCCTTCCCACCTCAGTCTTTTTAGTTTTTTTTGGCGTTTTTTTTTGGGGGGGGGGTTGGGTCACCTCTTTCAATAAATAAAAAGAGTCCTTGCAATAAAATGGTTGATAAATTGTCTGCTCATAGACTATTAGAACTAGAAGAGACCACAAAAGAGACCCCCTTCCAAATGCAGGAATCCATTCCAAATGATGTGAGAAGTAGTCATTCAGCCTCTGGAGTTAAGAACACTACCTCTTGCTGCCATCTACACCTGGTTCTCCTACTTCCACCCTCTGGACCAAGTCGACCATGTCAAATCCCTCTTCCACAAAGCAGTCTTTTAGGTTTTTGAAGACACCTCCTAAACACTCTCCTCCTTATGCTGACCTTGACTGTTTAAGATAAACATCCCACCCCATTTACTCCCACAATGCCTTTCCCTGGGCTCTGCCTTCCTAGGCAATGCTTCATAGCCCAGTATTTTTCCTCACATCCTTAATTATCCTGTGTCCAACTTTCCCAAAGTTCTTCCTCTGCCTGGTTATTGTAAATAATAATGGCTTGTTAATCAGATAATCTATAATTAAGCTATTAATCTTAGCCATATACTACCTACAGTAGGGATAAACTAATGTTCATAGTATCAGTCGTAATGCTAATATCAAGAATTTCATTTACAAAGAACTTTACTCATTGTGGCTATAAAAAAGTAGGATGATTATAACTTCACACTAGGGTGTCAATGACTATCAGTCCAATTAACCCTTGGGAATCATTGGCATTTAAGTTACAAGGGCACTTCACAGTCAATCATTTCATTCCAACCTTTTAACAACCTTCTAAAGACTTCAGTACAGTTTAAACATCTTAAGAATTGGGCGGGGGGAGGAGGGTAGGTTAAGAGAAGTCAACAGTCACACAACTGAGAAGTGTTATAGTATGTGATTCACAGATCTAAAATTTACAGGGACCTTAAAGGTCATTTTATAGATGAGGAAACTTTAGCCTAAGGAATTAAAATGACTTATCTACAGTCACAAAGGTAGTAAGAATCAGAGGAAAGAAATGAACAAAATAACTACAGAAACAATGTTCTTCCTAATATACCATGTTGCCTCCCCAAGCCCAGTATTGACCTGGGATTCAGGAAAAATAGCTTTTTTTTTTGTTTGTATGTATGTTCTCATCACTAGTTTTGCTATCAGCTCAGTGTGTTTAATTGAGGAAGTCATCTCTCCTCTATCAGACTGTTTCCCCCAGTAAGTGAAGGGGATAGGACTAGATGATCTCAAAGATGCTTTCTAACATTATGTGATCATGTTAATCATTGGTGAATTTCATATGAAGAAACATCAGGCCCCAGCACATACTGATATACTGCAGTTCATTTTATAATTAAAATATTAATGTAGAGGACCATATGATCATGGAAATGAATATTATTTGGTTGTCAGGTTGTTCTATATGAACACAAGAGAGGAGAAAACAAATTAGAGCAGCTTCCAAGATAGGTTTTATTCCTTTATTCTTTGTGACAAGCAAACATAAAAACTTGCTTGCTTTCTCCCTGCACACATGGAAAGAAAGGGGACAATCAGGAGGGTTTTGACCTGTGACCTATCATTTGACAAAGATAATTTATTGTCAGGAAATTTATAACTGTTAATAGTGTCAACTAAGAGCAGCAAGATGGCACAGTGTATTAAAATGCTTGCTGGGCTTGGAATCAGGAAGACTCATTTTCCTGAGTTCAAATCCAGCCTCAGATACTTTCTAGCTGTGTGACCCTGGGCAAGTCACTTAATTCTGTTTACCCCAGTTTCCTCATATGTAAAATGAGTTGAGGAAGAAAATGGCAAATCACTCCAATATCTTTGACAAAAAAACCCAAATAGGACCACGAAGAGTCAAATATTACTGAAATTACTTAACAATAACAACAACTGTGTCAGCTATCATTAGGCAGCAACCTTTATTTACCAGGCCTCAAGTTTATGTAATGCATAGATGAAAAAATTAAAGAAAAAAATCAGCCCTATGCTCTCTTATTCTTAGGGCTAGAAGGGAACTTAAAGGCCTCACTTCACAGATAAGGAAACTGAGGCCAAAAGAGATTAAATGGCTTACATAAAGGCCAAATGAGTAAGCAGCAAAGCTAGGGTCCCTGATTTCAAACCCAGGGAGTCCTTTCTGCTTTCCCACAATAAGCAGAAGGCTCTACCATGTCAATCAATTGATTAATCAATCAGCATTTATTGTATACCAGGCACTGGACTAGTGTTGTAATTATATTGACAATTATGATAAATATAATACCTCATATTACTGTTTGCAAAATGTATTGATATTATTTCAACTTTTTCTCATAGCAGCACTAAGAGATGGGGTGGACAAGTAAACATTAGCATAAAAACAGTCTTGGATGATGCCCAGGCAGAAGCTGAGAAGTTAAGTCCCAGTTCTGACATTTACTTGCTATAGAATAATAGACAATCACTTTATCTGGAAATTGACGATCACTTTAATACTTCATCTGGAAAATGGGGATAATAATACTTTTAGTAACTACTTACAGAGGTAGCATACTATTGTAATGAATAGAAAACAGGGCTCAGAATTGGGGAGACCTATGTTCAAGCTCTCTCTCTCTTAATATATATTGGTTAGGGGACAACCTCGGGCAAGACTCTCAACCTCTCATTGTTCAAGGCAATGTTCTCAAACTCTAAATTGTAGAGAGGTGCATTGGCTTCATCAAATTAAATTCTCTTATAGACCTGGTCTCTATCCCATCTCTCATCTATCTCACTGAGCATTAGGGAGAATAAAAGGAGATGCTGGTCAGTCATGGGACGTAAGCTTGTGACCCAGGTCCAAAGAGGTAAGTGGTGTCTTGAGCCTATTTCCTATTGATTTAGGTCCCTATGGAGTAAACTCTGGTCACATCTTAAGAAAAGAAAGAAAGATTCTGTAAAAAATTAACAGACCAGATGAGCTAGCTTCCTTCCTTCCTTCCTTCCTTCCTTCCTTCCTTCCTTCCTTCCTTCCTTCCTTCCTTCCTTCCTTCCTTCCTTCCTTCCTTCCTTCCCTCCCTCCCTCCCTCCTTCCTTCCTTCCTTCCTTCCTTCCTTCCTTCCTTCCTTCCTTCCTTCCTTCCTTCCTTCCTTCCTTCCTTCCTTCCTTCCTTCCTTCCTTCATCTCTTGTTTTCTTTCTCCCTTTCTTTTTTTTTCTTTTTCTCTTCTTTCCTTTTTACTTAGAGTTTGAGATAATCACCTGTGACATTGACATATTAATTGACTTTTCTATGGTCACATACGTAGTATATGTCAGAGGGTGGAACCGCGCTCAGGGTTTATGGACGACAAAACTGGGGTTCTACCCCTTATACAACACTGCCTCTTTTCTCATCAGCATGAGGAAATGTCAAAAATGCCCTCTACCAACACAGAACATTACCCATCTAATGATTTATTGTATAAATCCTCAGGAATTGCCTGATGTCCATAGAGGTTAAGTGACTTCCCTAGGTTTACACAATTTATAAATATCAAAAGTAGGATTTGAACCCAAGTCAGCCTCACTCTAAGGCCAGCACTCTATCCATTATGCTTGAACTTCTTAAACTGTGGATTGAGACCCCATATGGAGATTCATAACAGAATGTTATGTTTACATCTTTTATATTCCTATATACCCATGTCATGTAAAAATTTCTCTAGTGAAAGGGGGTTGTAAGTAGAAAAAGTTTAAGAAACCCTACATTATTATTATTGTTGTTGTTGTTGTTATTATGTAAAGCTATTGGGGTTAAGTGACTTGCCCAGCATCAAACAGCTAGTAAGTGTCAAGGGTTTCAGGCCGGATTTGAACTCAGGTCTTCCTGAATCCAGGGCCAGTGCTCTATCCACTGTGCCACTTAGCTGCCCCAACCCTGCATTATTCTACACATCTCTCTATGTATCCATGTCTCTGTTTGTCTCTGTATATCTCTTTGTCTTTCTATCTCTCTTTACTCTCTGTGTGTCTCTCAACACATACACATACTCACACACTCCAAATCCATCCAGTTCTCTGTCTCTCTTCTCTCTTCTCTAGCTGACTTAGTCATTCATTATTCCTGATATTGGCTATATTTTGCCCTTCAGGACTTCATAAACTTTTCAATTGCATGCAAGCTATTATTTATACCTACTTTACATGTGAGAAAACAAACATTAATAGAAGGAAAATTACTCACCCAATACCACATAGCTAATAAATAATAAAGACTGAACCTTAAACTTGAATTTGAAAGATAGTACCCAACCCTAGTCTAGTTATATGTGAACAGCTGAATTAAAAAAAAAACAAAACAGTGTTACCTGGATCCCACCAACTTCTAGGGACCATCAGTTCATTAAGAAATAGAATTGGCCAGGGAGGAAGTTAGAGGAAAGATGCAAGAATCTACTTTTTTTCTCCTATACTTGCCTGTTAGATGAGCAGAGAGGAAACATGATGTATGTAGCAAGAAAAGAACAGACCCTAAAGTCAGACTACTTGGATTTGAGACCTAGCTTTACTGATGTGTGACCTTGGGTAAGTCTGTTTTCCTTTATAAGTCTGTTTGTTCCTCCACAAAATGAGGGGGGGTGGACTAAATGATCTCTGAGGTCACCTCCAGGTCTTACATTCTATGATTAAATACCACCCACTATAATTGTCAGTGGAATTATGAAATCTCAATTATGAGAACTAGATGTTCGTATATCTGCTATTAAAACTCTGGGACTTTTTTGGGGAGTGGGTGGGAAGGATTTATTTTTTCCATAGTTAGGTGGTTCAATGAGATAAGCCAATACTCTCCAAGAAAGAAATCATTTTATGAGACTGGAAATGCAAGCACAGACTAATCCTCTCCTAGGTGAGTGCTAGGTTTAAGGAAGTGGCATGTCTATCGTGAAAAACAAATCCATTTATTTCAGGGATTATTGTACAAGTGAGTCAAACTTCCTAAACCCATATGAAGTCAAGCGTGTGGCATGAGCTTCACAAAGCTAGTGAGAGGACATATTTTTCAGTTGTCCCTCATTTTGCACAACCAATGCCATTTTCTTAGAAAGTTGCAGACAAATCTCAGGTCTGTAAATTGCATTCTGTTCTTGAACTGTATAACCTGCTGACTACTTAAAAGCATGCTTTAATGGAGTAAAGAATCCTTTTTTAAGGCAAATATTTTAGACCTCTTGGATTTTTCACATAATGGATTTATTTGAAGCAAGGCTCACTCCCTATGGCTGCATTCATAAGTTCAGCCATTAAACAATTATTTATTAATTACATGTCCATCACAGAGACAGAAAAAAAAGGAAAAGAAAATGTCATTTCTCCCTCCAGGGAGTTTAAAATATATTAATATTCATTATTTCTATGTTCAGATTTTTCCCTAAAGAACCTTGTCTATCCTTCTTGTTTGCTTTAAGATACTTTTATCCAATCAGTGTGTATATACAGAATCTGCCACTAAAATGTGAGCTCTTTAAGGGAAGAGTTATAACAAGGGTGGGGCAACTAGAGTTCTTCAGAGCACTGAAATATAAAGGAGTATATGTCCTCTATGAGCAATCCAGTGCCTACCAACCACATGCCAAAGGCCCTATTTTCTTCTTGCAATATCCCAGGGTCAGGGCAGCTAGGTGTCACAGTAGATAGAACACCATCCCTGAAGTTTGGAGGACCCGAGTTCAAATCTCACCTCAAACACTAGCTATATGGCCCTGAGCAAGTCACTTAGCCCCAATTGCCTTAAACATCCAGGACCATATCCAGTCATCTCGATATATGTCTTACCACTGGACCCAGATGGTTCTGGAGGAGAGAGTGAGGTTAGTGACTGTGCACAGCCCTCACTCACTTAAATCCAATTCAGTCCAAGTCATGACACCACCTCAATTATCTTTGAGAATGAATGACAAACAATAGCAACAGTAATCCCATGATCAAGTGAGACCACAAATTCCCCCACTGACATTCTCCCAGTCTTCTACCTCACAAATCCCTGGATTTGGAGTGTTTGGTCTCAACTCTCTGGGGAAAAGGACTATCCCTTCTACTCATGAAACTGTACTCAACTACACGTGACTCGCACTTGTAGAAGGTGAAGGTGAAGGCTGAACTATTACTACCAGAGGTTGTTTTAGCATGAGTCACTCATAACAGAATACAGTTATACATAATTTCACCAGATCTGAGACTCAAAGGTCTTTCTGTAGTGCAGGTAAGTTGTTTCTTGTTTTTGTTTTTGTTTTTTTTTTTTTTCTGGTTCCATCCACACTCTACTCTCCCAGAGCACCAATAGTGCTTCTCTCTATTAGTGATCTTCCTCCCAGTCTCTCCCAGTCCCTTCAGTTGTCCCAGGCACCAGAACTCCTAGTCAATGCTCTGCTTATGGGTGACAGTTTCCTTTTCTGTAGCCCAAGGCCTAGTACAGTACTTTGAACATTTTTAAAAATTTTGGGGGGGGGTGGAGAAAGAAAGGGGGTTCATTTTGATTTGCTTTGGTTTTTGTTTTGTTTTGCTTGTTTTTCTGAGATTTTATTGGTAAAGGGAACTTCAGTATAAAAAGTCCCACAATTGATTGAGATCAGGAACTCAGCTGTAATTTATAATCTTGAGAAACTGCCCAAGATAGTAAGAGAATAATCAATTTACCCATAGTCAGATATCTAGTGTATGCCAGATTAAGAATCTGAACTTAGTCTCTAATGCAGCAGACAATACTGTGTTTCCACCTTGCTCAATGTAAACTTTTTTCGGGGTGGGGGCAGGGCAATGAGGGTTAAGTGACTTGCCCAGGGTCACACAGCTAGTAAGTGTCAAGTGTCTGAGGCTGGATTTGAACTCAGGTCCACCTAGTTGCCCCCCCCAAGATTTGCAAAGTATTTTAATAAAAATCCATACAATATTAATGAAACATTGCCTGACCCATAATAGGTCCTAAATAAGTGCTATTTGACTCACTGGATGACAAACACAGGACCCATTCCCCTAAGGCAACTATGGAAATCATAACACTTCATAATCATAAAGGAGAAGGCTTGATAAGCATTCTCAAGGTACATGATAACCAGGTTAAAATATATAGAAATACTCATGGGAAAAGTTGACCATCAAATAGTAGACACTGTAATAGAGGAAATTAAGGCCTATATGTAAGGGGTAAGAGATTACATACATACATATATACATATAGAAAGAAGAGGAGGGAGGGAGAGAAGGAAAAAGAGAAAGAGAAATGATGGAAAGAAAGACAAAAGAGAAAAAAAGAAAAAGGAAGGAAGGAAGGAAGGAAGGAAGGAAGGAAGGAAGGAAGGAAGGAAGGAAGGAAGGAAGGAAGGAAGGAAGGAAGGAAGGAAGGAAGGAAGGAAGGGAGGGAGGGAGGGAGGGAGGGAGGGGGAGAGAGAGAGAGAGAAAGAGAGAGAGAGAGAGAGAGAGAGAGGAAGAGAGAGAACAAACTTTTTTGAAGTCAGAAGATGAGATTAAAATAACAGGTCTGCTAATTACTACTTGGTCACTGAGGGCAGAACAAGGTCTGGTGAGTGAAAGTTACAGAAAGTCCCATTTCAATTCAATCTAAAGAAGAACTTTCCAGCAATTAGAGATATCTAAAAATGGAATGAGGGTAGGTGTGTGATCTTAGGCAATTCACTTCCCCTCTTCTGGCTTCAGTCTTCTCTGTCAAATGAGATGGGAGTGGGGTGAGGGGTGGAGTGGGAAGGTAACAGATGCTCTCTAGTTCTTAATCCTAAGACTGGCCCACAGCCACTCTGGCATTGACTTGAACCCAAGTTTCCTTGCCACCACATCACAATGTCCCTGAAGCAAAGCCATCTACCAAACTTGCTCAGTAATTCTGACTCCACCAGAGGCAGGGGGAATGACTATATCATAATGGATAAAAAGGGCTTAGAGGTGGAGAGGGGAGAAATGTTGCCCCTTCTGGTATCCAGGAGATCCCCTAAAAGCATCACTCCTTTGCCTTTGTTTGAAGGAGAGTGTTACAGAGTATAATTACTGTTTGCAAAGCATGGAGAGATCTTTGGACAAAAGAGGCTATTTAAGAGAAAGCATAATGACTACTCTACAAATAGGTTGCTTACACTGATTGAGGGCTCTAGGCTTCCTAGGAAGTTTCACTCCCTGGCCCTGCTTGCCCTACTCCATTCACAACAGGGCCATGGAGATGATGACCTAAATCTACCCTTCTTTTAGCAACTGCTGACTCAGCCTCCATCCCCACCCGGGGCACAAAATGTATATAATCATCAGCTGCTGCTGATTTCCCATTATCCCAAAGGCTTGATCCAAGCTTGAAAATCTAAGATTCTTTGTCCCTACTAATGTCTCTCCTTTAGCCTGGTGAATAGCAGCCATGTCCTCATTTGAACCTAGGATTTCCTTTGGCTTGAGTTGCCAGATAAAAACCTTTTGGAGAAAAGAATCACTGCCGTTGGTTTAGTCAGGGTCTCTCTGTGTGAGACGTGGCCTTCTCTCTCTGCTACTGTGACCTCATTGCAAGGAGTGACATTACCACCTGGGATAGATGCTGTCAGAGATTCAATTTGCAAGTGGGATTTGGGGCTACCTCTTATCTTGGGAAACTTGCCACTGGCATTCAATAAAGCCAGCTTTTCATCATCATCTACGAGCATTTATTAAGCACTTACTATATACTAAGTGTTACACTAAGTGCTGGGGATTCAGAGAAAGGCATGAATGTGATTTCTGCTGACAAGGAGTTCATATTCTAATGAGGGAGACAAAAAGCCCACAACTTGAAGTACTAGCTTTTGACCTTGTAAATAGAAAGTCATCTCCTAAGGAGAGCACAGGCAGTGGGGTCACCTGGAAAGGCCTCTTTCAAAAGGTCATAGATGAATGAGTATTTGGGCTGAGTCTTGAAGGAAGCCTGGGAAGTTAGGGGGCAGAATTGAAAAGTGAGAATACTCTAGTCATGGCAGGAACTAGTGAAAAGGCACCTAGACACGGAGTGTAGTGGGAGAGGACCAGGGCCACAGGAACATAGAGATTAGAAAGGGAAAAAAAGGGGTGGGGGCAGCTAGGTGGTGCAATGGAAAGAGCACCGGCCCTGGATTCAGAAGGACCTGAGTTCAAATCCGGCCTCAGACACTTGATACTCACTAGCTGTGTGACCCTGGGCAAGTCACTTAACCCCAATTGCTTCACCAAAAAAAAAAAGAAAAGAAAACTAGAAAGGTAGGAAGGGGTCAGTCTGGGAAGGGTTTTCAAAGGCCTTAATGAATGATTTTATATTTGATCCTGGAGGTAGTAGGGGGCGAATGGAGTTTGTTGATGAAGAAACTGACATGGGCAGACCCACATTTTAGGGACATCATTTTGGTAGCTGAATGGAAGATGGACTGGAATGGGGAAAGATTGAGGGAAGAAGATCCAGCTAATGAAAAACTCTCATTTCACTTCATCTCATAGAAAACTATCTATCATAGAAAACTATCATTGCTCATCTCATAGAAAACTCTCATCTTACTTCAGACACTTATTAGCTGTGTGACCCTGGGCAAGTCACTCAAACTGACTTAAAAACAATCCAGAGGGGCAGCTAGGTAGCACAGTGGATAGAGCACTGGCCCTGGAGTCAGGAGGACCTGAGTTCAAATATGGCCTCAGACACTTGACACTTACTAGCTGTGTGACCCTGGGCAAGTCACTTAACCCCAATTGCCTCACAAAAACAAAAACAAAAAACAATCCAGAGCTATCTCCAGTTGTCTTGAGATATATGCATATATATATATATCTTAAAACTGGACTCAGATGGCTCTGGAGGAGAGAGAGTGAGGTTGGTGATATTGCACAGCCCTCTGTCACTTAAATCCAGGTCAGTGTAAGCCACGACATCACCCTAATGTCATGGTCCTCTTTGAAAACAAAAAGACAAACAACAATTACAATAGTTTTAATAGTGAGTTAATGAGAGCCTGCACCAGGATGGTAGCTGAAAAGTGAAGAGGAGGAAAAATATAGGAGAGAGACTGTGAAAATAGAAGAAACTAGATAGCAACAAATTGGATATGTGAAGTGAGCATGAGTTAGGATTCAAAGATGATGCAGAGGTTATGACTAGATGACTAAGAAGAGTGTCTCTTGCTCACTCCTGCTATCCACAGACAGATGCCAGAAGGATCTTTCCCCAAAGATATCATTTTCCCCGTAGATGCAGGAAGGATTAATCATGCCTGGAAAATTGTGCCCCTATATAGAGTATAGACAGTACAGCGGATAGAGAGCTGCACCTGGAGTCAAGAATTGAGTTCAAATTTGGCCCCTGAAACTGACTAGCTGTGTGACCCTGAATGCTTAACCCTATGTGCCTCAGTTTCCTCATCTGTAAACTGAGCTGGAGAAAGAAACGGCAAACCACTCCAGTATTTTTGCTGAAAAAATCCCAAATGGAGTCACAAAGAATAGGACAAGACTGAAAAACAACACACAAAAAATATAGATATGCTGTCCATGTGTGGAATATTGTGTTCAATTCTTGGTGCTGAAGTTTAAGAGGTACATTAACTAATATGATGCCTCCTCATGGAATGCACGTGACTCTGGAATACTAAAGCCCCAATCATAGATTCTACCAAACAAGAAAGGCTTCAAGTAAGTCCCACTAAGAGACTCTTTGTGCTTTCTGAAGACCTAGCTAAGTATAAGAGGCTCCTCCAGAGTAGACTAACCCTTTGGTGGTGAGTTATTTGGCCTTGAAACAACAACAAAATAATGATGGCATGGCCTTTGGTTCTGGGGGGAGGGGGAGGGTTCTTCTGTTTTAAATGACTTGCCTTTTGTTTCCCTGCTCCACACAGATAACTATCAGATGATATAATGTTTCCACAATAAATTTCCCAGGCAACTCACAACATTGGGCGACTCAGTGCCGGCCTTCATAACTAGAGATATCAGTGGCAATCAGGCAAAAGGCCACAGAGAGACTTTTTTTTCAAATGCCAAGTGTGAAGTTATGAAAGTTTAATCAATTGGCTTGCACTAATTGTATCTCTAGCCATCTTGTTCTTTATTACCTAAGCATCGCCAACTGTTTAATTTAATTGCATTTCACAGGTAACAATAGTCACAAGCAATGAAAAGTTTTGCCAGCAGGAGTAAGTTAAGCTTTGTGCTCCCTTTCCTCTCTTCTTCTCAGCCTTTCTTTGCAAAATAATAATAATAATAACAATAACAATAATAATAATTTTCCCTTAGAGTATGCTTTAAGGTTTGCAAAGTACTTTACATATGTCATCTCATCTGATCCTCACAACTACCCTGGGAGGTAGGTGCTAATATTATCCCAATTTTACAGATGATAAAACTGAGGTACAGAGAGGCTAAATGACCTATAGACAGCTAGTAGGGTCTATGGTTAGATTCGAACTCAAGTCTCCCGACTCCAAGTCCAGCTTTCTATGCAATGTGCTACTTAGACTCTTCTTCACTAGCACAGAATCAGAGATTTTTGCTTTGGAAGGATTCCTGCAGCCTTTCCATATCATTCCTAACTAGGGGCTGCATGAGCATCTCTATCAATTCAATTCAATTCAATTCAATAAGCATTTATTAAGTGACTACTATGTGCCAGGCACCATGATATGCTACAGAAAAGAAGCTCATTCCTCCTGAGGCAGCCCATTCTACTTTCTCTACATCTCTAATTGTTAGACAGTCAAATGAAGCTGAAATATGACTTCTTATACACTGTAATCATGGGGCATTATTCTGCCCTGGCCAGTCAAAATAGTTTTATTACCCCAACCAACATGGCATCCTCCAAATATTTGAACATGGTGACAATTTTCTCCCTCACTCCAAGTGTTTGTTTGTTTTTTCTTCAGGAGAAACATCCCAATTTCTTTCAAGATATTTCCTTTAGACATGATTCCCAAGCCCATCTTTGTCCAGGTCACACATACATACACCCCAAATTAAGAACAAAAATAACATGGTTGGGGCAGCTACATGGTGCAGTCGATAGAGCACTGGCCCTGGAGTCAGGAGGGCCTGAGTTCAAATCGAGCCTCAGACATTTGACACTTAGTAGCTGTGTGTCCTTGGGCAAGTCATTTAACCCCAACTGCTTCGCCAAAAACAAAAAAACCCACACAATACAGGATTTTAATTCATAGAATATGTTAGAGTTCACAAAGTCCCTGGCACAGATATTCTCATCTGACCTTCTTAACAGCCTTGTAAAGCTCAGAGATGTAAGTTACTTGGCCAATTTCACAGAGCTAGTAGGAGATAGAGCCAGAGAAGGAAGAAGAAAAAAGTTTCACCTGAATGCATTCTGCTTCAACAAAGGTTTATTTGGAATTCAGTGTGCAAGGTAGTACACCCAGTCCAGATAGAGGCCTAAATAATTCAAGGTACAAGTAATTGCTTCTTATTGTCAAATACTGAACTTCTTTTTTGTTAATGCCACCAAAGATTACATTTGGATTCTAGCATCTTTTACTAAAGTCCTCTTCTGATGCCCCACCAGAGGGTTGGAGGTGACCCTGGTTTTTCTAAATCTCTAAAGACTATGGAGACTTAACAAAATGGAAAACCTTCAAGTTTGGGCCTAGAAACAGACTACCTCTTATCTGAAGACTAGCCTAGCCAAGCAGAGAGAGAGAAACAGTGCAGTGGTAAATACCAAGTGATGACTGTATTTTAGCAATAGCCACTCATTAAAGGTATCTGCAAAGGCGTAAAAAGGTTGGCATCTGTGTCAATGAAAAAATTAGTCCTGATCCTTATGCTTATCAAATACAGGACTGAAATACTCCCAAATCCTAGAGATACAATAGTTCTGGGTTTTTGTTCCCATTTAAATAATAATTACAACTAGCATTTAAGTGATGCATTAAGATTTACAAAGAACTTTATAGAGAATTTGGAACTAAAAAAAAGGAATGTTTTAAAAAAAAAAACTTTAAAATATTGTCTCATTTGATCCTCACAACAAGCCTGAGAGATGGGTGTTATTATCCCCATTTTACAGATGAGTAAAATGAAGCAGAGATTAAGAGACTTGCCTAGGGTCAAAAAAACTAGTAAATATTTGAGATAGGATTTGAACTCAAGTCTTCCTAATTCCAGGTCCAACACTATAACCACTACACACCTAGCTAGCTGCCTCTCTAGATGGCCTAATGTATCACAGTGGTTTTAGGAGATGGGAACTGTTAAGGGCAAACTCCCACAATATTTCAGAGGTAATTTAGCCAACACAAGAATTCTTTAAGACTGACTTTGACAAAGGGATATGGCCTCATCAATTGACCTCTGTTTCTTCAGGGCTAAGAAAGCAATAACTAGTAACATATAGATTGGTTAGACATTGTACAGCATCCAGGAACTCATCCACCTTCCAGAATGGAGAAGTTGGCCTTCTGTGCCTCATTAAAATCTAAGAAAAAGAGTTTGAAAAAAATAAAAGACAGCATGGACTAGATGAGCAGTGATTCTATTCAGTCCAGAATCGATAAGGAGGGGAACTTCATTAGGGAGACCATGATCCCTGCTAACTTTAGTTCTGAGCCAACACTTCCCTAATAACCATCTTCAGCTGAAGACAAGGATTATCCTTCCTGAAAAGATGCCTTCTCTTCTGTTTTGATTCATCAACCCTGTTACTGGGTCAATTGTATCTTGACTCGTTCCCCCACTGTCTTCTCCAAACAGGTTAGAAAGAAATCATGGGGGGCAACTTGGTGGCACAGTGGATAGAGCACCGACCTTGGAGTCAGGAGTACCTCAGTTCAAATCCAGCCTCAGACACTTGACACTTATTAGCTGTGTGACCCTGGGCAAGTCACTTAACCCCAAATGCCTCATCCAAAAAAAAAAAAAAGAAAGAAAGCAATCATGGAAAAGATGGGTATTATTCCTTGTGGTTGGTTCTGATTTAATTTGTATATAAAGAAGACCACCTTCTCATGGCCAATTTGTGTTTCTCTTTTCCATCCCTGCAGGATTGAAATAAATCATTCTTTAGTTTTATAACCTAAAAGAAAAATAGAGCTTGGCACCCATACACTAATAAAGTTGTGGATCCCTCATGTATTCAAATCACTCAAGATGGCATGTGCATCGTAAGCAGCTCTCTCACACTGTTGGATCAAATGGCATTTGTGGGAACCAAAGAACCTCCATCTTCTTCACATAATCTGCTACCAAGCCAGATCTAGAATTTGTATAATTGATTTCTGGAAAGATAAATAAACAAATATAAAGACAAGATTTTGCTGTCCCTGTTGAAATTTGCCTTGTTAGTTTTGGCGCAGTCTTCCTGTCTGGTTTAGAAGAGATTTATCCACACCCTAAGAAGTTTTGTGGGTTTCATAGGTTGGTGTTGTTTTTCCTTAAATGATGTTGCATCATGAGTGTCTGGTTATTGACACAACTCAGTGACTACGTCTTAATGCTGAGAAACACTGTTTTTGGAACAAGGAACAGAGCTATAATAAGGAAGGAGGCAGAAGGTAAAAGTTTATTGAGGCCAGTATACCCTGATGCTGACTGCTTGCCCACTCTCATCCCAACCCACAGAGGATTAGACTAGGGTCCTTGTGACTATTGGTAACACATGAATATGAGTCTGAACTCTCCTATGAAAGGGTGAGGGGATGGGAAAGAGGAGGTCCTGAACTGAGTGGGTGATAAGGAAAAGTCCTAGTTGACAGCACCTATTGGTAGTAAGGGAAACCCCAACTTTGCCCTAATTCCATGCTTAAATATCTAGTACAACTTATCTTAGAGGTTTAAAGAGTTGAGTGTTGTCATTCCCATCCCCATGCCCTTATCTCCCCCGACACCCAACCCATTCTCATTCAGGGTGGGAGGTACCCAGGGCTATTGATGGAAAGAAGAGATACTTGGCTCTGAATTTCCCAAACACCAGTTCAAGGAAAACAGAAGTCTGCTGGTAGACCACACTAGAGCAGTTATACCATCTTTGGCTGCCAGTTGAACTTGGATGGCTGACCCAAAAAATGGAAGAGGATTTCTGACTATATGCAGGTCTGCAAATCATGTTGACAACCCTAAAGTTTCCATATCATGAATGGATCTATAGATGCCCATTCTGTGCCCACTAGAAATGCTAGTCTTTTGCCTTAGTGCTTTAAATTTTGTCCTTTATAAATTTGGCATTGTCCTGGTTGTCCCACACTAATTAGAACTCTTAGGATTTTCTTTTTAGTAGTTTTTTTTTAATAAAAGTTTATTGAGTACAGCTAGATGGTACAGTGGATAGAACAACTGACTGTGGAGTCAGAAGGTCCTGAGTTCAAACTGGGCCTCAGACACTTACTAGCTGTGTGACTTTGGGCAAGTCACTTAACTTCAATTACCTCAAAAAAAAAAGCTTACTGGGATGAATGTGCGAATGAATTAATGGGTATATTTACTATCCATTATGATCAAGGAATTGTTCTAGACTCTGAGAAATATAGTTCTGTAACTCTATGGATATATGAGGTTTGGAAATCAAGATTTGGAATTTATACACTTTGAGGCAATTACAGAAGGTGTTTAGATATGGATAAGATGGCCAATGGAAGAGAAGACAGAGAGAGCAGAATTCTGGTCTAAGGAGGACCCTCTTGGGTATGCTTGTATTTAGGGAGTTGGACAAAGAAAAAAAAAGAGCAATTAGAGAAGACTGAGAAGAATGTTTTAGACCTTTAGAAGAAGAGAGTAAGGTCAGGGACTGTTGGGAGGATGATACACTTTATTCAGAGGGCTGCCCAAGCAAGACTAATGTTTTGTTTTGTTTTTTCATTCTTTTGATTCTGTTTGACTCATGGAGTCATTAGCTTCCAACTGTCCAACTCAAATTTTTAAGGCATTGTTTTCTTCAGTCAGATTATGCACCTCCTTTTCCATTTGGCCAAATTAATTTTTTTAAGGAAATGTTTTCTTCAGTCAATCTTTGTGCTTCCTTTTCCAAGCCGCTGATTCTTTTTTCATAATTTTCTTGTGTTGCTTTCATTTCTTTCCCCATTTTTTCTTCTGCCTCTCTCAACTGGTTTTTAAATCCTTTTTGAGCTTGTCCAAGAATGCTTTTTGGTCTTCAGACCAATTCATTTTCCCTCTTAAGGTTTCACATGTAGGTAATTTGAGAGTATTGTCCTCATCTGAGTTTGTGTTCAGCTATTCCCTGTCAACACAGAAGATCTCAATAGTAAGAGCTCTTTTTTGTTTCTTACTCATATTGCAGTTTTTTTTTTTAAGTTGAGGTCCTGGGGCAGCAGGGTCACTGTTTCAGGCTTATTGTGCTGGTAGATAGGGGCTGTGTCACTGGCTTTCTACTCTGAGGTCTCTATGGCTTGTAGATTTCTCACCACCCTGGGATTGCTCCCTGTGCTGGCTCCCAATGTGCTGAGATGGTCAGGCCTGGTCATGCCTGTCCTGTGGGTGGCCTTCTAGCTGGCAGTCTATCCTCTCAGCTGGTGCTGGTGGATCTCACAATTGGCCTACTGCACCACCATCTTGCTAAGCCAGGATCAAAGGGCCTCAGTTGCTTGGCTATGGCCTAGAGCTTCCTGTTGACTTTCCCTTACCCCCTCGACACTGCCTGCACTGAGGTATGCTGCACTCCCCTTTTGCCCAAGTGAGACCGACCTTTCCTGAAGTCTTCTAAATTATCTCAGATGGGAAGATTGTGTTTCTCTGTCTTTTTGTAGGTTCTGTAGTTTCAGAATCTGTTTAGAGGATTGATTTAATATTCTTTTTGAGGGAACCAAAGGAGAGCTCAGGCAACTTGCTGGCTTCTCTCCGCCATCTTGGCTCCACTTCCAAGCAAGACTATTGTTTTTTTTTGTTTTGTTTTGTTTTTTTAGTGAGGCAATTGGGGTTAAGTGACTTGCCCAGGGTCACATAGCTAATAAGTGTTAAGTATCTGAGGCCGGATTTGAACTCAGGTACTCCTGACTCCAGGGTCGGTGCTCTATCCGCTGCGCCACCTAGCTGCCCAAGACTATTGTTAAGGAGGTTTTTTGTTTGTTTGTTTGTTTTTCCCTGTGCCTCTTTGCAACTTTCATCTTTTTTCTTACATTTGTCCTTTAAGGCCAAATAAAGCAAACATAATCGCTCTTCTACATCATCTACTGAACAGTTATTCTGTCCTCTTTGTGCCTTCTCTTTTGTCTCCAGGTTAAACATTCCCAGATCCTTCAGATTCTCCTCCTATGCTATGGATTCCAGAAGCTTCCATCATCTTGGTCATCCTCCTTGGGACAGCTTATTCCTCCACTTCAGTCCTCTTCTGATGCATCTTCAAGCCATGAGAGAGCAAGCACTGGTCTAATTTATCAAGGTAGAGAAATGCTTGGAGCCCAATCAATTTTATACTGTGATTCACAGAATGTGAAGTTCACTTTGATTTGATTTAAAAAATAGTGTGTAGGTTTTATTTCCTTGTGACAAAAACATTCCTAGAAACAAGCAACTAAATTTAAATATACTTTGCTCAACATTTGAAAAGTTAAAATGTGAAAAGTAACATCAAACCAAATATTTTATTCTTATTGGCAAAATCATTCTCTCTCATTAAAGTGGAGATAAGCCAGGAGAAAGAGTTGAGCCTAAAGTTCTACCCATCAATTTGTTTTTCTTCTTTGGGCAAGTCATTTTCCTATTATTAGAACTCACTTTTTTCCCTCATCTGTAAAACTCGTGCAACAAAATCTGTCTTCTCATAACCTCCCTCACAAGAGCACCATTGAGAATAAAGAAATGTCTCTAGAATATATTCTTCCTTGTTTTGTTATCCAGTTGTATCTGACTCTTCATGACCTGTTTGGGGTTTTCTTGGCAACGATTCTGGAGTGGTTTGTCATTTCCTTCTCCAGCTCATTTTATAGATGAGGAAAGAAGTAAACAGGGTGAAGTGACTTTCCCAGGGTCACATAGCTAATAAATTTCAGAGGCCAGATTTGAACTCAGAAAGATGAATCTTCCTAACTCCAGTCCCAACATTCTATCCATTGCACCAACTAGCTGCCCCTGTTCTTTCTTGCCTGAATGCAATTGAATTTAAATCAATTCTAGTCAAAACCATTTATTAAATGTCTTCTATTGGACAGGTATGTTGCTAGGGTTTGAGATGCAAAAAGACAAAACAAAATAGTTTCTACCCTAAAGGAGCTTACATTCTATCGGTGTGTAGCATCAGGGTATCAGATGGATATTGAGTGTAGTGGAAAGAACACCAGCTCATTTGAGACTCAGATCTCAGATCTCCTGGCTGCCAGTTAGCAACTGTGTAACCAAGCACAAATCTCTTTCCCTTCATGAACAACCATTTTCTCTTTTGTAAAATGAGTGGGCTGGCCCCTTACAACTCTAATAATTACTGTGTGATCCCAGGGTTTGTAAATGTATGTTTGTATTTATTTTCCCTATCCCATCCATGCTATATTTATGTCTCAGAGGAGAGAGTATGAGTGTGTGGGAGGCAATCAGAAATGAACCTCGAGTCTGTTGATGAAATGGGCTGAATAAGAGAGGGGTTGTCGTGACCCATGGAGAAAAAAAAAAGTTTCTCCTGAGCATGGACCTTTTATGTATGATAAAAAGCATGCAAAAAGTTTGTTCACACTGGCTACATATTTCAGTGAAACCACAATGGAAGTCATTCCTTCTCAGTCCTTTAAACCCCCAGGCTTTCTCCATTTGCCAAAGGTTTTTTAAAAGCAACTAAAAAAATCAAGTCTTGTGATCTAAATCCTTAATATCCCATCAACAACCAATAGTAATTACTACACCAGGCATTTATGTAGTGCTTTACAACAAGTACAAACATTTATTAAGTACTTGCTGCTTGCCAGGTACTATGCTAAGCAGAGAGGATACAAAGAATGGCACACAAAAAAGACACTCCCTATGAAGCATACATTCCACTGGCTCTGATCCATCCAAAGAAAAGGCACTTCAGGGATTCAGAACCTCTCTAAAGATCCAGGGGGTTCCAGATAAGGATGATGCTTCCCTACACATAGGAGTTTTCATGACCATGAGACATTTCTCAAGCCTCTCAGCCCAGGCAGAAGAGGTAGCACCCAGGAGGCAAGAGGGGATCTGGGAAGGAGTCTCACTGACCAACTCCATACAAACTTCCATCTGGGTAGAGGAGCCACTTATGGATCCTGGGCCCATTGGGGACAGGAACCTGACTGGCAGGTGGCAGTACATTAAATTTGGGGAAACAGATAACATAACTATAGGAATGCACTGGAATGCACATTTCCAGGGCGGAGCCAAGATGGTGGAGGAAAGGCAGTAAGCTCTCAAACTAATGACACGATCACTCCAAACAACATCCAAATAAAGCCATCGGACAATTCCTAGAGCAGCAAAACCCACAGAAGAATGTGCTGAAATTATCTTCTAACCAAGGACTGCTGGGAAGGTTGGAAGGAGGGAGCTGCTGTGCTGAGACAGGAGTGGAGTCCAACCCCACAGTCACCCTGACATGGACCCAGGCCCAGGAAGGTCTTGCCAGAGAAAGAGACTCCCCCAAAGCCTCTGAATCAACTGCAGCACCAGTGTCATCTGGAACTAAGCTCACAGTCTGTTGAGAGGGCTGAGCCCTTGACAGGGGGGAGATTACAGGGGTCTGTGCTGGTGCTGAAGCAGAACTTGGGTTTTTCAACCCTGCTGGGAACCATGAGGTAGGCTCAAGTAACAGTGGCCCAGGTAGAGTAGGTGTACAGGTTGTCGGAGCTGACAACCACAACACACAAAGCTGATTGATTAGCAAGTTGATCTGCGGTCATCTATGGACCAGGGAAAAGGCCAGGTGAGTGAAGAATCTGCTCCTCCTTAAATCATACCCTCTGGGACCTTTTGAAGCTTGGGATAATGCAGCCAGGAAAAGTGCCCCACTTTAAGGAGCAAAAAAAATCAAGTAAAAGAAAGGCAAGATGAGCAGACAGAGAAAGGTGAGCATCATAGAAAGTGTCTTTAGTAACAAATTGCCCTGATATTCTAGAAGCCAAAGGTAAAATAGAAATTGAAAGAATCCACTGATCACCTCCAGAAAGAGATCCCAAAATGAAAACTTCCAGGAATATTATAGCCAAATTCCAGAGATCCCAGTTCAAGGATAAAATATTGCAAGCAGCTAGAAAAAAGGAATTCAAATACTGTGGAGCCACAGTCAGGATAACACAAGATCTAGCAGCTTCTACATTAAAGGGCTGGAGGGCATGGCATATGATATTCCAGAGGGCAAAGGAACTGGGACTACAACCTAAAATCACCTACCCAGCAAAACTTGTATAATCTTTCAGGGGGAAAGATGGGACTTCAATGAAAAAGAGGATTTTCAGGCATTTGTGATAAAAAGCATTAACTAAATAGAAAATTTGACTTTCAAATATAAGACCCTAGAGAACCATAAAAAGGTAAACAGAAAAAAGAAAACATTAAGGACATTAAACTACATTCTTACATGAGAAGATAATAATTCCAACTCATAAGAACTTTCTCAGTATTAGGACAGCTGAAAGGAATATAACTTGGACAGAGGGCACAGGTGTGAATTGAATATGAAGAGATGATATCTGTAAAGCATATATCCTTGTTTTGTTTTGTTTTTGTGGGGCAGGCAGGGTGGGGTGGCTTATGTCTAGGGCTGGATTTAGCCTCCTGAGTCCAGGGCTAGTGAGTGCTATGTCCAATTTGTCACCTAGCATACCCATGATGGCATCCTTAAAATAGTGTCAAGGGGTAAGAGAAATGCACTGGAAGAAAGGGAAAGGGAGAGGTAGAAGGGTGTTAAAAGCTCACATAAAAGATGCGAGAAAAAGCTTATGGAGTGGAGGGGAGAATGGGGAAGGAGTGGGCGAGTGAGGGAGCCTTACTCTCATCAGAATTGGTTTAAAGAGGTAATAACACAAACACTCAAGTGGGTATAGCAATATATTTTCCCCTGAGGGAAAGTGGGAGGGGAAGGGGAAAAGCAGGGGAGAGGTGAAGGAAGGGAGGGAAGATTGGGGCAGGGAGCAGTAAAAAGCAAAATACTTTTGAGGAAGGATAGGGTGAAAGAAGATAGAAAATGGAGTAAATATCAAGGGGAGGGAATAGAATGGAGGGTAATGCAGTTAGCAATAGTAACTGTGAAAGAAATGATGAGCAGTATACCATCAGAAGGTGATATGAAAAATGCAAACCAAAAATAGAGGAAGAACTGATGGTATTTGAATACAGATTGATGTATTTTTTTTAGTTAGTTCCTCTTTCTAAAGTTATTCTATTTTCTTTCACAACTTGACTAATGTGAAGATGTTTGGCATAACTGGACATGTATGATGTATATTGAATTGCTTGATTCCATAGGGAGAGTTGAGGATGAAGGGAGGAAGAAAATTTAGAACACAAAGTTTTCAAAAAAATCAACGTGAAGAAATGATGAGCAAGCAGATTTTAGAGAAATCCAGAAGGATCAACATGAACTGATGCTGAGTGAGATTAGCATAACCAGGAGAACATTGTACCCAGTATCAACAACATTGTGTCTTGATCAACTGTGATAGAGTTGATTCTTCTCAGCAATACAAAGGTCAAAGATAGTTCCAAAGGACTCAGGATGGAAAATGCTTTTCAAATCAAAAAAAAAAAAAGAAGAAGAAGAAGAACTGTAGAATCTAGATGCAGATTGAACCTTACTAGTTCTACTTTTTTTGTTTTTCTTTTTTGAGGTTTTCCCCTTTTGCTTTGATTCTTCTTTCACACCATGGCTCATGCAGAGATATGTTTAGTGTGATTGTACAGATATAATCTATATCAGATTACTTGCTGTCTTGGGGAGGGGAGGAAGGGGAGGAAGGGAGAAAATTTTGAAACTAGAAACTTTATAAAAACAAATGTTGAAAACTATCTCTACATGTAACTAGAAAATAAAAATAATAAATTTTTAAAAATTTAAATTTTAAAAAATGACTGGGGCAGCTAGGTGGCATAGTGGATAGAGCACCGGCCCTGGAGTCAGGAGTACCTGAGTTCAAATCTGGCCTCAGACACTTAACACTTACTAGCTTTGTGACCCTGGGAAAGTCACTTAACCCCAATTGCCTCACTAAAGAAAAATGACTAATATGGTAATGGTTTACATAAGTGTACATGTATAACCCATATCTTATTGCTTACCACGTCATGCAAGGGGGAGAGGAGGGAGGAAAGGAGGAAAAGAATTTGGAATTCACAACTCTAAATAAAAGTATTTATTATTTTTTTTAAACAGACTTTGGTAGATTTCAGGAAAGAGGCAATATATTGTGGTAAAAAGATCACTGAATACAAAATAAGGGCTATGGTGATAAAATGGAACTTATGCCCAGAAGAAAGGATGGACTTTTGGGGTGAAGACGTGTACATAAGTATAGCTGGAGGTACTAATGAGTATCTGAGTATGTGTGGGATACTAATGAAAATTTCCCAAAATTTGTGATTAGGGTTAAGTGCTCTATTCATCATTACTGCATGCAAAAATACCTAAGCTCTGTACATTTGTAAGAGGCTCAAATTTCCTTTGTTTATAGAAATCTAAAACCACACAGCCTGTAACAACCCTGGGGCCATCTCCAACTGGTCTGTTGTCTGGATAGACCCAGTTAGCTGAATCACAATAACAGGAAAAATCAGGGCAAACATGCCTTTTATACTTCTCTATGAGTAAGCATGTTGCTTAATAGGTTTGCATACTATCAATAAAACCCCCTAGTTAGATCAATTATCCTTGAAATTTTAACTCTGTTCCTTCAAATCCCATATCTAACACATCTCTGTATATCCTGGTTCAGATTAGCAATATGACCTTTGGTAAATCATCTGATCTTTCTGGGCCACAGTTTCCTCATTTGGAAGATAAAGGTACCCCTACATACCCTAAGAAATTAATTTTATGGGGGCAGCTAGGTGGCGCAGTGGATAAAGCACCAGCTCTGGGTTCAGGAGGACCTGAGTTCAAATTTGACCTCAGACACTTGCCACTTACTAGCCGTGTGACCCTGGGCAAGTCACTTAACCCTCATTGCCCCACAAAAAAAAAAAGAAAAGAAAGCAGAAATTAATTTTATTATTATTTTGAATTAGAATTCTATTGATAGATGAGACTTGAGCTGGACCTTAAAGGGTATGTAGGATCCAGATAAACAGAAGGTGGAAGGGAGAGCACTTCCCTTCAGGCAAACAAAGGCATTAAGGGAAATAGCTGAAATAAATATGGTATATAGGCAGGAGAAAGAGAGGACAGAGCAGGAAGAGGGGAAAAACTCAAAGATATATTGTAGGGATACTTATTCCGGTAGCAGATGAATTCATTGCCCTTTTCTAACTCTGCAGCAGGAACTGGCAGGGTGAAAGGAAGGTAGAAAGCAAGGAGAAATAATATTGTTGTTAGAAAGCTGGGCCTTGTGAATGCTTCAGTTAAAAGAAGACATAATCACGGTATAGTGGGTGCCCTCCCCCAAACCCCAGCTCATTTAGCTACTGTTCCTTTGATCCAGAGGAAGCCATGATAGCCACCTTCCACTGAGATTCTGCTGATTGGAGACTGAGACTCAGGCAAGGGGCCTTTTAAATAGAGGAAGCAATTTCCAGCTGATCTTTCTTCCTGACTCCAAAATATAATGCCAGAGATATATTGCTAGGGAGAGATCCCTATCATGGGGTCATGGAGATCTTGCTCACGGAGTCTAAGCATTAACCAGGTGATCCAGCCTGCCTTTTCCTCTCCACTTATGTTTCCTCAACTTTGGTAGGTCTACTGTTTCAATGGCAGAAGGAGCTGACTGTCAAGAAGGGTATTGTCTCCTGGAGCCATTTTGGTTGCAGCAGCATTGGCAGGATGGGTTTTTGATGAAGAAGGCGTCATCGTCATTGGAGACAAGGACAGCATAGAGATCAAGCTGGGCTATCTGATCAGGACAATGTCCAGGGCAGAGGTGAAATGTGAATTGTTTCATTAGTGTTCTTTCAGGAGCTGTTCTATAGCCTTTAAAAAAGATGTTTTAAGAAAGTGACTTACTTTCTAGCTAAGTGTTAGAAATAATAAGAGAGCTACTGAATTCTGTTCTGATAATTCTCTAATATGCATTTGGTAGTATTCCTTTGCGCTTCTCTGGCTTTTCTTCAAATAGGAATAAATTTACTTCCTATCCCCAATTCATATTTATACATTGAATACCTCTTTTATATATTCCCCTTTTTGAGAAACCCTAGAATGGAGAGAAAGGTAGCATTGTCCACAGCCTACCTGGGAGTAGGGTTGAAGGGGAGAACTGGGGAACCTACTAATTATGCTGAGAAGTCAAATCTTCCCCGCAATGAATCCAAAATAGCACATCTGGATACAGAGTATGGAAGAGGGAGTACTCTAAACCCTTTCCAGTCCCAGGAATAGTTGCCTTTAGCCATGATGCTTAGAAGAAAATCAGAGAATATTAGGAGAAGGGACCTTATAGATCCCCTACTCTAAAGTCCAGGCATTGGTATCAAATGTCATAAGGTCAAGTTTCCATTTTCTTACATACCTTCTCAAGGACATGTGACTTCACCTAAGGATCAGTTTCCTTATCTGAAAAAAATAAGGAAAGTAGAATTTATGAGCATCAAAGTCCCTCAAGGTATAAAGCCTACTGAGTGCTATTTCTCATTTTTCTAAGGAAGAAACTGAAGCCCAGAAAGGAGAAATGATTTGCCCAAGATCACATAGGCATTAAGTCTTCTCAGGATTAGTATTCCCAGGATTAGGGGCTTCTGGTCCTCTGTCCAATGTTCTTACCCCTACCATAGTGATTAGAACCTGACTGTCATTGGAAAGGGCTGGTAGGCCTTGCCACACAGTGGATTCCACCTGTCCCAGTCCTTCTCTGAGCCCTACATAGTACTTTACTTTACTTTATTTATTTATTTATTTTTAGTAAGGCAATTGGGGTTAAGTGACTTGCCCAGGGTCACACAGCTAGTAAGTGTTAAGTGTCTGAGGCTGGATTTGAACTCAGGTACTCCTGACTCCAGGGCCAGTGCTTTATCCACTGCACCACCTAGCTGCCCCCCATAGTACTTTACATAGAAGAAAGCTGAAGTATAAAATGGCTTAGCCTGAAGGACATAGATGCTTCAACTTAGCTATGGCTGCGTTCTTTGGAAAATGGTTTTGGTTCCTAATTGACTATAGAGGTAGCATATTATGTCCTTTTTTTTTTTTTTTTTTTTTTGTAGGCAATGGGGGTTAAGTGACTTGCCTAGGGTCACACAGCTAGCAAGTGTCAAGTGTCTGAGGCCGGACTTGAACCCAGGTACTCCTGAATCCAGGGCTGGCACTTTAACCACTGCGCCGTCTAGCTGCCCCCATATTATGTCCTTTTAACTTTGAAGTCATGTTCTTTTAATCTTGTGTTAGCAAAATTGATTTTAATTGTGTTTTATGTTCCATGAGTCTTTATTACATTTAAACTTTGAATCTGCTTGAGGTTTGGCCTATATGAACCTTATACATTGTTGGCAGTGGGGAAGGGAAGTAATAATAATATGGTTGTGTTTCTATAGCAATTTTTGACATAATAAACAATTTCTTTGGAACTGGATATAATAAAAGGTAGATAGCATATCTGGGATCACTCTCATTTTGCTGATTAAGAAAATGCAAGGGGGCAGCTAGGTGATGCAGTGAATAAAGCACCAGCCCTGGATTTAGGAGGACATGAGTTCAAATCCAGCCTCAGACACTTGACACTTACTAGCTGTGTGACCCTGGGCAAGTCACTTAACCCTCATTGCCCCACAAAAAAGAAGTGCAAGGGCTGTTTTCTCTCTGTGTCTCTATCTTGGTCTCTCTCTATCTCTATCATTCTCTCTCTGTTTCTCTGTCTCTCTTTCTCTGTCTCTTTCTCACATTTTTGTTATTTCTCTACATATTAGCACAAGGCCTGGCATGTAGCAAGGTTTAATAAATGCTAATTGATTGAAATGCCTAGTCCAAGTTCACAACACTAGCCGATGTATAAGGCACTAGGGATACTGTGTGTAGTTTAAAAAAAAAAAAGGAATGCTAGCATAGAATCTAGAGGCTTATAGTTAGTTTAGTCCTGACTTTATTGCTTATTAATTATGAGACCCTGAGCAAGCAGCTCCATCCTTCTGGGCCTCAGTAAGGAGTTGGATTAGTTGATCTCTAAGGTTTCTTCTAGTTTGAAAGTTCTATATCTAAGAGTCTTCTGAATCCTACAACAGGGGTGGGGGGTGAGGTGAAAGGGAGTGTATCCTTTTTTTCTAGCTAAGTTGACCAAACCTTAGGGTATTCAGTGTTAGATATCACCTTATCTATGCACAAAGGGAAGTTAGGCAGTGCAGTAGATAGAGCCCCAGGCCTGGAGTTAGGAAAACTCTCCTTCCTGAATCCAAATTGCCTCAGATACTTACTAGCTGTGTGTCCCTGGGCAAGTCACTTAACCCTGTTTGCCTTAGTTTCTTTTTCTGTAAAATGAGCTCTAGAAGGAAATGTATATTATTCCAGTATCTTGCCAAGAAAAATCCAAATGGGGTCATGAAGAATTGGATGTGACTGAGCAACAATGACAAAACACCCATGCACAGCTTAATTAAGAGTGGAAGCATCTTTGTTTTCCATTTTTTCCTTCCTTTTTCTCATTCCCTTCCCCAGCTGCCACCTAGACCTACTCCCTCTGAGGCACTGCACCAAGAGGATAGAGGGGATGAACTGCAGGGAAAGTGAATTTAATCTGGCCATGAGCCAGAGGATGGAGAGAGACTCTCAGGCCAAAAGACTGACTGCAGTTGGAAGACAAGGCCATCTTATTCCAAATGGCCCACGGTAATTTGAACGTTATTAAAGTGGAATATGAAATCGTAAAGTGGACGTTGTTATTATTCATATAGGATCTTATAAAAATGATGGGATGGCAAGTTCACCAGCACTCTTAAATAAAGGATCCATTAAACTGCCTAAATAATATTGGGAAAGTTCGTGATAACCCACGGTGACAGACAGAGTCCAACGCAGTGAGATGAATGGCGACAGGATTATGGCTTTCTATTGTAAACTCAGGGAGAAAGCTTCATTTCTGATACTCAGCCAGGGGAATGAGTGAATTTCCGACTTGGAAAGAACCTTGGTGGCTACCCAGTTCAAACTAGATCTTAAAGATAATTTCCTCTCTAACAAACCCAAGCAGAAGACCGCAGGTCGGCCCCAGAGAAATAGTAAAATGCTTTCAATGGAGCTCCAGAAAGCTCAGAACACATTGCTAAAGATTTCAGCACTAGGTCACACCCCACTCCTTACCCCAAGATCATCATATTTTCTAAGATTGTTTATATTTTTAGGGTTTTAAAATTATTTATATATTTTGTTTTGATATCGCCTTCATTTCTGACCCCACCTCCCTCCCCTGACTAGCAAGCTAGTCCTTGAAGAAAAAAAAAGGAAAAAAAAGAAATAAAATAATTCTGCAAAATTGATATATCATTTGAATCTGACAATATATACGATGTTCCCATATCAATAGTCCCCTACCTCTGCAAGGAAAGGAGGGAAGTGATTTTCTCATTTCATCTTCTAGAACAAGCTTGAGACTATATACTTCAACTACACCCTTGGTAAGTCCCTGAAACACTGTGTCCTTTGTCACCATCACTTTTTAGCTAGATGGTATTATATAGGACTTTAAAGTTTGAAAGCAAAATGCTTTACTTATGTTAACTCTGACAAAACAATCCCATGTAGCATCCTCAGACTTGGAAGGGTTACACAGCCAAGAAGTATCTGGGACAGGATTTGAACTCAAGTCTTCCTGAGTTCATCTTCCATCTAGCTGCCTAGATACTTCTGTGGATCCATAATCCTTTAGAGGTGAGAAACTCTCACCTGTTGGTCCAAGAAGTTGTAGCATGCGCAGTGGTCACACTTGGGTAAAACTGTCTGAGGTAAACCAAGTTGAAAGCAACTGAAAAGCCTCAAACCTGTCTGTGAGGTAGGGATACCTACCCCAAGCATGTGAAGACTCCCCCCCAGCAGAATGGGTCGATGAAAAACAATTTGTTCCAATGGCCATGAAGGCATCTGAAGCAGGTGCTGTGAAGTGTTTATAACTTGGTTAGACATTGAAGAAACCAAGGAAATCTAATGCATCCCAAGCCATCACCAATCATCCTGACCTTTGTCTTGCCAATGGACTTAGATGACTGGAAAAGAAAGTGAGGCCAATAATTTCATGTAGCTTTGCCTCATTTAAATCCAATTCATGGAGGCAGCTAGGTGGCACAGTGGATAAAGTACTGGCCTTGGATTCAGGAGGACCTGAGTTCAAATTTGACCTCAGACACTTGACACTAGCTGGGTGACCCTGGGCAAGTCACTTAACCCTCATTTCCCCACCCCCCTCAATAAATTAATTAAATCCAATTCAGGCACAAATCAAGACATCACCTGTGATGTCATTGGTCCTCTTAGAAAATGAAAGAAAAACAACAATCATATGGGTATGGATACTCCTACCCCTGTACATAAAATGGCCTGTCCATTTCTTCTTATTCTGTGGGATCTTTATATATGCCTTCTCCAATGTAAAGTATCCACCCAATTCCTCTGGTTATTTTAATATTTTATGGCCAATCACAACATTGGGACTCTTCATCTATCATCCCTCCCTCTTGATAAATAGAATCACAAACTGTCAGAAGCTGAGATACAGAAGGGGGCTCAGCAGCCATCTAAGACAAGCCATATCAAAAAGGAAACCACCTCGTAGCATACCCCAACAACTAGTTATCCAGCCACTGATTCCTTTCACCTACTTTACACAAATTTCTTTCATGCTGCCTTTTTATGCTATCTTTCAAATGCTAGTCATAGGCTATTTGAAATATTTCATAGAATGTAGAGCTGGCCAAGGACCTGGGGTGGGGTTGGGAGCACTGTTTCTAGTCTAACCCCATCATTTTAAAGATGAAGAGCCTGTGGCCCAAAAAGATAAAGTGATTTCTCTAAGATCACATAGCTAGTAAATAAGTAGGCTGCACATCCAAAGTTCTTTCAACTACATTGCACACAATAAATGGTCTCCTATGGTACTTTTATAAGGATTTTACTGGACCATATGCAATTGCGCCAGTATTGACTTTATAATCCTGGTTTTTTCACTTTGTACACTGTAGGCATTTTCTTTAGCTGTCCTTCATGCCTGAAATACTCTGCCTCCTCCACTCAGATTATTGACTTCCCTAGCATTTTTTAAGTACCAACTTAAAATTCGATTGTTTTAGTGAAAGCCTTCCCAAACCCCACTTAATTCTAGTGCCTTTCTTCTTCTAAATATTTCCTATTTATCCTGTATGTAGCTTGCTTTGTATTTATTTGTTTGCATGTTGTCTCTCCCATTAGATTCCAAGCTCCTCAAAGACAAGGACTGTCTTTTGCTTCTTTCTGTACCCCTGCTACTTATCACAGTGCCTAATACATAGAGGCACTTAATAATTGTTTATTGATTAATTGATAATACATCCTGAAGCTTGTCTACTTCCCTTACAAAATGTGGAAAAGAGAACTAGGGGCAGCTAGGTGGCTCAGTGGATAAAGCACCGGCCCTAGATTCAGAAGGACCTGAGTTCAAATCCAGCCTCAGACACTTGACACTTATTAGCTGTGTGATCCTGGGCAAGTCATTTAACCATCATTGCCCTCCAAAAAAAAATTGTGGGAAAAATAACTGATATCAGTTTTCCATAAATGGAATGATCAGAACAAGACTATGTCTTTAGTGAGACTTAAAATTGGATATTAGATCATGAATCTCCCCTCTTTAACCTTTCCCTTAATTTATCTCCCAGACTAGTAAATGGAAGAAACCTCTGGTCTATAGTTAGAGCTTTTATTGTGTGGTAGTTACCAGGTGATGTTGATTAGAGGGATAGGAAAGTAGAAATACAAAACAAATAGTCTTAAGTCTAAGCTTAGTCTATATTCCGTATAAAACTCACCAAAAACCCAAGGCCACCTTTGGGGAGAGAGAGACCGAGTCAAGCACGTGCTGCTAATGGTGAGCCGGGCCGCGTCCAACTCCAGTCCGTGTCTGTCTATGTGTCGCTCCAGTCATCGGACCAGGAGAGCAGGCAAGAGATCCCACTTCCATTCTCTCCTTGCCTTTTAAGCTTACACCCCAGAAGTGGAGTGCTTAGCAGCTGGGCTGACGTGCGTAGCCCGTGCATGGCTGTTGGTCTCCTCCCTGAAAGGGTGGTCCTTTAAAAAACTGGCATCTTTCCGTATTCACTAACCGACTGTTAAAAAACTTTTTACCACGTTCCCCCCTTTGGCTCCTCAAGAAACAAAATGTTTCCTTGACGGAACAGTAAAAAAAATATATAATAACTATTTTTAGAGTGATATTCTCATTACCTAACAGGGTTATTTCATACTTAGCCAGCCTTTGATCTGGAAAGGCTTGTGTCCTGTGACGTAGTAAGAGACCCTCCACTTCATGAGGGCATTGCACAATTAGAGGGTTACCTAGGACCAAATCAGAGACTTTTTCTACCAAAAGGTCTGTGGCCACCACTGCTCTAAGGCAAGGTGGCACTCCAACCACTACAGGGTCCAGCTGAGTTGAATAGTAGGCTATAGGGCATTGGTTAGGCCCCAGTGATTGAGTCAGAACTCCAGAAGCCATCCCCCTTTGTTCATGCACAAAGAGAGTGAAAGGCTTACTATAATCTGGTAGTCCTAGGGCGGGTGCTGATAACAAGGCCAGTTTTAATTCTTTTATGGCTGAGAGATGCTGGGGATCCAATTGTAAAATGTCTGGGACAGAACTTTTTGTTAGAGATATGAGAGGTTCAGTAATTTCACCAAAAGAGGGTATCCATTGTCTACAGTACCCAGCTGCTCCCAGAATGGCTCTCAACTGCCTCTTAGTAGTGGGGGCAGAGAGTTGTTGAATGGCCTAGACTCACTTAGAAGAGACAGAGCGAGTTCCAGCAGCCAGAATAAGTCCTAAATATTCTACCTGGGGCAAGCACCATTGTACCTTTGACTTGGAAACCTTGTGTCCTCTCTTGTGCAGCTCCAGCAGTAAGTGACAGCTATCTTCCTGACAAATTTCAGCATTAGGAGAGGCCAAAAGTAAGCCATCAACATATTGTACTAGTGTGGAGCCTTTAAAGGTAATGGAGACCAGATTCTTCTGTAAAATTTGGGAAAATAACGTGGGACTGTCTACAAATCCCTGTGGGAGTCTAGTCCAGTTCCACTGTCTATTTTTCCAGGTAAAAGCAAATAAATATTGGAAGTCCTCATGTACTGGTATGGAGAAAAAGGCAGAGCAGAGGTCTACCACTGTGAAACATGTAGATTCACAGGGAATGGACAAAATTATAGTAGCCGGGTTTGGAACTGTAGAATGTCTAGGAATAACATAATTATTAATCACTCTAAGATCTTGCACAAAACAATAAACAGGTTTACCATCTGGCCCAGGCTTGGGTCTTTTAACTGGCAAAATGGGAGTATTGCATGGAGAGTGATGACATGGAACAATAATACCCTGGCTTTTCAAAGCCTCAATTATAGGGGTGATACCTTCTATTGCTTCCTTAGACAATGGATACTGTGGAATGGAGGGGGGTGGTCCCCCCTTAACTTTAAAGGTAACAGGCATGGCAGACTTAAGGAGCCCCACCTCATTAGGGGATGAGGCCCATAAAGACTCAGGAATGTCAGAGGGGATTTTGGATACCTCCCCTACTGTTCCTTGAGCTTCTGTAAGTAAAATTGGTAAAAAATGAACAGTATCCTCTGGCAATTGTAGGGAGACAGCCCCATCTGGAGCACAAGATATGGTTGCTCTAAGCTTGCAAAGGAGATCACGACCTAATAAATTTACAGGGGCATCAGGCATGAATAAGAATGAATATTCCACTGTTAAGGGCCCCATAGATACCATGCGAGGATTCAATTTTGCCACTCTCTGGCTCTTTCCTGAGACTCCTACAACATTCAAAAATCCTACAGGTCTACACCCAGCGTCTGGTTTGCTTACTAGTACTGATTTAGAGGCTCCTGTGTTGAGCAGACAATCTGGACAGCTTGTTTGTTTATTAGTGTTATTGTTGACCTTTTGTCAAAGCATATTCAGGATCTCTTGAGTTCTTTTTGGCAGACACACTGTTGACTTGCATTGAATCTGCAGTGCATTAGAACCCTGAGGTTTTTTTCAGGAAACAGAAAATTATGAGACCGTTTGACCTCCAGTCCTATGAAAGAGAAATGGAGCCTGCCCTTCATCAGGAGAAGGTCCAGGAACAGAGAAAGAATCTAAGCTCTGTGGGGGAGAACTCACTGAGCTGCTTGCAGCTCCTGCAACTGAAAAATCTCCATTTTTTCCAATAGAAGAGAAGTAAACTAAGGGAATGAGAGAGGGAGAATACATACACTGGGAATTATGCTGTCTGGACTTCAAAGATACAAGGAGCAGGTCAAAGACGGCCTTCTCCCCATTCTCAGCTAGGAAATGTCTGTTTGTTTGTTTGTTTTTCCCAGCAACATAGCCATGCCTATGGAGAAAACAGATGTCTCTAAAGTCCTCCACATCAACCTTGCTAACATATTCTTTCGTACCAAAGCATCTTATAAAATTAGAGGATTTCATAAAAGAAACAGAACACATGGTTTGCCCAAGGTCCCATAGCTAGTGTTTGAGGCTGTATTTGAACTCGTCTTCCTGATTCCAGATTCAATGCTCTGTCCATTATGCCATCTAACTGTCTTCTATCAGTTTTGTATGTGTTTTGCATATAGCTTTTAATGTACATGCTGTCTCCTCTATTAGAACATAAACTCCTGGGGAACAAGGAGTGTTTCATGTATGCCTCTTTAGTTCCAGTGTTGAGCATATTACCTGGAATCTGGTAGGTGCTTAATAAATGCTTGTCCATTGATTGCTTAATTGCTCTGTCCCCCAAACAGATGCTACAGTGCATACAATTCCAACTTTGGACTTTCATTCCTTGAAATGTGATTTGTTCTTTTCTCTTGGTCCTGCTTTAAAATATATCTTTCAAGGAGGTGTATCATAGGTTCATAAAACCTTAGTGTAAAATAGACTCTTGTTTCTTTCCCCTCAGACTGGAGAAAATGACAACAATGACAGCCCTGGGAAAATCGGGCTGTTAATGGGAAGAAAATAAGAAGGGGCAAGGAGAAGAAGAGAAAAATGGCAATGACAGTGACCTCTTTTACGATTGCACATCTGTCCTTGGGTTGACTGTGCCCAGAAAACATTCCTAAAAGCTATTAATGACCTGATACTAATTAATTGTGTGACCCTAAGCAATTACCTTCATTTCTCTAACCTTGTTTCCTCATCTCTAAAATGGGCATAATTCTTTTATCACCTTCCTCATAGTCATGAGGAAAGTTTTTCATAAGTGGTAATATGCCATAAAAACAGGAGGTAATGCAATCTATGGTCATTGTAAGTGGTCGTTGTTGCTGTTCTTTTCTAATGGTACTTAGGGACAGTAGAGCTTGAGGAAGCTGCTGCAGGAGGAGTTCCTGGGTTCAAAGCCCTGAAGGTAGTGTGGTCACTCCTGGGTCTCTTGGGCTATGGGGGCTCCCTAAAGATGTTTCCATTTTTCTTTAGTATCTTGAATGCAGCCCAGGCTCTATAGGAAGCTCTTAAGTTGTCCCTAACTACATAGAGACTGCTATTGTGTAACCATTGATCTAGCAAACTCTTGTCCCTTATCAAGGCATCCCTGACCCCCATAAACCCACCTTGATAGAACCTGTCTTCCCTCAGCCTCATCTAACAAATTAATGTGAATAAAAATATCTGGATTGTTTAGGGTGTGTGACATGTAAAATTCAATGTGTGGTTTTGAGTGAGGTCACTTCCTGACTCTGGGCTGATTTAAGAAAGGTCAGCCAGGCTCTCTCAAAGAGAGAAAAACAAAACAAAACAAAGCAAAACAGAAAAACCCTAATCTTTACTATAATCCAAAGAATACACTGTAGAATTTAAATATTCTATGTTTTGGACCAATCTTTGGTAGACTATTGTTGCATTAGATACTTCCAGGGGGTCCACTGGAAGTCCCCAAACCCCTATTATTAATCATTTTCTCACAGGTGGCGTAGGGGAACATTAACCTGGGATAAAAAATTGGGAGCTTTAAGGGCATTACAGAATTTTAGAGATAATAATAATAATAATAAATAATAATAGCTAACATTTATATTATAGTTACTATATGCCAAAAGCTTTACAATTAGTATCTTATTTGATCCTCACAACAACCCTAGAAAGTAGGTCTATTATTATCCCTATTTTACAGATGAGGAAACTGAAACAAACAGAGGTTAAATGACTTGCCCAGGGTCACACAGCTAGTAAATGTCTAAAGCTGAATTTTTAGTCAGGTCTTCCCGACTCTAGGACCAGCTCTCTATTCACTGTGCCTCCTGGATGCTCCTAGGAAAGGAAGGTCACTTCTTTCTCTGGGTACTCCTCCACTTCTTTGTTACATGAATTCCTATCCACCTTGTAAATGTGAATTCAAATTATACCTCCTCTTGGAAGTTTTCTCTGATTCTGTTCTTGTTCATTCATTTCAATTGTGTGACCCTAATGGGGGTTTTCTTGGCAAAGATACTGGAGTGGTTTGCCATTTTGTTTTCCAGATCATTTTACAGATGAGGAAATTGAGGCAAAGAGGGTTAGGTGATTTTCCCAGGGTCACATAACTAGTAAGTGTCAGATTTGAACTCAAGAAGATGAGTCTTCCTAACTATGCCCAAAGGGCTATCGAGCTGTGCATATCCTTTGATTAAGCAATACCGCTACCAGGCCTCTATCCCCAAAAGATCATAATAAATAGAAAAGGATCTCTATGTACAAAAAATAGTTATAGCAACTCTTTTTTGTGGTGATGAAGAATTGGAAATTGAGGGGATCCCCATCAGTTGGGGAATGGCTGAACAAGATGGGGTATATGAATGTAATGGAATACTATTTTTCTATAAGAAATGATGTTGGTAGATTTCAGAAAGACCTGGAAAGCCACAGACTGATGCTGAGAGAAGTAAGCAGAACCAGGAGAAAATTGTACACAGTAATAGTAATTGAGGCTGTGCAATGCTCAACTATGACTGACTTATCTCTTCGCAGAAATACAATGACCCAAGACAATTCCAAAAGACTCATGATGAAAAATGCTATCCGCACCCAGGGCGGGAATTGATGGAGTCTGAATGCAGATCAAAGCTTACTATTTTCACTTTTTTGTGGGAGGGGGGTTGTATTTTTTCATTTTGTTCTGTTACTTCTTTCACAACATGACTAATATGGAAATATGTTTTACATGATTACATGTATATAACCTATATCAGATCACTTGCTGTCTTGGGGAGGGGGGAAAGGAAGAGGGAAGAAGAAAGATTTGGAAAAAATCTTTCAAATAATGAAAGCTGAAAATTGTTTTTCATGTAATTGGAAAAAATAAAATAATATTAATTTTTTTAAATGAGTTCCTGACTCCAGACCTAGCACTCTATCCACTGTACCACCTAGCTACCCACTGATTCTTTTGTTGTTGTTCAATCATTCACTTGTGTCTGACTTTTTGTGGCCCTTCTACCCTCCACTATATCCCAAAGTCTGCCCTGGTTCATGTTCATTGTTTCCATGATACTGTCTATCCATCGCATCCTCTAACATCCCTTTCACTTTTTGCCTTCTATCTTTCCCTCAGTCTTTTCCAATGAGTCCTATATTCTCATTATAGGGTCAAACTATTTAAGTTTTAGCTTCAGCATTTGATCTTCCAGTGGACAGCCTGAATTAATTTCTTTAAGTATTATCTTATTTGATCTTCTTGCTGTCCAAGGTCCTCTACTCTTTTATGAAATAATGACCTTCTCCCCCAGATCTCATATAGCATTATTTTGGTAACTGAATTCCTACATATTTGTGTATCATTTATTTATATAATTGAGACAGAGAGCCATTGTGGAATAGAAAATAGATATCTGGCTTTGAAATCCAAAAAAACCTGGGTTCAAGTTCCATCTATGACACACACTGTCTCTTGTTGTTCTATCATTTCTGTCATGTGAACTCTTCATGACCCTGTTTGGGGTTTTCTCAGCAAAGATACTGGAGTAGTTTGCCATTTTCTTCTCCAGCTCATTTTTTTTTAAACAGATGAGTCTCTGTGACCTTGGACAAATCATTTAACATCTTCATGGTCTAGGCAAGTCTCCAAGTTACAAAGAATGGAGCATCCTGCATTGATAAAGGAAGTTTCTTTAACCACCAGTTTCCTATTGTCTTATTACTCTTCTTGAGTGAGGTTTGGCCAAGCAATCTCGTGTTGCCAGAAAGAGGAACCTGAGGAACACGTTGTTCCTTTAGTCACAGAGGGATAGAAGTTTCTACCTTTGTGTTCCCAGTCTCAGCTTCTGCCTTTTCTACATTCCCCACACCTTTGGAAGTAAGGGCAGCTGCCAAGACTATTGTTCTCAGCCCCGGACAACAGTTGATGCTTCTAAAGAGGAAACTGGTTTGGGCAGGAAGCAGACTACCATACAGCAGAGCACAGAACTAAATGAAAACCAGAAGAGAGAAAATAAAGTATACATGCCTTATTAATGGAAAACAATATGAGAGGGAAGTCAGGAAAGGCATAACTCAGTCAGGTCCAATGGGACACTTGGCAGAATAGGGTATAAACCCAAACTGGTGAAACGAGATGGGTTTTTCATAGGATCCTTATCTTGGTTAATCAGAATTAGACATTGGGGGAAGGGAGCACAGACAGGGAAAGATATGCAGGTCGCATTCAGATGCTAGTGCTGATTCATTTTGGGGGAATGCCTTAGAAATTGGTGGTTATCCCACATTCAAACTCCCCACTGTCTGGGGAAAAAGGATTTCTGGTGTTACTGCAGGTCTTGCTTTAGTCTGATAGTCTAAGGAAATTTGAGTTTCCCTGGCTAATAGAGTCAAGATTCTGGGCAGCAATGTGGTTCTGTGGATGGAGAACTGGCCCTGAAATCAAGAGGGCCTGAGTTCAAATTTCACCTCAGACCCTTGGTAGCTGTGTGATCGTGGGCAAGTCACTTAATCCTAAGTGCCTTAAATATCCAGGGCCATCTCCAGTTGCCCTTATGTATGTCTTGCCCTTGGACCCAGATGGCAGTGGAGGAGAGAGTGAGGCTGATAACTTTGCACAGCCCTGGCTCATTTAAATTCAATTCACTACACATCATTACATCACCCTTATGTCATGGGACTCTCCAAGAATGAAGGACAAACAACAACAGAGCCAGGGTTCAAGTTACTCCAAGTTCAATCTTTCTGCTTCTAGCCTGCGGTATGCATTAGGAAGCTGGATAAAGTATTTCTACATTTGTCCTATTTACTTTGCCTTTTGATAAGGTTATCTGTTCATATCTCTTCTTTCAGGACTCAGAATAGGCCCCTACTACATCTTTCATGAAGCTATACTTGAATTTCCCCTATTTTCCTGTAGTACTTGTCTGGATCACTTCTTTGCCCCCATCACATTCTACCTGTGTGGCAGGTCACTCTGACACAGTCTCTCTGATAATGGCCAAGGCATTTCTTATCTCAGAGTTTCCTTGGTCACATCTTTTCCATGAATTCATTTTCTTTATATATAAAATGAGGATTTGCCTCACAAATCTGACCTCACAAGTCATGAAGATAAAATAGCATAATTTATGTAAAGGCAAATTGTCACCACAGATGTTACAAATGCAAGGATTTATATTCCTTAATATCTCCCCATGCCCCAAAAGAGTGCCTAGTACAGAGCTCTACTTATGGGGAGAGTTTAGTGAAACTTGTATTTGATTAACTGACCATCTTTATTTCATAGATTTTGTGGCAATCTTCATCTGTCTCCAGGAAGTCATCTCCTTTCAATATTTTTCACTTTGTTAGGTCTTCAATTGACCCTGGTTTACCATCTTCCCCCAAAATTCAGCATTCATGAGACAAAATGACATTTGGGAGGATTGGATGAGTCTTCTCATCTGTAAAATGAAGCATTTGACCTACCTTTCATTTTTGTAGTGAGGATCAAATAAGAAAATATATGTAAAGCTGCATAGAAATATAAATATGTGCTCCATCAGGGTTTCAGAGTCTTAACTAAAAACTCCATATCTCCCTCAGTGCCTAGCAAAAATGCACTGCCAAGCACTGGGCCAAAAGGAGAGCATGCTAAAGCAACTAATTCATTAATACTTTTCAGGTATGTGGTTATTTTATTAATTACTAATTTTAATGACTAGTCATGAGAATCATCAACTTGGCCATAGAATGAAGAAGTGTATCCCTCAGAGAAAGTCTGAAATATCCTCTAACATGGTATAGAGAAAGTACAGTCTACATCAAAGGAAGGATACTCACATAGACAAAATCACAGATCTTTGAGGAAATGTAATTATTAATAATAACTCATCATTTAGCCAACTCTTACTATGAAGTTGCTGCCCTGATTTCCAAGGTCAGTTCTTTTCCTCCAATTCTCTATCTTTTCCAGTGTTGGACAATTGAGCCCAGTTTGCCATCGGCCCCAAAATACTTAGCATACACAGCACAAAATTATGACTATGAAGACTGGATGTGTCTCCTCATCAGTAAAATAAAGTATTTTATCTACCTTTCAGATTGATAGTGATGATCACATGAGAAAAGATATGCAAGACTACATAAAAATGTGAGTGTGAGCTACATGAGGGTTTTAGTCTTAACTAACCTTTGTATTTACCTCAATACTGAGTATAATGCACTGCCAGGAATTGGTGCAAGAGGAAAGTGTGCTAAATGAACATTAGATTTTTAGTTCAAACTAGCCTTAATAAGTCTAAATCCGAATGAATTGTCTTCTATTGTGCATGTAGTAGTATTATAAGATACTATGGTCAATGGAGCAGAGGAAAGGAAAGAAAAATCCTTTCCCCTCCCCTCCCTTAGAAGTAAAAGGGTAAAAAAAAGAAGTAAAGGGGTAAAAGTAAATACACGAAGTTATTTGGACCTTATCAATTTTGTCCAAGGCTGGAAAGATTAGCTTTTTAAAGGCCATTAGAAGTGGAATTAATCTTCAGCCATCCAAGAGCAAACTGCACTTTTGATTCCAACAGGGAAACATCTTCACACTTTATAAAGTGATAACAGTAGACCTTTGTTATCTTCCCCTTATTATTTCTGATTATATCAAATGGACTAAGGAGGGGAACCAATCCCTACACACATAAACATGCGTAAAGAATCGTACATTCTTTGTGTGTAGAAGAGAAGACTTGTTGGAGTACCAAGGCTTTCTTCAAGTATTTGAAGAGCTAATCCTTTGGAAAGAAGAGTAAAAAGTATTCTGTTTGCCTTCAGAGGTTAAAACAAGCAGATTTCAGATCAATATGAGGAAGAACTTCCTTACAATTCAAGCTGTCCAAAAATAGAGTGAGCTGCTTCTGAATGTAATAAGTTCCTTAACCCTAGAGGTCTTCAAGCAGAGGAGCTCTGCGTGAGCTCAAGGAAGTCATGCAATCTTTCTGAGCCTGCTTTTTTAGACTGGACTTAATTCTTCTAGTTTCTGGGAATAAATGACAAAATGAAAACCAGTCCATGCCATTCAGGCACTTTTAGGGACATACAACATGGACTGTTGTTGTTGTTCAGTCATTTTCAGTTGTGTCCAACACTTCATGACCCCATTTCAAGTTTTCTTGACAAAGATACTGGAGTGGTTTGCCATTTCCTTCTCCATCTCATTTTACAGATGAGAAAACTGAAGCCAAGGAGGATAAGTGATTTGCCCAGGGTCATGCTGCTAATAAGTGTCTGATGCAAGATTTGAATTCAGGAAAAAGAGTCTTTCTGATTTCAGCCATGGCTGAAATCTATGCACACTGCCACCTAACTGCCCACAACATGAACAGATGTGAACAAATGCAAGCTCATTTGAAGAAGAAGGTCACACCAACAACTAACATCTGAGTTAGAACCTTAGGGAGATAAGAATTCTAAAGAGATTTTTAAAACTGATCAGGGAGTGCTGCATTCAGGGACTATAGGGGAGCCTGGACAAAGTAAGGTGGCCAGAATGGACTCCCAAGTTTGGAAATAGCTAGTGGTCCAGTTGACTGGTACTTTTGTAATTCCCCTCAATTTTTAGTGTTCTCTCCTCCCCATCCTTGACTATTTTTATTATACATGTTGTATGTTCTTATGTGCATTCGTGTCGTTTCTCTCCTCTGCATCAGTTACTTCCATTTAATTCAATTCAGTGAGTATCTGTTAAGGATCTACTATGCGCCTGGCAGCATGGCACAGTAGGGAGAAAGCCAGTCAGAAACAGAAAGAATTTCCAATTTAAGAAGTCTTAGACCAAAGATGTCTCATCCCTCTCCAGGCTGTATTGTTGACATAAGTTTCTTGAGGGTAGGGACTGTCATTCTTCTGATTCTATTTGTGTTCTCGCATAGTGCTTGGCACATTATAAAGGTTTGTTGTTTGTCCTTCTTTCTCGAGGAAGACCATGACATCACGTCATGTCATGACTTGCACTGAATTGGATTTAAGTGAGGGAGGGCTGTGTAAAGTCACCAAGTCACCAACCTCCCTCTCTCCTCCAGAGCCATCTGGATATATATATATATATATATATATATATATATATATATATATATATATATATATATATATATATATATATATATATATATATATATATATATATATATATATATATATATATATATATATATATATATATATCAGAATGATGACAGATGGCCAAGGATGTTTAAGGCAATTGGGGTTAAGTGACTTGCTAGGGTCACACAGCTAGTAAGTGTCTGAGGTGAGATACATAATAAATTCTGATTGACTAAGTGACTGACCTGGCATGAGTCCTTCCACTTATGCATACTGGTTAATATGAGCCTGAACAAGTCATTTTCTTCTCACTGCTGTAAGCCAAAGCTTCTTAAACTGTGGTTTGTGACCCCATCTGGGGTTACATAACTGAGTGTGTGGATTGAGAAAAATTTGGAAATAATAAAATGTTTTGTATACCTATTTTATATCCCTATATGCCCAGGGTCATGTAAAAATTTCTCGGGTGAAAAGGGATTAAGAGTGGAATAATTTTAAGAAGCCCTGATCTAGGCAACTCTCTAAAAATCTAAATTAGAGAAGGTACAAATCAACATTACCAGAGGGAGTTTCCTCTGCAAGTAGAATCAGGTCCAATTTCTGATTTTATCTTGGTTCTAAGCCCTATTTGAGGCACTCAAGGTCCCAAGACAAGAAATGAAACAGCTCTTGATATTATGTGGCAAGGAAACACTAGTTGAGTTTTATCCTTCTATTTCTACTTCCTGGTACACAGTAAGCACTCAATAAATGCTCATTGAATTGAACATAGAGTACAAAAAGGGGAATAATACAAAATGAATCTGGAAAAAAGAGACTTAAAATAAAAATGCTATCGGTCTCCATGGGAAGAACAGATGCTATCTGAATATAGACTGATGTATATTTCTTCCTTCTTTCCTTCCTTCCTTCCTTCCTTCCTTCCTTCCTTCCTTCCTTCCTTCCTTCCTTCCTTCCTTCCTTCCTTCCTTCCTTCCTTCCTTTCTTCCTTAATCTTCTTGCACAAAATGTCTAATGTGGAAATGTTTTACATGCTTGCATTATAACCTATATCAGATTCCTTACCATCTCAGGGAGGAGGGAGGTAAGGATAGAATTTGGAACTCAAAACTTAAAAAAAACATCTCAAATGTTGAAAATAGGTTTTACGTGTAATTGAGGGAGATAAAATATTATTTTTAAAAGTTATCTGGGAAAGTAGACTGGAGCTAGAATTTAATTGTTTTAAATGTCAAGTTAAGTTATCCAAATTTTTTCCAAGAGGAAATGGGAGCGATTGAAGATTCCTTTGAGTCCTATATCCTTTAATCTAAGAGTGTTAATATCTGTCCCATATATTTTGTAAGTGATTTCTGTGTTAGGTAGGAGTTTGGACTAGATGACCTCTCTGGCCTTTTCTACTTCTATTATTCCATGGTTGTCTTAAAAGACACAATCCCTTCAATATCCAGTTTTCCTTTCTGTTCTCTTAAAGAGACAGTCAGTGATGTCTAAGGAGGTTATGGAGGTGGGGAATTAACACTGATTATTAAATGGTTCTGTCCCTGAACCACATTTGTTAAATTGATCTGTAATTAAAAGAAACAATAAAGGCCATCTTTATTGGGCATCCTTCCTGCTGTTCTTTCACCTTGTTTCCCCCTCCCTGGTTTATTACCTTTTAAAAGCCTCCTTCCTGTTATTCTCCACTATTCCTTTCATTAAATGGCAAGATAAAAACTTGCAAAATATATTGGCCAAGATGAGGTGAAGCCATCAGGCTGGGATGGAGGTCTGGTAGGGTTAGGGGAGCAAGGAGCAAGGGATCTGTATATTTATAGCTGGTGATATGAATTGCTTTTAATTATGTTTTTGTCACTCTTCTGATGTTTAATTACCAAAAAGGAAAGGGCAAGGCACAGGATAGATAATTAAAAACCTGACTGGTCACAGCCAAACATAGGGAAGAAATGATAACTGTCCTTGCCAGGGAAAAGATAGAGTAACACATAACAATTGAAAAGTTTGTTTCCTGACTTTTAGAACCCAGGGACACCTTGGGGTCAGCAATAATAGCTCTCATTTATATAGCCCCGTTGCTTTTAATAAACATCATCTCATTGGAGCCTCACAACAACATTGTGAGGTAGATACCATGGAAATTATTTTACAGATGAGGAAATGGAGTCTCAATTGCCCATAGTGGCATAGCTAGGAAGTTTCTTCCCATTATTCCAGTCCCTTCAATTTAATTCAATTCAGTGAACAATTGTTGTTGTTTTAAAGTCATGTCCAACTCTTTGTGACCTTACTTGGGATTTTCTTTGGCAAAAATACTATAGTGGTTTGCCATTTCCTTCTACAGCTCATTTTACAGATAAGGAAACTAAGGCAAACAGGATAACACAGAATACAGGTGTCTAAGGCCAGATTTAAGCTCAGGAAGATGAGTTTTCCTTATTCCAGCCCTGGGACTCTATCCACTAAACCACCTAGCTGCCCCATTTGTTAGCAAGTTTCAAAGGCATGTTTTGCAGCAGATCTTCCTAAATGATGGTCCAGAATCTTATCTATTCTGAAATAGTGTCTCTTATGACCTAGTTAGACTTCAATTCAATCTAGTCCAATCTAAAAAACCTACTGTCTGTAGTATGTGATGTGATGTACTGTGACAAGTGCTAGTGATACAAAGAGAAAATCAAAATTAGCACCTGGCCTCCAGGAACTTACAGTCTAATAACAGCATGTAAAATGTAAACACATTTTTAAAATATAGATATATAGGTGTGTATAGATATATATGTGTGTATTATTTGAGTAAGAGATGGATTTATACAACTTGGGAGGTGGGTGAGAGGTTTTCTATGGGCTCTGGAGGAGTGAGGTAGGTGACCTTGCACAGCCCTCTGTCACTTAAATCCGATTGAGTGTAAGTCATGACATCTCCCCAATGTCATGGACATGGCCCTCCCTTCAGTTCCAAATGTCTCTTCCAACAATAACATGCTCTTTGGTTTTCTTTTTTTCTTTTTTGGTGGGACAGTGAGGGTTAAGTAACTTGCCCAGGGTCACACAGCTAGTGAGTGTCAAGTGTCTGAGGCCAGATTTGAACTCAGGTCCTCCTGAATCCAGGGCCGGGGCTTTATCCTCTACTCCACCTTGCTTCCCCAATATTCTCTTCTAAAGTCCTATTTGGTTCTGATCTTTTGGATACTAAGTTTACTTCTAATTTTAATAATCTATTTTCTACAAATGATAGTATAAGAATATTATAATATTGTGCTATAAGAAATGATGGGTAGGTTTTCGGGGAAACCTGGGAAGATTTGTGTGAACTGATGGAATGAAGTGAGCAGAACCAGGAGAACAATTTACATAATAGCAGCAATATTATAAAGATAATCAACTTAAAAGATTCAAGAACTCTGACCAACCATAATTCCAGAGAACTCAAGAGGACACAGGCTAAGCAACACCTGATAGAAGCTGATGGGCTCAGAGTAATGATCATCTTTTGTTTGTTCAGACATGACCAGTTCTGGATTTATTTTTTCTTGACTATACATGTTTGTAATAGAGGTCTTGTTTTTTCCTGCTTTTTCAGTGAAGAGGAAGTAAAGAGAGTAGAAGGAGGAGGAGAGAATATGGATCTGAAAATAACACGAAATTGAATTGTCTCCTCCAGGGATAACATCCCGTATTCGAGCGCCTTTTCCAACTCCCCCAACATTCTATGTTCTAAGGTCCTTTACAACTTTTCAATCTACATTTCAAGTTTTTTTTTTCCCCTAGCTTTAACACATACTGCAATCACTCCTCCCAGCAGCAAACACCAACTACTGGCTATTATTTGAGCCCTACTGGTAATTTAAATACAATGGTCACTGACAATGCTCCCTGCTTTCCCTGTTCCTAAAGTTCATTCAGATACAAACTACTTTTTAAAAGAGCTTGGGGTTACAGACTTCTCAGCCATCCCAGAAGATAGCCCTTTAAAAACACATTTAAACAAGAATTTAACAAGATTTGTAAATGGATCTATAAAGTGGTTTCACCACTGGCCTGCCTTTTTATTGAGCTCTACACGAAATATAATCTCTAGATCAAAGTGATACCGATAAACCCTTCCCACGGTGCTGGCCAATTCCCTGGGACTTTTGTGCAGGAGAAAAAGAAGGACCTGGCAAGGTTTGCTAGAGAACAGAAAGGTGCTTCTGTGAAGAGCTTGGACGAGTAAGTGCTCAGGGAAGGGTATCAGGCTGCTAAAAAGCAGTGAGGCCTGTGCTGCTGGCTGCCAAATTGGGTCGGGGTCAAAAATAAGAAGGGGATGTGAGAATTCTCCTTAGAGTTTATTTGTATGAGATTACTGGAAAATTGAAATCCAGGCTTCATTCCGGCAGTAAGGATAGGATAGGGTAGGATAGCGTTGGGTGGGGTACGGTAGAAATGTTTTAACTGCTAAATCATAGTCTAAATTATAACTTCAGTGAGTGAAAACAAGTCATGTCTCATTCATTCCCCCACAATATCTAGCACAATGCTTTGCACATAGTAGTAAGCCATTTTGAATATCCTTTGAACAGAAGAATGAATAGTTTCATGGAGACTGAAGGTACTTTAGAGCATACAATTTGAAAACAGAACGGTAGAGCTGGGAGGAACAGACAGGATATCTTTCGTAGCCCATTTAATTTAGAAATGAGGAAATGGGTTCAGAAATTGGGAAGTGACTTATCTAAGGTCATGCAACTACTGAAATATCAGTAGAGGTTCCTGATTGAAATCCAGTGTGTCAGAAATAAAAATACTAGACTTTCCTTTTTGGTGAATATTTGAAGGCTTTATTACATTCTTGCAAGAATGGGCACACACTCTAGAAGAGTGGCATCCTTTGCCTAATCCTATTGCAAAGGTGTCTCCCCTCTTCACCTCATTGGTTGAGGACTAAGGTGTACAATCTTCCCCGAATGCCTCTACATATTTCCCCTTAACATGTCCCCCCTCCCATTACATACATCACGTGTTTGAAAATGGCGGCAGTCTCTGCCTTTGGGGTGTTGGCAGTTAATGTGTATAAGCTAATTAAGCAAGCACAATACAAACTAACTTTAACCTTTGGCACATTTGGACTAGTTAGACAATTAGCCTTGAAGTTCTCTTCTATATCTACTTTTGGTACCTGAAAGACTGGCTTTTATCCTTGAGCCCTCTTCCTTCCATCCTCCTATCTTACCTAGACTCCCTCCCTGTAAGCCCTTCCTGCAATCCTCCTTTCTTATGTCTTATTTTCAGAGATAACAGCATTTTTCTCTGGGGGAGGGGAGAGACTTTATTTCATTTCTCTCAAGCACAATAGATGTAAAAGCTATTAGAAGTCAGGATGAAACAAGAAAGCAGACTTTGTCTGGATGCAAAACTCTTCGCTCTACATTTTGGCTAGAATTACGGTGCAAAAGCAAACACTCAGCAAACTCCACAAATAGCTTAGGGATAATGTGCATTTCCAAAAAACTCCTGCCAAGAAGTATTTAAATGTGTTAACACTTCAGAGAGAGAACATGTTCTCTTTACTCAGTTGATTATTTTTAATGGGTATGTAGCATCTTATCAGAAGTTCCTGATAGTGAAAAGGTAAAAAGGTAATGGGCGTCTAGGTGGCACAGTGGATAGAACACTAGGCCTGCAGTCAAGAAGATTCTTCCTGAGTTCAAATATAGCTTGAGACAATGACTAGCTGTGTGAACTTTGACGAGTCACTTAACCATGTACCTCACTCTCCTCATCTACAAAATGAGCTAGAGAAAGAAATGCAAACCACTCCAGTTTTTTTGCCAAGAATCCCCCAAATGGAGTCACAAGGAGCAGGATGTGAATGAAATGACTGAACAACAGAAAGGAATTAACTGACCTATGACACCTCTCCAGAGGGAGACAATGTCCACACCAATAGGGCAGATTGGGAAAGAGAGCTTTCAGATTCATGCTTAGAACACTGCCCTTAATGAACTTGCTATCTGGAGAGAAAAACTTAAATACAGCAGCATTTCCAGTAGAAAGGAGACTTCATTAGATTTTACAGTGATGCAGCTTTTCACAGTTACATTTCATTGTTTATATATCCTCTTCATTTATTTTCCTGGTTGAAATAAGTTGTTTACTTGACTATGCAAATGTGTTACCAAGATTTTGTTTTTCTTCTCTTTTCTTTTTCTGATGGAGGAGAGGAGGGGAAGAAAAATGGATTTTTTTATTAAAAATATAAATTAAATTATATAAAAAAGAAGCTAGTCATGTCAAGGATGGATGGGATAGAGGCAGTGTTGCATGTTGAATAGAGAGCTACAAAGATCTTGGGTCCAAGTCCCGTCTCTGACACATACTGGCTGTGTGACCCAGGACAAGTAGATTAGTCTTTTAGTGCCCTAGGGCAAGGCAACTGTCAGACTAAGTCTATACTGGTAAAGAAAATTTACTCCCTTGGAAATTTCACACATAAAATCTCAGGTCCAGTCCCAATTCCAATCTTTATCCATCAGATGATTGTATGTTTGCTACAGTTCTTGGCCCTATATTGCACTATCACACCAAAGAAGAACCCAAGAAGCAAAAAGGGAACAGATTTCCTCCTCCCCAAATTCCGCCCCCCCATCAATGGAGGGGCTGTTAGCAGTCAAATTATATAAGCAGAAGAAGTATTATAACCACAGCATATGTAGATTTTTAAGATGCTATGAATGAAGAGAGGCAGAATACAAGAAGAACACAAAGGGGAAACAAATGGGTTGTTTAGCAGAAAAGAAGTACCACTGTGGAGTCTGGGGTCCCTGGGGCATTTTTGCCTCTGCCTGGCTTTGTGTGTTCTCCTTTCTAACCCTACCCTGAGAAGTAAGAAGGCACTATCACCCCCATTTTATAGATAAGGAGATTGAAATCCAGGAATGTTATTTGAGCTTGCCATGGACCCAGAACTAAGTTCTGGCAGAACTAAGATGGAGTTCTCCTCCCACCTCTAATGCATATCATCCGCATTATGTAAGCTCAGTTTTCCTCTACTGGAAAATGAGGAGGTCAGACTGGAGGCACTCCTAGCTCTAAATCTATGATGCTATGATGCAATGAAACCAGGCATTTGGGGGAGGAGGGGGTGCCGAGCCAAGATGGTAGAGGAAAGGCAGTAATCTCTGAGAGTTCCTGATACAATCACTCCAAAAACCTCCATAAGATAATTCCTGGAGCAGCAGAACCCAAAAAAGGATGGGCTGAGATAATTGTCCAGCCAAAAATGGCTCAGAAGGTTGGCAGGAGGGGGCTGCCATGCTAGGGTGGGAGTGGGACCCAACCCTACTGTTGTGCCAACACAGATCCAGTCCAGGCTGGGCACCCAGATCCAGGTTGAGCCAACACAGATCCAGCCCCAGGCAGGCCCCCACCAGGGAAATTTACCCCTGGAGCCTCTGAATCAGCTGCAGCAAAGGAGTCTTCTGGAACTAAGATCATGGTCTGATGAGAGGGTTGAGTGGTTGACCAAGCGGAGATTACAAGAGTCTCCACTGGAGCTAAGGAAGAATTAGGTTGTTCTACCGCAGCTGAGAACCACGAAGCAATATTGAGTGGTGGCCCAGGTTGGGAAGGAGCACAGGCTCAACAGAGCAGTCGACCACAACAAAAAAAAAAATTGTTGCCTGGTAGAATAGCAAGTAGGCTTGGGGTTATTTACAGACCAGAGCACAAGCCAAGCAAGTGAAGAACCTGCCCCTCCTTAAATCATACTACCTTGGACCCCCTGAAGCTGGGAACAGTGCTTCCTAGAAGCAGTGCCCCACTTTAAGAAGGAGTTAAAAGTCAAGAAATAGGAGGGCACAGTGAGTAGACAGAGAAAGATGAGGACCATAGAAAGTTTCTTTAGTGACAAGGAAGATCGAGGTGCACCCTCAGAAGAAGATAGCAATGTCAGGGCCCCTACATCAAAAGCTCCAAGAAAAATATGAATTGGTCTCAGGCAACAGAGGAACTCAAAAAGGATTTGGGGGGCAGCTAGGTGGCACAATGGATAGAGCACCGGTTCTGGAATCAGGAGGTCCTGAGTTCAAATCCGGCCTCAGACACTTAACACTTACTAGCTGTGTGACCCTGGCCAAGTCACTTAACCCTAATTGCCTCACCAAAAAAAAAGGACTTTGAAGAAACAGTAAGAGAGGTGGAGGAAAAAATGAGAGTGATAGAAAAAAGTCATAAAAAAAAAAGTCAATAGCTTAAAACTCAAATGGAAAAGTCCTCTGAAGACAATAATTGCCTAAAAATTAGGATTGATCAAATGGAAGCTAGTGACTTTATGAGAAACTAAGACATAATAAAGCAAATCCAAATGAATGAAAAAAAATAGAGGGCAATGTGAAATATCTCCTTAGAAAAACAGCTGACCTAAAAAATAGAGCCAGGAGAGATCATTTGAAAACTATTGTACTACCTGAAAACCATGATCAAAAAAAAGAGCTTAGACATTATCTTCCAAGAGATTGTTGGGGAAAATTGCCCTGATATTCTAGAAACAAAAGGTAAAATAGAAATTGAAAGAATCCACTGATCACCTCCTGAAAGAGGTCCCAAAATGAAAACTTCCAGGAATATTATAGCCAAATTGCAGAGCTCCCAGGTCAAGGAGAAACTATTGCAAGCAGCCAGAAAGAAACAATTCAAGTATGGTGGAGCACCTTCTACATTAAAGGATCAGAGGGCATGGAATATATTCTGGAGGTCAAAATAATTGGAACTACAACCAATTTCTATACCCAGCAAAACTGAGTATAATCTTTCAGGGGGAAAAGTGGGACTTCAATAAAAAGAGGACTTTCAGTCATTTTTAATGAAAAGACCTGTACTGAATAGAAAATTTGACTTTCAAATACAAGACCCTAGAGAAGCATAAAAAAGGAAAAAGGAAAAAGAAATCATGAGGGGTGTTAAAGGGTTAAACTGTTTACATTCCTACATGGGAAGATAATACTTCTAACTCATAAGAACTTTCTCAGTATTAGCGAAGATAATAGGAATACATTTAGACAGAGGGCACAAGTGGGAATTGATTATGAAGGGATGCTATCTGTAATGCATTTATTTTTTGTTTATCATTTTTTGTGGGGTGGTCAGGACTGGGTGGCATGCCTGGGGTCTTCCTGGGTATAGGGCAGATTCTTTGTCCACTGTGTCACCTAGCTGCCCCATGATGTCATCTTTAGGGAAAAATTGAGGGGGGAGAGGATTGCACTGGGGGAAGGGAAAAGGGAGATGTAGAATGGGGTAAAATCTCACATGAAAGACACAGGAAAGGGCTTATGGAGTGGGGAGAGAAATATGGTAGGAGTGAGGCAGTGAATGAGCCTTACAGTCATCAGAACTGGCTTAAAGACCTTACTCTCATCAGAGTTGGCTCAAAGAGGGAACAACATACACACTCAATTGGATGGAATAATTTATCTAACACTGCAGGAAAGTAGGAGGGGAAGGGGATAAGGAGGGAGGGGGGAAAGAAGGGAGGGGAGAGTGGGGGAGAGGGTAGAAAGACACAAAACACTTTGGAGGAGGGATAGGCTGAAAGAAGATAGAAAACTGAGTAAATATCATGGTGATGGAATACGATGGAGGGAAACAGTTAATAATAGTAACTGAAAACAATTTTTAAGCAGAGGCAAGAATAATGTAAGATGATGAGGATGGTGGTGGGGTGGATTGAAGATGACTGGAGAAAGATGAGGATTGATAGATGAAGATGAGAATTGATTTATGATGATGGGGATTGATGGATGATGATTGGTGATGACAAAATATATGGTACTTGCTTCACTGGGCTATTGTGAAGAAAATTCTTTGTCAGGTATAAGATACTATATAAATGTTATCTGTTACTATTCTTGCAATAATCAACCTCATGGGTTTACTGAAAGTAAATATCTCTTTAAAGTACTATATAAATGTAGTTTACTATAAAAAATGAGAAGCAGGATGCTATCAGAAAAACCTACATGAGCTGATGCAAAGTGAAATGTACTGTATACAAAATAACAGCAATATTGTAAGATGATCTACTGTGAATGATTCCGTTATTCTCAGCAATTCAATGATCCAAGATAACTCTGAAGGTCTTAAGAAAAATGCAATCCATCTACAGAGATAACTCATGGTATCTGAATACAGACTGAGGGATAATTTTTTTGTTGGTTCCTTTATCTGAAGTTTTGTTTTTGTCTGTTTTCTTTCACAACATGGCTAATGTGGAAATGTTTTGTATGACTGCTCATGTATAGCTTATATTGAATTTCTTGAGTTCTTGGTGGAGAGAGAGGGAGGAAGAGAATTTGGACCACAAAGTTTTTTTTAAAAAGATGTGAAGATTTGTATTTTGCATGTAATTTGGGACAATAAAATACTAAATATTGAAAATAAAAATAACATTTTAAAAAGAACCAAAAAAATGAAAGAAAAGAAAAGAAACTAGGCATTTGGACTTCAAGTTCAAAGTTATTTTCCCTTTTACTGGGATACCAGAACTTCTACATGTTCAGTACTGAGGATCATATCATGTATATACTCTATGAATATCATGCAATGTTTTATTCCAACTCAATGGGTATGCCTGTCATGCTTTTATAAATATCTTCAGCAGCTACTGATTATTAAGAATGAGAGACATGATGGAAGCAGAGATTCACCAATCTATCCATCCAGCCTTATTTTCTCTACTGAACTCTAATCATGCATCACCAACATAAAAATGTTGTCCTGAAGGCAACTTAATTCGCTATATCCAAAATAGAACTTAATATTTTTCCCCCTGGCCCCCCCCCAAAAAAAACTCTCCCCCATTAATTTTTTTCTTATTTATCTTAAGAATAAGGAATACTGGGCAGCTAGGTGGCACAGTGGATAGAGCACTGGCCCTGGACTCAGGAGGACCTGAGTTCAAATCCGGATCAGACACTTAACACTTACTAGCTGTGTGACCCTGGGCAAGTCATTTAACCCCAATTGCCTCACCAAAAAAAAAAAAGAAAGAAAAGAAGAAGGAATACCACCATCCTCCCTGTCACACAGGCTTTCAGGCTTGGGAACATCCTCAAATTCTTACTCTCACTTACTCCACATCTTTAATTTTGTCAATTCTATCTTCACATTGTGTTGTATATGTATATATATATATATATATATATATATATATATATATATATGTGTGTGTGTGTGTGTGTGTGTGTATGTGTGTACACATATATGATATGATATATATACACATATACATATGCATGTGCCTATATGATGTATATATATATATATATATATATATATATGTACTGTATATGTGTATAGGTGTATAGGTGTATATGTATTCACACACAAACACACACACATACATATATCATCTCTACTCATGCAGCCAGCACCCTAGCTTAGGCCCTCATTACCTCCCACATAGAATATTTCCAATATCTAGGTGAGAATTGGAATTACACCCCCTGCTTGGAGGGATATTGCAGGGAAGCTCTGCCATGAGGAGAAAGCATTTGACTTGGAAACCATGTGACTTTAGCATCTGTAAGTTACTGCCTATTAATTGTGTCAATCAGTGCTACCAACCAATTAGCTTGGAGCTGTGTGTGTGGATGGTCCTGTTTCCTGTTTCACCAGAGGCTTCTGGGAGAAACCCCTGAGGAGAGGCCCTTTTCAGTTGGAGACTATGGCTTGGTGGTGGAGAGGCAGCAGAGACAGGTAGAATAGGGATACTTTATCCACATGTTTCTCTTTACTAACCCCTAATATACTCTAATAAATACTTAAGGCCAAAAGATTGGTGCTATACATTTTTCTAATTTAAGGCTCATTAGATTTTAGGCATCACAGCTAGAATTTTAGGCGCTTACAGCTTCTTATTGGTCTCCTTGTCTCAAATATCTCCCTACTTTAATGAATCCTCCACTAAGATACTGGTCTGATCATGTCACCATTAACCCCTCCTCCCCATTCTCACTTTTGTTGATCATTCGTTTTTCAGTCATTTCTGACTCTTCGTGGCCTCATTTGGAGTTTTCTTGGCAGAGATACCTAAGTGGTTTGCCATTTTCTTCTCCAGCTCATTTTACAGATGAGGAAACTGAAGCAAACAGGGCTAAGTCACTTGCCCAGGGTCACACAGGAAACAAGTGTCAGAGGCCAGATTTGAACTCAAGAAGATGAATTTTCCTGACTCGAAACTCTATTCACTTGCCACCTAGCTGCCCACACAGACTCATTGGATTCTAATGGCTCACTATTACTTCCAGGATTAAACAAATACTCTTCTGATTGACACCTGACTATCTTAAAAAACCTGGTCCTTTGCTATTTTTCCAGAATTCTTTTAAATTAATACTTTCCATGAGTAATTGAACCCTTACTGCATCACGGCAAACCTTTTACACAACCATAATCAATTAATTATCCCACTCACCACAGTGTTTTGCTGTCTTTGGCCAGAAAATAGTCTCACTCTGTTCTTATGTGAGTTAGGCTGCTCTGGGTTTTTTTTTACGGTATTATTTGGAAGTGAGTGGATGGGTTTATTGGGAGCTTGCAGGAGTCACAACCTCTCCTCTGCTATCTTGGCTCTGCCCCCCTTTTCCAAACCTTTTTAATTCTACTCAAACTTCCCATGTCTCCTCACTCAGCTGAAAGACTTGCCTCATATTTCACTGAAAGTACAGAGGTTATTCACTGAGAGCTCCCTCTTCTTCCCTCCTCCTTAACTCATATCTCTCAGATGCCTTCCCCTATTTTATCCTCCTTCAGCCCTGTCTCACATGATGAAGTAAGCCTTCTCCTTGCCAAGACAAATCCCTCTACATGCATAAATGATGTCATTCAATCCCATCTTCTCCAACATTCTGCTTCCTCTACCATCCCCATTCTCTCACTTATCTTCAATCTCTCCCTGTCTACTAAATGCTTCCCTATTGCCTCAAAATACACCCATGTCTTCTCCTTCCTTAAGAAATCCTCACTTGATCCATCTTTCCCTCCTCTTCTCTTTCTTGGCTAAATTGAGAAATCTACAATTGGTGCCTTCATTTCCTTTCATCTCACTCTCTTCTTGAGTCTCTGTAGTCTGTTTTGGATTTTATCATTCCAGTGGAACTACTCTCTCCAAATTTACCAATGATCTCTTTTTTTAATTATATTTTTAACCATTACATGTAAAAACAATTTTTAACATTTTTTTAAATTTTGAGTTCTGAATTCTCTCCCTCCCTCCTCTCTGCCCTCCCTGAGATCATGAACAGTTTTATATAGGTTATACATGGAAAGTCCTGCAAAACATATTTCCATATTAGTCATGTTGTGAAAAACACCAAGCAAAAAAAAACTATGAAAATTATAAAGAAACTGAAAAATAGTACACTTCAATCTGCATTCACACTTTACCAATTCTTTCTCTGGATGTGAATGGTACTTTTTTATCAAGATTTCTTTGGAATTGTCTTAGATCATCGTATTACTGAGAATAGCTAAGTCATTTAAAGTTGATCCTCATATAACATTGATGTTACTGTGTACAATGTTCTCCTGGTTATGATCACTTAATTTTGCTTCAGTTCATGTAAGTTTTTCCAGATTTTTTCTGAAAGTATACTGCTCATCATTTCTTATAGCATGATAGTATTCCATTACAATCATATACTACAACTGGTTTGGCCATTCCTCAACTGATGGGCATCCTTTTAATTTCTAATTCTTTGCCACCACAAAAAGGGCTGCTATAAATATTTTTGTATAAATGGGTACCTTTCCCTATCTTTTGACCAATGAGCTCTTAATTGCGAAATCTAATGCACATTTTCTCAGTCCTCAGTATCCTTGACCTCTCTGTCAACCATTCTTTTCTCCTTGATAGTGTCCTCTCTCTGGTTTCTTTTCTCTCTCCTACTTCTCCTATCTGACCATCAATTCCCAGTCTCTTTTCCATGATCTGCATCTAGTATCCAAAAGTTTCACCTTAGATTCTATCCTGGGCCATCTTTTCATCTCCCTTCTTAATAGTTTGCTTGGTGATCTCATCAGCTCCCACAGACTCAATTACCATCTCTATGCTGACAATTCTCAAATTTACTTATTCAGCCTTCACTTCGCTGCTGACCTCCAGTCTCTCATCTCCAATTAACTATTAGACATCTCAAACTGGATATCCTATAGATAGCTTAAATCTAACAATTCTAAAGCTTAACTCAATGTCCTTTCCCCAAAAACTTTCCTTTTTTTCCTTTTTGTAAATTATTTTTTATTTATTTTTATTATTTTTTTAGTGAGGCAATTGGGGTTAAGTGACTTGCCCAGAGTCACACAGCTAGTAAGTGTCAAGTGTCTGAGGCCAGATTTGAACTCAGGTCCTCCTGACTCCATGGCCAGTGCTCTATCCACTGTGCCACCTAGCTGCCCCTTTTTTTATTCATAAAAGTATTTTATTATTTTCTAGTTACATGTAGAGATAGTTTTCAACATTAGTTGTTATAAGATTTCTAGTTCCAAATTTTTCTCCCTCCTCCCTTTCCTTCCCCCTCCCAAAGATAGCAAACAATCTGATATAGGTTATATATGTACAATCACATTAAACATATTTCTGCATTAGTCATGTTGTGAAAGAAGAATCAGAACAAAAGGGAAAAAACTCAAAAAACAAAAAAGTAGAAACAGTATGATTCAATGTGCATCTAGATTCCACAGTTTTTTTGTTTTTTTTTTTCTGTATTTGGAGAGCATCATGAGTCCTTTGGAATTATCTTGGACCATTGTATTGCTGAGAAGAGTTAAGTCTATCACAGTTGATCATCACACAATGTTGTTGATACTGTGTACAATGTTCTCCCACTTCGGTTCATCTCACTGAGCATTAGTTCATGTAAGTCCTTGCAGGTTTCAGAGAAACCTCATCATTTCTTACAGTACAATAGTATTCCATTACATTCATATACCACAACTTTTTTAACCATTCCCCAATTGATGGGCATCACCTCAATTTCCAATTTTTTGTCACCACAAAAAGAGCAGCTATAAATATTTTTGTACATGTGGGTCCTTTTCCCTTTTTATGATCTCTTTGGGATAAAAACCTAATAGTGGTATTTCTGAGTCAAAGGGTTATGCACAGGTTTATAGCCCTTTGGGCATAGTTCCAAATTGTTCTCCAGAAAGGTTGGATCAATTCACAGTTTCAACTACAATGCATTAGAGTTCTGATTTTCCCACAGCTTTTCCAACATATATGATTTTCTTTTTTTTTCATATTAGCCAGTCTGATTTGTGTGAGGTAGTACTTTAGAGTTGTTTTAATTTGCATTTCTCTAATCAATACTGATTTAGAGCATTTTTTCATATGGCAGTAGATAACTTTGTTTTCTTCATCTGAAAACTGCCTGTTCATATCTTTTGACCATTTCTTAATTGGGGAATGACTTTAATTCTTATAAATTTGATTTAGCTCCCTATATATTTTAGAAATGAGGCTTTTATTAGACATACTGGCTGTAAAATTGTTTCCCAGATTTCTGCCTTCCTTATAATTTTGGCTGCATTGCTTCTGTTTGTATAAAACCTTTTAAATTTAATTTAATCAAATTTGTCCATTTTGTATTTCATAATATTGTCTATCTCTCACTTGGTCATAAATTGTTCTACTCTCCAAAGATCTGAGAGGTAAACTATTCCTTCCTCTCCTAATTTAGCTATGGAATTACCTTTTATGTCTAAATCATGTATCCCTTGAAAACCTTCCTTTTTTCCTAACTTCGCTATTTCTGTTTGAAGGTACTACCTTTCTCCAGTCAACTAAGCTCACATCCTAAGAGTCATCCTTGCCTCCTTACTTTCTCTCTCACCCCTACACCAATGTCCAATTTGTTTTTGGTCCTGCCATTTCTACCACTGCAACATTTTTTATAAATGCCCTCTTCTCTCCTCTGATACTGTCATTTTTCAGTGCAGGTCTTCATCATCTTGTGCCTGATCTATTATAAAAGTCCACAGGTTTATCTCACTGCCTCTCTCATTTTAGTCCCTGTTCCTCCTAATTATCAAACTGATCTTCCTAAAGAACAAGTGTGATCATGTTACCTCCCCTCCATTCAATAAATTCCAATGGCTCCCTATTACCTCACAGATCAAATATAAAACTCTCTGATTGTGCTTTTAGTACAACTTGACCCCTGATGATCTTGTCAGTCTTCCTATATCTTATTCCCCTCCATATGCTCTATGATCTCCTTGCTAATCCTCTAACACAACATGCCAATTCCTGCCTTTATGATTTTTCATTAGCAGTCTCTCATTCCTGGAATGTTCTCCCTCTTTGTTTTCCTCCTGAATTCCCAAGCTTCCTTTGAGTCTCAGCTCAAATATCATCTCCTGCAAAAAAACATTCCCAGTCTCCCCCTTTAATGGTAGTGCCTCCCCTCTGAGATTGTCTCCAGTGGACAGAACACTGGACCTAGAGTTAGAAAGACCAGGGTTCAAATCTAACCTTAAACTCTTACTAACTTTGTGATCCTGGGCAAGTCATTTAACCTCTCTCAGCCTCAGTTTTCTCATCTATAAAATGGGGGTAATATTAATAATACCTACCTTATAGAGTTGTCAGGACAAAATGAGATATTTGTAAAGTGTTTTATTAAACCTTAAAGTGCTATATAAATGCTAGCTATTATCATTGGTATCACCATCACATCATAATTATTTATATCGTTTGGTTGTTTGCATATTTCTTCCCCATTAGACTGAGCTTCATGAGGTTATGGAATGTGGGTATTTTTTAACTTTCTTTGTATCCCCAGTGCTTAATACACAGTGCCTGTGTCACATAGTCATCACTTAAGAAATACTGTCTTGACTTGACTGTAGTGTAGGTCCATGTGCTGATTTTATTTTATTTTTTCACATGACACTCCATCTTCCAACCCCCCTGCTTTTGTACTGACTGTCCCCCATGACTGGAGTAATCTGCATGACCTCTACCTCTTAGAATTCCCCTCCACACTCAAGACTGTAAAGGGAGATTACTAAACTAGCAAAGTAAGGAAATACTGTGGATATAGCTTATCTAGATTTTAGCCAAGGCTTTGATCAAGTACCTCTATTTTTGTAATGAAGATGGAAAGATAAGTATCAGGTCATGATAAAAAGAGATGTATTGGTTGGATGGCCAACCTCAAGGGATGATTGATAACAGGTCAATGCAAACATGTCAGGCAGCCCCCTGTTGTATGCCTCATAGATTTGTTCTTGGCCCTGTGACGTTTGCCATTTTTAGAAATGACTTGGGCAAAGGTAGAACTGATATGTTCATCAGATTTGGTAATGGCATGAACCACAATAACTGGCACATAATAGGAATTTACTAAGTGTTTATTGTCTGACTGACCAAATCTAATGAGATACATAGCATTAGATAGACCATCAGGTATAGAGTTAGGAAGAACTGAGTTCAAATCTGACCTCAAATATTTGCTGGTTGTTTGATATTGGGCAAATTGTTTAATCTCTATTTGCCTTAGTTTCCTTAATTGTAAAAATGGGGATAATAATATCACCTACTGGGGCAGCTAGGTGGCACAGTGGATAAAGCACTGGCCCTGGATTCAGGAGTACCTGAGTTCAAATCCAGCCTCAGACACTTGACACTTACTAGCTGTGTGACCCTGGGCAAGTCACTTAACCCTCATTGCCATAATAATAATAATAATAATAATAATAATAATAATAATAATAATAATAATAATAATAATATCAACTACTTTCCAGGGGGTTTGTGAGGATCAATTAATATTTATAAAGTGCTTAGCACAGTGCCTGGAATATAGTAGGCACTATATAAATGCTAGATATTATTAGTAGTAATATTAGTTATGAATAATAGTTATTAGTAATAATAGCTAAATAGTAGTAGTAAAATAGTAGTAGTAATAATAATAGCTAAAAACAAATAATAGCTAATATTATTTAATAATAACAATAATAGTAAGTTGACATTCGATTGAGGTAAATGTAGTCTTACAATTGGGTATGAAGAGGCAACTTCACAACTATAAGACAGTAGAAAAGATATGATGATTTTAATGAATTGCACTTTTAGTGAGTTAGCAGTGTGAGGTGGGAGTCAAGAATGGTAATATGATCTTGGCCTGCATTAAGACAGAAGTAGAGCTTCCAGAAACAAATCATCCCATTGTACTCTGTCCTCATTACACCTCATCTGAAGTATTGTGTTCAGATCTTAGTGCCATGGTTTAAGGAAATTAACAACTTGACAATGACAACCAGGGAAGTGAAAGACCTTGAGTTTCATGCCACATAATGATCACATGAGTTGAAAGAATTGAATATGTGTAAGTGGTACAGTGGCTAGAGCACTGAGCTTGGAGTCAGGAAGACCTAAGTTCAAGTCTGGTTTTAGACACTGATTAGCTATGTGAAGCTGAACAAATCACTTCACTGTTGTCAACCTCAGTTTCCTCAACTATATAATAGGGTAATAATATACATAACTTACCTTATAGGGTTGTTGTGAAGATAAAATGAGATGATGTTTGTAATCCTTAAAGGATTATATAAATATTAATTATTATTGTTATTAAATTAAGGTCAACAAAAGGGTAGTAATGAAGATGATGATGATGTTTAGCCAAGAATAAAGGTGACTAAAGAGATGCTTAATGGTTATCTTTTCATATTTGAAAGATGTCATGTGGAGGAAAAATTAGACTTGTTCTGTTTGAATGCAGAAGGCAGAACCAAACCAGGAGCAATGGAAAGGATTATTGTTGTTTAGTCCTTTCAGTCATGTCTGACTCTTCATGACCCCATTTGGGGTTTTCTAGGCAAAGATACAAAAGTGGCTTGCCATTTCCTTCTCCAACTCATTTTGCAGATGAGGAAATTGAGGCAAATAGAATTGAGTAACTTGCCCAGGGTCACACAGCTAGTAATGGAAGATACAAAGAGGCAAACTTAGGCTTGGTTGCAGGAAGAACCTAGAAAGTTGGCAGGGGGGGAATCCAGGAAGATGTCCCACTCTTTTGGAGTTTTAAAGAGGACACTGGATCTTAACTTGTTGTTTATAATATAGCCCAATTTTTTTTCTCATCATCCCAAAAGTTTTAGTGACATTTTGAGCTTTAAAAGCTTCAGAAGATTTTTGCTGCAAACTTATTTAAAAATCATAATTACCATTAGAACATTTAAATACCTCTTACACACTTGCATAGTCTTATGAATTCTGAATAATAATTGTTAATCTTCATAAGATACAATATTATATTATTGTGCATTGAATATGCAGTTTTCTGATTGACACTTTCTGAGACCAATGGATCAGCAGAGGTCCCTTTAGTTGGCCACCTAAGTCATCTGATCTATTGCAATTAGATTTTTTTTTTTCTTGCGGGGATATTTCAAAACTGTCATGTCTGCAACAAAACCTTGTTATTCTGGATGCACTTAAGTCAAGGATTAGAAATGAAATCCTCTCAGTCACTGAGCAGCAGCTGCTAAAAGTTTCTACAAAGTTTGAAAATTGACTAAAGACTAGCCCAAAACAGTGATTATAATGACTTTTAATGAGACATGAATATTTTAAAAATAATTGCCCTTTTAAATGTTGCTGCTTGTGAGTTTGTGTTTTTGTATTCCTGAAGTAATTAAAGCTTAAAACAGCAATAAGATTTTTGAGACATCCTGTATTTCCTTGATGGGAACCCTTGTGCCATTTTTCATTTTTGGTTCCTCACTGAGAATGCCCTGCAGCCCATTCAGACCCCACCATGAGACCCTCCATTGCCCTTTGGACCACTGCCAATGATTATCATATTCCAGGATTCACAAGCTTACCGTATCACTGAGATGTCTTTCTTTTGTTGAGCTGATCTCTTCCCAGGAGCTCCCATCACACATATTTGTCCTTGGTTCCCTTCCCTGAGTCAAACAGGTTTAATCTCTATTCAGTAGAATAGTCCTTTTAAATATGTGAACACAACTATCACAGTACCAGCTGATATTTGTATAGTGTTGTTTTGTTTGGAAAGCACTTCACATACATTATTTCATTTGATTCCCACAACTCTACAAAACCAAGACTACAGGTATTATTATCATGTTCATCTTAAAAAAATAAATAAATAGGAAAGAGATGCTCAGGGAGATTAAGACACCTATGATGATCAACTGTGATAGACTTAGCTCTTCTCAGCAATACAATGATCCAAGACAATTTCAAAAGACTCATAATGGAAAATGCTCTCCATATACAGAAAAAGAAGTATGTAGTCTGAATGTAGATCAAAGCATACTATTTTCACTTTTTTGTTGGGTTTTTGTTTCTTCTTTCTTATGTTTTTCCCCTTTTGTTCCAATTCCTTTCACAACATAACTATTGTGGAAATATTTAACATGATTGTACATATGTAGCTTATATCAGATTGCTTGCTGTCTTGAGGAGAGTAGGGAGGGAGAGAAGGAGAAAATTTTTGAACTCAAAATCCTACAAAACTGAATGTTGAAAATTATCTTGAAAATTTTGAAAAAAATACTATTAAGTTAAAAAAAAGACATGTATGGTCACACAGCTATTAACATCAGAGGTAGAATTCAAATAAGGCTCTTTCCTCACTCTAAATCTAGAGCCCTTTGAACTATACTACATGGAAAAGAGTGATTGAACATGATTTCAAAGCTTGTTTCTGTCCTTCCCTACATGTGTAAAGTAGGGTCAATTATTATTTTTTTTTAGAACTCACTTTCCACTTCTTAAAATGAAGAGGTTTATTAAATAAACTCTGAGGTGCATTTCAGTTCCAAGTCTGTGATCCTATGATCTCATGATGAAGAGAAGGATAAGCATAAAAACTATCATTTATATAGTGTTTTAAGGTTTGCAAAGTGATTTACAACTATTATCTCAAATTTTATTATATAAAATTAAAACGTTTTACACAACAAAACTATTATAACCAAGAATATAAGGGAAGCAGAAAACTAGGAAAGATTTTTTTAAACAAGAATCTCTGATAAAGCTCTCATTTCTCAAATATATAGAGAACTGAGTCAAATTTATAAAAATATAAGCTATTCCCCAATTGATAAATGGTCAAAAGATATCAACAGGCAGTTTTCAGACAAAAAAAGCAAAGCTATCTATAATCATATGAAAAAATTCTCTAGATCACTATTGGTGAAAGAAATGCAAATTAAAACAACTCTGAGATATTAACTCATACCTATCAGAGTGACAAATATAACAAAAAGGGAAAATATTGGATGTTGGAGGTGATGTGGGAAAGCTGGGATGCTAATCCACTGTTGGTGGAGTATTGAAAAGATCCAACCATTCTGGAGAGCAATTTGGAACTATGCCCAAAGGGTTATAGAACTGTGCAATACCCTTTAACCCAGCAATATCAGTGCTAGGTTTATATCCCAAAGACATCCCCAAAAAGACAAAAAGACAAAAAGACCTATTTGTACAAAAATATTTATAACAACTCTTTTTTTTTGTGGTGGCTAAGAATTGGAAATCAAAGGAATGTCCATCAGTTGGGGAATGGCTAAACAAGTTGTGGTACATGATGGTGATGGAATATTATTGTGCTATAAGAAATGACAAGCAGGATGATTTCAGAAAGGTCTGGAAAAGCTTTTATGAACTGATGTATACTGAAGAGAGCAGAACCAATAGAATATTCTACACAGTGACAGCTGCACATATATAACCTATATCTGATTGCTTACCAATTCAGGGAGCAGGGAGGGGAAGGAGGGGAGGGGAGATAAAATTTGGAATTCAAAATTTTAAATAAAAATGTTTATTATTTTTAAAAGCAAATATGTCCATTTTACAAATGAGGAAACTGAGGCAGACAAAGGGTGAGTTACCTTGATTCTCACAACTAGTAAGTATCTTAGGCCAGACTTGAACTCAGGTCTTCCTGACTCTAGCTTCAGTGCTCTCTCCTCTGTGCCACATGGCTGTCTTCCTAATTCGTAATATCTTCCAAATATGCCCATCATACCTTTCTATATGTCTTAGCTTCAAGTGCTATGAAGAACAGGGTTCTCTCCTAGGATAGCTTTACTCTGCGTGTGACTAAGATGGACTTGATGGGATTATGGGTAGAAATTGAGCCACCAACCTGTCAGAGGATTGTGATGGGAGTCCAATTCACAAGTGTGTCTTTCCTAAGACTCCTTACTGCCTTTTAATGTTCTAGTGCCCTGCCAACACCAACCACAAGAGAAAGAAGAAGTAGAGTGGGAGGGAAAGGCACGGAAGGTAATAAAGCCATCACACATATCCAGTAAAGCAATCATCTCTCCAATTATTTTAACTGCCATCTATTGTTGGACCACCTCTCAGCTGTTCATCCTTTGTTTTCAAAGAGGACCAATGATATCACATGTGATCTCTTGACTCAAATGCATGAATTGGATTTAAGTGAGGTAGAGTTGTACAAAGTCATCAGTCTCACACTCTCTTTTTCTGACTCATTGAAGTCCAATTGCAAGACAAAAGTCAACATGACTGGAGATGGCCCAAGATGCACTGGATAATCTTGGTATCTTTGATGTCTGACCAAGCTCTAAGAACTCCACAGCACCTTGATTCAGCAGCCTTCATGTCCATTGGAACAAATTGTTCCTATCTGCCTACTCTGCTGGGGAAAGTCTTCACACACTTCAGATAGACATCACCCTAACTCACTGACAGTTTGTTGCCTGGTAGTTACCCTCAGCTTGGTTTAGCCCATCTGCCAAGAAGGTTAACCAGGATGTGACCACTGAACATTCTACAGCTTCTTGGAGCCACAAGTGAGAGTTGGACAAAGGTAGACACCAAAGGTAGCTGAGCACCCCAGAAAAGGACACAACCAGCCCTCAACCCAGAGGTGCAAGTCCTCCTGGATCACCACATATATTCTACCTTTCAGGCCTGTGTCCTTTGATCAATAGAGCCCACTGAGTCCAGCCTCATTCTAGGTAGATACTGACATCTAGCCTCCCAAATAGAAACTGTTCAATATAGTAAGTTTCCCACAGTAAGCCTGATTTCTATTTCTAAATCTTCACCTCAGGAGAAATGCTTTAACAAGTATACTTTTCCTGGGCACTGGATTCTTCAGACCCATAAATTTTCTGAATGTCCTTTCATCAAGTTTTTTATCTTAGTGATCACTAGAACCAGAGCTATTCTTGTCTCTCCTGGAGTAACCAAAGAGGCACCTCCTATATAAACAGTAAGAGTAAGAACTTTAAAATCATCCCAGTGAGCTACAACTGACTGGTCACTAACTCAGAAGTCAGGAGACCTTAGTTTGGATGCCTCCTCTAATACTTACAATTTGTGTGACCTTGAGCAGGTCCCTACTTTACTAGGCTTCGGTATTCTCATCTGCAAAATAAATGGGGTTAGACTAGATGTCCCTTATTCCCTTCTAGTTCAGAATCATTGATTCTTAAACTGGGATCCAACCCCTTAGGGTGTCCATGGATGGATTTCTTGGGATCCATGAACATGGATGGGGAAAGAAAGTTACATTTTTATTTTCACTAGACTATAAATGAAATTTAGTATCTCCTCCATTTATCAATGTAGACATCAGAGTTCACAACTATATTGACAAAAGAGCTATGCTGCTAAGATTAAGAGCGCCCCTTGCACTAAATTGTGATCTATATTTTTATTATGATGATGATTTCTTTTGTCCCCATAAAAGTCCCAATTTAATGATTCATCATTATAGAGAGATGACCCTGGGTTTTTAAAGACTGACAGATTCTGGTTGACCATGGTGGGCAAGTTTGGATGGTTCTACCAAGCTGGAAAGGTTTCAGGTACAGGCCTAGTGGTTGAGGTCTGCTATGTGAGTGGAGTCCTGGTTGAGTATAGACAAGCTCATCATCAGAAGGCTGGCAGCTAGGAGATAGAGTCTTTCAGCCTGGTGATTGGTGAATAAAGATAAAAATGACTATCTGTATGACCCTGGAGAAATTATTTAACCTCTCTGGGCTTCAGTTCCACATCTGTCAAATAAATAAGCTAAACTAGATGGTGGACCTATAGAGTCCCTCAAAGTCTATGATCCTAAAAGAATATGAGTCATGGGTTCTCTTTGGAGAAATAAGCAAAAGAGTTGTTGGAATCACTTTTTATATGTATCCAAAGGTAATAAGACATATCATTTTGTGAGACAGGGTCATTATGCCTTGAAATGCTCATAATGATCAGCAACAAAAAAAAAAAACTATCAAAATAATCATCATAAGAATAGTTAGCACTTATGTAACTTACTTGAGTTAAGGATTGTGTGTTATCTTATTTGACCTTCCCAACATTCCTATGAAGTGCTATTATTTTTCCCATTTTACGAAAGAAGAAATGGAGGCTAAGAAAGGGTAAGTGTTTTGACTAGGTTCACACAACTAATAAGTGTCTGAGACAGGATTTGAACTCTGATCATACAGAGTGCAAGTCCAGTTCTCTATCCCCTGTGTCACCTAGCCATTTCAACTTTTGTGAAACCTGTTACAAAGGATGAATACATAGAAACATTGTGTTAAGAGTTTGATCAAATATTTCAAAGTAAATATATACATTGAGATGCCATGCCTTTAATGTAAATATGGATGTAAGGGATAACCCCCCCCCAAAAAAAAAGATGTATGAAAATATGGTTCTGGATATAGAAACAAGAGGTCAAAGGCCAGTAGAATACACTGATTCGTTATCTCTATATAACAGGAAAATTTCAAGAATAAAAGTGAGAATATGTAGAACAAGGCAAGTACCAAATATCACTCCAAGAGGTAATTGACTCTCCTTTAGGCAGGTTACCAACAAAGTAACCTTCCAAGAAGGGTTCACACATAATCAGTGTATCATTGATGCATCTGTGAGAAGAAAATGAGAGAATTTTTACAGGATTTTTCCCAGAGCGAAAATATATTTCATCACATTTACACAATTCATCACAATTCAAATCAATAAGCATTTGTTAAATACCTGGTAGGTAAAAGGCAGTGTGCTATAGTGGAGAGAGAGGTGGCTTGAAAGTCAGAAAGACCTGGATTTAAATCCTGATCTAATACATCCTGGGCATGTTACTCTGAGCAATTCATTTACCACAATGCCCTGGGATACTATTACTGCAAGTTGCCTAGTGAGTTACCTCCTCAAATCAATGAGTTCTCTAAATTAAAGAAATAACATTCCTGGGGCAGCTAGGTGGCGCAGTGGATTGAGGAGTACCCGAGTTCAAATCCGGCCTCAGACACTTGACACTTACTAGCTGTGTGACCCTGGGCAAGTCACTTAACCCCCATTGCCCCACCAAAAAAAAAAAAAAAAGAAAAGAAATAACATTCCCTATCTCTACTATATGTAAACCTAGTTTTTGGGTCTATAAAAATAAAAACAAAATAGGAAAGGGAATAAATATTTATATAATGCCTACTATGTGCCCAGCACTGTGCTATATACTTTACAAATATTACCTCATTTTATCCTTACAACAACCTTGTGAGGTAGGTGTTATTATTATTGCCATTTCACACTTAAGGAAATTACTTGTTCATGGTTACATAGTAAATATATGGCCAGATTTGAACTTGGGTCTTCCTGACTCTAAGCCCAACACTCTATCCACTGTCCCATCTGGCTGCCTCTAGTCTGACTTCAGAGTTTATTGTTTGCTGATTCTTTTAAAAAATTGCATCAGTAGGGGGCAGCTAGGTGGCGCAGTCGATAAAGCACTGGCCCTGGATTCAGGAGGACCTGAGTTCAAATTTGACCTCAGACACTTGACATTTACTATCTGTGTGACCCTGGGCAACTCACTTAACCCTCATTGCCCTGAAAAAAAAAATAATAATGCATCAGTAGTCCAGAAAAATACCATACAGATTCTCCTCCAATGGAAACTCACACATATATTAAGGTCATACTAAATTTTTCTAACTGATGCAGCCACAAAAAAATAAAAGCAAATAATCCTATTAAGAATTAAATTTAATCTCTCATAATTAATGAAGAATAATAGAGGGACAGCAATGTTTGCAAAAGTTTTTTGTTTGTTTTTGTTTTATCCCCATTATTGAATGGAATTTCTGCAGAAATGCCAAAATAGAGGATGGATTAGCTAGAGATGTTGATGTTTTACAAATGTTTTTCTCTGAGGATTGGATTGTGTTGATTCAAATATGCTCCAAAATACTGCAGAGATCCCTACGGTAAGAAATCAGCCTATCAATCTACATAGGAAAAAAAAGGAATGGATAAAGAAAAACTATTGTCCCAACCATGACACACAAAAAATCAGTGGCCTATTAAGATAGTCCCTTTATACCTCTAGCTGGCTAGCTAGCATCATATACATGTCACTGGAGAAGGAAATGGCAAACCATTCTGGTATCTTTGTCAAGAACATTTCTATAGGGCAGGCATTACAAAAAGAAAACAAGCTGATCCCAGATTGGAAAGATTTGGAGAAACTCGGGAATTGTTCAGTGCCATGAATCAAAGTCACTCCCTGACCCAGAAGTCCATCTTTTGAACATAAATAATCTTCCAGGGATCTTACACAGCCTTGAGGCATGGGAAACTAAGAAACTAGAACAAGTAGAAAGGGGCAAGGGTAAGGGAGGGTCAGTGTTCCAAAAGTCAGTTCTTGTTATTGCTGTATATGAGATTGTGAGCTCCTCAAGGTCAGAGGCTGTCTTTTGCCTTTTTTTTCGAATTCCCAGGGCTTAACATGGTGTCAGGCAAATAGTAGGGACTTAATAAATGCTTATTGACTGATTTTTGTCATTTAAATTTTGTCTTCCTATTCTTAGCCTCACCCTAACCCCATAAAATATAATGTGGGTAAGAATATGGTATAAGAAAAAAGAGACCATCTAAGAGTAGAAGGCTTTACTACTTACTGTATTGTTGTTCAACTTCAGTTGGGTCCAAATCTGTGATTCCATTTGGGGGTTTCTTGGCAAAGATAGTAAACTGTTTGCCATTTCTTTCTCCAGCTCATTTTACAGATGAGGAAATTGAGGCAAACAGAATTAAGTTACTTGCCCAGAGTCACACAGCTAGTAAGTGTCTGAGGCCAAATTTGAACTCAGGAAGAGTTTTCCTTAGTTCAGGCCCAACATTTTATCCACTGCACCACCTAGATGCCTACTTACTGTGTAGTTTTGAGCAAATTACTTTCCTGGACTTTTGGTTCTTGATCTACAAAATAAGATGCTTGAAATATATGTCACAGGTTGTTGTGAAGAAAGAGTGTTATATGCTGTAAAGCACAGTAGAAATGTGAACTCCTTTAAGTAAGGAATAGATTATTGCATTCTTTTTTGTATCCCTCAAAGCCTGGCAGAAGGATAGCAACATCAACCAGAGATAGCCAATAAAATGTAATGGGCTACCTAATGAAGGAAGGGTTGAGGTAGATGGTGAGTGTTCCTCATCATTGAAGGCCTTTGAAGTAGAGTCTGGACAAGTAGTTATCTAGTAGGCTGTAGCTGGGTTTCACATTTGAGGTAGGGTTGGACTGGGTGACCTTTAGGATTCCTTCCTACTACAAGTCTAGACAAATGAAGCACTCAGTGAGTGCTTATGAAATCATGAAGGGATGAATAATCTGGCAACAGTCATGCACTAGGATGTTGGCAGTGGAGTAGTTAAGGCAGCTAAAGGGAAGGAATTATTTATATTTAATTATAACAGTCCACATGTATATAGTACTTTAACATTTTATTAGTTCAAAATCTGGACTCACTAGCTTTTTAAAAAAATTTGACAAGGTTTATTTATCAGTATCAAATTAGATAGTACCGGGGGCAGCTAGGTGGCGCAGTAGATAGAGCACTGGTCTTGGACTCGGGAGGACCTGAGTTCAAATCCAGTCTCAAACATTTGACACTTATTAGATGTGTGACCCTGGGCAAGTCACTTAACCCTCATTGCCCCGCCAAATATAAAAAACAAACAAACAAAACTAGATAGTACCATAGGAAGTGTTAGATTATATTTTGAATATTTGGCAAATACTTAAATTACCTGAAGTTCATTGTAACATAAATACATCTCTCTGTGTATGTATATTTGCATGTGTATATGCGTATATGGATGTGTATGTGTAGATATGCACATGTATATGTATATTCACACCTACCTGTATATATTTGTGCATGGATGTGTGTGCATGTATATATGTGGGTATATGTGTATATACATGTGTATATATGTATATATACCCATACACACATATATTTGTACTGTATGCGTATATATATTTAAAGTGTGCATTGAAGATACTATTCCTGACAAGATGCTTAGCATAAATATTTCTGTACACACACAGATATGTATGTGTATATGTGTATGTATTTGTGTACCTGTTTGTGTATATATGCATATGCACATATATACAGACATATTTGTTGGTATATGTGTGTGAGTGTGTGTGTGTGTATACTTCCACTACATCACACTGACTTATTTAGGAAAAGATGATGTGGCCTTGATGGGAGAAAAATAGATGAATTTCACTCAGGCTTATGCTATCAGAGAGCTCTTGCCATCTAGCAGCTCTTCAGCAATCAAACCTCTCAGCATCACTTGAGATCAGAGTCAGATTCTTAAAAGAAAAGTTGGAATTTGACTTCAGCAATGGAACTGTTTAGTCTACAAAAAAATTCAAAGTCATCAAGAAAAGCAAGGAGCCCAGCCGATGAACAGGCAAGCAGCAGGCTGTGAGCATTCATCATTTTCACATCTCAACACCAGGGCTCCCAATCATTGTTTGGATACCCTCTCTGAGTGAAAGGAGGCAGCCCTCTCCCCTTTCCTTCCCCTAGTATGTGTGGCACTCAGACACTCAGAGATGTGGCCATCTATCCCCACCCATCTCCAAAAGTTCAGGTTATGTCTCCACACATTGCTATATCCCCTAATTCCAAGTCTTTCATGCATGAATTGATTTAAAGAATTGCAGAGTAATAAAGTCTTTGGAGACTACTTAGTCCAATTCCTTCAGTTTTACAGATGAAGAAACCAAGGCCCTAGAAAAGAAAGCGACTAGCCCTTTCATTCACATGGAAGGTACATTAGCAAATCTTTTGGCTCTCAACCCAGGACTCTTCACACAATGTTATTGAAGTTGGGGATTCCAGTCCCTATTCGTCATTTAAATTCTCTGGCTTGCTTTCCTCATCTATAAAGTAGCCTTAATTCTCATCTTATCTATCTTAAAAGCTGTCACCAAATAGAATAGAAAAAGTATAAGCACTGTATCTATCATCTATTTGTCATCTATAATCTATTTGTTATCCATCATCTATCAATCTATCATCTATCTATTTATCAATTATCTATCTGTTTATCTATCATTGATCAATCTATCATCTATCTGTCTGTCTATCTACATATTTATTTATAGGATTATTATTGGAGAGTTAATAAAAAGAACAGTGGTCTTGGGATCCAAAACCTGGTTGAATGGATAAAGTGCTGGATTGGATATGCAATCAGTAATGGTTTCAAATCCAACATCTGATATTTAGTAACTTCATGACTGTGGAACAATCACTTAAGCTCATTTATCTCAGGCAGAAGGGCATTTAATATAGCACCTACTACATGCCAGGTGCTGTGCCAAGCACTTTACATTTGATCCTCACCACAGCCCTGAGAGGGAGGTGCTATTATTATCCTCATTTCACAGATGAAACAAACTAAGGCAAATAGAGGTTGACTTGCCCAGAATCACACAGAAGTAAGTTTTGAGCCTAGATTTAATCTCAGATCTTCTTTACTCAATGTCCAGGCTTCTATCCACTGAACAACTTCATAAAAGTGTTTTGACACTCAATGTATGAGATGTTTAGATATGCATATCTTTATGATAAAATAAATATAAATGTGTAGCATTTACTAGCTATGTGACCTTGAACAATTCTCTTTATCACTTGTAGCCACCATTTCCCCATCTACAAAAATAAGACCAATACTAATGGCACCTAGAGAGCATTCAAGGTTTAGAAATATCTTATTTGCTTTACAAATATCTTATTTGATCCTCTCAACAAGCCTGGGAGGAGGCGGTTATTATTATCTCCGTTTTACAGATGAGAAAACTGAAGTACAGAGAAAGTGACTTGTCTAAGGTCACAAAGCTAGTAAGTATCTAAAAGCAGATTTGAATTGAGGTATTTCTGTCCTCTTTTTAATCCACTGTTTCCTAACTTCTTTTTTTTTTTTTTTTAGTGAGGCAATTGGGGTTAAGTGACTTGACCAGGGTCACACAGCTAGTAAGTGTTATGTATCTGAGGCCGGATTTGAACTCAGGTACTCCTGATTCCAGGGCCGGTGCTCTATCCACTGTGACACCTAGCTGCCCCTGTTTCCTAACTTCTTAAACTTTGGGTTCTGACCCCATTTGGGATCGCATAACTGAATGTGGGGTGTTGTGAAAAATTTGGCAACAGGAAAAGGTTATGTATACCTATTTTATATACCTATATACCTGAGGTCACATAAAAATTTCTCAGGCAAAAAGAAGTTGCAAGTGAGAAAAGTTTAAGAAGCCCTTCACTACATCATCTAGCTATCTACAAATAAGTTTTCCCTTCCCTACTTCACCCTGGGGCATGATTCAAATAAAAAAATGTAATATAACAACTAGTAACAATGTGTTAATAATTCATTGTAACAACGAAATACTATATAAATGTAAACTATTACTTTTATTAAAAATCTTTATATTTCTAATCTAAAACATATTTCTGCTATTTTAAAAAATGTATGTTCAGGGCAGCTAGGTAGTGCAGTGGATAAAGCACCAGCCCTGGATTCAGGAGGATCCGAGTTCAAATAAGGCCTCAGACACTTGGCACTTACTAGCTGTGTGACCTTGGCCAAGCCACTTAACCTTCATTGTCCCGCAAAAAAATAAAAATAAAAATAAAATGTATGTTCGTTATCCTTTGCATAAAGGAGGATCTCTTTTTTATTGATCTCTGATCTCTTCTTAAGGACATCCATTCCCTGAGCCACACTACTGTGGGATCTGGTGAAAATATCGTTATGTATCCTCTCTATGTCTTTTGTGATTTTATGTATTTAGACCACAGGTCACAGAACATAGATCTTGGGATGTGAGAGTGAAGGGATTTTAGGGACCATCTCATCCAACTTATTTTTACAAATGACGAAACAGACCCAGAAAGAGGTCGATCACATCCCCATTCAGCCTTCATCTCTCTAGTTTGAAAATCTCTATTCAGTTCAGTCCCATTCTCACGACACGCATTTCACAGCCTCCTTTTACCCATCTCTGGACCTTCTCTAGCCTTAAAGTTCAATGCCTAGAACTGGGCACAATGTTCTAAACACATGATTGCTTTATAGAAAGGGAGGTTTTTGGATTTTATTTGCAAAGTCCTTTCCTGGGATGCCCAGATTTGTCAGAATTCTCAGGGCATAGCAACATGCTGGCCTGATTTCTGGAAGGAACATTTTGTCTCCATCAACTCTCAGGCTATTTTCTTGGGTTGTAATTACTAGTGTTAAGTAGGGTTGCATAAGGTTTGTTGTAATCGCTTCCATCCACATTGAAGCAGATTTGGCAAATTGTGCAATGTTTTTATTCATCCCAAGCTACTTGGTGACACCAGAGCCCAAGTCTTTAACACCAATATTCTCCTGGTGATGCTCAGTGTACATAAATCACATAATAGGATGCTTTCAGAAGAAACATAATTGCAGATGGGTCAAAGGTCAATGGAAAAATGCATGGTGAGCATACCTATGCACCATATAATAAAGAAGTGGTATAAAATCAGTCAACAAGGATGTGCATGTCTAGAAAAGATGACTAATCAAATAATGATAATAATAATAGAAATAATAATAACAATAATAGCATTCATCTAGCACTTCAACGTTTGCAAAGTACTTTATAAACATTGTCACACTTTATAGCCACTCTGGGAGGTAGGTGCTATTATTAACCACATTTTCCTGATGAGAAAAATAACAGGGTTTAAGTGACCAATCCACAAACACACAGCTAGTAAGTGTTTTAGGCTAGTTTCAAAACCAAGATCCAGTGCAAATAATGGATGGACTGAATATGCATGTATTAAACTGACAATGTAAATTATAGGCAGTTGGGAGTGTAATGGATAGAGTGTTAGAGTTGAGTCAGGAATACATAAGGTCAAACCACAGCTCAGATACTTGTTAGCTGTGTGATTTTAGTAATCCTCCCTCAGGCCTCAGTTTCCTCCCTTAAAAATGAGGATAATAATAGCACCTGCCTCACAAAGTTATTAAGAGAATCAAATGAGATAACTCATGAAAAGTGCTTTGCAATCTGAAAGCATTATATAAATTCTAGCTATTATACCCTGTTATCCATGACACATTAAAAAAAAAACCAAGAAAGTTCTCTAGCATTTAGGGTAAATCTGCTATAGAAAGTTTATGAAATCCTTTGATTCAGCAATATAACCATTTGGTCTGTATCCCAAAGAGATCATAAAAAGGAAAAAAAGACCCACATGTACAAAAATATTTATAGCTGTTCTTTTTGCGGTGGCAAAGAATTGGAAATTGAGGGAATGTGCATCAAGTGGGGAATAACTGAACAAGTTGTAGTATATGAATGTAATGGAATACTGTTGTGCTGTAAGAAATGATAAGCAAATGGATTTCAGAAAAACCTGGAAAGGTCTATATTAACTGATGCTGAGTGAAGTGAGCAGAAGCAGGAGAACTACAGCAACACTGTGTGATTATTAGCTATGATAGACTTAGCTCTTCTCGGCAATACAAAGATCAAAGGCAATTCCAAAGGATTCATGAGGGAAAATACTCTCCACGACCAGTAAAAGAAATATGGAGTCTGAATGCAGACTGAAGCATACTGTTTTCACTTAACATTGTTTATGCTCTTATTTGTTCTTTTCCCCTTTTGTTCTGATTCTTCTCTCACAACATGACTAATGTGTAAATATGTTTAACATGATTGTAATGTATAACCTATATCAGATTGCTTGCTAGCTTCAGAAGTGGGGAAGAAAGAGATAAAGGGAAAAAATTGGAACTCAAAATATTACAAAAATGAATGCTAAAATAATCTTTTACATGTAATTGGAAAAAATAAAATAAAATACTATAAAAAACAAAAACAAAAGAAAGTTTATGGAAGGATATGGAAAAGAATCACACAGCTAAGGGAGATAAGGATGGACTGTAATCTGCACTAGGAAAGGTAATATCCCTACCAATGAGATTTTTTTTTTCACTGAAGAACATGGTAGAGCTCATCTTATACTCATTCCCTCCATAAGCTCTTTTTGAAGCTTATCATGGTCAGGTTATTTTTTTACTTCCTCAAAAGAGTAAAGTACCATTTTCTCCCCTTCTAGTCAATGAAAATTTGTTTTTAACATCTGACCTGTGCTGGGTTCCAGGAAATCAAAGATGAAAAAATAGCACAGTCCCTTATAAACCAGGAAGGGTAGTGTGGTGAAAAGAGTACTGTACTTGGAAACAGAAAGAGCTGAATTTGAATCCTGTCTCACACACTAGTTGTAAGTGACTGGGCTAGTCAATCTTTCTCAGATTCAATTTCCTCATCTGGAAAATGGAGTTGATAGTAGTATCTACCTTATTGGGTTGCTGTGAAGATGAGATAACATATATAAAGTGCTTAGCAAACCTTAAATTACGTAAACACTAGCTATTAATATTAGTAGAGGGACAAGTCAGAAATAATGGAAAATAGACCAGGATCAGTACCTTGGTCAAAGGAAGAGGCAGGAGGGCTTTGAGAGGTGGGCAGTGGCCTTCCAGCTGGGGACACAGGGAAGGTTTCTTGGAAGAGGTGATATCTAAGCTAGCCATAAAGGATAAAATGAATTTTGACATATGGATTTGTGGAGATGTTCAAAGTACTGGCTCATTTCTCTCTTATAAGAAAAAGCAAAGGGGGTTGAAGAACATCTCATAACTTTCCAGCTAATCAGGGAGAACAAAGTGTTATTTAAAAAAAAATGGCTTCATTGTGAAAATAATACTAAAATAACTTATTAGCTGTGTGACCCTGTACAAGTTACTTAATCTCTATTTCCTCTTTCATAAAAGGGAAATAATAAGAATGCCAATTTCATAGAGTTTTGTTTTGAAAATCAAATGAACAGTTAAAGAGGATGGGGAGTCTTTATAGCAAGTTTCTCTGATAAAAATCTCATTTCCAAGGCACATAAGGAATGGATTTAAATTTCTCAGAATAAAAATCATTTCCCAGTTGAAGAATATGAACAGACGGTTCTAAAGGGAAGGAATCCAAGCTATCAAAAGTCATATAAAAATGCTCCAAATCACTAGTAATTAGAGAAATGTATGTTAAAATTTAAGGCTCTACCTCATAGTCATTAAATAGACAAAGTTGACCCCCCCAAAAAGAAAATTGGTGAATGTTAGATAAGTTGCAGGAAAATAGGAACATAGATAGTGGAGTTTTGAATTGGTCGAGCAATTCTGGAAAGCTATTTGGAACTATGTCCCAAAAGGTATTACATTTTGCTTATCCTCTGACCCAGTGTTACCAACACTAGACTTCAAATATACCAATACTAGATTCCCAAAAAAATTAAAGAGAGAAAAAATCCTATATTCACAAAGATTTGGTGGAGAGGCATCTATTCATATTTCAGGAAAGATATAATACTTTACTCAAAAGGAATAGGATAGGTTAAAAGCCCTATATACTAAAGAATATACGTTCACGTAAAGAAATCCAAGAACCAGAAAAGGGTGGCATGATGGAGAGTATTTGTATGAAGATCAAGAGAGCCAGAAAAAGAAGGGATATTGTCACTAGCAAATAGTATAGATCACCAGGACTGAAAGAGGCAATAGAGAAGTTCAGGAGTATAGCATCATAAATCAAACAGAGGCATGATGAACTAGTGATTAGGGATTTCATTATCTGAGTGATTATCAGTAGGTTCTTTGTGCCAAAAGAAGGACAGCTAACAATGTCTTTACTTATCTCAAAGAATAGCATCCTTCAAAAAGTACAAGAATTGTTGAGAGGAACTGTTATTCTTTACATGATTCTCATAAAAAATAAGGAAGTGACTGCTAACTAAAATGGTGGGAATGTTTGGAGGAAGTTAGCAGAACCACTTTAACATTTGTGAAAGAGGCAAATTGGGCATCATTTAACACATATAGCCTTGCAGAGGACAAATTTCCAAGTGATAGAGGTCAAAGGTTATCAAGTCCAATCTTCTCATTCTTATAGATGGGTGCACTGAGGCTCAAAGAAGTCTAGAAGTCTAATAAGAAGAATCTCAAAGGTCTAGAGTCACATGGGTTTGAAATGTCTGAGAAGGTTTAAAACCCAAGCCTTCTCGAGTCCCCCAACACTATTCTAATCTCTCTAGTGTATTGTTGATTCAATGTCAACTTGGAAGGAGCTGTCCAGTGGAATTTCCCAGGTACCTGTGTTTGATGCCATGCTGTTTATCATTTTTTATTAGAGACATAGATAAAGGAATAGATAGCATACTAATCAAATTTGCAGAAAATGCTTTGTTAGAAAGAAAAGCTAACCCCATAGGTTGATAGAGACCAGATCCAAAGAAAACCATAGTAAACTAGAACATTTGGTCATACTAAATACAATAAAATTTCTAGAGGTAAACGTAAACTCTTACTCTTGAGTTAAAAAGAAACTCAGTTTCATAAGACTAAGATGGTAAAAGCATGGCAAGACAGTAGTTCCTCTCAAAACCATTTAGTAGCTCTTTTCATTCATCTGTTTCAGTAATGTGCAACTTTTTATCACCCCATTCCGGGTTTACTTGGCGAAGATACTGGCATGGCTTGCCATTTTCTTCTCCAGCTGATTTTACATATGAGGAAATTGAGGCGAATAAGGTCAAGTGACTTGCCTAGGGTCACATAGTTAATAAGTGTCTGAAACTATATTTTAACTCATGAAGATGAGTCTTCACAATTCCGAGAAAAGTGATCTATCCACTGTACCTCGTAGCCACTTATCAGTTTTAGAGTACTTCAAATTCACTGACTCCATAGTATGATATGGTAGAAAACAAAAGATGATAGAATCTTAGGCTGCCTAGTACTCAGGACCATCTGTGCTCAGCTATGATCAAACCACTCTGGAGGATTGTTTTAGTTCTGGGTGCTCTATTTTAGGAAGGGCAATAATCAACCAGAGCAGATTCAAGAAAATGGAGCCAGGATGGTTGAAGTATACATAATGCTATGGAGAAAAACTGCTTGACGAAGCAGGGAATCTGTAGCTTGAAGAAGAAAAGATTTAGGAAGGACACAGATGTTGCCTTCAAGTTTCTGGAAGACTTCCATGTGGAGGTGAGAAAAGACATTTCTTTTAGCCCTAGAGGGAAGAACTAAGAACAGTAGGTAGTGGCTGTGAAAGGATCGATTTAATTATGTTGAAACTTTCTAATAATTGAGTCATACAAGAATGAAATACACTGCCTCAAGAAGTAGTGGTTCAGGGGCAGTGTGGTGGTGCCCTGGAGTCAGGAGTACCTGAGTTCAAATCCAGCCTCAGACACTTAACACTTAACTAGCCATGTGACCTTGGGCAAGTCACTTAACCCCAATTGCCCCACCCCCCAAAACAAACTTAAAAAAAAAGTAGTGGTTCATCTTTAATAGAGTATGAGAGGTCTTCTACTGGGGCATTGGATGACGACTTGTTGGCATGTTATAGAAAGGATATTTCTCCAAGTATGGGTGCTATTCTGTGTCCTCTAGGGTTTCCTTCCAATTTTCCACCCTCAAAAATTTACTAAGCATAGGAGGTTACCAGCACAAATTCAAAAAGGTGATAGTAGGATAGGATTGAGAAGAGCAATGGTGATATCATTTGGCATGAGTTGGCAATAAGGAACCACTGAAACACTTTAAGTAGAGCACTGATGTGATTAGAGCATCATCATATTAAAAATATTTAGATTTTGCCAAAAAATTCAGAATGACTTCCCTTCTCTAAATCATTTTTAGAATGGTAAATAAAATTGATCCTAGCACTGATCTCTGAAAACTCCTAATCTGTCACTTTTTCAACTACAGGAGGGTCTATTTATCCCTTACTTTCATTTTCAAATCTCTAAACAAATTGTTTCCATTAGGAAAAGACTCAGAATAACAGGAGAGAAATAATTAAATCAAAAGGAAGAGCAGATTTTGAGGCAAAGCTAAGGAAGTCAATTTTAGATACCTGGAGTTTGAGATTCTGGTGGGAGATCTTTGTAGAAATGTCCTACTGGCTCTTAGAGATAAACATCTGGATCTCAGGAAGAAGATAAGAGATGGAAATACAGATCTGAAAGGTGACTGTGCCAAGGTGACGGTAGAGGCCATGAGAATGAATAAGATTATCAAGGGAGAGAATGTGGGGCTAAAAGAAAGCCAAAAACAGAATGAGCATGGAGAAGAAAAGGGACTATTAAAGAAAACTGAGGATCTCTTCATTTTCTCAATCTGTCTCTGTTTCTGTCTCTTCCTGTCTGTCTCTGGATCTTTCTGTCTTTCTGTATCTCTGTTTTCTCTGTCTTGGCCTGTCTCTGTCTTCTCTCTGTCTCTGTCTCTGTTTCTCTCTTGAGTCTCCCTACATTTCTGACATAGGAAGTGAGGTAGGCACACATGGACCCAATGCTGATCAGCCCAGATGGTTTGTCTGACCTAAGCTGGTGCACCCTTCCTAGGCAGTCTGATGGATCTCTGCTCCCATATTGGGCTCACTGTTTTATTGACAGACTTAGTGAAGACATCTGATTGACTATATCCCTTCTAATGAACAAAACACCTGAACTCAAGCTTTTCAACAACCTCAGCCTCAGCTCCTCCAGTAACAGGGATTACAAATGTATGTCATCACACCCAGTCTTCATGTCCTCTTGAGCTAACCAAGAAACTACTGGAACAAGGGGGCAGCTAGGTGGCACAGTGCATAAATTACTGGTCCTGGAGTCAGGAGGACCTGAGTTCAAATCCGGGATCAGACACTTGACACTTACTAGCTGTGTGACCCTGGGCAAGTCACTTAAGCCTCATTGCCCTGCCTCCCCCCCCAAAAAAAGATACCACTGGAGCATGTTTCCTATCTATGGATTATCCTTGCTTGTATCAGGATATCAATCCATCTTCTTTTTGTATTCTACATTTCAATTGATCAAAACATTTATTAAGCTCCTATTATATATCAGGCACTGTGCTAAGAGCTGAAGATAGAAAAAGAAGCAAAATACAATCCCTGCCCTCAAGGAGCTTACAATGTGATGGGGATTTTCCTGCTGTGTACTACTTCTTTATGATTTCACATTTATAATTTGTCACAGTCTTCTCATACCCACCGTGCTTCTCTCCATTTCTTTTTTTTTCATTGATATCAAACTTTCATTGACTATAGTGTTCTATAAATCACTTTGTCTATAGGGCTACAAAATAGTCCCTACCTTCAAGAAGCTCACTTTCTCCTCCATGTAGAAGTCAATGAAGACAAGTGATATCCCTAAAGCTACAAGAGGAGACAGTTGAGTTGTGCAGAAAGCTGTCCAGTCTTGTCATTAGAATACCTGGATTTAAATTCACTATATCACCTTGGACAAATGACTTTCTGGACCATAGATTTAGCATCTGCAAATACCTGCAGCAGGTGCTTATGGTTCTTCTATCTATACTCTTGTTCCATTGCCCAAAATGATGGTTGGAGCAAATCTGGAGCATGTGGCATGGACAGACTGTACTTTCCAACAGTTCTTGAAGCTGTGATTTCCAGGAAGTCCACGTGGTAGCATCACATAACAAATACACTGAATGTGAGTCCTCCCTCTGCAGAGACAGACTGGTACCACCAGGGAAGGGATGATAGTAGTAGAGAGATGTGGCAAGAGAAGCACTTTATGCAGGCTTACTAATAGCTACCTAAGACTCTGGCATCTCATTTGGGCCCTAATCATGGCTGCACAAGGCTTAAGTGTTTGTCTATTTGGGGGAAAATCAGTATTCAATTTACCCCTTAACTTAGACTGTCAGGGATATGCCTGGACTATTGCAGTAGCTACTGATGGGTCTGCCTGCCTCAAGTCTCTCCCCACTTCACACCATTCTCCTTTCAGCCACCAAAATAATTTTTCATAAAGAACAGGTCCAACCATGTCACCCCCTCCTCCTCAGTAAACTCCACTGGCTCCCTATCACTCCCTATCCCCAAATACAACATCTTCTGCCTTATGTTCAAAGCCCTTTATAGCCTATCCCCCTCCTACCTTTCCATCTTATTACATCTTGCTCCCTCCACATACTCTTTCACCCATTGATACTGGCTTCTGTGATATTTCTGAATCATCTCTTGACTCCCAGCATTTTCTCTGGTTGTTCTCCATGCCTGGAGCATTCTCCTACCTCTGCTTTGACTACTAACCTCCTTGACTTCTTTAAACCCCAAATAAAATCCAACCTTTTCCAGGAAGTCTTTCCCAATCCCTCTCATTTCTAGTGCATTCCCTCTGTTATTTCCTATTTATACCTTTATGTAGTTTGTTTATATGTGTGTTCATATTTGTTTGCTTGTCACCCCTATTAGATTTTAAGCTCCTTGCACACTGAGATGGTTTTTCACCTCTTTTTTGTGTCCCTAATGCTTAGCACAATGCCTAGCATATGGTAGGTGCTTAGTAAATCTTTATTGATTGATTTGATGTGATTCAGAATCTCCAATAATTATGCCACAAGCAATCCTACCTTATTCCTGTCCTGCTGTGTTGAGGAAAGGATTAATTGGGGGCTTGACTAGCACTTCCCTAGAGACATTGGAGCTAAAAGTCATTTGGCATGGGTCCAGAGAATGTTTACTATATGATTCAATTCCTTGTTATTTACCATTTCATTAAGTGCCTTTTGCCTTGAATTCTTATGTCATCTAGCGTGGTGTAGCATAGAGATAAATTAATTGGGGCCTGGAGCTGTGGATATGGAGAAAGGGTAACTCAAACTGTACATGTAAATACTTGCAGCATCTACTTCAAAAATATGCCATATGGTCCAAATGAGATATTATTTGCAAAGTATTTTGTAAGGTTTAAAGATACATGCTAAGTAATGTTATTATCTCTTCCTTTTCCCTAGCACTGATCCCTAGGAAAGAAGTCTTTCTTTCTGCATTCAGAGAATGACAACTTTATCCCTAACTACCTTTTTGTTCCTTTGTTTCACCACTTGTTCTTTCTTCACAACTCCCATGGTGGATCACTGTCTTTATTAGTTTAGGTTCCTTGTCAATAAAATTGAAATAAATTCTTTTAGTTGTTCCCTATTTCCTGCCTATCCCCCAACCCCTACATCTTACTCAGGACCAGACATTTCTCCTTCCAGAAAACCACAGAGTAGGTATGGGTAACCATAGGGTGGGAAGGAGAAGAAGTAGAGGGGAGAGGACGGGAGTAAAGAGAACAGAAGGGGTGTAATTAACAAGATGGAGGATGGGAAAGTGGCATATGTTCACCATCTTATAGACCATCTTTCCTGAAATAAACCCTGTGAGGAATCTCGAGATGGTGAGAGATACCCAGGAATCATAATGTCAGAAAATTCATTTTCTTATTCTTAGACCTACATCATAACTCAAAGTACTTCTTCTAGTCTTTTGGGCTTGGTAAAAAACAATAAAAAGTAATATTAACATAGCACCTAACATAAGAAATCTCATTTGAGCCTCCTAACAATTCTATGAGATGGGTATTACAGGTATAATTGTTCTCATTTGATGGAGAAGGAAACAGCCTCAGAGAGGTAAAGTGAGCTGTCCAGTTAATAACCATTAGAGGTGCAATTTGAACCCCAGTCTTCCTAACTTCAGGTCCACATTGGTATAATTAACTCAATTTATTTTGATTTAATACAAAGTGCCCTGGATCTGGAATCAGTTACCACATGCTGGCACCAACGCTTACTAGCTTTGTTACCTTGGATAAGTCACTGACCTATTTGAACCTCCCCTGTAAAATGGAAATCAAAATAAGAGATGAAGAATATACCTCCTCTCCTGTGATACTGCCCCTTTGCTTCAAGCCCTTATCACTTCATGCCTTGATTACTGTAGTAGCCCCCTGGTGGGTCTGCCTGCCACAAGTCTCTCCCCACTCCAATCCATCCTTTCTTTAAGCACTAATGTGATTTTCCTAAACTACAGGCCCAATCATGTCATCACTTCCTCACCCCTAACCCACCCCCCCACACTCAATAAACTCCAGTGGTCCCTTATTGCCTCCAGGAGAAAATGCAAGTCTGCTTGGCATTTAAAGCTCTTCATAACTTAGCCCCATACTCCCTTTTCCAGTCTTCTTACACATTATCCCCTGCAGGAACTCTTGTATCCATTTACACTGGCTTTATTGCTGTTTCTAGATTAAAATATACATTCCATCTCTTAGCCCTGGGCAATATCTCTAGCTGTTCCCCATGCCTCGAATGTCCTCCTTCATCACCTCCTCCTACTGGCTTCCCTGATTTCAAATACCAAATAAAATACCATATTCTATGGTAAACTTTTCTCAATTCCCAAATTCTAGTGCCTCCCTTCTCTTGATTATTAACTTTTTATCCTGTATATAGTTTGTTTGTACATGTTTTTTTGCTTATTGTCTCTCCCATTAGATTCTTTGGGGGTTTGGGGGTTTGTTTTTTAGTGAGGCAATTGGGCTTAAGAGACTTGCCCAAGGTCACACAGCTAGTAAGTGTTAAGTGTCTGAGGTTGGATTTGAATTCAGGTACTCCTGACTCCAGGGCCAGTGCTCTATCCACTGTTCCACCTAGCTGCCCCTCTCCCATTAGATTGTAAGCTCCTTGAGGGTACAGACTGTCTTTTGCCTCATTTTGTATTTTCTGGGCTTGACACAGTGGCTTAAGAAATGTTTATTGACTGTTGTTGTGGTGGTGATGGATGTTGTGGTGGTGGTGGTGGTTGAGACATTTCAGTCATGTCTGACTTCCCATGACCCCATTTGGGTTTTTCTTAGCAAAGATACTGGAGTGGTTTGCCATTTCCTTCTTCAGCTCATTTTGGAGGTGAGGAACTTATGCAAAAAAAGGTTAAATGACTTGCCCAGGATCACACAGCTGTGTGTCTGAGGCTGGATTTGAACTCAGGAAGATGACTGACCTTGACAAGCATTTATTAAATACCTGCCACAGTAGATACTATGTACCAGGCACTGTACTAAGCTCTAGGATTAAAAAGAAAGCCTAAAACAGTCTCTGCCTTCAGGAAGCTTCAATCCAATGGGAGAAGCAATAGACAAGCAATTATGTACAAATAATATACAGTGTAAATTGGAGATAACAGAAGGAAGGCACTAGAATTGAGTGGTACTGAGAAAGGCTACTTGTAGAAGATGAGACTTTAGCTGAGACTTGAAGGTTGATTCACTGTCAACCTCACAAGAGTTTTGTGAAAAGTACTTTGGAAACTTCGAAGTCCAATACCAGCAGGAGCCCCATTAATAATAATACCGTAATCTGGCATGTCTATAGAACTTTAAGCTTTACAAATCACTACACAAACATTATCTCCTTTGTTCCTTACAATAATCAGGTGAGGGTAAGTACTGTAGCTAGGCTGTTATTTTTAGCTTCCCACTTCTATACCTTAAACATTCCATTTACATTAGAGAGTGCAGCTGTACTAGAGAGTTCTGGCCCAGAGAAAGACAACATCCTTGCCCCACCCCAACCTCCCACTCACATACAAATCCCCAGTTTTACTAATTGCTGTTAGTTGCCTCCCCTGCCTATCCTAAGTATGTCCTTTGAAACAAAATGTGGGCAGAGTGAATGGATAGTCTCAGCTGATTGCTTCTGGCAACACAGCTGATGGGCATGAGAGAAACCAAAACAAATATTAGCAATGGAAGGCTGAAATCTGAAACCCAGAGGTAAATATAGAGGTAGTAGATTTCCAAATTGAATTGTTCCCATAGGATTTGAGCCCTGTGTTGCCTCTTGGGATGGCTAATCCTTATTTAGAAGGACTGAGAGCAGGTGAACAGGACATTGGGGGAGGGAGGCAACTTAGTTATAGGGACAATGGGCCATGGAAAGAAGAGTCCTAGTCCTGGTCATTCAGGTATGAATCTTAATCCAGCTCTTTATACAGTGCCTGGACATGGTAGGTACTTAATAAATGCTTACCAACATTGATTCTCATATTCAGTGACCCTAGACAAGTCATTGATCCTCAGTTTCCTGCCTTGATAAAATGTAAGTAATAATGTTTATATTACCTGTAAGGTAAGATTGTTGGCAAGAAAGTGTTTGGTAAACTTTAAAGCCATAGAAATATGAGCACAAAGCTTAGCATACAGTATGTGGTTACTAAATGAATTAAATTGGATTTAATTGAATTATCAGAGTCAGCTGTGATACAAGAGAAAGAGACCTGGCTTCAGACCATGATTCTGCCACTTACTTACTTGCTTGACAACCTACTTCCTCTTCTGACCCTATTTTCTCTACATCTTTTTTTTTTTTTAAACCAGACATGATTTCATTGGAATAGGAAATTCCCCCTGGGTTCCTTCAAGTTCCAACTAAAATCCTACCTTCTCCAAAGAACCTCTCCCAATTCCCCAAATGCTAATGCCTTTTTTTCTGTTCATTATATCCACTTTACCCTCTATCTTGTTTGTACCTAGTTGTGTCCCCCATTACACTGTGAACTCCTTGAGGACAGGGACTGTCTTTTGCCTTTCTTTGTAGCCCCAGAATTTAGTCCAGTACTTGGCATATAGTAGGTAAGTAATAAATGCTTGCTGACTGACACAAGAGATACCTGCTCTGTAAATTGTAGTTATAAGTTAAAGGTTGTATATGTTTGGATTTATAAGGAGAGAGTTACTCAGGACACCAAGAAGTGACTTGTTGTGAGTCACCTAGTGAGTATGTGAGACACTGGACTTGTACCCAAATACAAGCCTGTAATTTGGAGTTCAGACTGCAGTATTTGGAGTCTTCCTGACTCCAAAGTTAGCTCTCGATTCACTATGATACACTGCTGCCTCTTTCCCGTATAGATTATGGGGGAAATACTCCTTGTCCCACCTATATCACAGTTATTGTCAGCAAAGCACCATGAAAACCTTAAAGTGGCATGAACTGTTTGAGTATTTCTTAGGGCTGAAGGAACCCTACAATTTCATTTTTCACAATCTACCTTACAAAAGAATTGAGGAGAGCATGTTTTTTAAATGACAAAAACCTAGATACATTCAAACTAGTATTAGAGAACCATGCAGGATGGTTAGATCTGAATTCTTTGTTAGTCAGTCAGTCAACAAGCATTTAAGCCTTTGCCTTCAAGGAACATTCTAATGAAGGATTCACAATGTAAATAAATTAGGTAAATATCAGAGATATACTGAGTAATCTCAAAGGTGAAGACATAAGCAGCTAGGAGGACTGAATATGCCAGGGAAGCTAGGAATGTGGGGTGAGGAGAGACAGTGATCTGGGAGAGTGAAGGAGAGCTCACAGAGGAGCAAACAATCCAGGAGGGAGAAGGCAGGGTGTGTAAACAGCCTCTGACATCAAAATAATTTTACCCACTCCTGTGTTTATGCTTATGTTTCTTCCTTTTGATTGGTCATTCGCAGGTGCCTAAGACATGCTTACTCTAAATTGACGTATGTGTGAAAGACTACACCTTCTTTTTTTGAACTCCACACAGAACCACCCTGAGTCTATCCCCATATGGCCTTTAGCTCTAAAGGGAGCTGTCTTCCTGGGTTGTGATCATGCACAGGGTTCCCTCTGCCAAGAACCAGAGTAATATTGGCACCCAAGAGTAGCATTGAGACGGAAACATGTGTCTCTTTATATCCTTTTACTCAAGTGAGGATACTGCTGGTGTTTTCTATACTAGTAACAGTCAGTAGACATTTATTAAATGCCTACTGTGTGCTAGGTACTGGGCTAAGCCCTGGGGATACAAAAAGAGGCAAAATACCACTACTTGGACTAATTCCAGAGATGATTAGGGAAAAAGAAAAGGAACCTATATGTTCTAAAATGTTTATAGCAGCCTTCTTCATGGAGCAAAGAACTGGAAACTGCAGGGCTCCCCATCAATTAGGGAATGACTAAACGAGTTGTCTCTTTGACCAAGATTTGAGTGACCTAAATTATGTACCCCAGGGGCTCTTAGATGGTGCAGTGGATAAAGCACTGGCCTTGGATTAAGGAAGACCTGAGTTCAAAGCCAGCCTCAGACACTTGACACTTAACTAGCTGTGTGACCCTGGGCAAGTCACTTAACCCTCATTGCCCTGCAAAAAAAAAAAAAAAAACTAAACTAAACTAAGTTATGTACCCCAAGATAGCCCATTTGATTAACCAATTTGATTAACCAATCAGAGGTGATTGGTCTTCAGGAATACCTCCTCTTTGAAGGGCATATAAGCTGTGACCCTACTGCCATGGGGGGTCCTATGGTCTAAGAGAGACAGCCAAACGACCATCCTTTTATTAATAACCTGATGGCCTTATTAATAAAATGATTAAATTACCCCAAAACTATGTCTCTCGACTTTCTAATTGTCACAGTTATGGCTCACTGCAAAGAGATCAAAGCCTTTCATTATAGATTTTTAACAAGGAGCTAGCTCCCCTCAATTGAGCCCACATGGAAAAGTTGCACCACAAGAAGAATTTTCTGATAGGACTCTGGTCATGATCTGTACGTTTTATCTAGGTAAGAATATATGTGTCTCTATGTCTGTTTTTAATGTTTGTGCTGCAGTTTTTTTTTCTTATGTTCACTCTCACAGGTTGGCAATCATCAGATAGAATTATCTACTTGGAAGAGATGCTCAGAAGGAAGCTATATGAGCATGAAAGAAAACCTGTGGATACAGTAAAGGGCCGCCTGGGAAATTTGGGGCATTACGGCTATTCAGCTTATGAAACCAATTGCTGGTGAACCCCAAAAGGCACGAGCAAGGTATTCCAAATTTCCTGCAGGACTAGGATTTCGAATAGTGCACTCTGTGAGAGAATCCTTAAAGCGACAATCCTTGCTTTCAAGATTTGGGAGTTCCATAAATTAAGCTGTGTGCGAGCGAACTCTTTAAGTAAAGGTGTAGAGGTGTGTAAGCCTGCCCAACAGGGCCTACAGAAGCCCTGTTCATAGGGATTTCAGGCAGAGGCGCATCAAAAGGATTATTGCTTTCAGGAAAAGTGAGTAAAGTGAAGGGAGATATTAAAGCAGGTAAAGGGAATAAAGTGAAGTGGAGTATTAAAACAAGGAAAGGAGTTTTCATCTCAACTTTTTTGCTTTCTGGGTCACTAAGGCTCTGTTCCATTTGTCTTTCTGTCTGTGTGAGGTTTACTAAGACTAGCTTGTCAAGTAAGGGAACTGAAAAAGGAGAGTGAGACTTCTCAGGTCTATCTGTTTAAAAAGGCTAATTGTGAGTTTTGGAGGGGGAATCAGGGAAAAAGTTTTCTCTCTGAGCACTTCCTTGGAGTAAGAGGCCCAGTTTTTATGAAGGAACCCAGAAATTCAAATTCATCTACAGTGAAACTAAGTAGCTACAAGAGGGAGATTGTTCGTTTGTTTGTTTGTTTGTTTGTTTGTTTGTTTGTTTTTCCTGCTTGAAAATAGGAAGACAAAAGGAAACCAGGTCTAAGACAATCAGGTGAGTAGTTGGCCTCCAGTGCATTTGAAAGGGAGATACAGAGAGCCTGGTAAAATACTAAACTGAGAGATGAGATTAGGTAGAGACTGAAAAAACTAACACACATGTATGCATGTGCATGCACATATACATATATTCACACATACATGCACACATGCTTATACATATATACACGCATGCATACATGCATGCACGTCTACTTGCGTACATACACATATTCATATTCTATTTTGCCTGGATAAGAGATGGGACCTTGGTTATTTTAGTCAGATGAACACTTTGATTTGTAGATCTAACCCTGCCCTGCTGAGAGGGTTTTCAAATGCATATTACCCTCATCCTTTTAAGGGAAGTAAGATTTAGAGGAAAAAAAACAGTGTTGAGCTGAGGGGAGAACAACCAGCCCCACCCCACTCCCCCAGCCATGTGGAAGTTTGACTCCTCTCTAAATAGAATTTAGAATGCTTTTTTAAAATATTATTTTTAAAACAGAGTCTCTCTCCTCTCTCTTTCTAACTGTGGCCAAAATTCAAGAAGCAGATGAGGGAAGTATGAAAATCAGTGGAATAAGGTACGGTCTGGGATCTAGTTGAAATGTATAGGAAAATGGGGAAGTCTGAGTAATGGGTTTGAATGATTTGGAAAAGGAATAAAGGCTGGAGGGAAAATGTGGAAGGTAGATAAGGTTTGGGGGAAAATGGGGGACACACCCAGTACACAACAGGGGGGCAGTAGCAAGCCAACATTCTTGGAGCATCCCCTGTCCCTGGAGAGTTGCTCTGAATGCCCTTGTGCCATCTTCAGATGGTTTAAGCCTTTTGAGAAGGTGTGAGGAAGTTTGACTTTGTTTAAATAGAAAGTCAATAGACAAAGTTTTAGAGGGCAAGGAGGAATCAAAATGGAGGACTTTGGAAATAACTCTGAAAGCTCTTTAGGTTTCTGCTGGGGAAGCTGGCCACACCCTGACAGCATTAAATCGAAGGTCTCTTTTCCTGGGCCAAAAGCAGCAAGTCAACTTAGAATCTTGGGATATTTTAGCACAGCACATGTTAAGCTAACCTGATAACAGGTGTTATTTGGAGCAGGGAATTCTCACCACATGTCTCTGTAAAAAGGGGAAATATATGAATTATGGATAATTATCTTTTTAAAGTGCTAAGAGTATTAGGCCTTGGTAATTAAAATGTTACCATTAGCGATTATAAATCCAGATTTGATTTAAGCCAAAATCTGGTCCTGAAGGAAATAAGAACAGGGTCTGAGAGTTCTGAGGATTATTATGGTAAACTACAGCCTAACACAAAAAGACATTTGGCATTAAGAAATTTATTAGCTGTATGGTCCCAAGAAAGTTCTATTCATCTCACTTTACTGTTCTGTAAGGGGATAGTAAGAGAATCTACCTCCCATGGTTGTTGTAAGGATCACATAATTTTAAAGGGCTTGGCATAGGGCAAACACTATATGAATATTAACTGTTTTGATTATTTATTTAATTAGATGCGATTGATTCATGCTTGATAACTTTAGATATAATTTAAGGGGCTATAATCCTAGCTAGTCTGTCTAAAATAGCTAATGAGTAGCCACCAATAAGTTATAAGCTTTAGCAAGAGCTAGACTTTTAAACATTTATTAAGGAGAATAAGAATTTGGTAAAGAAAGAGAGAAAGACCTAGATTCATCTGTCTATCTTGGGGAGCTACAGTTCTGCTCCACTCTCCACGGGAGTCCTGGCGAAAGAGACCCAGAGTGTCATCCTCGGCCCCTCTTCCTCCCACAAGTCCTGACGCCAAAGAAAAGCTGCATGGCCTTTCCCTCAGAGGCCTTCTCCTTTTGGTGGAGCTTTTGTACGGTAAGTCTCCAGCAGGTGGAGTCATTCTACTTGTTACAGTAAACAATATACAATGCCCATGTGGAAATGAACGATTTTCTGTGTAAGGTAATTTGGAAGCACATTCACCAAATTGGTAGTAGGTTTATTTCAAAGCTTCAAGTATCATATTGTTTAGAATATTGTTAGGTCTCTAAATTTTCTTATATTGCATAATTTGGTAAACAATTGTATCAGCTATGTTGTTAGAAAAGCAATATCTATTAAAATCTGGATGTTGTTAGATTAAGAAGCATACTTTAAAAAAAAAACGAATAGGGTTAGAAAGCTGTTAGGTAATTCTATCAGCCCTAGAGTGGCTACCATCAGACACTGATTATATATATGTGTGTGTATGTATATATATATATATATATATATACACACACACACACACATATATACATATACACATATACATATTATATATTTTATATATACACATAAACACATATGTATATACATATATGTAAAATCATTCTACAGATACTTTTATTTATCAGTTATTTCTCTGGATGCAGATAGTGTCTTACTTCATAGGTCCAAAGAAAGAGTCCTACCCGACTCTTTTCATATGACAAATATGATACTAATACCTAACCTAGGGAAAATGAAAACAGAGAAAGAAAATTAAAGATTAATTTCATTAATGAATATAGATGCAAAAATCCTAAATAAAATACTTGCTAAAAGATTACAACAATATATTGCAAAGATTGTATATTATGACCAAGTGGATTTATACCAGGAATGTAGAGATGGCTTTACCTAAGGAAAATTATTAACAGAATTGATTGTATCAATAATAAAAGTAGCAGGGGCAGCTAGGTGGTTCAGTGGATAAAGTACCAGCCCTGGATCCAGGAGGACCTGAGTTTAAATCCAGTCTCAGACACTTGACACTTACTAGCTGTGTGACCCTGGGCAAGTCACTTAACCCTCATTGCTCCGCCAAAAAAAAAAATACATAAAAGTAACAAAATTTATATCAATAGATGCAGAAAAAGCTTTTGATAAAGTACAAAACTCATTTCTACTTAAAAAAAAGACACTTGAAAGTATAGGTATAAATGGATTTTTCCTTAAATTGTTAAGAAGCTAGACATTCTAGGCAGAGCAGAGATGAAGAGGTGAATAACATTAGTTATTCAATAAGCATTTAAGAATCTATTATGTGCCAGGCATTTGCTAAGCTCTGAGAATACCAAGAAAGGCAATAGACAGTCCCTGTTCTTGTGGACTTCACAATTAAAGAGGGAAATAACATCAAAAACAATTATTTTAAAACAAGCTATATAAAGGATAAATAGGAAATAATCAATACAGGAAAGACACCAGAATTAAGAAGTGTTGGGAACGGATTCCTGTAAGAAGTGTGATTCTAGCTGAATCTTAAAGGAAAGTCAGGGAAGCTAGGAGGCAGAAATAAGAAGAGCATTAGAGTCATGTAATTTTTGCAGGACAGTAATCTGTAAGAAATTTAGAGAGCTCAGCTCAAGCCAGGTTATGAAGGGCTTTAAATCCCAAATAGAGAAGTTTGTATTTTAATCCTCAAGGAAGGAAGGAGTCACTGGAGTTTACTGAGTAGGGAAGTGCTGTGCTCAGACTTGCACTTCAGGATTATCACTTTGGCAGCTGTATAGAAGAAATATTGGAGAAGGGAGAGTCCTGAAGTAGGATGATTTCTTATGATAATCCAGATAAGAGTTAAAGATGGCCTGAATTTTGGAGGTGACCATGTGGTAAACTAGGAATTGTATTCTAATAGTGGACAAGTATCTACAAGTGAAGGATTTATTTATCATGCCATTTAGACAGTTCCTCATTCATATGAAAAGTATCCAGAACGACATGCCAATCAAATGCAATACCTTTTCTATGAGCTGAAGTTAAAATAGTAAAAATTGTTGGAAACTGAAACAGATCTCTAAAGTTTTAGACTTATGATAGCCATTAGAATGAACTCAATTTCTTCATCTATAAAATCCTTTTCAGCTCTATCATTCTATAGTCATAATCCAGGGGATTTAAGGTCCTGACACATATCATATCCTTTACGTTGACTTTGGTGTGGAAAAGGGCAGGGTGTTCACTTGAGCTGAACAACATACATCAGCAAAAACCACAACCTTTCTGTTTAGCTTGGTCAATGTCCAGTCCCATAGAGCTCTAATACCAACAAAGTCTCAGGTAATCAGAGGAGGAAATAGTGTTCATCTCTTTGTAAACTCTTTGTTGGCATCAGCAGTTGACAAAGTTGTCAGATTTATTGAGGAATAAATTGTTTTAACAGGATCTCAAAGCTGTAATGGAGCTCAGAGGCCATGTGCTCCAAACTGTTCATGTGTAAAAATCACCAATACAACTCATCTAACAGACATTTGAAGTTTTTCTTTGAAGACTTCTCTACTGGAAGGAGAAGCTACCTCTGGAGGCAACTCAGTCCACTTCTGAGTAACTCTAATGCTTTGGAAGTTTTTCCTTATGTGGGACCAAATTCTGCCTCTTTGTAATTTATACTCATCACTTCCAGTTCTATCCTCCACTGCCCAGAAGAATAAATCTATTTCTGCAGCCACACGAAAGTCCTTCAAATACTTGAATGCATATATCACGTCATTCCTAAATTGTACCTTCAAGTTGAATATCCCTAGGCCTTTCTTCAGCTTCTCTTCGCATGACATAATCTCTGGATCTTCACCACTCTGATCACCTTCCTCTGAATATTCCTGAGCCTGTCAATGCATCCACTTTCCTTCTTCTCACTATTTTCCTAATTCTACTCTCTGGCTTCTGTTTTCATTATTCAACCAAACCTGCTCTCTCCAAATTTACCAGTGATCCCTTAATTGCCAAATCCAATGGCCTAGTCTCAATCTTGTTGACTTCTCTGCAACTTTTGACACAGTCAACCACACTCTTCTTATTGATAATTTTTTTCTCTGGGGTTTCATGACACTACTCTGTCCTGGTTCTTCTCCTACCTGACTTTTCATTTTCTTTTACTAGATCTCCATCCAAGTAATGCCCACTAACTGTAGGTTCGCTACAAGGCCCAGTCCTGGGATCCCTTCTCTTCTTTGTCTGTACTATTTTACTAAGTGAAATTGAACTCCCGGATTCAATTATAATTGCTATGGTGTTGGTTCTCAAGTCCATGTATCCAGTCTCAACGTCTTGCTAATCTTCAGTCCCTCATCTGAAATTGTGCATCAGACATCTTGAACTACATGTCCTATAGAGAGCTTAAACTCAGCATATCCAACACTGAATTCATTTTCTTTCCCCCAAACCCACTTCTCTTCCTACCATATTATTATTTAAGGTACTACTTTCTTCCAGTTACCCAGGCTTACAACTTAGGTGTCATGCTCAACTCCTCACTCTTTCTCACCTCCTTTACCCAAATCCAATCTTTTTGCCAAGAGCTGTCAATCTTACCTTTACATCTCTCCTGAATGCCCCCTTCTCTCCTCTGACACTGCCACCACTCTAATACAGGCCCTCATCACCTCCCACTTAATCTATTAAAATAACCTGCCTGTTCATCTCCCTACCATAAGTCTCTCCCTACTACTGTTCATCCTCTAACTTATCTTCCTAAAGTGTGGGTCTGACCATATTCCCTTCCCAATTCAATACATTCCAGTGCTTCTCTATCACCTCAAGGATCAAATATAAAGTCCCCTGTTTGACTTTCAGAGCTTTTCACAACCTTATCTCCCTCCTCCTTTCCAGTTTTCTTACAGTTTACCCCCATGTCCTTTGATCTAATGGTCTTGGCCTTGCTTTTCCTCAAGCAAGACACTCCATTTCCTGACTCCAGCTATTTTCACTGACTCCCCTCATGCCTGGCATTCTATCTAATAGCTCCACACCCTAGGTGCCTGGCTTCCTTCAAATTCCACCAAAACTCCCAATTTCTATAAGAGGCCTCTCCTGAAACCTCTTAATGCTAGTGCCTTATTGTTTTTCATCATCTCCAATTTATCCTGTATTTAGCTTGTTTGCATATGGTTGTTTTCATGTTGTCTCCCCCATTAAACTGTGTGCTTCTTAAGGACAAGGACTGTCTTCTGCCTTTCTTTGTATTCTCAGTGCTTAGCACAGTGCCTGACACATACTAGGCACTTAGTAAATGTGTTTGCCTCACTGACACCTCCTTAAGCCCTAATTCTACCTTTATAACATCTCTCATCCCTTCTCTCCTCTGACACTACCATGACCCTGGTGCAGGCTCTCATCATCTCACTCTAAACTATTCCAGTAGCCTTCTGCTTAGTCTCTCTGTCTCAAGTCTCTCCACATTCCAGTCCACCCTCCATTCAGCTACTAAATTGACGTTGCTAAAATACAGGTCTGATCATGTCACCTCTCACCCTACCCAATACACTCCAGTGGCTTCCGATTACCTCCTGGATCAAATATAAAATCCTCCATTTGTCTTTCAAACTCCTTTATAATCTGTCCCTACCTTTTAGAATCACTAGCTTTCTTCAGAATTTAGCTCAAATGCTGCCTTCCATATATGCTTTCTTTTTCCTCCCAGATACTGGTGCCTCTCCTCTCTCCCCAATTATCTTATATTTACTAGATAAATAGATGATAGATAGATAGATCAATGACAGATAGATAAAGAGGCAGATGATAGATAGATTAGATGATAGGTGATAGATGATAGATAGATAGATAGATGCATACATACATACATACATACATATGCATATGGGAAAGATGTAGGAAAAGGAATAAGCATTTATATAGCATCTACTATGTGTCAGGCACTGTACTAAGTGCTTTAAAAATATCATCTCATTTGAGCCTTGCAACAACTCTGAGAGGTGGGCACTATTATTATCCCTATTTTGCCCTTGAGAAAACTGAAGCAAAAGAAGTTAAATGGGCCCAGGGTCATACAGATAGTAAGTGGCCAGATTTTAATTCAAGTCTTCCTGACTCTAAATTCAGTGTTCTGTACACTCTATAATGTAGTTCCTAACATATACAGAGTAGAAATATAGATTTAGATACAGAAATAGATATTTTATATCAATTCACATGTATACATGCTATTTCCCTTGATGTAATATAAATGATTTGAATGCAATGATAATTCTGTTTTTGCCTTTGCATCCTCAGGATGCCCAGCACTCTGGTACATAGTAAACACTTGCCAAATGCATGTTCATTGACTGGTAGATTGTCTTGTATTGTTCAATGGCCATTTCGGGGTTTTTTTTTTTCTCAAATAGAATGTATTCACCTTTAGAAAGAAGACCATGGATTATTTCTTAATGAGCTTTCCTCTCCCCTTTTTTCCTAGATTGTTGATGACATTGATTGATAGCCAAGTCTCTCCTTTAAGACTCTTATGTAGACTAATCGATGTGTTTTAGAAAAGGCCTGGATTGGGGCAGCTAGGTGGCGCAGTGGATAGAGCACCAGCCCTGGAGTCAGGAGGACCTGAGTTCAAATCTGGCCTCAGACACTTAGCACTTATTTACTAGCTGTGTGACCCTGGGCAAGTCACTTAACCCCAATTGCCTCATTAAAAAAAAAAAAATTTAAAAAAAGAAAAGAAAAAGTCTGCGTTGACAATGAGCCAGGGCTGTTTGTGAAAGTGAATAAGATTTATCCTCTATCAGTGATGGAGGGGGGATCAAACCTACATCACAGAATCATAGAATGCCCATCCAAGGCATGAGCTATCTATACCTCCTAGCTTTGTGTCAGCCATGAATTTGATCCATGTCACTGACAAAAAATTTTGAAGAGCATAGGTACAAGGACAGGTATAGAGATAATTAGATAATGCAGTAGATAGGGCCCTAACCCTGGAGCCAGGAAGATCTGAATTCAAATCTGACCTCAGACACTTATTAGCTATGTGACCCTGAGCAACATTTGACCTCTATCTGCCTAAGTTTCCTCACCTCTGATAAGGAAAATAATAGCATCTACCTCTCAGGATTGTTGAAAAGATAAAATGAATTAATACAGTATTTGTAATACAGTATTTGTATTTGCTGTTGTAATTGTTACTATTATCAGCACCTTTGCATGGATCATTCTCCAGATCTGAAATATCTTCTCTCTTTACCTCTGTCTCATACTATTACTCACTTCCTTTAATTCACAAGTTTAAGCACCATCATCTTTATAATCCCTTGCCTCTTTCCACACTTCCTCACCAATTTATATTTAACTACCTTTTATCCACTTTGTATTTGCTCTGCATAAGTTAATATATGTAAGTGCCTCTTTCCCTGCCTCCACTCCAATAGAATATAAATTCCTGGAGGTCAGGGATTATGGATTGTAGTTTTGGTTTTTGTCTTTATAGATTGTACACCTAGCACAATTCCTGGTAGGTATTCAAAGAATGATTGTAGATTCCTGATAAAAAGTGGATGGACTGGGGGCAGCTAGGTGGTGCAGTGGATAGAGCACGGCCCGGGAGTCAGGAGTACCTGAGTTCAAATCCGGAAAAAAAAAAAAGTGGATGGACTTAGAGCACACACTGAAAGATTTTTTGTGTTTTGGAAGATGGCCTATGTGAGAATGTATTTTGATTGACCATGCCTGTTTTAAAAGTGGTGTTGTTTTTCTTGTTTTTTCAGTGTCAGGGGTAGGTTAATAAGGCAGGAGGGGAAAATGTAGATCAGAAAACAAAATAAAATTGAGCTTTTAAAAAAATTGCTAGGAATAAAAATTATATATATGTATGTATTATGTTATATATTGTATATTATATATTATAATATATAATGTATGTGTGCATATATTGGTTGGTTACTAGAATGTTCAGTTTGAAAGGGAACTTAGAACATAAAATATTAGTACTAGAAGGGATTTAGAGGGGTCCTGATATGATTCATTCATTTTACAGAGAAATGCAATTTGCTTAATGGTGCATAGCTCAAATAACTTGTATATAATTTGAACCTAGGCCACCTAACTCCCAGGGTGGGTCAGTTTCCATTTTCCAAATCACACTTTCAGTGGTAAGGGGAGTGTGGTTGGTTTGAGAGGTGGATTCATGCAAGGAACTGCCTTTAACTTGGAAAGGGTCCTCAAAAAGAAGTGGTGCCACCAAAACAATGGGTCACACTTGGTCAGGTAGAGTGAAAGGAGACTCAAGTAAAGTTGTCTGCATCATCAACATCACCTGAAAAAAGAAGCAGCGTCTAGGTGAACTTTTGTGTTGTAGCTGAGGCTTCTCATGTTTCTGTGGTATACAGGAGAAGGGAGGGCTTCTTATTCTTTGCCTCTGTTTTAGTATTTTATGTCCATAATATTATCATGGGTTTAATAATGATGATGATAATTATCATTAGCACTTATAGTCATAGAATACTTTAAGGCTTATAAGTGAAGTTATATGTATCTGTGTAAATGCATATACATATTTATGTCTGTGTACTTACACACACATAATATATATGTATATATATGTTTGTGTGTGTGTATATACATACATACACATACACACACACACACACACATATATATATATAACATTTAAACCTCACTAAAACACTATGAGAGAGGAATGATTATTACCCTCTCTCTCTTTTTAATGTGCACACTGAGTTTGGGAGAGATTAAGTGACTTGCCCAAGGTCATATAGCAAATAAATGTTAGAGGCAGGACTTGGACTCTTGGCTTCCTGACTCCAAGTCCAGTATTCTCTTCATCAGGCTATCTCTTTACAGTTTGAAAGGAATTCAAAGGTCACCCAGTCTAATCCCTTTACTTTACAGATAAGGAAACTGAAGTTCTTTATAAACTGTCTCCCCACAACCTTTCTAGTTTTCCTATACTTAACCCTCCCCCAGACACATGCATGCACATGAACATGCACACATTCATACCCACATCCTCTGTGATCCAGTGACAGTGGCCTCCTTGTTCTTCCTGGAAAAAGAAATGGCATTTCCCAACTCTGGGAATTTGCCCTGTTTCTCCCCCATTGTTTAGAATGCTCTCCATCCCCTGGCTTCTCTGGCCCCCTTCAGTTGTTCTTGTTCAGTTGTTTGTCATATCTGACTCTTCATAACCCATTTTTAGGCATTCTTGGCAAAGATACTGTAGCAGCTTGCCATTTTCTTCTCCAGCTCATTTTACATATGAGGATACTGAGGCAAACAGGGTTAACTCACTTGCCCAGGGTCACAAGTTCCTAAGTGAAGTCAGATTTGAATTCAGGAAGAGGCGTCTTTCTGACCGAACGTTCTATCCACTGTGCCACTGAGCTGCCCTGGCTCCCTTCAGATCTCAGCTAAAATTCTACCTTCTACAGGAAGCCTTTCCTACTCGCTCATGATTCTGTCTGCTGATTATTTTCAATTGATCCTACACATAGATAGATGGATGGATGGATGGATGATAGAGATAGATAGCTAAGAGCTAGATAGATGATGGATAGATAGATAGATAGATAGATAGATAGATAGATAGATAGATAGATAGATAGATAGATAGATAGATAGATAAAGATAGCTGATAGCTAGCTAGATGATGGAGATAGATGATAGATACTGTTGAATATTAAAATACAGTTTTCGTATCTGCCTGTCTCCTACAAACAAATCAGAGAAATAATGTTTAATCTCTCCTACAAAATTATAAACAGATCAGAGAATTATAATATCTTATAATCTCTCCTACAAAACAAACCAGATCAAAGAACATGATACACGTCCTCCTACGAAACAGATCAGAGACAGACAGAAAAACATAATATCAATTTAATATTTTGTCCCAAGAAGAAAGATAACATAACATGATCATGTGGAGACTTCCCTCCTAAGAGAGAAGCTCAGGGGACTCCCCATTTCTGAAGGTATATATGGTTTTAGTCCACTGATTACAGGGTGTTGTCAGTTTCAATAGTATCATACAGAAATCAACGCAGAAGAAAAAAGCAGTTTAACAATTTCAGTTATAACAAGTATGGAGGGAATACAGAAGCATCATAATAAGAGTACACAATTCCAAAAAAAGGGTTTGGCAAAGATAAGGACGCCCAGATTTTACCATAAGATAGGGACTTACTATCCTGAGGGAAAAGAAATCACTAGGTAGGGTCTTTTATCTGCTAGCTATCTGGCTTCAATTTGGAGTTCAGTGGAAGGACATTTTGCTCCTATTAATCCAGGGTTTCATAAAACTCCTTTTGGATAATAAGGTACCTTCATCAAATCCAGATCATCCATATATTCATATTAACAATAGATAGATAGATAGATAGATAGATAGATAGATAGATAGATAGATAGATAGATAGATAGATGAATGATAGATAGATTATTTGTACACAGTGGTTTTCATGTTGCCTCCCTCATTAGACCATGAGCTCCTCAAGAGCAGAGACTATCTTTATTTTGGCATTTCTTTTTATCCCCAGAGTTTAAGTGTCTGACAATTAATAGGTACTTAATATTTGTTTATTGACTTGTTGTCTTGACTTGCCCAAGGTTACACAGATAGTAAACGGCAGAGCTAGGATTTGAATCCAGGTCTTCTAACATTAAATCTAATGACCTTTCCAATGGATCACATTGCATTCCAATTATTCAGTACAACTTCAAGAAAACTTCAAGCCTGCTTTTATAGAATCAGTCTTTTAAAATCAAATACTACTATCTTCATATCTATGCAAAGGAATGTCAACAAATAATAACCTTTAGGTTGCCTGTTCATATGACTCAACTAGTCGTGTCCTGAATTTATTGTATGACCTTAAATGAATCACTCTAAGGGGATCTTCAGGTTTTTTTGTGAAACAGGAATAGTGCACTATTGGAATGGGCGGGGGGGGGGGTGGTGGTGGTGAATAGACTTCTATTATTAGTCTGTCTTGAAAAACCCAACTTCATGGCCACAAACTCTAGTTATATAGCTACTGTTCTCTGTTGGGAATCACTTACTGACACAGTGGAAAGAGCTCAGGAATTGAGAGTCAGAACACCTGATTCTCTGCCTGTGTGACCTTGGACAAGTCACTTAACTTATCTGAGACTCAACTTCTTCTATAGAGTGAAAGAGTTGAACCTGATCAGATGACTCTTAGGGTCCATTCTAGCTCTTTATCTGTGGCTTTGTGGCTCATTTCTGGAAGCAAAATGACATCACAGAAAATTCTTCAATATTATCAAAGAAAGGGAAGTAATACCCTGTTGGCCATGCCGAGTTCATCTCTCACAACCTGTGTTGGACTGCCCTATTTTTAGCATAACCTTCCCCCACTTACAATTATAGCATCACATTCCCCAAATTTATATGAAATAGAAAAGGAACTGCTTCTATACTCCAAGCAAACCAACCAGAAGTCAGTTTTGTGAGGGATTTTCTCCTGTGTGCATTTCAAGATAAGTAATTAGATGTTAAGAATTAACTGTTCAATTTCACATCACCCCAAGTGTCAATAAATAGCTTCAATTGATTCACTTTGGCTACTGCTGTGGCAAAGTTCATTATGTACTAAAGAAAATCACTGGCCTAATTGTTTCAAGAGAAGTGAGCCCAAGATATAGGGAATCATCTGATCTGATGCCCTTATTTGACAGCTGAAGAAATTAAGGTCCAGAAAAGGAAAGGCACTTGGGTAAGGTTATACTAGTTAGTGGCTGAACTCCAGGTATATGGGCTCCCAGGCATCCTATTACACCCTACTGTAAATTTGAAGAATGTGAATTCAACAGAACAAAAAATGACATTCAGAAAAACAAGGGAGAAGAATTTAAGATGAGAATTCAATAGGTAAAAGAGCCATGAAATTTTTTCGTTACTTTCATCTCCTTAATTTGACCCCTTTACATCATTACAATGCATATTGATATTTCAGTAGTGATGCTTGTTCCTTCATCTACACTCTTAAAAACATATATAGGCAGCCAGGAGTAGTGAAGAACATTGAGAATAAGACAGAGAAGCCCCTTTGTCTACTCTGTGTATATGTATCTAGTGACTTAACAGCTGACTATTACCATTGGAATTTGAGCTCCTCGAGGGTATGGGCTCTGCTGTTTTTGCCTGTTTTTGTTAACTTCACGGCTTATCACAGAACTTAGCATAGAACTTAGAACATTGTATACACTTAAAAGTTTGTTCACGGATTGACCCTTTGGGTCTCAATTTACTCATATGTACAATAAGGGTTTTGGACCTGCGGATCACTAGGATTCCAGAGAGTACAGAGAATTTTTGCAATCTTTCTAGATGGGAGATAGCCTGTGATACCCATAACCAGAAGTCATTTTACCTTAGATACTATGTTCCCTTCTAAATATTACCCAATACCCCAAAGGTAATCAGGACTCATCTAAAGAAGGTAACAGCTGAAGAAGGTAATTTCAAATAATAGGTGATAAGATGAAAAGCCAGAAGGATCTTTGGACCTCAGCAAACCTCTATGTGCTTTTCTCTTTAATGATCTCTAGGTCCATTCTGGTATATTAAGTCTATGAATCACACACTCAGAGAAAATTAGAAGTCATCTAGTCTAACTGTCACCCAGAGAAGATATTTCTCATACAGTGTTCCAGACAATGAGGAATCCAGCCTCTGACTGAACACCTTCAATGACAAGGAACTCACTAACTCACTATATTATTATTATTATCATTATCATTATTATTATTATTAGTGAGGCAATTGGGTTTAAGTGACTTGCCCAGGGTCACACAGTAAGTGTTAAGTGTCTGAATCTAGATTTGAACTCAGGTCCTCCTGACTCCAGGGCCAGTGCTCTATCCACTGCACCACCTAGCTGCCCCTCACTAACTCACTATAACAGTGATTACTTTAACCCTTACTGCTTGAAACTCAGGTGAGTTACATGTCACCCCTCACTAGGCTTCTCTGACACCTTGAGGGGATTAGGGAATTCTCATCTCTGCTATCAGCTAAAGCCACCAATAATTATGTTTCCCCTCAATTTTAGGGATCCCCAATTCCATTTGACCCCTTAACAGATTGACTTTTACAAAGGATTATTTACTTCAAAAGTATAGCAAGATCATACATACAAACCTCCCTAATACCAGAGACATAATTCTCCTTTACACCTCCTGTGGTCTCTGAGGAGGGGAGGTGGATTCATTTTATTACTTACCTCAGTTCCTTTCCCATCCCTATTACCTAGTTCTAAATCCAAAGCCCCTTTGGGCTTGTGTCCATGGACCCTGGCCTCTCCAGGGTTTCCCTTGCAGGCTCACAGCAACTTCCTGTCCAGAATCCTCAGCTCCAAGGTTGCCATGGCTGAAGCTCCTGGAGTTCCCAACATCTGGGGAGATAGAACTGGCCCCAGCTGAATTCTGAAGTCTATCCCTCAGACTCTACTCCCTGAAGCAGGGACTGAAGAAGACAAAAAGAAACAGCCCCAAATTCCAAGTCTGTTTCTCAGGGCCATGAGCCCAAAGGAAAGGGGAAAGCAGCCTTTCCCTTGCCTGGCTTACTGAGTAGTGTCTATATTGTAGGTGAATAAGACTTTGACCCTTGGGTACCACCACAAAGAGAAAGTGAGCCTCTTCCAGTCATAGTAGTTTCAAAAGCACAGTTCTAATTGCATAACTGATGGAAAGATGCCATTCCCAACCATATGACAAGTAAGGTGGAATGTCTTCTCCCAGAAGGAAATCCCTGACTTGCTACTTGGATCTTTTGATTCAGGTCCATGCCTGGATCTTTCTTTTGACCTTAACACATTTGGGTTGACCACCCATGGACCAAAATACAGGTTAAACTAAAACTCACAGTATTTGATATTTAAATAGTACTTTAATACTTGTAATGCTTTTACATATTTTATCTCATTTGGCCCTCACCACCCTGTGCTGGATCTCAAAAGTATCCTCAAAGCCTCCTCCTAGCTGAGCAATTTACAGTTCCTCAGCCTCTGTCTTTGCTCCAGTGTCTACTGGGGAGACAGAATTGGTTCCAGCTACATATTGGGTTCTTTCTCTCTCTCAGACAGTGGAATGCCACATTACCCCACCACCACACCACACACACACACACACACACACACACACACACACACACACACTCCACAAATGTCATGGCCCAATTTCCTCTGTTACTTCATTCTAGGGACAAACTATTGGGGCATAGTTGTGCCTTGATACTGCCTTGTTCCTCACTGCTATTGAAGTCTGAGCAAATTTCTGCGATTTGGATCTTGGAGACCTTGGGAAAGGAATAGTAATGGAAAAGAAAAGGGATGTAGAGTTCCCTTCTGTTGCAAACCTGTGGGTCAGTTTGTGCACCACTACTGTCAAAAGAGGAAGGGCAGTGCAGCAAGGGGTGGGTGCTATGTGAGTCCAGTAGCCATTAAAGATTTGCCTTCTCTATTGTTAGTTCATCAAATTTTTTTTTTATTTTATTTGGTCTCTTGGTGCACCTAGATTGGGGAGAGAACAAAAATTGCTTTATCTCTGGAGTTTAAGTCCTATTTTGGAGAGGTTAAAGAGGTCTTAAGGAGCAAAGAGAATATCCAGCCCTCCATTTTGTTTATCACATGTCTTGGAAACCTCTGGGCACTTTTTTTTTTTAATTGTATATTCTTTTCTGAAGTCAAACATTCATTCTTCCCCCAATTTTTTTCATCTACACAGCAGAATACAAAAAGAACATTGTATGTGAAATGGCAAATCTCCATTTCATGCTATTTTCTTTTTTAACAGTCTGTAATAAATGTCACATGTTACTTTCAAAAGTATCCAACTTGTCCTTGTTTCCTTCTGTTCTCTTCTGTGCCCTAAAATAAAAAATTTCAGTGGCCTTCAATTTTTTCATCATTATTGCTAACCTTCCCTTCCCTGTCAGCTGTTTCACCAGTTAAAATTAGAGAAGGGGGGATCCTTTATAACACATAAGAATAGTAATAAAATAAATCTATGGGTGGTCAACCCAAATGTGTTAAGGTCAAAAGAAAGATCCAGGAAAAGCACTCTAGGAAAACGTTACGATGGAGAGATCACTTTCAGTTGCTGGGGGGGTGGGGGGGAGGAATCAAGGAGTGCTTCAAGAAACTGATCCTTGAATGATAAGGAGTTATTTCAATAGTTGGAGATGTGGAGGAAGATCATTGCCTTAGCAAATGCACAGAAATGGGACGGGGCACCAGTACAAAGCCAGTGTCCAAGGTGTCTGGGATGTACAGAGTATGAAAAAAGTAGTAGGAAATAAGTCTGGAAAGGCAGCTTGGAGCCAGATTTCATATGGTTTAACCTTAAATGACAAGCTAAAGAGCTTGCCTTTTTTTAAAAACTCTTTTTACAACTTATCCTCTATATACAATGAGTTGCTGTTCCATCCCTAAGATAGCTCTCACATACATCTGCTCCCCTTAACTCCCACTGATACCACCCAAGTTCAGACCTGCATCATCTGCCTCATCATTGAGCCATTGCAAGTTATCTCCCTGCTTCCAGTATCTCCTTCCTCAATTCCACAGAACTACCAAAATAGTCTCCATAGTACATGGCTTTGAACCGCTAGATGTTCTCTTCTTTTAAAATAATTATCCCCATTTCCTTCAATGAATCTTTTTGTAGTAGTGGCCATCCCATTGGGAACCCCCAGGTCTCTAATCTTTGTGAGTAAATTCCCTACATATTTGAAGACCTCATTTGCAACTAGCATTTCTCTCTACAAGAGGGAAGCTGGGGCGGCTAGGTGGCAGGGGCGGCTAGGTGGCACAGTGGATAAAGCACCGGCCCTGGAATCAGGAGGACCTGAGTTCAAATTTGGCCTCAGACACTTGACACTTACTAGCTGTGTGACCCTGGGCAAGTCACCTAACCCCCATTGCCCTGAAAAAAAAAGAAAAAAGAGGGAAAGATTCATTGTTTATTCTTAACCTTTTTCTATTTTTCCCCTTTTATTGATTCTTTTATTTTTAATTGATTATTTTATCCTAATTGTCTTTTTTTTTTCTTCCTTTTCTCTATTTCCTTAGTTGGGACAGACCATTATTAACTATTAGGCAAGCAATAACCTCTGATAATCTTTGCAAAAGGGCTATTTGAAGGAAATTGTGACCTTCAGGCCCACCAGCTGTTGTGGGTCTGGGCCTTTCCTAAAGACTGTTAATTTAGATAGGGGATTAAAAATTGTGCCATATTGTCTTTTAAACTCTTTAGTGTAAGGCCCTGGGGGAGGCACTTGAGGACATGGACAAATTGCCAAATGCACCTTAGCAAATTAGGCGAAGACAGCAAATGTTTAATTAGGGAAAGAATAGAACAAATGACATCCCATGAGGTATGCCTATAGTTCCAGTCAACTATAGGGGAAATCTGGGACCTACTTCAAGCTCTGTTGGTGACCCTAGTGCTGGGAAAGAATGACATGTTAGTGTGATGTGGCAAGTCCTGAATGATCATCCCCTACCCTGGGACAGCAAGATGCTATCAATAAAGAGAAGAACCAGTTTCTAGTTTGACCACCTTGTTTGTACTCTCTGTTGCAAGAAGGTTGTTCTAACAGTTGACTTACTGTGAATGAGAATGACGGGATAGGCTGTGTTCCCACATAAAACATGGACTCAACTAGACAAGGATTCTCCTGGGCCCATAGTTTCATCTTCCACTTTCTGAATTCTTTTCTGAGTAGGTGAGGAAACATCAGCCTCAAGGTCAACCTGTATAGGCTTGGAGGTCACCCTATGAGTTTGAGAGGTACAAAGATTCCATTGAGTTGGAACTGAATGGCAGCAAAAGAGGAGTCCCTGGCATCTACTCCAACACTTTTAGAAAGGACAGCCAACAACAAGATGATTGGTCCAAGCCTGGCTTTCTTACCAGCAAGCATGTGCTGGGAGTTCTTTGGTCAAGACAGAGAAAGAGATGACATATAACATGTCTTATTGCTAGTCCTAAAAATGGCTTTATTTTCCTATGAGGCTTAAGTATCAATCTCCCAGAATATTGCAACCACAATTGCAAGTTATATTAAGTTACTGAATCTGATTTGAATAATTTTGTTAATGCATATTGTGAGTCATTTATGCTTAGCATTTCTCTCATATGTAGGATTAAGCTACTTGTCCCATATCTTATTTATATTGTATGTTGGGTATCTTTCTACTTCCCCCTTTTGGGGGGAAACTCTGGGTGTGACCCTAAACCTTACCTTTAGATAATTTATACTAAGAGCACCAGGGTATGGTTTGATTGGACTGAAAATATAAGAAAAGGAAGCCAAACCCCGCTTAGTAAAGTCAGGTTCTACCAAGACTGAACCAGGCCCACCCCATCCCTGGGGTTCAGAGGAGAGGAGCCTCATAGAGGAGAAGGGAACGACCCAGTACCTTCAGCCCTCTGATTCCAGCAATGATTTTCTAAGGTTTAAAGTGCATGTCATACTTTTCAGACCCCAAATCACAATGTTGGAGCTATATAGAACTATGGAGATGATCTCATCCAATCTTATTTTTTTAGGGAAATAAGCAAAGGCCCAGAGAAAGGATGTGACTCGTCTGAGTTCACCCAACTGCTTAGTGGCAGATCTAAAAAATGAACTCAGGTCCTATTCCTAGTAAATCACTCTTATCAGTACATCATCCTGTCTACAGTCCTCCCCATTCTGGTTTCCCTCCGCTGAATTCCCATCTTAGTAAGTTTCTCACTGATTTCTCTGTCTTTTGACTTTCTCCTCAGTTGTTGAGAAAATTTCAAATCCTGAATTTCTACTGATGGGAGACAATTTGATAGGATGGAAAGAGCACAGGACTTTGAATTAACAGAGTTCTGGAATGTAATCCTGGCTTTGACACTTACTATGTGTGGCCAGGAGGAAGTCACTCAAGTTTGTATCAGTTGCCATACTAGATGTTGGGGATACGAATACTAAAAAGGGTGAGAAGATTCAAGTAACTAAATGAATGGAATTTGTGTGAATACAATCTGTGACCTAACTTGAAGCAGGAGGGCCCACTGAAAACCATAACCATCATGAAAGACTTCCAGTAGATGACACTTATGAAAGTCCTCTTTAAACTTTGGCATCCAGAACTGAACATGATGCCTCAGATTTAGTTTGACCCAGGTAGAAGACCATGGACCTGACACCTCTTTCTTCTTGGGAACTATGGCTCACTTAATGCAGCCTAAGATTTCATTCATTTTTTTGACTGCCGCATCACATTGCTGAGTTATATTGAGCTTGTGATCCATTAAAACTCCCAGATCTTGGGGCAGCTAGGTGGCACAGTGGATAGGGCACCGGCCCTGGAGTCAGGAGTACCTGAGTTCAAATCCAGCCTCAGACACTTAACACTTACTAGCTGTGTGACCCTGGGCAAGTCACTTAACCCCAATTGCCTCACTAAAAAAAAAAAACAAAAAAACAAAACTCCCAGATCTTTATCAGACAAAGCAGAACCTTGACAAAAACTATGGATTCCAAATGGTGGTGGTAAGGAGATCCTAGGCATGTGAGAAAACATGTACAAAGGTATGAAGGTGTGAGATAAAATGTCAATCTCAGGGGATAGAAAGTGAGATAACAACGAATTTGAAGTGCATGAATAAGAGTAATGTGAAATAAGTTGTAAAGGTCAGTTGGAGCCACATTGTAAAAAGTCATAAATACTGAGCTGGAATCCTAGAGGCATTGAAGAGCCACTGGAAAAAGACTATCTAGTAATTCGCACTATCCAAAAAGGCTAAGAGGTAGTAGATTCAAATAAGACCATGCAAGTGATTTGAGGTCTTCAAGCAAAGGCCCAGTGAATTCTTATCAGCTTTGCCACAGTGGGGATTTTTGTTGAAGAATACCTTAGACTGGTCAGTTTCTGCAGTCCCCTCTAACTGTGATTCTATGATTCTGTATTACTTCTAATGTTCAGTTTCCTCATGTTGTTACCATCTACTTCACCAGGATGCGGTGAAGGCCACTTTGTAAATCTTAAAGCACTATAGAAATGCAAGTTGTCATTACTATTCTCAATTAGTCTCCCTCTTGGGTTGATGCCAGCAGGTCAAGTCCTGTCATCTTCTAACTGTCTGTTAATAATAGGAAGCTTAGTAAATGAAAGAGCTCACTAATGTGAAAGGCTCCACCTCAGCCAGAGCGATGGAGGGTTTGCCACAGTTCTTTGTTGTGTTTGCCTAGGGATTTGGGACTGTTTGTTAATGGACCAAAGGTACCCCTGTGTTATCGTCAACTGCCTTTTCCTTCTGCCAGCTTGGGTGTCTAGGGGAAGGAGCTAAAGAACACCTTAGAACAGTCACAGCTCACATTTAGGCTGGCTTTGGTTTACTGAACACTCTCACATTCATTACCTCATTTGAGCCTCTCAGCAGCTCTGTGGAGTAGGCAGTCTAAGTATAACTTTTCATCTTCATTCTGCAGATGCTAGTGGCTCACATTCATATGGTACTTTTATGTTGACAAGCTGCTTTGCCTCCTATTGGAGGAAAGCAGGGAGGGAGAGAGGGCAAGTATTATTAGGAAGCTTGGAGAGGCCACTTGACTGGCCATGGACCACATATCTAGTAAGTGGTAGGTCAGGCATTTGAAAGCAGGTTCCCTGCCCCTAAATGCAGCTCCTTCTATTATACCAGAACTTAACTTCCCAATTACCTGCTATCAACCTCCCCCCAATTAAAATGAGAGCATCTAGAGAGTTTGAACTGTTTTATTTTTTAGACTTGTATCCTTAGTGCTTAGCTCAGTGTTTTGCACAAAGTAAATGCTGAAAAATATGCTTTTTCCCTCCATCCATTCATACATACATAGCATTTTAAGGTTTGCAAAGTACATGTCTCATATCCAGTTGGGGTAGATGATGTGAATATTAAAGATGGAGAGTGAAAGGTAGAGTGAAAGAGAGAAGGAGAGAGAGGGAGAGGGAGAGGGAGAGGGAGAGGGAGAGGGAGAGGGAGAGGGAGAGGGAGAGGGAGAGGGAGAGGGAGAGGGAAGGAGGGAGAGAGAAAGAGAGGAAGGAGGAGGAGGCAGAGTGGAGGGTAGGAGATGAATGCACTTAACCTCTATTTGCCTCAGTTTCCTCAACTCTAAAAGGGGGCTATTGGGAGGCACCTGCCTCCCAAGACTGATTGTTATGTTAATCAAATGAGATAATATCTGTAAGTACTTTGCAAACCTTAAAGTGCCATATAAATTCTAATTATTATTACCATCCTTGCTGTTGCTATTGTTGTTTTTATGTGACCCTAACTTCTCAGTGTCCCCTAGGAACCTTTTAAGACCTACACTGAAAGAAAGAGCTTCCTCACTTTGAGTTCCCTGTACCTGTAAGGTCATAGGACTGAATCCTCCACATCCCCAATCTCACTGGAAATGGGAAATCACTGAAGACATAAACTACTTAAACAAACAAGTTTATTCCATGTGCTTCAGAAAAAATTGCCTTTAAAAGCAATCTACATTATAATTATACAGTTCATTTTTATCTAGCCATTACCTGCTCTGTTATTATATATACATAATTTAATTGAACCACTATTTTACAACATTTTCTATTTCTCCTTCCATCTCCTGAAAATAATAAAACAATATATCTTTAAAATAACATATATAATTGTTCTCAATTATATAATACTTTAGAAGTAATATTCTAGGGGGCAGCTAGGTGGCACAGTGGATAAAACACCAACCTGAATTCAAATCTGGCCTCAGACACTTGACACTTACTAGCTGTGTGACCCTGGGCAAGTCACTTAACCCTCATTACCCTGCAGAAAAAGCAAAGAAAAAATAATAATATTCTACCAAACAAGAGATAGAGAATATTATGAAATGCAAAATGGATCATTTTGATTACATTAAATTTAAAAAGTTTTTGTACAAATAGAAGTAATGCAATGGATATTAGAAGGAAAGCAGAAATCTGGGAAACAATTTTTACAGCTAGTAATTCTGATAATGGCTTCATTTCTAAAATATATAGATAACTAAGTCAAATTTATAAGAATACAAGTCATTACCCAATTGAGAAATAGCCAAAGGATATGAACAGGGAGTTTTCAGATAAAGAAATCAAAATTATTTATTGCCATATGAAAAAAATGCTGTAAATCACTTTTGATTAGAACAATGCAAATTAAAACAACTCTGAGGTACCACCTCACACCTTTAGGTTGATTAATATGAAAGAAAATGAAGATAATAAATGTTGGAGAGGATGTAGAAAAATTGGAACTCTAATGGATTGTTGGTGAAGTTGTGAACTGATCCAACCATTTTAGAGAACAATTGGGAACTATGCCCAAAGGTCATATTTACCCAATAATACCACTACTAAGTCTTGTGATGTTTAAAATCTATATTGTGTGATCGCCTTAAATTAAAAAGCTTCAGTACCAGTCTTTGGGCATTAAACATTTATTAAAGCATATAGATATTTACAAGGAGTTCAGAAAGTTAAGAAAAAGAAGTCCTACCTAGCCTAGAGTTCCAGCCTGGTTGGGTTCTTCCTCAAGTCATCCTCCACGAGCCTGCTAAATCCCATTATTTCATCACAGTCTGTATCCCAAAAAGATCAGAAAAAATGAAAAGGACCCAAATAAACAAAAATATTTATAGTAGCTCTCTGTGTGGTGCAAAGATTTGAAAATCATGGGGATGCTCATGAATTGGGAATGGCTGTACAAGCTGTGGCATATAAATGTAATAGAATACTATTGTGTAATAAGAAATGATGAGCAGGCAGATTTCAGATAAAAATCTGGAAAAACTTAAGTAGACTGATGCTGACTGAACTGAGCAGAACCAGTAGAACATTGTACACAGTAATAGCAACATTCTGTAGTGATCAACTGTGATAGCTCTTCTCAGCAATACAATGATCCAAGACAATTCCAAAGGACTCATGATGAAAAACATTCTCCATATCCAGAAAAAAAAGAACTGAGGAATCTGAATGCAGATTGAACCATACTGATTCAACTTTTGTTTTGTTTTGTTTTATGTTTTTTGAGGTTTTTCCCTTCTTTCACCATATGACTAATGTGGAAATATGTTTATGGGATTGTACATCTATAACCTCTATCAGCTTTCTTTCTCTCTTGGGGAAGGGGAAGGGAAAGGAAAGAGGGAGAAAAATTTGAAATTCAATATCTTATAAAATAATGAAAACTCTCTTTGCATGTAACTGGAAAATATTATTAAGATTTGAAAAAAATAATGTTCTATGTGTTCTCCCATTTCAGCCTCACAGGGACTCTGAGGAGGAAGACTATAAACATCCTCATGTTCAAGGCAGCTAGGGGATGCAATAGATAAAACACAAGACTTGGAGTCAGGAAAACTGGAAGTCAAATGTCATCTCAGACACTTAGTGGTTGTGCAACTGTGGGCAAACCAGCCTCAGTTTCCTTATCTCTAAAATAGAGATTGATAATAGCACCTACCTCTGAGATTTGTTGTGAAAATCAAATGAGAAAATATTTGTCAAACAATTTGCAAACTTTAAAGCACCATATTCATGCTAGGTATGATAATGGTAGATATGAAATAAGATCCTCAAGGGCCCCAAGAAGGTAAATGATCTGTTCAAGGTCACACAGATAGTAAGTGACAGAGGTAGGTGTTAAATCTGAATCTCCTGATTCCCAAACTAAAGAACACAATAGCTCACTTTTCTTACAAAAACTTTTTGTGAGACTGACAGGGAAGATATAATTTTCTCTCCATTTTATGGATTGTGGTTTATAAAATCAATCAATTTTTTTAAATTATAAAAGAATTTTATTATTTTCTAATTGCATGTAGAGATAGTTTTCAACATTTGTTTTTATAAGATTTCTAGTTTAAAATTTTTCTCCCTCCCTTCCCTTTCTCCCCCTCCCCAAGACAGCAAGTAATCTGATACAGGTTATATATGTACAATCACACTAAACAAATTTCTCCATTAGTCTTGCTGTGAAAGAAGAATCAAAGCAAAAAGTAAAAACCTCAAAAAAGAAAAATAACAGCACCCAAAACAAAAGAAATAGTATGGTTCAATCTGCATCCATATTCCACAGACCTTTTTTTTTTTCTTCTGGATTTGGAGAGTATTTTCCATGATGAGTCTTTTGGAACTATCTTGTACCGTTGTATTGCTGAGAAGAATCAAGTCTATCACAGCTGATCAACATGCAATGTTGTTGATACTGTGTACAATGTTCTCCTGGTTCTGCTCATCTCACTCAGCATCAGTTCATGCAAGTCCTTCCAGGTTTCTCTGAAATCTGCCTGCTCAGCATTTCTTACAGCATAATAGTATTCCATTACATTCATATACCACAACTTGCTCAGCCATTCCCCAATTGATGGATAACCCTTCAATTTCCAATTCTTTGTCACCACAAAAAGAACAGCTATAAATATTTTTGTACATGTGGGTCCTTTTCCCTTTTTTATGATCTCTTTGGGAAAAAGACCCAAAAGTGGTATTGCTGGGTCAAAGGGCATGCACAGCTTTATAGCCCTTTGGGCATAATTCCAAATTGCTCTCCAGAATGGAGAACCATTAGTGTTCCAATTTTTCCACAGCTTCTCCAACATTTATTATTTTCCTTTTTTGTCATATTAACCAATCTGATCAGTGTCTGGTAGTACCTCAGAGTTGTTTTAATTTGTATTTCTCTAATTACATTTTTTCATATCACAACAGATAGCATTGATTTCTTCATCAGAAAAGTGTCTGTTCATATACGTTGGCCAAAATCAATCCAATTTTGAGATTATGAAAGGCAGTTTGGCACCATAGATAGATAGCATGCTAACCTCTGAAAGTCTGAAGTTCAAAAGTCCTCACTCTGATCCTCACTGTTGCTATTGTTATGACTCACATAGCTTTGATCTCCCTTTGCCCCTGAATGCCTCAAATTCTGATAGTGTGTGGCATGGACTCTCTGTGTTACTTTCTCACCTTAATCTGAACTTGCTCTCTGTGCATAGACAACATCATAGTCCTTTAGAACTGGAAATGACCTTAGAAATCATCTAGCTGAGCCTTCATTTTACAGAGGAAGAAACTGAAGGCTAGAGAAGGGAAGTGATCTTGCTAGTGCCACACAGCAATTCAATCACAGCAGAGGCATTGCTGGTACCCTGGCATCTCAAATACTGGCACTAATTCCCTTTATTCTTTGTATTTCAACTAATGAGATGCTCTATTATATAGGGAACAGAGTAATGGATTTGGTATCAGAAGACCTCCATTGAGGTCTTTGCTCTAAATTTCTGGGCTGTGCCATCTTGGCTGAATGAGTGACTTGTTTTGAACCTTTGTTACCTTTGCCTGTAAAATGAAGCTATTAATATCTTGAGTATCCATCTTACCTATGCTGTTGGGAAGAAATAATTTTGTAAACGTTAAGATAATAAAGAGCTACAAGATGCTTATAACTTCTTCACCCAAAAGTAGCTTTCGCTATCTCTGTCTACCTCTGTCTTTGTCTCTGTCTCTGTCTCTGTCTTTTTCTTTGTGTCTCTGTATCTCTCTTGCTGTCTATGTCTCTCTCTGTGTCTCTCTGTCTCTGTCTCTCTTTGCCTGTCTCTATCTCCCTCCCTCCTCCTCCTTCTTTTCCTCCTCCTTTTCCTCTTCCTCCTCCTTCTCTCTCTCTCTCTCTCTCTCTCAACTTAAGGGTAAAGATGGTGTCTAATAGATCGCTGTGTCTCTTTACCGTTCACCACTCAACACAATACACTAGGGATACAGAAGTAACAATAAATATTTTCTGATTGATTTTCAAAAGTTCTTTGAGGTTTGTTTATTAAGATTCTAACCTGTCTACACGTGCATGTGTTGGATCTTTAATACCCTTCCTTTGTTTTTCCTTTTTTTCCAGGAAAGAAAACATTTTAGAGGAAAAGGAGAACAATTACTTATTTATACCCTTTCATGTTTCAACTAAAGAAAGAAAACATGTACTTGAAAAAGCTCACAAAAGATTATTTTTACATCAAAAGGAAAAATGACAATGGGCTGTGAATTAGGTCATTGGAAAGAAGTCAGAGAAGCCAAAAATAAAATAAATAAATAAATTGATGACCCCCAAAGTTGAGGGGGTGCTGAGGAGGTGAGAAAAAAAGAAGTGGTGAGACCTGATGACAAAGAATGTTCTGGGCTGTTAGGGAGCAAGCAGCACATTCCACAGTTAATCAAAGGGTCCCAGGACCAAGGGTCCTTGACTCTCCTTCCATTAAAGAGGCAGCCACTCTGCATTTGCAGACCTTAAGCTCTGGAGCTGGAGCTGGTGCTACAGAAGAAAAGGAGTTTAGAATTGCAGACTCTTAAAGCTGAACGGGACAGGTGTGGCAGTGTTTTCTATACTGAGGTTGTTAAAATCTCATTTGATTCCACAGATAGTTAAAATCATAGAATGCTGGAATTTTGGAATGTTGGAATCATAGAATGATGGAAGTCTTAGGGAGTACAGAGTAGACTGGTAGAACATGGACTACAAAAGTCTGGAGCTAAAAGAGACCTTGGAAAATGGACAGAAAATATAGCATCTATTTATTTAGAATTTTCCCCAAGTTACATGTATAAACAAATTTTGACATTTGTGTTCCAAATACTCTTCCTCCCTTCCTCTCCACCCCTCTTAAGAACTCGAGCAATTCAATATAAGTTATACATGTGCAGTCATGCAAAACATTTCCCCATTAGTCGGGTTGTGAAACAAAAGAGACAAAAAAACTTTACAAAGAGGAACTAACAAAAATAATTATACTTCAATCTATATTCTGATACCAAGAGTTCTTTCTCTGTAGATGGATTGCATTTTTACAAATCCTTTTTTTTTTTTTTTTTTTTTTTTGCGGGGCAATGGGGGTTAAGTGACTTGCCCAGGGTCACACAGCTAGTAAGTGTCAAGTGTCTGAGGCTGGATTTGAACTCAGGTACTCCTGAATCCAGGGCCGCTGCTTTATCCACTGAGCCACCTAGCCACCCCTTTATAAATCCTTCTGATAGCATCCTGCTCATCATTTCTTACAGCACAATAGTGTTCCATCCTAATCTCATCCCATAATTTGTTCAGCCATTCACCAATTGATGGGCATCTACTCAATTTCAAATTCAACTTTTTAAAAATCTCTTTTAGGACACCAACCTAGTAGTGGTTGAAGAGCATTCATGGTTTTGTAGTCCTTTGACCATAGTTCCAAATTGCTCTATAGAATGTTTGAATCAGTTTACAACTTTACCAAGGTGTATTAAAAACATATTTTCTAAATCAGATGAGAGGCAGCTGGGCACAGAGGATAAAAAGACTTGGCTTAAAATACAGCTTCAGAGATTTACTAGGTGTGTGTCCCTGAGCAAGTCACTTAACTTTTCTGTCCCTTAGTCACCTCTTCTGTAAAATGAAAGGATTAGACTCATTGGCCTGCAAGGATACTTTGACCTTTAAATCTTTGATCCTGTGATCAATAACAATCATGCTTTTAATCTCCAATTTTAGAAGCATTATTGTACAGTGGAAAGCTTGGGTCAAGGACCTGACTTCAGATCTGACCTCTGATGCTCACTATCTGGATGACTTAGGGGAAGTCATTTAACCATAGTTCCCTTTTAATGCTTAATGGTTCTCTTTTTCTTCATTTGTAAAATGAAGGTATTGAACTCACATCCACTGAGGACCTTCCAGATCTATATCTATGGTTTGATGAATATAGAGTATCAGAGCTAAAAGGGACCTTGGGAAATGAAATATTAGAAGATAGAATATAGATTGAAGAATATCATGGTATATATTCTTTTTTTGTGTGTGGGGCAATTGGGATTAAGTGACTTTCCCAGGGTCACACAGCTAGTAAGTGTTAAGTGTCTGAAGCCAAATTTGAACTCAGGTACTCCTGAATCCAGGGCTGGTGCTCTATGCACTGTGTCACCTAGCTGCCCCTGGGCATATATTCTTTGATTTTTTCGTGTGTGTGATGGGCAAATGAGGGTTAAGTGACTTGCCCAGGGTCACACAGCTAGTGTCAAGTGTCTGAGACCTGATTTGAACTCAGGTCCTCCTGAATCCAGGGCCAGTGCTTTATCCATTGCACCACCTAGCTGTCCATATATATTCTTGTTTTTGTTTTTGTTTTTGTTTTAGTGAGGCATTTGGGGTTAAGTGACTTGCCCAAGGTCACACAGCTAGTAAGTGTTAAGTGTCTGAGGCCGGACTTGAACTCAGGTACTCCTAACTCCAGTGCCGGTGCTCTATCCACTGCGCCACCTAGCTGCCCCCATATATATTCTTAAAACTGGAAAAAGAACCTTAGAGATTATCTAATCCAAATTTCTCATTTTAAAGAAGAGAAACTGAGACTCAGAAGGGTGAAATAACTTATCCAGTATCACACAAAGAGTTAATGAAAGGGTTACACCCAAAACACAGGTTTTCTTGTTTCTGGTTCAATGTTCTTTCTATTATATTATGCTAAGGTGTACCCAGCACTGCGGTAGGTTCTGTGGGAAACAAGATTATTGGATGAAGTCCATGGCTTCAAGGAGGTTACATTCCAACAAACTTAATACACATGCAGCCATCAGAAAACTGAATAAGCAAGTCTAAGTTTAAGGGCCAAAATGTGAGATTCATACTGTGTAAGCATAAAGAAGAATCTGAGGAGAAAGAAAGGTTGAGGAGGGGTAGGTGGGATTGCAGTTGAGGAAATATGTGGTCCATGAATGTTGAGGTATGCTTTTAGTTCCTTTGTAATCAATAAGTGTTGATTGAGTATCTACTATTTGCTCCAAACTGTGTTTGACTCTGTGGGGACATTCTAAAAAGCCATATTGAAGATTCCACAATAAAAAGAATGATCTTCCACTCCTGGGCTCCCCATGACATTTTTCTTGTTCCCCTTTTCTAGAAATAAAAAGAAAAACTTTGTAGTGAATGTGGAAACAGAAAGCTTGTGTTTAAGTCCAAGCTCAGCCACTTATTAACTATGTGACCTTGAACAAGAAACTTAACCTCTGGGTACCTTGGTTTGTTCATCTGGAAAAGAAGGGATGCTAGCTGATATGTGGCAAAAGAGATGGCTCTGGAGTCAGAAGACCTGAGTTCAAATTCAGCCTTCCATCATTTAGTACCTGGTTGACCTTAAGCAAATAACTTGACCTCTATAGGATGTTTGGATTAAATAGTAGGTCCTGGGGCGGCTAGGTGGCGCAGTGGATAAAGCACCGGCCCTGGATCCAGGAGTACCTGAGTTCAAATCAGGCCTCAGACACTCAACACTTACTAGCTGTGTGACCCTGGGCAAGTCACTTAACCCTCATTGCCCCGCAAAAAAACAAAACAAAACAAAAAAACAGTAGGTCCTTCCAGTACCTGTGCCTCACAGAGTCATTGGAAAGATCAAAAAGGATTTGTGGATAATATGTGCTCTTTAAATCTCAAATGGATATATAAATGTAAATAAATATGGGGTACCAGATGATACCCATAGAGCATGCCTATGGGCATGTCATCCCCTGGCCTCTTTGCAGGCTCTATTTGTATTCATACTATCTTGTTAAAAAAATCTTTTTATCTCCCACACCACCTAGTACAGGCCAAGGCATTTTAAAAGCAAAAGAGATTTCTGAGGGCATCTCATTCAATCCTCGCATTTTACAAATGGGCAGACTGTGGACCTGAAAGTTTAAATAATTTTCCCAAGGTCACAGAGGAAGACATAGAAATCAGAACTCAAAATCACAACTTCTAATTTCTATCTATTCCATTTCCCATTACCTTATGACTTCATTCCATTCACCAAATCCCATTCATGTCAATGTAAGCTAGTAGAATGGCAGGCAATCTTTTTTCCTCAGAAACTCAGTCCTCTATTAGGAAGTGCTTGGTACAAATGCAAAGGGTTTTTGGTACTTTGGGAAGAACAGCCCAGCTTCCCAGATGGAAGCTCAGGGTAGCAGACCAGATGTGTGTACTAAAGGAGCTGGAACTATTTAGCCTAGAGCAAGAATTTAAATAAATCCAACAAATAAATTGTTGTCCAATAGTTCAGTTTTGTCCAACTCTTTGTGACCCAATTTGGAGTTTTCTTGGCAAAGGTACTGGAGTGATTTGCCATTTCTTTCTCCTGTTGAATTTATAGATGAAGAAACTAAGGCAAATGGAGTTAAGTGACTTGCCCAAGGTCACATATCTAGTAAATGTCTGAAGCTGGATTTGACCTAAATTCTTCCTGATCCCAGGCCCAGCACTCTATCCACTGCACCACCTAGCTACCAAACAAATAATTATTGAATACCTATTGGGTGTTGGTGAGGAGGCTATAAATATGGGTAAGTCATGAAGCCTGCCCTTGAAGAAGTTATAATAAAATGGAGGAGATGAAAAAATGTTACTACAAGGTCAAATGCTGAAGGAAATAAAGACTATGATATGTCAGGATCAGTTGAAGAAACTGGGAAACTGTAACTTGAAGGAACTAGGAAAATGTAACTGGAAGAGAAAAGATTTAGAAAGATGCAATCCCTTTCTTAAAGTATTTGAGAGGCTCTAAAATGGAAAATGGATTGGACTTTTTCTACTGGAGGACAAAATGAGAAATAATGCATAGAAGCTATAAGAAGACAATTATTTTAATGTGATTTTTAATAAATATATTCTTAACAATCAAGCTTTCCCAAGTTGGAATGAATTTTCTTGAAAGGTAGTGAGCTCCATCTCCATCACTAGAAAATCTCAAGCAAAGACTGTCCAAGATGTTTTGGATGAGATTCCTGTTTCTTGATAGGTTAGACAAGATGACTAGTGTTCAAGCACTGAGGTGCTATGATTCTAATAGGAAAGTGAAATAAGCACAGTTTGTTCTGAGGTGGCTGAGTGGACTTAGTTGCTAAGTAAATGTGAAAGTAGAGGAGTCATTCAATTTCTTAACTGATCAGTAATTTACCCAAGTATATTGGGCTGAATCATTTTCTCCTATCCCCTTTAATAGGGCAAAGAGGGGTTGGTAATAAACTTCCAGAGGAATGTCCTCTTTTGGTTTATATAACACACAATTATATAATCCTTCCTCCCAGGAACCCTGTGAGCTCAGTAAAATGCCATTATCACAATTTTACAGACAAGGATAGAAATGGTAAAGTCAGAACATGAACCCATGTCTTCTTTCTCAAAATGCAGTTATTTCTACTCAACTGACATAGGTAGAATCGACTATCCCTTGCTTCGTACTCACACCCAAATACTCTACATAGCTTTTTCTATGAATTTAATGCCTTAGATTTCTAATTCAGAGTTCTTTTCCTTACCTTATAGTTGGGTTTCTCCTGAGAGAGATATGGGATATTATAGGGATAAGTGCATTTAGTATATTTAAATATTTAGTATGTTTAGGTATATTTATTTATTTAAGTATATTGAGCCCAACATTTAGAGTGAGAGAGCACAGAGTCACAGAGACACAAAGAATGACAGAGGTCCACAGACAGACACACATAAAGACAAAGAGACATAGCCACCACCTCACTTAAGGAGCTGAAACAGGAAGAAGTACAGAAAGCCAAAGGGAAGGAATAAAACTATGTTCCTGTTGAGAATTAATAGGAGAGGGCAGCTAGGTGGCGCAGTGTATAAAGCACCGGCCCTGGATTCAGGAGTACCTGATTTCAAATCCGGCCTCAGACATTTGATACTTACTAGCTGTGTGTCCTTGGGCAAGTCACTTAACCCCCACTGCCCCACAAAAAAAAAAAAAAGAAAGAAAGAAAATTAATAGGAGAAAGTCCCAGTGTTTGAAACTCAGAGGAGATAAAACTGGGAGTAGTCTAATTTTTAGCATAGAGTTAATTTTCCTTATATAATGGGAGAACCACTACTTCACTGGTCAATTTCAATTACTGAGGGATTAGAAATACTATTGTTGTTGCCCTCAGGCTCCCATTCAGTGCATTCCCCCAAATCAATAACCAGTTAACATCTCCCCAATAGAATCTAATCAATTAATATCAATTAGCTTTTACAAAGATATATTTACTGGAAAAATGTAACAAAGACTGAAATACAATAACATTCCAAAAGGAGATCACATTTTCCTCTTCTTCCTTAGTACCTGAAGAAAGTGGGCTCAAACTTGAAGTAATTCATACAAAACACACCCCACCTCAACCAACTTCAATTCCGGCTGTGACATAGCTGATGGATAAATTGCTCCCTTGTTTTCAGGACACAGTGTCTTAGCTGTCAAATTGATTCGCTGCTGGGCTGGATCAAAAAAGTCACCCCTTAGAGCTGGTTCCTCACTGAACTCAGCTATTGCTACTACTAGCAACTACTGGGTAAGGTTACCTTTGATGCCTTTTCCAACCTTCAAAAGCTCACAAAGATGTAACTTGTTCACTGTGAATGACTTAGCTATTGTCACAATACAATGATCCAAGACAATCCCAAAGGACTCATGATGAAAAATACTATCTGCCTCCAGAGAAAGAACTAATGACATCTGAATACCAACTGAAACATACTATTTTTAACTTTTTCTTCCTTCCTTCCTTCCTTTTTTCCTTTTTTGCTTCCTTCCTTCCTTCCTTCCTTCCTTCCTTCCTTCCTTCCTTCCTTCCTTTCCTTCCTTCCTTGCTTGTTTTCTTCCTTCTTTCTTTCCTTCCTTCCTTCCCTCCCTCCTTCTTTCTTCCTTTTCTTCCCTTCTTCTTTTATGGTTTGAGTTTTCTTTCACAAAATGACTAATATGTTTTACATGATCACATATGCATAACCTATATCAGATTTCTTACCATCTCTGGAAGCAGAGGGGAGAGGAAGGGAGGGATAGAATTTGGAAATAAAAACAAAAAGTATTAAAAATTATTCTTACATGTAATTGAGGGAGAAATGTTATTTTTAAAAATATGTACAAAAAAAAGATGTAACCTGTTTCATTCCATCTCTGATACTCATTAGCCTAAACCAGGAAAAGAGAAAGAGAATAAACATGTCATAGACATAAGAAAGAGAGGTATCGTTTAAGCTAGCCATGACAGTAGGCTACTGCTGTTGCTACTACATCTCTTCCAACCTAGAAGCCTGAAGCATTTCATCTTATTATTTCAAAATTAAAAGCTACCAGGGCAGACAGGGGAAGAGAAAGAGGTGTGGGGGGGGCTAGAAAGGTGGGAAGGAGGGAGGGAGGGAGAGAAGGAGGGAGAGAGACAGAGACAGAGACAGAGACAGAGACAGAGAGAGATTTGTTGAAGTTTTAAAAAATCACTGACCTCACTGGTATGGGCCCTCCCTCCTAACACACATATTGCAATTCTTCCATGCCTTTGTATCCAGTCTTCCTGAGTTTCTGTAGCTAAATGAATTCCAATTTTAGTAACCAGCCCTTCAGTGATGAATTTCTGCTTACTTAACTAGTATTCTCAGGCTACAGGTCCATAGCTTACTTCACCTCCTAAAATGTAAAATCCCCCTCCTCATCCCCCTCCTCATCTTCCTCCTCATCCCTAACTAGGCTCTTCAGCCCTCTCTCTGAAATTGCAGAGCATGCTACTTCCTGATTCCCTCTCATTACATTCTTTTGGAGACAATGGGCTACCTGTGAGTAGCTTGGCTTGGTTGTAGAAGGAAGAAGGGAAGTATTCATTAAGTATCTACTATGTGCCAGACACTGTACTGAGCGCTTTATAAATATTATCTTATTTGATCTTCACAACAACCCTGTGAGGGAAGTGCTATTATTTTCCTCACTTTACAACTGAGGAAACTGAGGTAGATAGTACTTATTTGAATTATCCAGGCTCATATAGCTAAGTGTCTGATGCCAGATTTGAACGCATGTCTTCATGACTCTAGGTTCAGCACTTTATCTACTGTGCTAACTAACCCAACAATGGCTGAGTCTACTGCCTGTCCATTACTTAGACTAACAGATAGAAAATTGAAAAGGACCTCACAGGTCATCTAGTGCAACCCCATTTTGTTTACCAAGAGGTCAACCAGTAACAGGTTAAGTGACTTACCCAAGGTGACACAGGTAACAAGTATTAGTGGTGGAATTTGAACCCACTTCCTCTGACCCCAGAGCCAGCTCCCTTTATTCTCCACTATTTCCAGCTTTGCAGAAGCTAGTGTCACCTTTTAAAATTTAAAGTAACCTCTACACCAAGGTGAAATACCAGAGAGCTTTGCTGGTGACCATAGCAGAGGTATAACAAACACCGTATAGAGCAGAGAGGCAAATGAAGGGGTAAAGTAGGGCCAAGAAAGGGCCAAGGAAGTTTCCTTCTATCCCTCCAGCTCTAGGATTCTATGGTTCTTGGTGGGGAAGCCTAGGAGGTCATACCAGAAAAAAGAAAAAAAAATACTATCTGATTTCCCTTTAAGCCAGCTTTTTCACTTGCTTCAAGTCTTTATTGATTGACTACAAGGGCACCCAGCCACAACCAAAATAATTACCCGTGATTTCCCTACTCCTAAGGAACATGGTGGGGAGGGGAGCAGGGTAGACCATAAGGAACCAGCATGCCTTGAAATCCTAAAGAGAGAGATGTGAGACTGCATTAGAGAGCATTCTTTTCCCTCTTCAGGAGGTGCCAGCAGAGGGCTGAGTTTGATGCCAAGCCTATAACCACCATATGTGAGTTTATTTTGGTAACAGCCCAAGTTAATGAATATCTCTGCCCATTTTTTCTCCCTATTAACTTGTTTGAGTTTCTCTGTTAAGATAAAGTTAACAAACATCACTGCGCTTGTGGATCTGTATAATTGTACCCTTTTCCCATCTCTTAAGCCTATGGGCAGTACCAGGATTAGGGATGGGCAAAGTAGACACCTGCCTAGCGTGGGACATGCAGTGGGTAAAACAAAGGGCACTTTTTAATGTGACATTTTTATCGGTCCTATTATCGAAATGCCAGAAAATTCCATTCCCGGTGGCATAGAGACTTTTTTTGTAATATCGTCAAGTCCTATGTGTGCCAATGAAGGTCTGAAGTCTGCAGTGCAGTTTGCTAATTTATAGATCAGGGATAATTGTGCTCAGGCTACCAGCCTTATAGGATTTTTGTGAGAACGGGTCTGTACAAAATGGAATCATGTCCAAAGTGGAGTTGTCCTTTGGTTGCGATTTTCAAATCTGTCTGAGAGTGTCCCTACTCTACTTACAGACTAATTTCAGGCAGACTTGGGAAACCAACATGTGTGGTCTAAGGAGAAGAATAACTGCGTTTTTATAAGTAGGGGATGCTTTAACTTTCTTAGACTTACAGTCATCTCTCCTGAAGGGTTCTACATGTACAGATCAACCCACAGTGATAAGAGCTGTCCAAAGATGGAACTGGCTGTCTCACAAGATAATGAGTTATCTATCAGTGAAAGTCATCAAACAAATCCTGCTGCCCACTTGTCAGGAATGATGAAAGGGGAATCCTTATTCATGGGGGTTCAGCTAGTCGACAGTGATAATGATAGCTGTCATTTGTAGAGAATTTTAAAGATTGAAAAACACATTATAGGCATTATTTCATTTGATCCTCAAAACAACCTTGCAAGGTGGTGCTTTGTCTCCACAGATTAAGAAACTAAGGTTAGTGCTCAAGGTCAGAGCTAGTGTTTTCCTGAGGTAGAATTTGAACCCACGTCTGCACTGATCACAGAATCAGAGACTACTCATTCTGCCTCATCTGTTACCAGAGGTGACTGATGTTACCAAATAATTCATATACACATACATATATATGCATACCTATGTACAATATACAATATATTGATATGATGTGATCTAATATAATTAATATAAATCATTATCGTATATGCATGTGTATCTATGGATATGTAATAGATATGTAATACACACATACATATGTATAGATACATATGTATGTGTATATATTATGTGTTCATGTATGTGTGGGTCTGTATATTCATACAGACATATGCTTTCTTGTGACTTTACAAACTTTTGACAATCCCATGCAATAGCCCACTGAAATTTCATAATGTAGGTGTTATAATTAGCCTTAGGCTCCCTGATCAGAGCTGCCCCTCCCTGATCAGAGGCTGCTGGAGGCCTCTGAGACAGGCTAAGCTGCCCGCACGAAAAGCTGGAGAGACACTGGGGTTTGCTTTGTCCAGCCCCCAGCTCTCGGCCGAGGGCAGCATGGGCTCAGCTGGCCCTGGGAGGGACCAGCCTGAGTTTCACCTGAGAGAAGAGGTTAATAAAAGGAGACACTGGGGGTTCGCAAGGGCATGGAGTAAGGGGCTGTTCCGGGGTCACTACAGTGCAGAGAGGGAAGTTAGATGAAAAGGGGGAACACTGGAAGAAGGTCAGTTGGTACAGAGACGATAAGGATATGCAGGGGGACGCTAATAAAGCTGCAGGTGAGGCTGACAGAGAAAGTGGAGAGTTCGTTGGCCGAAGTTTCAGGTTGTATATTTTATTTTTCTGTAATCTTATTTTTAAATTGTACCTCATAAATAAACTCTCTGATATTAAATTGGAAGAGACTTCTTAATCTTTTGCTTATCAATTTGGGAGAAGCAGTGTGGAAATTTTTAAACAGCCCTAACAGACTGGCTTAGACAATTAATATCAGTCAGATAGCCAGCCAGTCAAAAGTCCACAGATTAGGCCACCAGTTAAATTAAAATATTTTTAAAATAACAACCCATTGAGGAACTTCAGCAGTACACTGAACAGCTGATATCAAATCTCTTTGTGCTTCAGCCTTCTCTCTGTAGAGTAGCAAATAATATTTGACCTGCACACCTCACGAAATGTTGTAAAAATGAAATAACAGGGTGTAGACGAAGCAATGTATGCAAGACACTTTGTAAAATTCATCTTCCTTTCCTGGCTCTGTTTCTAACTTTTTGGACATTTCCATTATGCCTCTGGAACACCCCGCTGTCATGCTGATCCACTTCTCCTTTTGCTGAGTTCCCCCCAGGTTTGCCATCTTGGGAAAGGGCCTAGGCCAGTTAATATTCATTCAAATCCCTTTTGACTCTGCTTATAACCATTTGGACTTTGAAACCACACCCTGGGTAGATAGCTTTCACCCCTTTCTTCCTTCTCACCACTTTTCAGCTCCCTTCTGGGTGCTCTCTTCTCACATTAGAATGTAAGTTCTTCAAAGGACAAGGACTGTCTTTCTTTTGGCTTGCATTTGTATCCCCAGCACTTAGCATAGTGCCTAGCATCTATCAAGTACTTAATAAAAAGATTCTTGCCTTGTCTTGCCAAGTAGTGATGGACAAATTTAGGTTGCCATGATTATGCACCTATAATGAACCTGAACACCACCCAATCCAAGGCAAGCTTGCCTCAGAGAATGGGAAGAAAGAATCTTCATAGGCCAGAAGACTCCAGAGCTAAGCCTCTGTCTCTGGTCCAGTTTTCAGTGAAGACATCTGGTTCATGGGACTAAACCCATGGTAGATTCTTGGGCAACCAGACACCTCAATGCCAACAGTTCGTCATTAGTGCTGTAGAAGTAGCCAGACAAGGTTTACTTGGCATAAGATGCCATGCATTACTTTATGGGAAATTAATCTTCCAATTAATATCACCTAAACATGTTAGGTCTCTGGAGGCCTGGCTCAGGAATAAATAGGAAAAAACAGAATGATGCATCTCTACTTGGGTCATGGGCAGTAATGACTTACACTGCAGACCCAGAACTGCCACCCATATCTATAATTTACTGCTTTACAATTTCTGAGGTATTTCACCCCTAAGGGTTAAATAGGAGTCAGACACATTTCAACTCAATGCAAATGTGATTCAGAGACTCCAAAGGCACTCCTATCAAATAGATTGGGATTACTCCTGGGAACTGACTAGATTACATCATCATCTTTTTTTTTTCCCCCTGGCACTTCACACCAACATGGAGTAAATCCAGGATCAACTCCAAAGTAAATGCTTTAATGCCTTAATGTTTCATGTCTAGATTTCATGAAAAGTGGGAAATAGGGCCCTCCTCCTTCTTAGGTATTCAATGCACAGTAATAACAGGTATGGGACAGCCTTTAACTCCTCCACCTCTGAAAATGCATAATGTCAGTCAGGCAACAAATCTTTATGGATCATTTGTTACATGGCAAGCTATATGCTAAGCTGGAACTACAAATAATCATAATAGGAAGCATTCACATGATATTTTACAAATATTATCTCTGTTGATCCTCACATCAACCCTGGAGAGCTAGGTGTTATTTTTATCTCCATTTTACAAATTAGGAAAATGAGACTGAGAGGGGTCTAACGATGTGCCCTGGGTCACATCACTAAGTATCTGAGGCTGGATTTGAGCATTTATCATAGGCATTCATACCCAGCCCATGTTCTAAAATCCCACCTTCTACAGCCTTCCCCAACTCCTTAATTCCAGTTCCTTACATCTGTCGATGTTTTCCCCTAACTATCCTGTATATGGATTACTTTATTTTTGTTTGCATGCTGTCTCCCCCATTTAGATTGCAAGCTCCCCGAGGGCAAGGACTGTCTTTTGCCTCTTTTTGTATCCCCACTGGCATAGAGCCTGGTAGTAGTAGGCAATGTTTATTGATTAGTTGGTGGATTGCTTCTGCTCTCTAATTACCTTCCTCTTGCATTGTCGAAACAACTCATAGTAACAGAATTGAGGGTTGGCGAACTCCATATCTCCTGTTGCCCTGCTCCCCACTCCCACCCCCATCCTACCTTGCGATATGGCTCTAGTCCTCCAGCTACAGGACAATCCTCTGCCTTCTCCAAATTATACAATGGTCTTCACCCTGGGAGATCAATGCCTGACTCACAAATTCATGAACTCTTGGAAACTCTAGTATCTGGAAAACCCCAACACAATTGACCCATCACATAACCTCTGGGTGGGAAATATTCATTCTCATTATTACCAAGTCTCTGACCTCTATGGTAAATAATAAAACATAACAGAAGGGCAGAAGAAGAAAGCTGTAAATTGCAAGTCAAGGAACTCCCCTTTCAGACTCACTTGCTCAAGTAAATGCCATTTGCCCCATGCTTCTGCAAACCACCATTTTTTTGCTAGGTGGAAATGGGGAAAGGAGAAATCCCATCCTGCTGTATGGCACACTTCTCACTTGCATTCTAAGGCAGAGGGAGCACAGTAAAAGAAAAAGGATTTGAGCCTTTTTCACGATTCACTTTTATAGACCACAAAGGGACCCTCAACAAGAGTCTAATTCTCCTGATCCTCAGGCAACCAATTATCAAAATGCAGTCATTCTCTTAAAACCAATCAGTAAGGTGTCAAGAGGTAAGCCCATATTCATTGGAAGTTCTCATCAGATTCCTTCAGCAAGGTCCAAATTAATTAACCCCATTGAGTTAATTGGGGAAAACTCAAATGAATCAGGTCTACACACATACACACACATACACACATACACACACACACACACACACACACACACACACACCTTTTTTTTGTTTTGTTTTGTTTTTTTGTTTTTTTTTTTTAGTGAGGCAATTGGGGTTAAGTGACTTGCCCAGGGTCACACAGCTAGCAAGTGTTAAGTGTCTGAGGCCGGATTTGAACTCAGGTACTCCTGAGTCCAAGGCCAGTGCTCTATCCACTGTGCCATCTAGCTGCCCCACACACACCCCTTTTTAACAAAGCTGCCAAAAGCAGAATCAACATTTTGGGAGATGTTGGGGGGAAGGGAGGGATAGGAGGGCTCATCATTTGTCACTTGGATTATTGCAACAGCCTCCTAAATTATCTCCCTGAATGATGCCTCTCACTACTGTGGTCCATCCTAATGGCCAAAGTTGATTTTCCTAAGTGGAGATTAAACTATTTACTCCTTCTCAGCCAATTGCAGTGGCTTATTATTGCCTCCAGAATATTAGCTTTTAAAGTCACTCACAACCTGACCCCAACCCAACTTTCTAGCTTCAATGGATATTACTGCACCTCCTGCACTCTTCAGTCCAGAGAAACTGGCCTTCTCTCTGTTCCTTGCTAGCTGCCATCTTTGTTTGTGCCTTTGAATTGGTTATCTTCTTCCCCCACTAGAATGTACTCCTTCCTTACCCTACTCTCACAGAGTCCCCCAACTCAGACACCCTCTTCTGCAGAATGTCTTTCCTGATCCCCCAATTGCTAGTGCCCTCCAAATAACCTTGTATTTAATTACTTTGTATTTATACATATATGCTTTATATGTATGCTATACATATGTGTGCTCGTGTATATATGTATGTATGTATTTCTTGTCTCCCTTATTAAAATGTAAGATCATTGAAAATAGGAGTTGTTATATTCTTAGCTTAGCAGATAGTATGGGAATCACATAAATGCTTATTACCTTCCCTTCTTTTGTACTTTTATCTTTAGCACCTAGCTCAGTGCCTGGCACATAGTAGATGCTTAATAAATACTTGCTGATTGATTGATTCTATATTTTCTTCTCCCTTCTCCAGGAAAGCTCTTTTTTTTTTTTTTTTTAGTGAGGCAATTGGGTTTAAGTGACTTGCCCAGGGTCACACAGCTAGTAAGTGTTAAGTGTCTGAGGCCGGATTTGAACTCAGGTACTCCTGACTCCAGGACCGGTGCTCTATCCACTGCAGGAAAACTCTTTTTAAATCTCTCCAAGCTGCCCTCAGCAGCAAGCAGGTGAAGAATTTTCACAGCTTGGGAGGAAGCAAATTAGAAGCAATTATAATTAAGATTGCCCCACCTTTTGCACAAAAATGCAGTGCATGTGAGACATCCCAAAACCACAGAATTGGAATAATAATGCTAGGGCCATATGATTTTATTTTATTTGATTGTTTTATTGAGTCCTTCTTTTATATCACTAGCATTTTTATATATGCACTGAATCCAGTGAGCCCTCCCTTACAACAAAACTTACACACACACACACACACACACACACACACACACACACACCAACAAAACTAACACATAGACTACACTTGACAAAATTCCACACATATATTGTCCCACTCTGTCTGTTAAGAAAGGAGGGAGATGCATTTTCTCATTTTTTCTCCTGGAACAAGCTTATCACTATAATTATACAACATTCACTTTTTTTTTATGTATGAGGTATTTTATTTTTTCCATTACATGTAAAGATAGTTCTCAACTTTTGTTTATACATGCTTTACAATTTCAGATTTTTCTCCCTCCCACCCCTCCCTCCCCCCTCCCCTAGACAGCAGGTAATCTGATATAGGTTATATCTATATATCTCTATACATATACATATAGATATATAGATATATACACACACACATATATATACACATAATAACATTAATCCTATTTCTGCATTAATCCTGTTACAAGAGAAAGAATCAGAGCAGTGATGCAAAACCTCAAAATAGAAAGAAAAAAAAAAACCAACAGCACCCAAAACAAAAGAAATAATATGGTTCAATCAGCATCTATACTCCACAGTTCTTTCTTTCTTTTTTTTTTCTTGGATTTGGAGATCCTCTTCTATCATGAGTTCCCTGGAACTCTTCTGTACCATTGCATTGGTGAGAAGAATATAGTCCATCACAGTAGATCAACACTCAATGTTGATGATACTGTGTACAATGTTCTTCTGGTTCTGCTCATCTCACTCATCATCAGCTCACGTAAGACCCTCCAGGTTTCTCTGAACTCTTCCTGCTCATCATTTCTTACAGCACAATAGTATTCCATTGTATTCATATACCACAACTTGTCCAGCCATTCCCCAATTGATGGGCACCCCCTCAACTTCCAATTCCTTGCTACCACGTAAAGAGCAGCTATAAATATTTTTGTACATGTGGTTCCCTTTCCCCCTTCCATGATTTCTTTGGGCAAAAGACCTAAAAGTGGGATTGCTGGGTCAAAGGGTATGCACAGCTTTATTGCCCTTTGGGCATAATTCCAAATTCCTCTCCAGAATGGTTGGATCAGCTCACAGCTCCACCAACAATCAACATTCACTTTTTATTGCCTCACTTAAATCCAATTCACACATGAGTCAAGGTCCTCTTTGAAAATAAAAGATGAATAATTTTCCTTTCCTTTTACATTATACGAGTCAATGGATAAACATATCTTGATTCTGCTTTCCTTACTTTGAATCAGTCCATATAACTCTTTCCATATTTCCCTGAATACTTTTTTGTCATTTTTTATGACTTAGTCATAGTCTGTTACATTCATGTATAACAAATGGTATCACTATTTTCCAAGAGATCAGCAACTACTTTTTTCTACTTCTTTGTTATCCTGAAATTGCAAATACAAACATTTTGCTATGCAAATACAAATATTTTGGTATTCAGTGGAATCTCTGGATTTAAAAGTAATGAATAATTTTGACTATTATAAACACCCAAAATACTACAAAGGACATATAAGATATTATCTGCATTCAGAGGAAGAAATGATAAATAGAAATATGTATAGAATGGCTTTACATATGTATGTGTATGTGTATATGTATATACATGTCTGGGCCTAATAGTAGCCATTTCTAGGATGGAGGGGGCAGAGAAAGAAAGGGAAAAAAATAAATTTTCATGATAATTTTATTCTATATTTAAAAGGAATAGTATGTTGGACATAGTAGATATGCAGTTTCCTGTGCAATAATTTTTTTTATTATACTATGTTATGGACGTGCTTATTTTATTTCATAGATTAAAAATAAAATAAATAAATAAAATAGCCATATTTTATTCATCTTTATCATAATTCTAAATTTACTTTCCAGAATGGTTGGACCAATTCACAGTTCTACCTTAAGTAAAATAATGTGGCTGTTTTTCTATAGAAAATCTGCATCATGGGATTTTATAACTAAAAATGTGCATAGACATTATCTAATATGAACAATTTATTTTATTGATATGTGAACTATGTCCAATAGAGATCAAGTGACATGACTAAGATGACTCATAAGGACTATGGAAGAGGAATGATTTGAACTCAGGTAAACTGATGCCAAACTCATTGCCCTTTCCATTGTATCAAGCCTCCTCTTTTCAAGTTGGAGAGCTGTCCACATTGAGCCACAAGACCAAATTCCTGGGCAGGCTCATACCAGGACCATTCTACTTCTAACTCTGAGGTTATTTGGAGCAGAGAAGAATTAATATCCTGAAAAGCAGCTAACAAAAAAGCAATTCTATGGGACAGAGAGGAGGAAGGGTGGGGGAGAAAGAGGAGGAGGACAATAAGAACAAGAGCAAGAACAAGAATAAGAATAAGATTAGAATGAAGAGGAGGAAAAGCAGGAGCAGGAGCAGAGAAGCAAGAGGAGGAGGAGGAGGAATATAGATCAGGTCTGCCACAATTAATATGAAGAAAATGTGTTATTGTTGTTCAATTTTCACCTCTTTGTGACTCCATTTTGCGTTTTCTTGGCAAAGATACTAGAATGGTTTGCCATGTCCTTTTACAGTTCATTTTACAGATAAGGAAACGAAGTCAAACAAATGACTTGCCCAGGGTCACACAGCTAGTAAGTACCTTAGACCAGTTTTTAACTCAGGAAGATGAGTCTTCCTGAATCCAGTCTGGAACTCTATTAACAGTTTCATCCAGCTGTCCCACAGAGAAAATAATAAAGCCTTAATATTTAGGTGAGACAGACATATTTTTAGATTAGGCTGAAACCCCACAGGTAGACAACTCTTAATTAACAGAGGTCTCCTGTGAAGTACCCCAGGGATCTGTCTTTGGTTCCATAATATTGAACATTTTATCAGTTACTTTAAGATATAGATAGCTGCTCATTAAGTGTGAATAACTCAAAGCTAGGAAGGATAATTATTATTTTGTTTGATGTGATCCAAAATGATTTCAATGAGCTAGAACAAAGAGAATCATCTAATCATATGAAGTTTAAGAGATAAATATAAACTCATAGAATCATCTCATGAATAATACAGTAATAGATAAAATGTATACAGCACATTAAAGTTTTCAAAACATTTTACATATATTATCTCATTTGGTGAGTTAGAGATAGGGACTAGAATCACAGAAACTTAGAACCTCCAGAAGTTATCTAGTTCAACTTTGTATGAATGCAGCGATCTCATCCAGGTTGTCCTCAACAGGTACCCATCCAGCCTTGGATTTAACATTTCCAGTGAGGGGGAAGTCATTGAAGGATCCAGTTTCACTGTTGAATAGTTCTTGAGTTTATGTCATATGATGATTCCCAGAAGAAAATGGGGACACTGAGCTTGGAGGACAGGAGACTCAGGGTTGGGGTGGGGGAACATGAGAGCCATTTTCAAGGACATGAAAGGTGCTCATGTGGAAGAAGAATTAGAATTATTCTGCCTGGTGCTCGCTTCGGCAGCACATATACTAAAATTGGAACGATACAGAGAAGATTAGCATGGCCCCTGCGCAAGGATGACACGCAAATTCGTGAAGCGTTCCATATTTTTTCATAGAATCAGAGGATAAAATCATCATTGAAAGAATCCATCGATCACCTCCTGAAAGAGACCCCAAAAGGAAAACTCCAAGGAATATTGTAGCCAAATTCCAGAATTATCAGGTGAAGGAGAAAATACTCCAAGCAGCCAGAAAGAAGCAATTTAAATATCATGGAGCCACAGTCAGGATTGCTCAGGACCTGGCAGCTTCAACATTAAAGGACCGCAAGGCTTGGAATATGATATTCCGGAAGGCAAAGGAGATTGGATTGCAGCTGAGAATCTATTACCCAGCAAAAATGTGCATTTTCTTTCAGGGGAAAAGATGGACATTTAATGACATTGGGGACTTTCAATCTTTCCTGGTGAAAAGACCAGAACTGAATAGAAAATTTGATCTCAACATACAAGACTCAAGAGAAGTTTAAAAAGGTAAACAGAGGGGGAAAAAAAAGTTACCCTATTAGGTTAAACTGTTTATATCCCTACACAGGAAGATAATACTCATAACTCTTAAGAACTGTAAATGTATTTGGGCAGAGAGAAGGACTTTATATAGAGGGTATAAATATAAATTGTCTTTGATGTGATGATACAAAAGAATTAAGGGGATAAAAAGGGAGTCTATGGGGAGGAGAGGAAAGGGGAGGTGGAATGGGATGAATTATATCATATGAAGAGGTGGAAAAAAACCTATTATAATAGAGGGAAAGAAAGGAGGGGGGAACATGGTTTCAACCCTATTCTCATTAGATTTGACTCAAAAAGGGAATAACATATACCTTCATTGGGATAAAGAAACTTAACTCATTCTTTAGGGAAACAAAAGGGGAAGGGAAAGGGGGGGACTGATAGAAGGGAGGACAAAAGCAAGGGAGAAAAGGGTAAAGAAAAGAGAGGGGGTGATAAAAAGGGAGGGCAGATTGGGGGAGGCAGGGGTAAGAAGTAAAACGTCGGTGAGGAGGAATAGGGTGAAAGAAGGGGGGAAAAGTACAAAGGGGGTAAATAGAATGGAGGGGAATAGACAGTCAGTAATAATAACTGTGAATGTGAATGGGATGAACTCTGCTATAAAACGGAAGCGAACTGCAGAGTGGATTAAAAACCAGAACCCTACAATATGCTGTTTACAAGAAACACATTTGAAGCAGAGAGATACACACAGAGTAAAGGTAAAAGGCTGGAGCAGAATATATTATGCCTCAGCTAAAGTAAAAAAGGCAGGGGTAGCAATCCTTATCTCAGACAAAGTGCAGGCAAAAATAGATCTCATTAAAAGAGATAAGGAAGGAAATTACATCTTACTTAAAGGTACTATAGATAATGAAGTAATATCAATATTGAATATGTATGCGCCAAGTGGTATAGCATCCAAGTTCTTAGAGGAGAAGTTAAATGAGTTACAAGAGGAATTAGATAGTAATACTATACTAGTGGGGGATCTGAATCTCCCCCTCTCAGAATTAGATAAATCTAGCCAAAAAATAAATAAGAAAGAAGTGAAAGAGGTGAATAGATTACTAGAAAAGTTAGACATGATAGATGTCTGGAGAAAATTGAATGGGGATAGAAAGGAATATACCTTTATTCTCAGCAGTACATGGCACATTTTCAAAAATTGACCATGTATTAGGGCACAAAAACATCATAGTCAAATGTAGAAAGGCAGAAATAGTAAATGCATCCTTCTCAGATCATGATGCAATAAAAATTACATGTAAGAAAGAGCCAGGGAAAAGTAGAATGAAAATCAATTGGAAACTAAATAATTTCATTCTAAAGAATGAATGGGCCAAACAAGAAATCATAGAAACAATCAATAACTTTATCCAAGAGAATGACAATAATGAGACAACATACCAAAATCTATGGGATGCAGCCAAAGCAGTGCTTAGGGGAAAATTTATAGCTCTAAATGCTTACATGAATAAGAAAGAGAAAGAGGAGATTAATGAATTGGGCATGCAACTTAAAAAGCTAGAAAAAGAACAAATTAGAAATCCCCAATTAGACACTAAATTAGAGATCCTGAAAATTAAAGGAGAAATCAATAAGACTGAAAGCAAAAAAACTATAGAATTAATCAATAAAACTAAGAGCTGGTTTTATGAAAAAACCAATAAAATAGATAAAATACTGGTTAATTTGATTAAAAAAAAGAAAGAAGAAAACCAAATTACCAGTATCAAAAATGAAAAGGGTGATGTTACCACCAATGAAGTGGAAATTAAAGCAATAATTAGGAAATATTTTACCCAACTGTATGCCAATAAATTTGACAATCTAAATGAAATGGATGAATATTTACAAAAATACAAACTGCCCAGGTTAACTGAAGAGGAAATAAAATCCTTAAATAAACCCATATTAGAAAAAGAAATTGAACAAGCTATTAATGAACTCCCTAAGAAAAAATCCCCAGGGCCAGATGGGTTTACGGGTGAATTTTACCAAACATTTAAAGAACAATTAATTCCAATATTATACAAATTATTTGGAAAAATAGGTGAAGAAGGAGTTCTACCAAATTCGTTTTATGACACAAATATGGTGGTGAAACCAAAACCAGGCAAAGCAAAAACAGAGAAAGAAAATTATAGACCAATTTCCCTAATGAATATTGATGCTAAAATCTTAAATAAGATATTAGCAAGGAGATTACAGCAAGTGATCACCAGGATAATACACTATGACCAGGTGGGATTTATACCAGGAATGCAGGGCTGGTTCAACATTAGGAAAACTATTAACATAATCAACCACATCAATAAGAAAACCAACCAAAATCATATGATTATCTCAATAGATGCAGAGAAAGCTTTTGACAAAGTACAGCACCCATTCCTAATAAAAACACTAGAGAGTTTAGGAATAGGGGGAGCTTTCCTTAGAATAATAAACAGTATCTACCTAAAGCCATCAGCAAGTATTATATGCAATGGAGATAAATTAGAGGCCTTCCCAATAAGATCAGGGGTGAAACAGGGATGTCCATTATCACCCCTATTATTTAATATTGTCCTAGAAATGTTAGCTTTAGCAATCAGAGAAGAGAAAGGAATTAAAGGAATTAGAATAGGCAAGGAGGAAACAAAACTATCACTCTTTGCAGATGATATGATGTTATACTTAAGGAATCCTCGAGAATCAAGTCAAAAATTACTTGAAACAATTAACAACTTTAGCAAAGTAGCAGGATATAAAATAAATCCACATAAATCATCAGCATTTCTATACATGACCAACAAAGTCCAGCAGCAAGAGATAGAAAGAGAAATTCCATTTAAAGTAACGGTAGGTAATATAAAATACTTGGGAGTCTACTTGCCAAGACAAACCCAGGAACTCTATGAACACAACTACCAAACACTCTTCACACAAATCAAATTAGATCTAAATAATTGGAAAGATATCAATTGCTCATGGATAGGCAGAGCTAATATAGTAAAAATGACAATACTGCCTAAATTAATTTACTTATTCAGTGCCATACCAATCAGGCTACCTAAAAATTATTTTATACAGCTAGAAAAAATAATAACAAAATTCATCTGGAAAAACAAAAAATCAAGAATATCCAGGGAAATAATGAAAAAAATTCACAGGAAGGTGGGTTAGCGGTACCAAACCTGGAGCTTTACTATAAAGCGGCAGTCATCAAAACTATCTGGTACTGGCTAAAAAATAGAGTGGTAGATCAATGGAATAGGCTAGGCTCAGGAAATGCAGTAGTAAATGACACTAGTAATGTAGTGTTTGATAAACCCAAAGATTCCAGCTTCTGGATAGGAACTCAGTATTTGACAAAAACTGCTGGGAAAAACTGGAAGATAGTATGGCAGAAATTAGGCTTAGACCAACATCTTACACCTTATACTAAAATAAGGTCAAAATGGATACATGATTTAGACATAAGAGGTGATACCATAGGTAAATTAGGAGAGAAAGGAATAGTGTACCTATCAGATCTTTGGAAAGGAGAACAGTTTTTGACCAAACATGAGATAGAGTATATTATAAAATGCAAAGTGGATGATTTTGATTATATTAAATTAAAAAATTTTTGTACAAACAGAAGCAATGCATCCAAAATTAGAAGGGAGGCAGAAAGCTGGGAAACAATTTTTGAGGCCAGTGCTTCTGATAAAGGCCTCATCTCTAAAATATATAGGGAATTAAATCAAATTTATAAGAATCCAAGTCATTCCCCAATTGAGAAATGGTCAAAGGATATGAACAGGCAGTTTTCTGATGAAGAAACCAAAGCTATCTATTCCCATATGAAAAAATGCTCTAAATCTCTAATGATTAGAGAGATGCAAATTAAAACAACTCTGAGGTACCACCTGACACCTATCAGATTGGCTAAAATGACAAAAAAGGAAGATAATAAATGTTGGAGAGGCTGTGGGAAAATTGGAACACTAATGCATTGTTGGTGGAGCTGTGAGCTGATCCAACCATTCTGGAGAGGAATTTGGAATTATGCCCAAAGGGCGATAAAGCTGTGCATGCCCTTTGACCCAGCAATCCCACTTTTAGGTCTTTTGCCCAAAGAAATCATGGAAGGGGGAAAGGGACCCACATGTACAAAAATATTTATAGCTGCTCTTTACGTGGTAGCAAGGAATTGGACGTTGAGGGGGTGCCCATCAATTGGGGAATGGCTGGACAAGTTGTGGTATATGAATACAATGGAATACTATTGTGCTGTAAGAAATGATGAGCAGGAAGAGTTCAGAGAAACCTGGAGGGTCTTACGTGAGCTGATGATGAGTGAGATGAGCAGAACCAGAAGAACATTGTACACAGTATCATCAACATTGAGTGTTGACCTACTGTGATGGACTATATTCTTCTCACCAATGCAATGGTACAGAAGAGTTCCAGGGAACTCATGATAGAAGAGGATCTCCAAATCCAAGAAAAAAAAAGAAAGAAAGAACTGTGGAGTATAGATGCTGATTGAACCATATTATTTCTTTTGTTTTGGGTGCTGTTGGTTTTTTTTTTCTTTCTATTTTGAGGTTTTGCATCACTGCTCTGATTCTTTCTCTTGTAACAGGATTAATGCAGAAATAGGATTAATGTTATTATGTGTATATATATGTGTGTGTATATATATATCTATATGTTGTGGTAAAATATGAAAGTTTTTAACATTCGGTTAGGATAACTGAAAGACGCCAGTTTTTCAAGGACCACCCTTTTGGGGAGGAGATGAACAGTCCGCCTGCTGCGCATGTCAGACTGCCTGCCGGGTACAGTCCGCCTGCTGCGCATGTCAGACTGCCTGCCGGGTTTTTTTTTTTTTGACTTCCGGGGTGGAGAGAACGGAAGTAGCTTTTTTTTTTGCCTGCTTGGCGGGACTCCTGACGGCGCGGCAGGGACTCTCTCGCTCTGTCAAAAGGTGGCCTTGTCGGTTTGGTGAGTTGTTATAAGGAATATAGACTAAGCTTAGACTTAAGACGATTTGTATTGTGTTTCTACTTTCCTATCCTTCTAACCAACATCACCTTGTGACTATCATAACTATAAATAAAAAGGTCTATCTAGAAAACCAAAACCTGCTTCCATTTACTAGTTTGGGAGATAAATTAAGGGAAAGGTTAAGTAGGGGAGATTTATGATCTAATATCCAATTTTAAATCTCACAGTTTGGCGACCCCGAAGGGACCTTAAGGACCCTCCCACCCTCCCTAGTTTGGCCATAAGCCGGCCAATTCGGTGGATTTTCCAAATTACCCCCCCCCCCCCACGGACTTTCCCTTTGTCTAATCTCCCTTAAAGACTTTAAGCCTCTAAGAGTCTTGCTTTAAACAGAAAAGCCAGCCCAGTTTAAAGGGCAAGATGCTCGAATATTCTACTATCCCTTTGATTTTTCTCATCGGAATGTATTGGGACAGCATAACATCCCGACTTAGAGGAATAGTTTACTCAATGGTCCTTCATAACATTATTGGTTTTTTCCTCATTCAGGCAGCAAAAAGTTTTTTGTATAATAGTATACGTGAGAATCTTTGGGAAAATACGTTTAATATAAGTAGAAATTTTATGCCTGCAATTGAAATACCTTTTAATACCACATCCATAGTTCATACGACTAAGGATTTTATTTTTTTTTGGTTTTTTTTTGTTTTTGTTATTATCATTGTTTTGTTATTATCATTGTTATGATATGGGGGAAATTCTCACATATGGAGAGAGACCTCGAAATGAAATTCTCACATATGGAGAGAGACCTCAAAATGGCTGTTTCTACTAGAGATGATCCAAGTTCAGAATCAGATCAGCAGAAACTACTCCCTCTGCAGGAAGCTATAGAACATAGTAAGAAGGGAGTGCCAATTCAAGTCAGAAAATATAGCCCCTTTAGACCAAGTGACTTGAGCGCATGGAAATCAATCATCCCTAGTTTTGAGAAAAATCCTAACACTGTAATTTCACAGTTAAGGACTATATTTAATGCATATCAACCCAGTTGGGCTGATGTTACTTGCCTTTTGGAAACTTTACTGTCCCCAACTGAGATTACAGATGTTATCTCAGCAGGAAATGCCCTTGTTGCGAAAGGTAAGGCCGATGTGGAATGGCCTCTAAAGGATCCAGAGTGGAATTATAATGATGATAGGGATTTCCAAAGATTAAAAGATGCTAGAGAAACACTTCTGAAGGGAATGGAATCTTGCTCTAGAAAACCGGAAAACTGGCAGAAATTTTTAAGCCTACCTCAGGAGGCTAATGAAAGACCAAACAGATTTTATGATAGACTTTGTGAGGCCACTAGACAGTACACCAGATTGGATCCAGTAGATTTAAGAGATTCCTGTATCATTCTCAACACATTTGTTTATAATTCACTGCCAGAAATACGCAGATACTTTCTGAAACAATGTCCAGACTGGAGAAATCTCTCAGTAGATAGAATTAAGGAACTTGCAAATTATGTCTTTGACTCACGTGAGGAAGATCCAGATCACCCTAAACAGAGCATTCTGGCACCAGCGATTACTAGTCAGCCATGTGGACACCGGAGCAAGGACACTAAGGTGTGTTGTTACTGTCGTAAGGAGGGGCATGAATTGAGAGAATGTAGGACTTGGAGAAGAAATTCTAATTCTAATTACAGGCGAAATCAAAATAGAAATAGATCTTTTTGGAGGAATACAGAAAGGCAGTACCAGAATAATGGTAACCAAGACCCCCCTCAGAAGAGGACACAGGAATGATGGTGTCTTGGGGAGGAATGGAACATAGATAATGAAAGCCATATATTCCCAGATCCGGATTTTTGAATGCACTTGTGCCAGTCCATTCACCTCCCCAGAGTAATGAACCACATGTCACCTTAAAAGTGGGGGAGACTTATTATGATTGTCTGCTAGACACAGGAGCCTCTAAATCAGTATTAGTAAGCAAACCAGATGCTGGGTGTAGACCTGTAGGATATTTGAATGTAGTGGGAGTCTCAGGAAAGAGCCAGAGAGTGGCAAAATTGAATCCTCGCATGGTATCTATGGGGCCCTTAACAGTAGAACATTCATTTTTACTCATGCCTGATGCCCCTGTAAATTTATTAGGTCGTGATCTCCTTTGCAAGCTTAGAGCAACCATATCTTGTGCTCCAGATGGGGCTGTCTCCTTACAATTGCCAGAGGATACTGTTCATTTATTACCAATTTTACTTACAGAAGCTCAAGGAACAGCAGGGGAGGTATCCAAAATCCCCTCTGACATTCCTGAGTCTTTATGGGCCTCATCCCCTAATGAGGTGGGGCTCCTTAAGTCTGCCATGCCTGTTACCTTTAAAGTTAAGGGGGGACCACCCCCCTCCATTCCACAGTATCCATTGTCTAGGGAAGCAATAGAAGGGATCACCCCTATAATTGAGGCTTTGAAAAGCCAGGGTATTATTATTCCATGTCATCACTCTCCATGCAATACTCCCATTTTGCCAGTTAAAAAACCCAAGCCTGGGCCAGATGGTAAACCTGTTTATCGCTTTGTGCAAGATCTTAGAGCGATTAATAATTATGTTATTCCTAGACATTCTATAGTCGCAAATCCGGCTATGATAATTTCCTCAATTCCCTATGAATCTACATGTTTCACAGTGGTAGACCTTTGCTCTGCCTTTTTCTCCATACCAGTACATGAGGACTTCCAATATTTATTTGCTTTTACCTGGAAAAATAGACAGTGGACCTGGACTAGACTCCCACAGGGATTTGTAGACAGTCCCACATTATTTTCCCAAATTTTACAGCAGGATCTGGCCTCTATTACCTTTAAAGCCTCCACACTAGTACAATATGTTGATGACTTACTTTTGGCCTCTCCTAATGCTGAAATTTGTCAGGAAGATAGCCGTCACTTACTGCTGGAGCTGCACAAGAGAGGACACAAGGTTTCCAAGACAAAGGTACAATGGTGTTTGCCCCAGGTAGAATATTTAGGATTTATTTTGGCTGCTGGAACTCGCTCTGTCTCTTCTAAGCGAGTCCAGGCCATTCAACAACTCTCTGCCCCCACTACTAAGAGGCAGTTGAGAGCCATTCTAGGAGCAGCCGGGTACTGTAGACAATGGATACCCTCTTTTGGTGAAATTACTAAACCCCTCATAGCTCTTACAAAAAGTTCTGTTCCAGACAGTTTACAGTTGGATCCCCAGCATCTCTCAGCCATAAAAGAATTAAAACGGGCCTTGTTATCAGCACCTGCCCTAGGACTGCCAGATTATAGTAAGCCTTTCACTCTCTTTGTGCATGAACAAAGGGGGGTGGCTTCTGGAGTCCTGACTCAGTCACTGGGGCCTAACCAGCGTCCTATAGCCTACTATTCAATTCAGCTGGACCCTGTAGCGGCTGGAGTGCCACCTTGCCTTAGAGCAGTGGCGGCCACAGCGCTTTTGGTAGAAAAAGCCTCTGATTTGGTCCTAGGTAACCCTCTAACTGTGCAATGCCCTCACGAAGTGGAGGCTCTCTTACTACGTCACAGGACACAAGCCTTTTCAGATCAAAGGCTGGCTAAGTATGAAATAACCCTGTTAGGTAATGAGAATATCACTTTAAAACGCTGCACAGTTCTTAATCCAGCAACACTACTCCCTAATTTACCATTCTCGGGGGAACCGTTGCATGACTGTGCTTCTTTAGTTGATATGGCTGAAAAACCCCGTGATGATCTTTTTGATACACCTTTAGAAAATCCTGATCTTGTCCTCTATACAGATGGTTCCTCATTTATGAGAGAGGGAACCCGTTTTACTGGAGCTGCTGTAGTTTCTGATTATGACACCCTCTGGGCAGCTTCTCTGCCTTGCCATTTTAGTGCACAGGCTGCTGAACTTGTGGCTCTTACACAGGCCTGTAATATAGCTAAAGATAAGAGTGCCACCATTTTTACTGACTCGAAATATGGCTTTGGCATATGCCACTTTATTGGTATGATTTGGCGTCAACGAGGCTTTCTAACATCCTCGGGCAAGGCTATTGCCAATGGGGACCTTATCAAGGACCTCTTAGATGCCCTAAAACTGCCTTCTTCCCTAGCCGTTGTACATTGCCCTGCCCACACAGGGAATAGTGACCCTGTTTCAAAGGGAAATGCACGAGCCGATTCTGCAGCCAAGCTTGCTGCATTAGAAGCTCCTGAACATGTATTTAACCTTTCACCTTCTGAGGATATTCCTTCCAACCTAACCTATGACGATTCTGAAGTAGAAAAGTGGAAAAAGAAATTTAAGGCGAAACAGATCAATGGCATCTGGGTGTCTCCGGAAGGTAAGCCATTTCTTCCCCGGAAATTCTACCACCAGGTATGCCTCTCTGTTCACAGAAAAGGCCATTTTGGTACACAAGGCATTGTAGACTCTATTAAGAGAACCTGGATAGCACCAGGTGTGACTAATACAGCATCTCGAATCTGCTCGGGCTGCTCCACATGTCAGTCTTATAATCAGTATGCTTTTAAGGCCAAAGCTTATGGAGGGCGTCCTCTAGCATATACACCTTTTGAGCACTTACAAATTGATTATATTACTATGCCAAAAGCAGGACATTATAAATTTTGCCTTGTTATAGTTGATCAGCTCACTCGGTGGGTGGAGGCCTTTCCCAGCCCCCGAGCCACAGCTGCCTTTGTTGCCAAAATTCTTCTTAAAGAGATAGTACCTCGTTTTGGCCCACCAGCCCTCATCGATTCTGACAAAGGCACACATTTCACTGATTCGATTTTATCCCAAATCTACTCTTTCTTGGGAGTGACTCCAAAATTCCACACGCCCTACCATCCACAAAGTTCAGGCCAAGTTGAACGTATGAATAAAGAGCTTAAGAGTATGATTGGCAAATTATGTACTGAAACCCATTTGAAATGGCCTGATGTTCTACCATTGGCATTATTCTATCTATTGTTAAGGCTAAAATTCTAGCTAGTCTGTCTAAAATATCTAATGAGTGGTCGCCAATAAATTATAAGCTTTAGCAAGAGTTAGACTTTTAAGCATTTATTAAGGAGAATAAGAATTTGGTAAAGAGAGAGAGAAAGGCCTAGATTTCTATCTATTAAAGGGAGAGCACATTTTTAGCTCCCTTCTCCGCCAGCGTCTCCAGGAAAAAAAAAAAGCGAGCCCGAGCGCCAGTCTCTTCCTTCCTCCTCCCACTAGCCCGCGTCACTTCCTGACTCCTGGTCTTGCCCTCAAAGACCTTCCCTTCATGGGCAGAACTCTTCTACAGTAAGTATCCAGCAGGTGGCGTTATTCCAATCGTTACACTATGAAGTAGACCAAGAGGAGAACTTCATATATCTCCTTATGAAATGCTTTTTGGTCACCCTCCTATCCAAGCTAAAACTTTTTCCCCAGTTTATACATCACTGGTGGGAGGTGATACGTCTGTTGCTTCCTATATACAGGAATTACAGACCAGGCTACGTGAACTCCATGAGGCAGGAGCTGTGGTCCAGGCAGGACCATTAGACTTTTCATTGCATAACTTCAACCCAGGAGATAAAATATATGTAAAGAATTTCAGAGAACCAGTGGAACTCAACCTGCCTGGGAAGGACCTTTTCAGGTATTATTGACAACTCCTACTGCCATTAAAATTGGTGAAAAAGACTCATGGATTCATTGCTCTCATATAAAGCCTGCACCATTCATAGGTGAAGAGATTTCAGATAGACCTGAGGTAGACGCTAAAGAGGTAAAAACCCTAACGATAGCAACTGTTAAAGAGCAAAGAAAGTTCAGAGGAAACAGGCAGTTCCCATTTAATAATCCCACTGATCAGTTAAATGCTTTGGGACTCAGTCTTCGTAAAGTATCAGGAGACGGAAATTGCCTTTTTAGGGCTTTAGCAGACCAGCTAGAAGGTCACTGTAGAAATCATCTCAGACACAGACAAGAAGCTGCTTCTTATATGATTAACCATAGACAAGAGTTTGAGTCTTTTATAGTAAATGACTCCCCTTTGAAGAATATGTTGATGAATTAAAGAAATTTGGAAAGTGGGGAGGAAATGATACAATTGTAGCATTTGCTAAGCAGCATCAGCTGAATGTTGTGGTTCATCAATTAAATCAGCCCTTATTGAAAATCAGTGGCACAGACAAAACTGATGCTAGAGAACTCCACATTTTCTACCATAAAGAACATTATGACAGCATTAGAAAGATCAATGACAATTCAGAAACCCCTGCCACTTTGGCATGCAGAGAATTGGGGAACCAGTTAAAACAATGTGGCATACCCCAAACTCTAGCAGCTTAAATACCTTAAAATTTAACAAGCATTTCCTTCCACAGGCAAAAGCACTGAAGCACATGGCCTAGTTTTCTGGCCCACCTCAATTTCTCCCACCCTTTTCCCTACCCTATACCTATTTTTTTTTTAATCCTTTTTGTTTTTTGTTTTGTTTTGACTTTTGAAAGGCACTGAAAAGACCTGGAATTCACCACACCTTTAAATTCTTTAAGAGCACAAAAGGGTGCTTAGCGAATCTTTTGCCTTTTTTTTTGGGTTTTTGGTTTTGCTTTGTTTTTTTTTTTTTTTTACTTTTGTTTCTTTTGCTTTTCTTTAAAAACCCGATTTTGTAAACTAAGTGACTTTTCAAAGGCATTTTAAGTATATGCTATTGAATATTGAATCTTGCTTATTGAAGTCTTACTTCTTTTTGATGAATTAATCACCACTTTAAGTATCTGCTACTGTTATACTAGAGAATTCATGTATAAGATGATGTGGTCTACTTGCTAAAAGAAGATTATGTAACAATGTCTAATATAATCAGCTATTTACATTCGTTTATTATTTATATGTCATTATACTCTGGGTATGGTTTGGAATTATTGTATATATCACTAATATATTCTCAGTTATGCAGCATAGCACACATTTTTACCATCATATTGTCTTTGGTGAAATTAATGAGATTTCAGAAATATGGAAACTTATCATTTCAGAGACTAACTTGCTGTGAACTCTGACGCAGGCCCTGGAGAGAATATATGTGCAACAAAAGGAGAGACAGGTATACGTAAGTCCATGGTTTGCTTATGATGGTGACTATGTAGAGCACAATCACTAGGCACAGTCCAGTATTCATCCTCTCTCCCTCCTAATTTAACCTAATTTAACTGAACTTATTTATCTTTTTATCTCACTCAGTTGAATTCACCTGTGGCCTAGCACAATCACTGGCTGTCTCGGAACCATGAGATATGGTATGATAACCTTTCCATAACATTTTCAGGTGTCATGAACACATACTAAATTTGACTTTGATCCAGACACATGGTGGTAAAAAGTGTTACTGATTGCAAAATGCTATGCTAAGGTTTAGTAAAAAAAAAAATACAGCAATTCAAACAGTTAAAGAAGAAATCCAGCTTTCCAGACCAGAGTCCAGAGTCCAGAATCCAGACCAGAGTCCAGAATCCAGTTTTCCAGACCAGAATCCAGTTTCCTCCTGATGACATCTTACCACTTCAAGAAGACAAGAGAACTCAGAGACTTTATATGAACTGTTTTGCTTTATTAGCTTTTACTATCTCCTTTCTGTTATATACTATCTGTAACATGTACTCTCTGCAGAGGCTCTCCCTTTGCAAGACAAATGTCAAAGTGTCGGTTCATGAGGAAAGAAAAAAAAAAATCGCCCCTCTGGACAAAACTTTCCTCTCTTCCTTTTCTGTATTGTTGTTCGCATATTATTAGTCAGCAAAGGTTATTATATTCTTTTTACTGTTCCATCAAGGAAACATTCCATTTCTTGAGGAAGCAAAGGGGGGAAATGTGGTAAAATATGAAAGTTTTTAACATTCGGTTAGGATAACTGAAAGACGCCAGTTTTTCAAGGACCACCCTTTTGGGGAGGAGATGAACAGTCCGCCTGCTGCGCATGTCAGACTGCCTGCCGGGTACAGTCCGCCTGCTGCGCATGTCAGACTGCCTGCCGGGTACAGTCCGCCTGCTGCGCATGTCAGACTGCCTGCCGGGTTTTTTTTTTTGACTTCCGGGGTGGAGAGAACGGAAGTAGCTTTTTTTTTTGCCTGCTTGGCGGGACTCCTGACGGCGCGGCAGGGACTCTCTCGCTCTGTCAAAAGGTGGCCTTGTCGGTTGGTGGCCTTGTCGGTTTGGTGAGTTGTTATAAGGAATATAGACTAAGCTTAGACTTAAGACGATTTGTATTGTGTTTCTACTTTCCTATCCTTCTAACCAACATCACCTTGTGACTATCATAACTATAAATAAAAAGGTCTATCTAGAAAACCAAAACCTGCTTCCATTTACTAGTTTGGGAGATAAATTAAGGGAAAGGTTAAGTAGGGGAGATTTATGATCTAATATCCAATTTTAAATCTCACAATGTATATGTATAGAGATATATAGATATATAGATATAACCTATATCAGATTACCTGCTGTCTAGGGGAGGGGGGAGGGAGGGGAGGGAGGGAGAAAAATCTGAAATTGTAAAGCATGTATAAACAAAAGTTGAGAACTGTCTTTACATGTAACGGAAAAAATAAAATATCTCATAAAAAAAAAAAAAAAGAATTGTTCTGCCTGGCCCTTGAAGACAGAACTAGGGGAAATTGGCATAAATTACAAAGATGTCAGGGGCAAAAAACCTCCTGAGTATTAAAGCTATCTAAATGGGATGCATGGGCTGAGCTGACTAAAAAGGTACTGGGTTCCTCTTTACTAGAGATCTTAAAGCAAAATCTAGATGATCAATTACTGGAATTTTTTTAGGTATATGAGTTGGAACAGATGGCCTTTGAGTTCCTTTTGAACTCAAATGCTGTATGATGCTAGATGTTAGAGAGCAAACCTCAAGCTGCCTTCTTGTAACTCCTACCCACTACACTTTGGGTGTCACTAATTGGCCAATAATAGGTCCCAGCCCAAGCCTCACTTGCTCATTGTTTGGGATTTGATGGCTGAGAGTAAGTGTAAAAAGCAATTCTTTTCTGACCAGAAACTCTGAGGGTCTTCCCCTCCCAGATTGATTCTTTGGGGAAGTCAAAAGGCCAGAGGTCTCCTACTATATCCAGGGTCGTCACCAGTCATTCTGACCTATGTCTTGCCACTGGACTCCAATGACTAGAGGAAAGAATGAGGCTAATGACTTTGTACAGTTCTGCCTCACTTAAATCCAATTCCCTTGAAAGTCAAGCTATCACCCTCCCGATGTTATTGGTCCTCTTCGAGAATGAAGAGAAACAACAATAACAAATACACACTACACTACCCATTCTTGGAACAACACAGCATAAGTCTATTGCCTCATCTCTACCCTAGTTTTTTCTCCTTGCCTTTCTCTTCCCAAAGGTAAACTTTTGCAGTTGCCCATGTGACATGATTTTCCAGGCTTTCTTTCATTTCCCTAGTCCTCCAAACTTCCTATGGCATGTCAAAGGACCCAAGGTCAAATATTGGCTCTTCCACTTACTACATTTGACAAGTCACTTAACCTCTTGGTGTCTCAGATTCCCTAGTTATAAAATCAGGGAGTTAAGTTACATGTCTTTGAGAGTCACTTTCAGCTTAAAATCCTATGATCCTATTATCCACTGTATCCTACCACATCTGAGACATTCTGGGTATCACATTTTAGGAAAGACATTGATAAGCTAGGGAACATCCAGAGAAGGATAATAAGGATGATGAGGGAGGCAGAAGGTCATAATACAAAAGGATTGGTTGACTGGGGAAGTGTAGCCTGGAGAAAAGAAGATTTTGAGGGGACATGATTGATGTCCTTAAGAATTTCAAAGACTGTCATGTGAGAAAGGGATTAGACCTGGTTTGTCTCAAATGGGTCTCCTTGGAAGGTAATGGTCTCCTTCCCTCCCCGCTCAGCCTTCAGCACACACTAAGAGTAGGCAAGATGGGCACTCAGGTATATTGTAAAGGAATGATTTTCCTTTATGATATGATATCATATGATATGACATATGAATAGGCAGTTTTCTGATGAACAAATCAAGGCAATTTATAGTCATGAAAAAATGTTCTAAATCATTTATTGACTTGTGAAATGCAAGTTAAAATACCCTTGAGATGTCATTTTATACCTATCAGACTGGGTAAATTATTGAAGGGGAAAGTGATAAATGATGGAGGGGATGTGGAAAATTTGAGACATTAATTCATTGTTGTTGGAATTGTGAACTGATCCAACCACTTTGGAGAGCAATCTGGAATTATGTCCAAAGAGCTATTGAACTGCCTATACCCTTTGACCCAGCAATACCACTACTAGGTTTATTTCTTTTCTACTCTTAAAAATGGTTGAAGATCCTAAAGAGATTTTCTTAATGTAGGTTATGTTTATTGATATTTATCAAGTTAGAAAATAAAACATAAATTCTAAAAATATATATTAATTAAAACAACGATAATGAACCAATTACATATTCACATAAACACATTTTTATGAAAAAATTCCCATATTTTCCAGAACAAAAAAAATAGTGAGAACAGTGGCATTGTTTTATGTTTTTCTATAAATAAATCTCTTTAATGTCTGGCAAATAGAAGATGTGTAGATTCCCATATCAGTTTCCATATTCAATCTGCTATAATACATTATTTTGGATGAAGTATTTGAAGAAAATCTGGATTCCCATGGATATAGTTGGAAATGAAGGAGTGTTTTAATAGGCAAAAAAAAAGTTTTAGTATTTTTATTAAAATTGTTCTATCTTGGGGCAGCTAGGTGGCACAGTGGATAAAGCACTGTCCCTGGATTCAGGAGGACCTGAGTTCAAATCCGGCCTCAGACACTTGACACTTACTAGCTGTGTGACCCTGGGCAAGTCACTTAACCTTCATTGCCCCACAACAACAACAACAAACAAAATTGTTCTGTCTTTATGACTCCCTGAAAAGGATCTCCAAGACCCCCTCAGGTCCATGGACCACACCTTTAAGGACTACAATTGTAAAAGGTATTCTTGGTCATGTATAAGATGGGTTTGTTGACCTTTGAAATTCCCTTCCAACTTTAGATTCTGTGATTATCAGACACAAGTATTGGCCTGACTTAGGTACCTTATAATGTCATGCCCAGTCTCCAACTCACACCATGAACAATCTTCTCATATAGTTAAGATCAACATGCTTCAAAAATACATTGAGAATATTAATTCTGTAAGGAGGAGGTGAGATAGAGTCAGACAAAGCATCTCAATTCAAATCTTGATTCTGCTACTTCTTGCATGCTAAATCATTTCACTTCAGAAGTGGAGGGTTTGGAGTACATGAAGGTGGGGTAGGGCCAGATCTTCTCAAAGTTACCTTCCAGATCTAAGTCCATGAATCTTATTGTAAAGCTGCAGTGCTAGACAGTGAAGACAGTACAAAGAAATTTGGGGGTTTTCCTATCAATAGGTCTACTTAGGTCTACTATGAGAGATAAGACACACAAACAAAGAACTACAATAGAACTAGAATGTGCTAAGTTCCTAGAAGAGGTGTGGCTAAACTTACAAAAGAGTTCTCAGGAAAGCAGATTCAAGGAATAATTATACTAGCACCCATTTGAACAGCACTTTGCCTTTTTCAGGCATTATATCTATCCTTTCATTTAACACTCACAAATACACTGTGATTTAAAAAAATTCAAATAGCATTTTCCCCATTTTACAGATGAGAAAATTAAATGTCAGAAGTGAGTGAACAGTCAGTCATTAAACATTTATTACATGCCTACTATGTGCCAGGTACAGTTAGGTACTGGAGACATGGTTAAATACTGAGTCATCCTATCTTCCTATTAAAAGAGAGCAGAAGGGGCAGCTAGGTGGTACAGCGGATATAGCACCTGCCCTAGCTTCAGGAGGACTTGAGTTCAAATCCAGCCTCAGACACTTGACACTTACTAGCTATGTGACCCTGGGCAAATCATTTAACCCTCATTGCAAAAAGAAAGAAAGAAAATAGAGAAGAGTCCTCAAGTAAGGAATGAAGGTCACCAAAGATCTTATTTATTTTGCTAACCATTATTAAGAGACTATTATACTAAAGTGAGCTAACCAGAAACAAGAAGCCTGTATACATACAATGACTACAATGTAAATTGGGGAAAATAACAACAAACCAACATATATATGTGGGCGTATGAATTGTTTAAAAGAGAAATTTATGTGATAACTTTATTATATATTTAAAAGGAATAGCAAATTGTACCTAATAGATTTGCAGCTTCGTGTGCAATCATCTTTTTTTAAATTATGCCATGTTATGGAAATGCTTGTTTTATTCCATAAATTAAATATATATATATATTTTTAGCAACCCAGCAACAAAGTAATCATAAGTGAATGTGGCAAAATTATAAATACCAAGCTAGGTTCCAAAGAAGAGCTAGAAGGAGATACCTTCCCATTCTTCCTTTGTAGAGATAGGGGCCGACTGATCTACAACATTCCATGTAATGTCAACATTTGTGGATATATTGATATATTTTACAGATTTTTTTTCTTGTTAAAAAAACAATCATAGAGGATGGTTTTCTAAGAAGAGAAGAGGGAGGGAGCCATAGGGAAACATTTAGGTGATATATCAATGAAATATATCAATAAAATTTATTAGGAAAAAACAAACAATAGACGTGTGCATAATGCATTATACTAGATACTCTGTGAAATAAAACTAGAAGAGATTCTGCCTTCAGGAAATACAGTCTCATAGGAAAAATAAGACATACAGACATATTCAACAACCTACATTTCTTAAATATAGGGAAATTTCTAGTGTGGTAACACCTCTCACTTATGCAGATCATAATTTGTCTAATACTTGATAGGTAAACCTTAATAGGGTACATGAAGTGCATGGAGGTTAAGTTATTTTCCCAGAATTACTACTAAGCATCTGTGTTCATTTATATTCTGTTTATATATTGAGTCCCGCCAACACCTCAATATAATGAAAGGTCTTTATGGGGAGGGAGTGTTTAACATCTGTCTTTGTACCCCCAACACCTAACTGTGTGACTTGGACATAGTAGATACTTAAAAGTTTATTGGATTGAATTAGGATTCATTTGTTATAGTGGTGGTGATGGTGGTGGTGGTTGTGGTAGTGGTGGTTATGGTAGTGGTGGTTGTGGTAGTGGTGATGGTAGTGGTAAAGAAGAAGAAGAAAGAGGAGGAGGAAGAAGAGATGATGATGGTGGTGCTGGTGCTGGTGCTGGTTCTGGTATCTCTACTCTTACTCATTACCTGATTGATCTTCAGCAAGACATTTAAACATTTGGTTTTCCAATCTATAATAGGAGGCAGACTAGATTATTCAAGTAATATAGTCTTAGAGAGGTGCCTAGAGCACTGAGAGATTAAATAATTTGCCCAGGGTCACACAGCAAGTATGTGAAAGAGAATTTGAACTCCAGTCTTCCTGACTTGTAGCCTGCCAACTTGTTTAGCCATACCACCTCATTGTCTGTAACAGGGAAGCCTTTGATGGAAGAGATGCCATTTGACTTGGGCCATGGAATGTGATTTCAACAGGCAAAGATGGGAAAAAGGAGGGTGTGGGGGTCCCAGGAATCTAGTTTGGCTGGAACACTGATTCATCCATCCTTCTCAGAAAGAAACAAAAGGATTAAGCATCATAAATAACTATGAATTGCGTACACTGCAAGGTCTACCAAAGATCCACCTTCAGTCAATATTTTTACAGGGTGATATTTCTCAAGAAAACAGACCTGAATTAAGCAAATAAATGATAGATGATGTTCAAACATGACCCTAATTAACTTATCTGCCACCAACTGTACCATAATTACCACAATTACACTAAGTCTAGAGAATGGGCCCATTACTAAAAGAATGAAATTGGCTAGATCAAAGCTTCTCAAACTCTGGGTTATGTTACTGAATGTGGAGGTCATGAAAAATTTGGCAACAGTAAGAGGTTATGTATACCTGTTCTATCCAGGGTGGCATAAACATTTTGGGGACAAAAAGAGGTCACAAGTGGAAAACGTTTAAGAAGCCCTGGGCTAGATAAAATCCAAAATTCTTTGGACCATTATAGTCATTAAGGAAAGGATATTGCAGACCACCCAAAATCCTTCATTCATGGAATCATAGAATATCAGAACTAGAAAGGGACATCAGAGATACTTTACTCAAACTTTACCCTTGAACAATTCTGTCTTCATCTCCAATAAATGGTCATCTACAATATACTTAAATTCTTCCAGTAATGGGAAACTACTTATAAAAATGTATTATTAAACACCTCTATTTTATTTAATACTTTTAGAATATTATCTCATTTACTCCTCATAACAAGGCTGAGAGATACATACTATTATTATCTCCATTTTGCTGCTGAAGAAACTGATGCAGACAAACACTGAGGGATTTATCCAGGATCATTCAGATAGTAAGTGACCAAGGCCATATTTGAACTCAGCTCTTTCTGACTCCAGGTTCAGCACTCTATCCACTGTACTACAAGCTGCTTCTTAACAGCATAGGGTTTATTTCCACAAGCATACTTATAAACCATCTCAAGCCTCTTATTTAAAGACAAGGAAACAGGTCAAGAAAGGTAAAAATGAGTTGCTTATGGTTACAGAGACTAAACAGGAAGCAGAGTTAGGATTTGAACTTGAACCTTTAGATTTGAAAAGCCTCTTTTCTTGGATTTGAAAAACTCTCTCTCATCTTCAAATATTTATGAATAAAATTCATGTCCTCCCTCTCAAAAAAAAAAAACTATGCCAAACTGGTGATAGAGTTAAAATTCTAAAAAAACAAAAAAGCAAGCAAGGTATGGATTGAGACATATTTTATGAACATGGTTAATGCAGTTATCAGTTTTGCTTGACTAGTCATATCAGTCACCTGGGTTATCTTGTACTTTCTTTTTCATAATGGAGAGACATAGAAGGAAGAGAAAGTAGATTGTTGTTAATTAAAAAAAAATAATTTTAAAAATAAAAAGAACAATAATGTTTTGTCCGCAAGGTATTTTCCCATTCACAAAGCACCTCCAGTGCAGATCTGATGAAATCACCTTCCCTACTCAGTATTCTTCAGTATTCTCTATTACCTCCAGGATCAAATAAACTGACTTTACAACATTTAACCAGTCAACAAATCTCCACCAAACACCTATCGTGTACAAGCGTCTATGAGTAATAGAAAGATGAATTAGTTGTACTTCCTGCCCTCTAGAAGCTTGCTGTCTGGTAGGAGTGATAAGATATATAAAAGACAAAAAGGTAACTAAGAAAGGAAACCAGATGTTCTTTGGATCCAAATCAGCATCATTGACACTTAGTGCCCAGCTGTGAAGAATTACAAGATTTCTGAAAGTCAGATTTCTTTAATTATGTGTCAGATTATGTTCTGTATTCTTCCTGCAGAATATATGTTCCTTGAGAGCAAGGAATTTGTATCCATAGAGCCTAATAAAATGCCTTTCAAATAGTAGGCCCGTATTAAGACAGATTCAATTGTGTTGCATTGATTTGTCCATTTTGGGGTTCAAGGATGGGGAAGGCCTTGAGCAAATACATGGAAGAAGAAGATAGAACTTTGAATTCAAGGAACCGGTAATGAATAATTTACTTTGGTGAGACTACATGAAGTTCAGTAATATGAAATATATCTTGGAAGCTGAGATGAATCCTGATGTTGAAGTCTTGGGATAGATGTGGTTCAATTACTGAAATACCTAGCATTTACCTTACAAATACTATGTCATTTGATTCTTACAATATCCCTGGGAAGTAGAAGCTTATTTTTTTGGGGGGGGGGTGAGGCAATTGGGGTTAAGTCACTTGCCCAGGGTCACACAGCTAGTAAGTGTCAAGTGTCTGAGGCCAAATTTGAACTCAGGTCCTCCTGAATCCAGGGCCAGTGCTTTATCCACTGTGCTACCTAGCTGCCCCTATTTTTTTTTAATAAAAACAAATTTTATTTCTTATATGACAGCAATAGTAGAGCTAAACAAATAAACAAAACATATATTCAAAATCAACCTAACCCTCTTCTCCCATTTGAATGTATTTTTCCACTTGGAATCATAACCCATGTCTTTCCCACAGAACTTTTGCCATTCTCAAGCAGAATCAACATTAAAAAAAAGGGGGGGGCAGCTAGATGGCGCAGTGGATAGACCACCGACCCTGGAGTCAGGAGTACCTGAGTTCAAATCCGGCCTCAGACACTTGATACTTACTAGCTGTGTGACCCTGGGCAAGTCACTTAACCCCAATTGCCTCACTTAAAAAACAAACAAACAAACAAACAAAAAAAAACCCTGACATCAAATCCCTATCTTCTTTAGATCATCTATATGGAAAGCCTTTTCTTTTCTGGTCAAATAGTGATATATTTTTTAAATGATATGTTTTACCTGCCTGAGCACCTTTCAGTGGCTAAAATCTTAAAAAGAGACCTTTCCACCATCTACTTTCATCAATTTCTCACCGATTACCTCTAAAAATTCACAGCTGTCAATAGTCTGTACATTAATTAATATGTGTTTATAAATTAATCTCTGTAATAACTTGTGTTGCTGTTTCTACTTTCCTTAGCATAACAGGCCAAAATCTTTAACATAAATTATGGTCATGTATGTTCTGTTACAAACAGAGTAACTGACTAGTATTCAACCTTAAGGCTAGTAACTACTTTGTATTACAAATGTAAAGAGTGGCAACTTTCCTTCAATTAGCTCTAAGGAGTATAGTTACAGTCTTAGTAACATTCATTACATCTATGAATAACAGATGTAGAGTTTTCTTAATTCTGTCTGGCAGATGGAAAATAGAAAGCTGAAATTAAATAATGTACCAAAAGTCATAAATCTAGACTGATACAGGTACTTAGGTAACCACAGGTATTTAATTTGAGATTTGCCTTACCTCACAAGTACAATATTATGGGTAATACCTTTTTTTTACACAAGGTACAAACTGTTGAACTCTCATTTATGTTGTATAAATATGTAGTATGCAGGATATTTCTGCAAAAATAATTCATATTAATGGTTGCATGCTACCAGTTCTAACTATTTAGCTGGCTTCCAGAAATGTGGTTTGTTATCTAGGCATTTATCACATGAAGCATGTAACCATAAGCTAAGTGTAGACTGTTTTTATGGTAATAGTTATGGAAATGAATCATTCTGGCAACATCAAAAAGCAAAAGTTTTTAAACACTAAACTTTTGCCTGAGCCTGATAATAACCCTTTAAAGAGGGTAAAAAAAAATCACCAAAAACTTAAGTCCAAATAGACACTCTACCCCTCAAAATAATTTTTAGTAGCTGCTTATTTTGATCCCCATTTTATAGATGAGGAAACTGAGGCTGAGAAAGGTTAAATGATTTATGCAAGGGTCATTTAGCTAGTTGGGGTAGAATTTGAACTCAAGTCTTCCTGAGACTAAGTCCAGCATTCTATCCATTATACCACCTAGCTGCCCCTGAAAAAAAAAAGGCAGGGTATAGAGATGATGTTGATAGCCCAGCAAGCCCCAGAAGCTTTATTATTAGTACTTATTTAATAACTTAGCCCCACAATACATAGCCACAGGCAGGAGAGGGCAGACAGATCCTTACCTATCTCATATAAGTTGAAATGGAGGTTACATCCCCAATACGAATGTGGTCCCTGCCTTCAGCCACTGAAATGTTTCCTTGTGTGGGACACAAACCTCCCACTCCCTGGAATGGTCAAGGAGGAAATCAAACTTTGAATATGTCTCCTCTTGTATGAGGAGCAGCTTTGGACTATTACTTACTGAAAGGGGGTGGGTTATGGAGTTCTTTTTCTTTTTTGTTTTTTTTTAATTCTGAGACTTAGTTTCTCTAGCTCATTCTTTTTTCCTGTGGGGCAATGATGATTAAGTGACTTGCCCAAGGTTACACAGCTAGTGAGTGTCAAGCGTTTGAAACCAGATTTGAACTCAGGCCCTCCTGAATCCAGGGCCTGTGCTTTATCCACTGCACCACCTAATTGCCCTGTGTGCATGGAGTTCTTAGCCTGAAGTCCATGTACTTGTTAAAAATATTTTGACAGGTCAGTCAATAAATACTTATTAAATGCCTACTATGTGGCAGGCACTTTGCTAAGTGTGAGGATACAAACATAACAAAGAAAGACAGTCCCTGCCCTCAAGGAATTTACAATCTAATGAGTGAAAATGACTTACAAAAGGAAGCTAAAAGTGGGGGAGGAAGGTAGGAGTAGGAGACAGAGAGACCAGGTAAAAAAAACTAGCCAAGGCAAGAGTAGGGAGGAGAGAAGTCAAAAGGAGAGTAGGTAGGCAGAAGAGAAGAGATGACTGACCTGGGCACCCTCCTTTTGGGAAGGAACTCATCACTCCACCCTCCAATAAAAAAGGCAGAGGGTATAGATAAGATGTATTTCAATCTAATTGGTTTTCTTTGTAATCCTATACATTCTTACTTCTTGCATTTAAAAAAAGATTATTCAGAAGAGTTTATCAACTTTACCAGACTTCCAAAGGGGTCCAGGACACAGACAAAAGTTAAAAACCCTTGATTCTATTAGGAATGACAAATATTGCTAAACACTCCTAAGTATAGCAAAGCAGTACAGTTATTCCTTCCACATCGTGATTTTCCTCATTTTGGTTTCAATATATCATGGGTCAGCATAAAAAAATTAAATGGGAATTTGTGGAGCATTTTCTGGAAGCTATAAAGACCATGCAAAGGCCAGCATTTGACACACAAAAAATTCAGAAACTCAGAAATGCATAAACCATATGTATACTATTGTATAATATCCACCCAAATTTTATAAGATACTATAAACACCCCGTAAAGGACAAAGACAGAAATCAGACTTCTCTGGTATGATGGGAAGGCCAAAAATATTTACTGGATTTTCCAGGTCACAGGGGCACTGTGCCCCTAACCCCCATGATGTAGAAGGGATAATAGCAATAAGAAGCTCAGATTAAAAAACAATGAGGACCATAGGTGGCCCAACCTTAAGAAATCTAGTTTTCCAGCTCCAAGAAGCTAGCCCTGGATCAGAAATAAAAGAGCTAGCCTGAATCTCAGACATCACAGACTTTTTGATCAGGAAGAAACTTTAGAAATAGCCTCATTCAACCCCCTCTTTTGATAGAGAGGTTCAGATTGACTTGACAAATGCCCAACAGCCTAGCCTGACTTGAGCCCAGGTGCTCTGTGGACAAAGCCACCCCACCAGGCTGCTGTCATAGAGAGCCTCAGTTTCCCATTATATCGGAATACTTTCCTTCCCCATTCTTAGCCCTTTTAAACAGACTTAGTGATGAGTTAGCTGCTCCTGAGGTGTTGTTGGCAGCTTTAATGCAGCCTTTGCCTTTCATTTCCTCAGAGTGGCAGGGACAGAAGAACGGATTTCAGGAGTAGGCTTTTAAACAGCATTATCTCTCTGGGGATTGTATTCACAGTTTTGCAGAAACCCCTTCCAAGTGTGTATTAAAAAAGAAGAAAAAAAAGAGGAAGAAAGAGAGCAGATACAAATGATTGCAGGGATGTACCAGCCTGGCCTTCTGTCCCTCTCTTGGGTGTCTTCCAAGGCCAGCTGGAACAAAAGCCAAATTGCTACAAGGGAATACACCCAAGTGACTTCCTTGTTTTTGAAAAAACAAGACACACCCAGTCCATTTCTGAAGTCATCCTGGACCCTTTCTGGAAATCTGGATGTCCACTGAAAGGAACCAAAGAATTCAAGGATTGGGGGGGGGGGGTAGGGGGGAAGAACCTGACAACTAATGGGGAGGTTGAAGTCAGAAATGGCTTCTAAGGCCCCTGTCTAGCAATAACATTTTACAGTTACATAATTGCATAGGTTATGCAGCCTAACCTCCTACCCACTCCTAGAATCCCTTTTATAATGGAAATAACAGAGTGAAAGTAAATTCATGTCATATTTATCAGGATGATTGGAGATGGCCCTGGATGCTCGAGGCAGTCAGAGTTAAATGACTTACCTAGGGTCACACATCTAGTAAGTATCAACTGTCTGAGGTCAGATTTAAACATAGGTCCTTCTGACTCCAGGGCCAGAGCTCTATCCATTGTGCCACCTAGTTGTCCCTCTTATATTTGTACTATGTAAGCAAAGAATACTCCTTTGACAATCCTCTTCAACTGTAAAATAAATAAATTAACCTAGATGATCCTTCCGGTCAACATCCTATAATATTGTCTATATCAGCACAACAAAGAGAAGTAATAAAAGAAACAAAGACGACAAATGTACAGTAAATCAGAGACCTCTCAGAAAACAGTACTCTAATCCAAAGGCTAGTAATAATAATTATTATAATACTTGGCATTTATCTATCACTTTATGATGTACTCCCATTATTGTGTTTGTTCATCATGATAATCCTATGTGTTGATTAGAATAGGTATTATCTTCCCCACTTTTCAAATGAGAAAACTCAAGCTCAGGGAGGTTAAGTAAATTTCTTATGGTCCCCAAAACTTTTGTTTAGTTGTTTTTCAGTCACATCTGACTCTTTGAGATCCTTTTGGGGGTTTCCTTGGCAAAGACACTGGAGTAGTTTGCCATTTGCTTCTCCAGCTCACTTTATAGATGAGGAACTGAGGCAAATAGGGTGAAGTGACTTGCCCAGGTCACACAGATAGTGTCTGAAGTTGTATTTGAACTGAGGAAGAGGAGTCTTCCTGACTCCAGGCCTGATACTCTATCTACAGTGCCATCTAGCTGCCACCCCCCAAAAAATCATGATTAAAAAAAACTGTTTGAAAATAAGTCTTTCAAATCCAAATTCTGTTTCTTTCTGATACACCAAATATGTCTACAATAGTCTATTGGCTGTTTAAGGTACTATTGGTTCTGAAGGACTTAAAAATAGCTGGAGATAAATATTTTGGCATCCCTAAAATCATATCCTGTAGGTGGCCACCTATTCTGCCAATGGATAGCACCAGTCCTTATCGAGGCCATTTAAACTTTTTAGAGTTTAACTAGAAAAAAGAAATTCCAAACTAATACAGCTTCTATCTTTTTGCGATATGTGTCAAGACTCAGCTTACCTTATTTATATAGGAATGAAAATCTCCAGACTCATAGAATGAACAATTTTGGGGCTACAGTTTATCTTGTCCTTTCTGTTTCCAAATAAATTCAATTCAACAAATATTTATTTACTGTTTGCCATATGCAAGGCACTATGTTGGGCACAGGAGATAAAAGACAAAAATAAACCAGTCCTGGGGTAGCTAGGTGGCACAGCGGGTAAAGCACCAGCCCTGTTTTCAGGAGGACCTCAGTTCAAATCCAACCTCAAACACTTGACATTTACTAGCTGTGTGACCCTGGGCAAGTCACTTAACCCTAAAAAAAATGAGCCAGTCTTTTTCTTCCTTTTCTGGGAAAATGTAATGTGTACAAAAACAAATGCAAAGTACAAAAACTAATAAAAAGTCATTCCAAGAGGAAGCAAGCACACTAATAACGGGAAATCCAGAAAGACTTCGCAGAGGAAATGGTCCCTGAGTGTGCTTTGAAGGAAACTAAACATTCTTTTTTTTTTTTTTTTGTGAGGCAATTGGGGTTAAGTGAGTTGCCCAGTGTCACACAGCTAGTGTTAAGTGTCTGAGGCCGGATTTGAACTCAGGTACTCCTGACTCCAGGGCTGGTGCTCTATCCACTGTGCCATCTAGCTGCCCCAAAACTAAACATTCTTTAAGTGGGAAGTGAAGAGACAGGGCATTCCAAACATAGGACACCCCTTTTACGAAGGTACAGAATTAGGAAATGAAATATCATGTCTGGGGAACAGCTAGCAGGCCAGTTTGGCTAGAATGGAGAGTGTATGAAAGGAAAATAATCTGAATAAGACTAAAAAAGGTGTGAGCCATATAGCAGAATGCTTTCCAAGCCTGTGTGAAATTTTCTAATTTTATGCTATAGACAACAGGGAGGGATGTTATAGATGAACTTCATCTCAGTTCATATCATTATCATTTATCAGCAGGACTATAGCCATCTAATCAATCTCTTTTCTTCTAGTATCTCTTCTCCAATTTATCCTCCATTCAGCAATGGACCTGCTATTCCTAAAACGGAACTGAGCATGTCACTGCTGTACTCAAAAATCTTCAATGGCTCCCTACAGCTTGCATGTAGGATAAAATGATGTATGCAAGAGATGTTGTGGGGGTAGGACCAACAAGATTGACTGAATATGAGATTGAAGAAGGAGTAAATTACAAGTATGATCTCAAGGCTTCAAACTTGAGTGACCGAAAGGTTTGCGGTGCCATCACCAAAAGTGAGGAAGTTTGGAGCAAGGATGGTTTTTATAGGAAATATAAGCTCAATTTTGGTCATGTAGAGTTTGAAAAGCCTATGTAAGGTTCAGGTAGAAATAGCTACCAAACAGTTGACAATACAGGCATGGAGTTCAGAAGAGAGACTAGGCCTGAATATTTAAGTCTGCGAATCACCTGAATAAAGATGACAATTTAAACTATAGAACCTGATGAGTTCAGAGAGACAGACAGACGGACAGAGACAAAGAGAGACAGAGAGACAAAGACAGAGACAGAGAGGGGAATGATAGAGACAGACAGAGACAGAGAAAGAAAGACAGAAAGACAGAGAGAGAGAGAAGAAGAAGGAGGAGGAGGAGGAGAAGAAGAGGACGAAGAAGAAGATGACGAAGACGACAAAGACGACGAAGAAGACGAAGAAGATGAAGAAGAAGAAGAAGACGAAGATGACGAAGACGAAGAAGATGAGGAAGAAGAAGAAGAAGAAGAAGAAGAAGAAGAAGAAGAAGAAGAAGAAGAAGACGATGATGACAATGACGACCCAAGACAAAACTTTAGGCAATACCTGAATTGTACATGAAGGAAGTTGATAATGTGGCAGAAGACACTGAGAGAGACCAGACAAAAAGGCGAATCCTGAGAGACCAGCAATACAGAATCTGAGAGATAAAGAATGTCTAAGAATGAGAGGATACTGAGCATGACAAAAGTTTCACAGAGGTCAAGAAAGATCAGAACTGAGAAACACTCATTGGCTTTAATAGCTAAGACATCCTTAAAAGCCTTGAAGAGAGCAGTTTTAGCTGAGTGGTGGAATTAGAATCTAAATCACAAAGAATTATGAATTGAATAGAAAGTGAGAAAAAGGAAGCAATGAGTTCTGACAAACATTATTGATTTATCTGTAATGCAATGTCATCCCTATAGATAACCTGTGAGATGCTTTCTGGGTCCATCATTTAGTGTACTAAAGTCCTTTCTAGCTCTGTTGCAGGTCATTTTCAGTTCTACCATTCCATGTTCTTTCCTTACAAAGTCTTACACAATTCATATCTGAAATATTCTCCCTTATCTGTTTCTATCTCCCTGGAGTGATACCTAGTCCCTCCAGGCAATAGCCCCCAACTAACCTTTCCCTTTAGCTTCCCAATTTCATAATCTTCAGTTCTTGCCATTGTTGCCTCTTCATGATACATATAGCCTTTTTTTGCAGGGCAATGAAGGTTAAGTGACTTACCCAGGGTCACACAGCTAGTAAGTGTCAAGTGCCTGAGGCTTGATTGGAACTCAGGACCTCCTGAATTCAGGGCCAGTGCTTTATTTACTGTGCCATCTAGCTGCCCGCCTCTTCATGATACAATAATAAATCACAACAAGCATTTAGTAAGCACCTACTTAGTGGAGAGAACTGTGATAAATGTGAGAGAGACATAAAGTTTAGATAAGATGTGATTCTGGTCATCCTGGAAATTAGACACTAGTTGGGTGATAATGCCAGGACAAGGAGTTATAATATAGAATAAGTACATTAGAGGGTTAAAAATACCCAATATGTTAGATAAAGTCTTAGGGGAAAAGTTATTACTATCTGGGGGATCAAGGAAGATTTCCTGGAAGAAATGACATTTGGGTTAGACTTTAAGAGTAGGACTTCCAACAGGTAAACAAGCTTCTCTGTTGAGGGCTCTATATGCTTTCATGTCACCTTTCTGTGACCCTCTCGTCTCTTTACTTCTATGACCTTCTTAAGCCCTGCTGCTATTTAGAATTACCACTGTCCTTGAAAACAATTAGGGCAGGAATCCAAAGACTCATTCAGCTGGAAAGAATTCAGAGGAAACAAGAGGAAAAGGTTGACTACCCATGATCAACTTAAAAACAAACACATGCCCACAGACCCACTGAGCATAGCAAATTAGGAGAATGCTTTAACATGTTCCACACTGCTGTTTACCTAGCTGTTGTGGAGCTCCTGCAACTGCCCTGACCTCTCCTCTCTCTAGCCTTTTCTACCTTAGTTCAACTGCATCTAACATAGCTTCCATTGCTGGCCTTTCAGATCCCTGACCCCTGTTCCAAGTTACTGTTCTTCTCTTGTGGGCACTAGTATTCTGCTCTCCTCCCCATGCAGTAACTAGGGTTGGGGTGCTACCATGTACCTCCCTAAATCAGGAAACCTTCAGACAGCACTGTGAAACTGGTCCATGGAAGATTTGATCCTAGCCCCATCCTGGAACAAGGTCCACACTTCTGGAACCTTGCAGTAATTTTAATTATAATCATCAAACAAATGTGATTAAAATCATCAAAGCACCAAACACCATAGTACCCCAGAACCTAGGAAATGAATTAATCATTCAGTCAGTTTATGAAAGAACAAAAAAGTATTTGTTAAATGTCTCCAATTCTGTCCTAAGCACTGGAAATACAAATAAGATAATATATCCCCTCAAGGAGTTTGCCTTTTAATGGGGGAGACAATTGATGGAAGTAGTGGACAGGGAAAGGAGGAGTGGGCTAGGAAGTCAAAAAAATGGTGAGTGGAGAAACAGAAGAGTCCTTTAACAAACTCCTTAGACAAGGGGTGGGGGTGAGGTTGATTATAATTATTAAAATATGACCACAGGGGCAGCTAGGTGGCACAGTGGATAGAGAATTAGCCCTGGAGTCAGGAGGACCTGAGTTCAGATCTGATCTCAGACACTTGACACTTACTGTGTGACCCTGAGCAAGTCACTTAACCCCAATTGCCTCACAAAACAAAACAAAATTTCAAAAAAACCCAACAAAATAAAATAAAACACGAGCACAATGAAGATAAGAATGCTGGGTACAATGAGGTGCAGAGCTCCCTCTGGCCTAGTTTATCCTAGGATTGCCTTCTAGTGGTCTGGTTGGAGGGTAGCTGGAACAAGGGTAGCAAGTATGAAAATGGCTGGGGCGAAGATAAGGCTGCATGTCTGTCTGTGTCCGTTCTCTCCTCTCTCTACCTCTATCTCTGTCCATCTATTTGTGTGTGTCTTTGTTTCTTTCTCTTTGTGTCTTTCTGTATGTGTATATTGCTATCTCTCTGTTTGTGTCTCTGCCTCTGTCTCTCTCTGTCTCATTCTCTCTCTCTCTCTCTCTCTCTCTCTCTCTCTCTCTCTTTCTTTTTCTCAGGAGTTAGTATTATCAAAAATTTTCAACTTAACAAGGTAGCTATATAACATAATCCCCACACATTTTAAGTCATGATTTAGAGGTGATACAGTGGATAGACTGCTGAGCCTAGAATCATGAAAACCCAAGTTCAAATCCAGCATCAAATACTTATTAGCAGTGTGACCCTGGGCCAGTCACTTAATCTCTATTTCTCTCAATTTTTTCATCTGTGAAATGAGGATAATAATAAGACCTATCTCCTAGGGTTGTTGTGGGGATAAAATGAGATAATATTTATAAAGCACTTTACAAAGCTTAAGCACTATAGAAATACTAGCCATTATTATGGTTGCTACCACCACTATAATCATTATTATTGCCACTAATAACAATAATAAATAAACCTCCAGTAAAGCCCTTGTCCACCTCAGTATGGTATGGGCTCCTGAAGACTGTGCCAGCAGGACACTAACTCAAACTGGAAAGGCTTTCGGTAGGAATTCTCTCAACAATAGACCATATACCTGCGGGGGAAGGACCGGACTAAGTTTGCAGACATTCATCACTGTAATGTTGGAAAGTAGGCAATGCTGATTTTATTCTTCCCATTTTACAAAGGAAGAATCAGAGGCTCAGACGTGTTAGGTAATTTGACATCCATCACACTGTTAGTAAGTGATGGAGACGGTATTTGAACCCAGGATTTCTGCTTCTGAGTCTCATTCTCTTCTTCCCAATGTAATACGGGGTTTCTGCACAATCTCCTTTGCCATATGAAGGTTTTCTAGCAACTTGGCACATCTGTAATGGAAAATTCTCAGCAGGTAGCAGAGCATAGTAGTGAAGCCCTACCTACAGACATTTCTTCACCTCTATTTGCATACAGAGTCAAGTCTGTGCATCAGAGGCATCGAAGTTTGGGGAGTTTCTGAAAGCTGAGGCCTTACAAAGGCCCCAATGTCACAGTCTGCCCCAGTAGATCATCATGTTTCCCTGACAGTCTATAACATCAATCAATCAAGTAATCAACAAAGAATCACTGAGTGTGTCCCAAGTGCCCAGCTTCATCCCATACAAGAGAAGCACTGTATACTGCACAGTCTGTCCTCAAGCACTAAAAATGTAAGCCATCGTCACTGCTTTTAACTGCAGTCTGATGGGTAGCTGGTCTGCCCAACTCAGGTAAATCAGACATGATGATCTTCACAGACTGACACAATGACTCACATTTAGAGTTCAGTAATATTAGGGCTGGGCAGCCAAGTGGCACAGTGGATAGAGCACAGGAAGACATGAGTTCAAATCCAATTTCAAACACTTACTGTGACCATAACCAAGTCACTTAACCCTGTTTGCCTAAGTTTACTCATCTGTAAAATGAGCCAGAGAAGGAAATGGCAAACCATTCCAGTATCTTTGCCAAGAAAACCCCAAATGGAGTCACAAAGAGTCAGACATGGCTGAAAATGACTGAACAACAGTATTAGGACCGTAATGTCCCTTTGAGATCAAGTCCAAATCAACAACTATTTAAATGATTACTGTGTGCACAGCATCAATACAAAGGAGAAAGCCAAAGTCCATTGTACTGAACACATTGTGCCCAAGGTCACAAAACTAGTTTATGTTACCTGTTACGATGTGATCATGGGCAAGCCACTTAATCTGAGTCTCAGTTTTCTCATCTGCTAAATGGAGATAATACTTGTAGAAATGGCCTCACAGGGGCAGCTAGGTGGCACAGCAGATAGAGTACCGGCCCTGGAGTCAGGAGGACCTGAGTTCAAGCCCAGCCTCAGACACTTAACATTTACTAGCTGTGTGACCCTGGGCAACTCACTTAACCCCAACTGCCTCACCAAAAAAGGAAAAAAAAAAAAAAGAAATGGCCTCACAGTTCAATAATGACAAAATAAGATAATATATACAAAATGCTTTTCAAAGCACCATAAAAATGTCAGTTATTTTTACTGTAGTGTTCCAGGCCTCAATACATTGTCCTATTTTCTTCAATACTTTTACATTCACTGGATTGTTTGTCAAAAAATTTAGGTGAAAAAGTTACAGAGGGTAGCCAATAAATTGGATGATAAAATTATAATCCTTAAAGATCTCAATAGCCCAAAACAATGGGATGAAGTCCAATGAGTCTAATATAATAAAAATAAATGTGACATCTTACATTGAGTTAAAAATCAAGCTGCACAAAATACAATAGAAATAATTTTGATGTTGTAGAAAGGTCACTAGGCTTGAGGTTAAAGGACAATGATGACCAGGGTTGAAGTTCTGCCTTTGCAATTAACTTGCAAAACTTTGCAAATGTTACTTCACCTCTCTTGGTGTCAGTTTTCTCATTTTTAAAATGAGGAGGATGGACCAGATGAGGGTTTTTTTTAACCTGGGGTCCATGGATCAAACACTAAATAGTCCAGGCCAGGACCACTTCCCTATGAAGTTACTATGCATTCATGATGATTGAAGACTCTGATAGGGGCACCTACTTGCTTTTGTCTCCTCATGTGTCTTCTCCCTCCAACCAAATCAATGTTGGCCTCTGTCATGTATAAGTGTACTAACTAAGCCTCTAAACTTTCACAGGCATTCTTAACAAGGAGTGCATGAACTTATTTTTTAATATTTTGATAAGTAAATTTCAACATAATTGGTTTCCATGGTAATTCTACAATTTACTTTCATGTGTTTAAAAACATCCATCTGAGAAGAGGTACGCAGGATTTATCAGGCTTCAAGGAGTGCACGACATAGAAAAAGGTAAATAACCTCTATTCTAAAGTTTCCTCTGCCTCCTCGTAGCTTGAGTAAAAAAAAAGATCTAATATCCTTAGAAATCTCTTCATATAAAATCCACAAATCTCTAGAAGTTTTCTTCTGATTGCCTGTAGCCCAATAGCCCACCATAGTGAGTAGCTGTATCTCCCCACCTCCACCTTGAAGGGAAAGACTGCCTAATTCATGTTCTCAGAATAAGTCTGAGCACATTTGGGTGGCTAATTATGTCAAAAATGCAATTTCCCTATGTAAATGAATACACAGAATATGGGACAGGACCCTTACTTCAGGCTTAAGGCCCACAACAGGACGCTCATTAATGGGGACCATCTGTTGCTAAGTCCCTGATACCTTGAGGTCCAAGTACACACTCAGTTTGGATGCCCATGTGGCTATTGTAATGCCCTTGGCACTAAAGGGCAGGGGGGAAGCTGATGAAACAGATGGTGCTTCAGTGAGTAGTCACCTGACTTTTGTTTGTGTTTCTGCTCTCAATCCTGGGTAAGGAAACATGTCCAGCTGTCACAGAAGGCAATCCCCAAAATGAAGATATCTAACATAAAGGAGGCTGCCTCCATGGAGTCGGATCAGTTTAACATGGAAACCACTGGGCTGGATTCCCAGGAAAATCTAAAAATATTTAAAATTAAAAAAAAAAAAGATTTTAGAGCCCTGCAAGCAAGGTACAAAGGAAAGAGGATTTGGTTTGGAGTCAAAGGACGTGGTGGTTTTAAATTCTGCAAAATCCCCTGGGCAAATCACCCTAACCCTTAGTTTCCTCGTCTATAAATTTAAAGAGGTGGATTATATAACTTCCAAGATCCCTTCTAACTCTAAATAAGTGATCCTACTGAGAGAGAGTATACCCAAATTACAAACTACATTTTGCTACGTGTCAATGAAGGAATGGTATTGTCTCTAAAAAATCCTATAAGAAATGCCAGGCATAAGAGATTGCTTAAACTAAAATGAACAAGATAGGATATAGAATCACTAATTCCTGAGCTGGAAGAAAGGAAATGTTTCAGTAGATAGAGATAGGAACTATGAGATAAAGAGGGAATTAATTTCAAGTGAATAAAATAATAATAATAATTATTATTATTAATAATAAGCAACTGACATTTACAAAGTATTTACTATGCTCCAGGCACTGTGCTAAATGCTTTACAAGTATTACCCCATTTGGTCATCACAATAACCCTGGGAGGTAGGTGATATTATTAGGATTTGGGTAGTCAAAGATAAGAAATGAGAATGGCACCATTTCAAAGAAAGGATGATGGTGTTGGTGGTGGTGGTGATGATGATGATGGCTATAATGAGGAAGATGCCAATGATGATAGCCACTATTTACATAGTGGGGGAAGAAAAAGGTTTGCAAAAGCAACATATAAGTATCTCATTTTATCCTCCCAATAACCTGGGGACATAGGTGTTATTATCTCCTCCACTTCACAGATGAAGAAACTGAGATTTAAAGGTTGAGGAAACAAAGATTAAGTATCCAGGATCATATGGTCAACAAGTATCTAAGGCTATATTTGAACTCAAGTTTTTGTGGCTTCAGGCCCAACTCTATCCACTGCCCTTCCACCATAAATAAAAAGTCAAACTTCTGTTTGAAGATACACAGATTTGGTCATTGAGACCATTGAGAACATTGAGAGTCTTGTGTTAGGTGCTCCTCAGATTAAGTGACTTCAGAGGAGACGAAGATCAACCACACATGGAGCAGAAATTAAGTCAAACACATGTTCACAGATCACCTGAGTTCCTCTAATTTCAATAATGGTTTATTTAGTTCCACACCCCATTACTTGCCCAATATCAAAACCTGCTCCTATTTCAGGTCCTAGATTTTACTTCTGGTCCTTTCAACACCTGCACTTATTTGCCTGCTGTATAGTCTTCTCAAGGTCTCAGGATTAGAGAGAACCTAGTCCATCCCTTCCCTGTACAGGAGTTCCCTCAACAATATCTGTGGCCAGTTAAAGGATATGAACAGGCAGTTTTCAGATGAAGAAATAAGAGCTATCTATTGACATGTGAAAAAATGCTCTAAATCACTATTGATTAGAGAAATGCAAATTAAAACAACTCTAACATACCACCTCACACCAATCAGATTAGCTAATATAACAAAAAAGGAAAGTAATAAATGTTGGAGAAGCTATGGAAAAATTGGAACATTAATGCATTGCTGATGGAGTTGTGAACTGATCCAATCATTCTGGAGAGCAATTTGGAACTGTGCCTAAAGGGCTATGGGACTGTTCATGTCCTTTGACCCAGTAATACCATTACTAGGTCTGTATCCCAAAGAGATCATAGAAAAGGAAAAAGGGCCCACATGTACAAAAATATTTATAGCAGCTTTTTTTGTGGTGGCAAAGAATTGGAAATCAAGGGTATGCCCATCAGTTGGGGAATGGCTGAACAAGTTGTGGTATATGAATATAATGGAATACTGTTGTGCTGTAAGAAATGATGAACTGAAGATTTCAGAAAAACCTGGAAAGGCGTTAAGTGGACTGATGCTGAGTGAAGCAAGCAGAACCAGTAGAACTTTGTACACACTAACAGCAACATTGTGTGATGATCAACTGTGTTAGACAGCTCTTCTCAGCAGTGCAATGATCCAAGACAATTCCAAAGAACTCATGATGGAAAATGTTCTCCACATCTAGAAAAAAAGGATTGTGTATTGAATGCAGATTGAACCATACTATTTCTACTTTTTGTTTTTTGAGGTTTTCCCCTTGTTTTCAGATTCTTCTTTCACAACATGACTAATGCAGAAATCTGTTTAATGTGATTTTACATATATAACCTATATCAGATTGCTTTCTGTATTAGGGAGGGCAGAGGAAAGGGAGGGAGAGAGAAAAAATTTGGAACTAAAAATCTTATGAAAACAAATGTTGAAAACTATCTTTACATGTAACTTGAAAATAATAAAATACTTTTATGGGTTTTGTTTTTGTTTTTCAGGCCCATGAGGGTTAAATGACTTGCCCAGGGTCACATAGTGTCTGAGGCTAGATTTGAACTCTGGAACACGTGTCTTAGTGATTTCAAGCCCAGTGCTCTATTCATTGCTCCACCAGGCCTCCCCAATCTGATGATTATCCATCACTTTAAAGAATAACATATGTAAGCAAATGTTCTAAGATCCTTCCATGTTCCCACATGTTTGATCTATGAATTCCATAACAGAAAGGGAAGACCAAGTGGTGGAATGAACATTCAATTCCTAGTCAGATGCCCTTGACTCAAATCCCAGATCTGATATTTACTAGCTTTGTGATCCTATAAGTAAGTCACATCCTCAATAAGCCTTAGTTTTCACCTCTTTAAAATAAGAAGGTTTGGCCTGATGACTTCAAAGAGCCCTTCCAGCTGTAATGCTATAATAATTTTCATAAGCATAGGCAA